>NW_027507755.1:6120000-7320000 GCF_037356315.1 Lithobates pipiens | reverse complement strand
GAGATTATAGCTGCCCCACCTCTTCAGTACCTTCTCAGCCAATAGAAACATGTTTGTGTGTACTGTGTGTGTGATTGTATACTGTGTGTGTGTTTGTGTATACTATGTGGCCCCATAATCTCTGATTGCCTGGGGGCCCCATAATCTCCTATTGCCCGGGGGCCCCATGAGTTGTCAGTCCGCCCCTGAATAAACCCCATTGTGTACTTCAAAGTGGGGTATGCCTGTATATGTTTTCTGCCCTGTAAATGAGGCTTAACCCCTTTATACCTAAGGGTAAAACAAATGTAAATGCCTAAGCCCAATTTTGCAACGTTGACACGTGTTAGTAAAACTGTACATATCATCACAACTACTTTGTGAATCCAGGTGGATTATACCTTGTTTTTTTGTTTACATTTTTTTCTCCTGCAAGAAGAGTAAGATACATTGTATCTTTCTCTTCACTTAGAAGAGGAAGTAAACACAGGGGCAGGTGTACTGTGACTGATAACTGCGATAGCCAGTCAGGGGCTATCACAGTAATTAGGTGACCCGGGTCCTGATTACTAGCACAAGACCAGGGTTCTCGGTAGGAGCCCAGTCTCTGTGCTGGGAGCGCGCTGTGTGGAGTGCTCCCAGCACAAAGGGAGATGCACATATATAAAATGGAAGGTGTAGCGCTAAGACAATGAATAAACTATATAAAGTCCATTAATAATGAAAAAGGTTGGAAGACGATCAAACCAAAAAATCGTCATCCAAACCCAAATGGAGTGGATAGGATAGCCACCACCAGCACCCAAATCAACTGACCCTTACCGTCAGTGTGTGGAGTAAACACAATGTAAGTATTGATTAATGGCCCCAGCAGTCACTCTGCATCGATCGATCCACTCCACTCCTATTTCTCTCTGCACAGATCAAAGGAAACAGGAAAATGCTTCAATCTTTAAGACTTCACCAGACAGCTCCAGCATCAGATGAATGTATGAAAAATGAAAAGGCTCATTGCACAGACATCCAGATAAAAGATTTATGAAGTAAAAAAAAAGGGTTGGTACACTCACATTTGACACCATGCATGTAGAAGCAAGCAGTGTTTCAAACCAATAACATGGCCGCCGTGTCTCTGGTCAGCATCCCGCGTCACGCGTCCTTAGCTCCTTTCTTTTCTTTTTTTTATTCAATGTAAGGATGCATCATCAGGGACTTTTGTTGAAACGTTCGGTTTCTACATGTATGGCGTTTTTTTTTTAAATGTGAGTGTACCAACCCTTTTTTTATTTAATAAATCTTTTATCTGGATGTCTGCTCAATGAGCCTTTTCATTTTTCATACATTCATGTGATGCTGGAGCTATCTGGTGCTGGCAGTTTCTATCCTATCCGTTCTATTTGGGTTTGGATGAAGATTTTTGGATTCAATCGTTTTCCAACCTTTTTTTTTTTATTATTAATGGACTTTATATAGTTTATTCATTGTCTTAGGGCTACACCTTCTATTTTATGTCCTGTTATTGTTTCCAGTAATATAGTGTCAGCTGCTTTTTTATATTTTATTTGTTTATTGTACATTTCTTAGCGCAACAGATTTTTTAATTTTTAGATATGCATAGATGTGGTACCATGAAGAAAAAAAAACACCTACTTCAGTGTGTGCGGTCGGTGGGAAGGGGTTAACGCTGGTACTTTTCTTTAAATAAAAAATGGTAGGATGTCAATGACTAAAATTACAGGTTCAATCCTATGTTATTTCGAAGAACGGTCCCAGAGTTTCTATTTTCTCTCAGTATACAGGAGAATTGTCAGGCTTTCCTGCTGGTTTTAAATGCTTTGCTGTTCAGAGACAGAATTGACTGGAAGGGAGAAAATGAGGTCTAGAGATGAGGTTAAAGTTGCATTTTATTTGAAACTTTCCTAGAAAGCAAGTTAAAGTTTATATTGACTAGTCAGTAACTTCTGCTTTGTTGAATTCAATGCTTATAGAAAAGTAATGTAAAATATAGGATATGTGGCCATTGCACATACCTAATGAGACACTGTTGCCAGACCATTAATTTAAACAATAATCCTCCCATAAGATTATATGGTAGACATCCAAAAGCCCTGATCTTGCTGCTGAACGCCAACCCCAGCAGGCCCAGAGCAGTTACTCAAGTGATGATCAATGGTTTTTCTCTTTGCTCCTCCCCTAGTAGCTCAAAAAAAAGTTTGGCAGGTATTTGAAAGGAAGCGGAGAGGTGAAGGGAGGTGCAGAGGAGCTGGGTCAACACAGAGAAAAAAAACAGACACCCCCAGAAGAGGAGAAGGCTATGGTGTGCAAGGAGGGAGGGGGCTGTTCTAGGGAGTTGACTTTTCTAGTAGTAGACAAGTTTTGTAGCAAGTTTAAAGACACATTGCAATAATGGAATGGAAAATAATTTATGGAAAAGAAAAACGCTGTGTAGCCCTGTCATCGGGGGGTGACATGGAGATTTCGCTATACGTAATCAATCTCACCTGGGCTAATAAGCACCCTCTCAGTCTAATGGTATAATGCATCTTTAAACAACTCATGTCTCCCGCATTTCCCCAGTAAACAGACATAATCACAATCTTAGCTCCATTGTACCTTCATCTGCCCTGCTGGGCAGAGGCTCTTGGCTGTCAGTGGTAAATGGTTTGTCTAAATCCACTAACTGACACTGGACAGCGTGTTCTGTTAATGGAGGTAGAATAATAACAGACTTACTGGCTGGATTACCAGTGAAAAGTGCAGCCACCCTCTAATAATTGGTAAGCTGGGGGGGGGGGGGGTTAATTTAAGGAAAGGAAGTGGGGAATTTTTATTTTAAAATTAACATGAATACGCAATTTAATTTCAGATTGGGTACTTTTTCTACAGGTTATACATTATAGTGCCTGTATCAGGGGTCAGTGACTGATTATCTAACATACCTGTGCTTTAAGGTCACACTGCCTCTATTGATCTGAAGATAATAAGTGCAATTACACTTTTTTAATGAAACTCCTGCAATCATTATGGGTGCAGTTTGTCAGATCTGCTATCAAAACAATCAATGCTTTTAATGAGTATTGAATACATGTCAGCTTATTCCTGTTACTTAAAGTGGACCTTTCGCCTTATATTGGACAGATCTTGTTTGTCCATCATCCCAATCCTCCTTTTTGCAGAAAAAGCTGTGTAATAGTAACACTGCAGCATTTAGTTAATAAAGAACTGACTTTGATCAGTTCATTTTAGGCACTGGAGATAAAGTCAATGCCTCTCCATAGCTTTCTAGGTCACTAGAGGCTGCAGGCGAATCTTGGATGTCTGATAGCGATTTTGCCAGTCTAACACGAACTTGATTGTACACACACAAATGCATACAAAATAAATATATATATATATATATATATATATATTATTATATATAACTAGGCAGCCGCATAGGGCGCACTTCTGCCTTAGGCGCTCGGCCACTGGTGTTCCTACTCCCTTCTCCCTGCAGCAAGCAACCAAGTCTCAGCATCAGCAGGTAGCCGCTGCTCTGTTCGCACATAGTATCAGAGGCGCAGTGGCAGTGGAGGACTGTGTCTGTATCCCAACTCCCGATTGAGTTGAAGGATAGATGGTTGAGGTGCTGCTGTGCAGCCTGGGAGGAGGCCCAGAGACCGGGGGTTCTGCTTCCAGGTTGGAGGTTGGAGCAAGAAAGCTGACAGAAGGAGTTTCACTGCCCTGCAGTCCATTAGGGAAAAAGACAGCCTGCATAGCCTGGAAAGGAACCAGCCCAGCAGAAGGCCTGAAAGCAGTTCTATCTACAGCTACAGGACAGGCACAGTGTGAGTATCTCTACATCCTCAGAGCATATAAGGGAGAAGTCTGCTAGGTGCAAGTTCTTGGCAATCTTCAGGGGACAGTTTACCTAATCCCTTGCCTTGGGTTCAGATACCTTAGCGGGCTGGTATTTTTCCCTAAGGGGACCGAGAGCTCCTATAAGTTGGGATTTTGCTGAAAATTCCCTTAGAGGGACACCAAGCTGCTAGAAGGGGATTGCTTTTCTAAAAACTGTTGCTGTTTGGGTGGGGGACAAAGTCAGGTATCTGTTCTTTGAGTCAAGTTGGGCATCCCATAACCCCCATTACCCTATCCAAGTTGAAACTTCTAATCAACCCTAAAAACCAAGCCCATGGACTGTTCCGTGTACCTGGATGCAAGTTGTAATATGTGTGTTGCCTGGCTGTGCAGACCATAGGGGAATCCCCAAAACTCAGCAGCCCTCAATGGGGTAGCACTACATTAGATGTAGTAGCTGCAATAGTTTTCTTTTTTAGGCTGTTTTCCCTCTATTTTCATCTGGTGATCTGGCCAGTAACACACCTCCTATATGATACTGCCTAACACTCAGGATGAAAGCGCGTAGGGTTCACCTTTGGAAAGTAGCACTGTCAGTCGGGGGGAGGGGAGAGATAGATGGAAGGGCAGATTTAGTTACACTAACAAATTGAAACTAAACCTAACCCTGTAACTGCTACATCTACAGAACAGGTTGTTCTGTTGAAAAACATCAGATTTACTGGTTAGATCAGGAACGAAAGCCAAAATAGAAAACAAATTAGTAAGCTGGAATATAATAAATGTTTGCTATTGAGTTTAGTACTTCTTGTAGGTCTGTAAGCAGGGAGAAAATCAGTCTCAAGTTGTGACCTTGTGTGTTTTGTATGCGTCTCTGCTCAGGTACAATCAAAACCTTGTTTTGCTACTACATTCCCATAAAAGAAATGATGTGCTCCTAAAAGCTACATAAAAGTCAAGAAATATAAGCTTCACTCTGCAGATTTTTCTGAAGCTCCTTCTCTTCTTTCACACAAGGACTCAGGCAGGGAATGGGAGTATTCCTTTGCTGTATCAGGCAAATTAATAAAAGTTTAATCTTAGCATTCACACACATACATTATCTCGCAAAAGTGAGTACACCCCTCACATTTTTGTAAATATTTTATTATATCTTTTCATGTGACAACACTGAAGAAATGACACTTTGCTACAATGTAAAGTAGTGAGTGTACAGCTTGTATAACAGTGTAAATTTGCAGCCCCCTCAAAATAACTCAACACACAGTCATTAATGTCTAAACCGCTGGCAACAAAAGTGAGTACACCCCCTAAGTGAAAATGTCCAAAAGTGAAAATGTCCAAATTGTGCCCAAAATGTCAATATTTTGTGTGGCCACCATTATTTTCCAGCACTGCCTTAACCCTTTTGGGCTTGGAGTTCATCAGAGCTTCACAGGTTGCCACTGGAGTCTTCTTCCACTCCTCCATGATGACATCACAGAGCTGGTGGATGGTAGAAACCTTGCCCTCCTCCACCTTCCATTTGAGGATGCCCCACAGATGCTCAATAGTTCTTAAGTCTGGAGACATGCTTGGCCATCACCTTTACCCTCAGCTTCTTTAGCAAGGCAGTGGTGGTCTCGGAGGTGTGTTTGGGGTCATTATCATGTTGAAATACTGCCCTGCGGCCCAATCTCTGAAGGGAGGAGATCATGCTCTGCCTCAGTATGACACAGTACATGTTGGCATTCATGGTTCCCTCAATGAGCTGTAGCTCTCCAGTGCCCTCAGCAATCATGCAGCCCCAGACCATGACACTCCCACCACTATGCTTGACTGTAGGCAAGACACACTTGTCTTTGTACTCCTCACCTGGTGGCCACCACACACGCTTGACACCATCTCAACCAAATAAGTTTATCTTGGTCTCATCAGACCACAGGACATGGCTCCAGTAATCCTTGTCCTTAATCTGCTTGTCTTCAGAAAACTGTTTGCAGGCTTTCTTGTGCATCATCTTTAGAAGAGGCTTCCTTCTGGGACGACAGCCATGCAGAACAATTTGATGCAGTGAGCGGTGTATGGTCTGAGCACAGACAGGCTGACCCTCCACTCCTTCAACCTCTGCAGAAATGCTGGCAGCACTCATACGTCTGTTTCCCAAAGACAACCTTTGGGTATGACGCTGAGCATGTGCACTCAATTTCTTTGGTCGACCATGGCGAGGCCTGTTCTGAGTGGAACCTGTCCTGTTAAACCGCTGTATGGTCTTGGCCACTGTGCTGCAGCTCAGTTTAAGGGTCTTGGCAATCTTCTTAAAGCCTAGGCCATCTTTATGTAGAGCAATAATTCTTTTTTTCAGATCCTTAGAGAGTTCTTTGCCATGAGGCGTCATGTTGAACTTCCAGTTACTAGTATGAGAGAGTGAGCACGATAACACCAAATTTAACCCACCTGCTCCCCATTCACACCTGAGACCTTGTAACACTAATAGGTTACATGACACCGGGAAGGGAAAATGGCGAATTGGTCCCAATTTGGACATTTTGACTTAGGGGTGTACCCACTTTTGTTGCCAGTGGTTTAGACATGAATGGCTGTGTATTGAGTTATTTTGAGGGAACAGCAAATTTACACTGTTATACAAGCTGTACACTCACTACTTTACATTGTAGCAAAGTGTCGTTTCTTCAGTGTTGTCACATGAAAAGATATAATAAAGTATATATAGTATTGAGACAACTTAAAGGGGGTTAGGTACCAATGGAATATCATTTTTTGTGAGAGTCCCCAGTGGTTAACGCGGCTATGGGTATACTTAAAAGCCTGCAGGCCATTGCGCTGGAGTAAATGCGCCCTGGAGGTCCTCCTCCCATTGCAAAAGAGGGCTGGAATTATTGAATGTAATTTTACTTTAGAGGGTATTATATAGAAGGGAAGTCCCTTTAAAGGAAGTGGATTGGGCACTGCAGTATTGCCATATCTGAGGGGGTAGGAGAAGGGGTGATAGGGGATTGTTACATATTAATTTTTAAAATTCGAATGTACGCGTAAAGCTCCATGGCAGGAATGTTACATATACTAGATCAGAGAAGGGTTTAAGTGTAGTGTTGTTGACTAAGATATCTTTCACCCACTGAACACCATGGGAGGACCATTTTTTGACTGACAAATATGGGATGTGAAGTGCCAATGAGGTAAATGGCATAGAGACATGATGACAATTGTAAGGATTCCCTGGATGGATCATCTGAAATCCCTGGCCCTGTAAGTAAAGGGGTAGGGGTGGCGGTGATGGTGTACTGACCACCTAAACTGGATGAAGGACCTGTGCTCAACAGCAGCAAGGACGGGAGTGGAATCCATACTGCACAGCACAAAATTGGTGAAACATCCAATACCAGCAAAATTTAAGGCAAGTGATCTGTCACTGAAATCCGACTGATGAAGTGGATCGCAGATTTGGATTCAGGAGGTCATTAGAGGAGAAATTCTTAGCCCACGTACACACGGTCGGAGATTTTGCCAACCAAATCCGTCGGATTTTGCCCGTCGGATTTATTCTGACGGATTGTGTCCGAAACTGTTGCATACACACGGTCGGGCCAAGTTGGCGAAAAATACGATCTTTCAGAACGTGATGACGTAATTTTCGTTACGATGGGACTACATTCAGGCTAGTAGCCAATAGCTTTGAGGTAGGAATTTGATCTTAGCATGCGTGGCACTTGGTCGGATGAAAATGCTCTACACATGATCGAATTAGGTCCGTCCAGCCCAGTTGGTCGGGAAATCTTTCCAACATGTTGGAAAATTGGGTCGGACGGAGATTCGGACGGAATCAGTCCGATGCATACCACACACAGTCGGATTATCTGACGACGCGGTCCGATAAGACTCATTCCGACAGATTTTCCGACCGTGTGTACAAGGGCTTAGGCTAGACATACACCTATCAATCCGATTTTATAATCTCTGCAAATCTACTTTAAATTTACCAAAACTGTATAATGTAAGTGCTTACTTAACCACTTGCAGACCGGACCATTTTGCTGGTCAAAGACCAGACCACTTTTTGCGATTCGGCACTGCGTCGCTTTAACTGACAATTGCGCGGTCGTGCGACGTGGCTCCCAAACAAAATTGACGTCCTTTTTTTCCCACAAATAGAGCTTTCTTTTGGTGGTATTTGATCACCCCTGCGGTTTTTATTTTTTGCGCTATAAACAAAAATAGAGCGTCAATTTTGAAAAAAACGCATTATTTTTTACTTTTTGTTATAATAAATATCCCCCAATAATATATAAAAAAACATTTTTTTCCCTCAGTTTAGGCCGATACGTATTCTTCTACATATTTTTGGTAAAAAAAATCGCAATAAGCGAACATTGATTGGTTTGCGCAAAAGTTATAGCGTTTACAAAATAGGGATAGTTTTATAGCATTTTTATTAATAATTTTTTATTTTTTATTTTTTTACTAGTAATGGCGGCGATCAGCGATTTTTATTGTGACTGCGACATTGTGGGGGACCCATCGGACATTTTTGACACATTTTTGGGACCATTGTCATTTATACAGTAATCACTGCTATATAAATGCAGTGATTCCTGTGTAAATGACACTGGCAGTGAAAGGGTTAACCAGTGGGTGGCAGTGTAGGGGTTAAGTGTTCCTAGGGGTGTGTTACTAACTGTGGGGGGGTTGGGCTTTCATTTAGTGAACACTGATCTCTGCTCCAATCACATGGAGCAGAGATCAGCGTCACTAGTTGCTAGGCAGAATGGAGAAATGTTGTTTACACAGCATTTCCTCCATTCGGCCGCTTCGTGAGACGATCGCGGGGATGCCCGCGGCGATCGAGTCCACAGGTCCCGCAACCGGACTCACGGGGGTCACGACCAGCGCGGGAGCGATGGCAGGGCGGCATTGAATATTGGACGTACCTGTACGCCAATATGCCTGCCCGTGCCATTCTGTCGACGTACATCGTCGTGCGCTGGTCGGGAAGCGGTTAAACAATCCATTTCATTTGCATCCAATCTTCTAGATTGTAAGCTCTAACAAGCAGGACCCTCTGCTTCCTCCTGTATTGAATTGTATTGTAACTACTGCCTGCCCTCATGTTGTAAAGTGCTGCACAAACTGTTGGTGCTGTATAAATCCTTTATAATATTTAGGTTGGCCCAAACACTATATAGTTTTTGGTAGATCCAAAGGAGATTGCACAATAAGATTGTAACATGTTTGGTCAGCTTTAGACAAATCGCTTACCACTATTTGTAAATATAAACCTGTGCCATCATTTCTTTGTGTATCATTTCTTCTGGTTCATTTTAAGCCCCTGATCATACGTGTGTGATTTTGGGTAGGACTTAAATAACTAAGAGGTGGGGACCACCCAGTGATGTCAACTCTAAAATTTACATACACAAGTAAATGAGTCAGAGCAGTGACTCCCTCTGCCCCTCCCTCCACATTATATCATCTGAGGTTTCAATGAGAGACAGAGTGCCTGAAAGGAGGCAACTACTGCTGTGCCCACTTTACAAAACCCATATTTCTCTGGGAATTATTTGCCATGTATTAAATGTTTATTTATAAAACAATATGCAGTAAATATTATATGGTAAAATACATATACAAAAACAAACAATAAATACATAAATAAAAACTCAAATAGATTTATTACATTCTTAGATGCTGCAGGCTAATATTAAATAATTTACCCATGATTGTATTCTATTGTTAAGATTTAAATGTTTATTTTTCAGTAATTCTCATTAACAAGTATCAGGTAATTGCCTATGTAGTGAAAAAACTGTTCCCACCATGGTGATCACTTTAGACATTTTTAATTATAACTGTGAAGCTGTGTAATTGTTTGTAGAACACTGTGTGATTTTCTGGTTGACCTTTCCAACTCATCTAGGGGGTATGTCTACCTGCGAAATGACAGAAAAACTCACTGTTTGTTTTTTGCATGAATAATTACTTCTGAGATCATAGCCACAGCAGTGACAACTAATTGTAAATAATACTACACAGTTCTGCTGCTGTCAGTCCTCTATAGTCCACAGGACACAATAGTGTTCCAACATATTAATCTATTAACATGCTGGCACATTACTTTATTTCAGCCTTAGGAGGCTATTGCATTAAAACGGATGAATCGGAAACCCGTAAAAAAATTGGAAATGTTACCCATGGAAAACTATTGCTGCTTAATTGTTCAGTAAAATAAAAGCACTGATTGCTGATTGGTTGTTTGGTTAATAGCAAAACAATTATGACTCCGAACCCATCTCCAGCCAAAATATTTCATGTTTTTGGGACAGAGTGGGCACGTTTTTTGTTGCAGTCTCTGTGCAATAAAACCTGCCAGATTTCCACCTATTTCTTATCTCTGTGACAATGAGTCAATGGAAAACCTCTCGAAAGGGGTTATAGACAGCAACAAAAAACTAAATTTTTAGTGCAATGGGGGGGGGGGTGTAATCTAGATTTAAATGCACTTGAACACCTAATTAAATGGTGCTTGGCGCCAGTAATCCTGTGAAAAACATGTAGAAAATCAGCTAGCACGCCTGAGCTACAACCTCAATATTTTACTGAGGACATAGTTGCAAAGATTCAAATACACAAAATATACATTTTACCACTGACATTTTGGAGACATGAAGGTCCCCTTTCTCATGGTCAGACAGAATGTTTTAGAAACACAAAGGTCTCCTTTCTAAAGTTGACAGACAGGCATGCAGGTCTGTTGGAATACAAGATTGTATTTTGTGCAACAACTACTGTTCATCAGTATTTCGTGGAGATATATTTTTCACCAGTAGGTGGCAGTGTTTATACGTTTGTAGCTGTTTTATGGTTAAACTCTATGTCTTTTCTCTGTAATGAAAGTTCCTGTGTCCTGTCTACAGTTAAAGTGATTGTAAACGATCATCCTGGGGGGCAGGTCAGGACAAGTCTGATCATTTGAGGAGAGTACACTGAGTTCCCAACATAGCTAAAGAACTGACCATGGTGTGCTCACCTGCTTAGTGTGGTCAGTTTTTAATAGGAAAGCAAGTGGACTAGCAGGAAAACCAGGGATTTCACATAAAGGAAGCAATACAAAGTGTAGTACGCTATACCTTACCAGTCCTTAGAAGGACCTTTGTGGAACTAGTAGGTTGTGATTAGCAGACTGTACCTCAGTCCCTATACTGATAAAGGACTGCTGCAGAATAGGGCAGCAGTCAGCAGTAGTGCACCTCAACCCTATATATTGTGGACCTATACCAGTCCTTAAGGATTAGCAGACTGTACCTCACTCAACCCTACGTACTGTAGTACACTATACCTTACCAGTCCTTAGAAGGACCTTTGTGGAACTAGTAGTTTGTGATTAGCAGACTGTACCTCAGTCCCTATACTGATAAAGGACTGCTGCAGAATAGGGCAGCAGTCAGCATTAGTGCACCTCAACCCTATATATTGTGGACCTATACCAGTCCTTAAGGATTAGCAGACTGTACCTCACTCAACCCTATATACTGTAGTACACTATACCTTACCAGTCCTTATAAGGACCTTTGTGGAACTAGTAGGTTGTGATTAGCAGACTGTACCTCAGTCCCTATACTCATAAAGGACTACTGCAGCAGAAGGGCAGCAGTCAAGTATAATATTCTTTCTATATTTGGAAGAAGGAATATTATACGTGTACAAGCCTATTACAATACCAGTCCTGAAAAGAACCTTTGTGGACCTAATAGTAACAGCTACTGATTAAACTGACTGTCCCTCACTGCCACACACAGCTTCCTGCCTGTCCCTATTTAAACTGACAAAACACAGGCTGCTGCAACAATAACTTAAATAGCACTCAAAACGATATCCTGTACTACTTTACCATACCAGTCCTGAAAAGGACTTTTGTGGACCTAATAGTAACAGCTAATGATTAAACTGACTGTCCCTGCTGCACACAGCGTCCTGTCCCTCTCTACACTGACAAAATGCAGGCTGCTGCAACAATGACTTGAATAGCAGTGCCTCAAACCTATATCCTGAACTACACCTAACACCTATACCATACCAGTCCTTAAAAGAACTTTTGTGGACCTAATAGCTAGCGATATGGGTCACTGCAGTCTCTCCCTGCTCCACACAGCAACCTCTCCCTATAGGGACATACGAAAGAATGTAAAATGGCTGCCGGATCGGGTCTATTTATAAGTTAGGGGGAATGTCCAAGTGTCCATGTGCTGTAATGTTTCAATTGGCTGTCCTGTACCACATGATGGATGTGTCATCATAGGCCAAAAATTATTTTACACAGTAAACACGGAAGTCCGCTGGGCGAACAGCGGGAATACTCCGCCGATCGGGCAGACCGCAAACAGCCGAAATTCACCGCGAACCGACCGCCGGGCGAACAGTTCGGCCATCCCTACCTATCAGTACCCGTAAATGCTGCCTATCAGTGCCACCTATCAATGCAGCATATCAGTGCTACATATTAGTGCCTCCTCATCAGTGCCCGTCAGTGGTACCTCATCAGTTCCTATCAGTGCAGCCTATCAATGCTCATCAGTAAAAGAGAAAAAATATTTATTTACAAAATTTTATAACAGAAAATAAGACTAAACTAAGAAAAACTTTTTTCTTTTTCAAAATTTTGGGTTTGTTTAGCAAAAAATAAATGTAGCACCCTCTACCTAAGGTAGGTGATAAGTGTAAGGGTTTTTGTGTAAGCTGCCAATGCAGGTACATTTAAGCAGGCCTATACTGTGAACTAGGCCTGTTTGTTTTGATCTGGAGGCAGAGGAGTGGTTTAGTATAGCAGTAGGTGACTGACATGTACTTTAGCTCTTGGGCGCCTCCTCTGTTTCCAGGGAGAATGTTCTGGAAAAGGGGCAGGGCAGAGAGCTGGAGTGATATAGGGTGCATGTGAGAAGCTCTAAACAATCCCCAACTAGAATTGGCAGGGGCAGACCTCCTACATATACCCATGGTCAGCCTGGTGGGGGGGGAGTTGTTGGCTGGGTGAACTGGATGATGAAGTTTTAGACTGTTGTGTCTGAGGGAACACCTTTCTGGGGGGGGGGGGGGGTACCTCAGGCAGGGATCTCAGGAGCTGGGAGAGAGCCTCTCCTGAGGAGACAGTTCGTCCACACGTCCAGAGTAAGTCATTCAGGAAGGATCCAGGGCAGGTGTCGGTGAGTGGAAAGCACAGTGGAAAGCTCTGGAAGAGACATGCCAGGGGAGCTGGATGTAGAGCCAGAGGCAGAGACTGTGGGAGTTTGTGTCAAATCGATGCAGCCATGAGGGTGGTCAGGATTTGCAAGTCAGACTTGCTGGGATCAGTAGTCCATCATCTACAATTATTCTTTGCGCGTAAATAAGTTGCTGCCACAAAGGGGTACTACAGGTCTTGGGCAACAAAGGGCAATCAAGTAAAGACACTGAGACTTATTCAGAGCGAGTCCTAGCCATGTTCTGATGGCATGACAGGATTTCTAGACTTGGACAGTGAAGTAGTGTGCTGGAGAAAGAAGTGTTCTGAGGTAACAGTCAGTTGAGGTATGTGCTGAGGAAGAAGTCTTTTGACGTAAAAGTCTGTCAACTTTAGGGTCAGCCATCTTGTTCTTCTGAGAAATGTGACGCAGTTACTTTATTCTACAAGTACAATTTATCCTATGGGCATCCCATGTCCCTTTCCCCAACCAAGTTCAATCCCCTAATAAAAACAACAAAAACAAGCAAAAGACTGTTCATTGACTGAACCGTATGTCTAATGGAGGTCTGGGAGCAGAGTGAAATGTGTGGATGCTGTAACAGGTAGCAATCCCGCGGGGCCATTGCTGCATAAAAAAAAACTGTGGTGATTAAATACCACCAAAAGAAAACTCTATCTGTTTAAAACAAAAATGATGAAAATTTCATTTGGGTACAGCATTGCATGATTGTGCAATTTTCATTAAAAGTGTGACAGCGTCCAAAGCTGAAAATTGGCCTGGGCAGGAAGGGATGAAAGTGCCCAGTATTGAAGGGCTCAAAGGAGAATTGTACAAAAAAAAAGTGGTTAAACTCACAAGTGTTTTTTTTACAACTACTACTTTTTATACTAGCTTTTAGTCATTTTTTCATTTTTTTTGTCATAATTTACAAATGCAGCAATTTAGAAACTGGGTGAAAAGTTTAGCACTGGGAAACACTTTTTGGTATGGCATTTTATATACAACTATATAGATTAGATTAACATGAGGAACAAATAAGGAGGAAGGAGGGAAAGAGGCACTTTGTTTTAGGGACAGTCCCTTGAAATCAGGTACAGTTGAGAGCTATGCTAAAAGTGAAGCCTTCAGGAACCTTTTCAAAAGCACTCAAATGCAATGCATTAGTGGAAACAAATTCAATTGAAAACTACGAATATTTCAATGTCCATTCATTTGCTCTTAGTTTGAGGCCACATCCGTATTATTTATTTTCACACATTGAAATCATTCATTTTTGACTAGAAAAGGAATCAGTCTTGCCTCCATAGATTTTCACAATTTCTATACAAAATCTCTGACATGAAGATTCTCTTTCATGCCTATTGTTTCCTGCGTTTTGTCCCAACAAGTCCCCAGAGGCACAATCAGCAATGAAAAAGTAAGTTTTTTTCCCCAACACAGTCTCTATATGATGAAGATTTCCAGAATTACATTGGAGATGTGTCAGTGACCTCGGATACGCAACATTCAATGAAGAATGTTTAAGGCAGTGTAAGTGTCATTACACAGTCAATCTGGAACTGGGTTTGCTCTGATTTATCCTGTAAGTCTGATACTTCTGATATAATTGTTACTCCTCAGTGTGCTGCACTTTGGCCCCATTTTACAATCTACAGAGAAATATCTAATTTCTATAGCTCCACTCAATTACTTTAATATGAGATGTTCACTGTTTCTACAGTGGAAAGATGTTACAGATTAAATTTCATCAGGTTACTAATACAACATAAAAACTGATCCCTCTGAGAAAAAAATGTCAATAAACCGTATTCACAACCATTAATGTTCAATGCTCACTAGAGAAAACAACCATGACTTGAGAAAAGAAAATGCATTTTTCTCTTAACCCGTTAACTTCGACTCCCAGTGGCTATTTAAAGTGATACTAAAGCTTTGTTTTTTGTTTTTTTAAATAGCAAACATGTCATACTTGCCTCCACTGTGCAGCTCGTTTTGTACAGAGTGGCCCTGAACCTGCTCTTCTGGGATCCCTTGGTGGCTCTCACGGCTCTTCCCTGCATTAGATAACACCCTAGGAGAAGTGCTCACCCGAGAGGGTTACCTTGTGGGCACGCTCCCGAGTCATTCATTCGGAATCCATAGAAGCCAAAATGTAAGACTCGGCCCCACCCCCCCGGCTCCCAGGTCATTGGATTTGATTGACAGCAGTGGGAGCCAATGGCTGTGCTGCTATCAACCTATCAAATCAAAGCCGGGACGGAGGATGAAGGGGCTCAGGTAAGTAAAACGGAGGGGGCTAGGGGGCCAGTCACTGCCAAGTGTTTATTGAATTGGTGAAATGCCTAGGTGAAAAAACACAAACCTTTACAACCCCTTTAAGTGAGCTTTAATGCCTGTGAGGCGGAGCAGCTCCTGTATCATGTGGCAACTGTGATTGGCTCTCACATCAGTCACATGATCACAAGCCTATCCCATTGGCTCTCAAACAGAAGCCTTCAACAACCGCTTTCAATGACAGCTTAGTGTTCTTGAAGTGCAGAGTGAGCATGCTTTCTGCAAACAAACCTCATGCCAACATGGAGGCATATGTGCAAGGGCTGGGCATTAAAGCCCAACTTTCTTGCCACCACATAGAGGTTGATGCCAACAAAGGTATATAAGTAATGAATTACATATAAGGAAGCTATTTTACCTGCCAAAACATTTTCATGTCTGCCTTCTCAGTCATGCATTTTATACAGTCTTGGCAATCAGCATAGCAAGAAAGGATGACACCTTTTTGTTTGTTACAGTAAAAAACCCAACTTCATTTGACATCCTTTTATTAACTTTAGGGAAGATGGTAACAATTTACATATTATATGTAGAAATAGCATGCTGGTTTTCATGTTAAAGTGTATGTAAACCTAATGTCATCCTTTCTAAACTACTGCCATAGGGGTTATCTATAAGGCCTCCTGCATGTATCCCTACCTGTCAAATGTCTCCCCTCTGTCTGTTATGAGAACCAAAAAAAAATGCAGATTCTGTGGGTGGGTCTGTTGTCTGGAGCCCGGTGGGTGGAGTCGTGATGTCAGTAGACTCCCCACCCACCTCTACACTCCCCTTATCAATATGCATTTTTAACTCTGTATTTCTTACACTGAACTTCTGCTATGATCTCCAGTGAAAAGACAGGAAAGTAACCACATGACTTCAGCATGCCCAATTATGCTGAGGTGGGGAATATCTCCAATCCTGGCAGAGCAGCAGAAGAAAGGAGTGGGAGAGAATTAAAAAAGAATGCATGTCTCTTAAGCCTCATACACACGATAGGACTTTGTACAAACTTTCTCTTGGATTTTTGTACAAAGGGTGTCGGCCCTGAACTTGTGTTGCATACACACAGCAGGACTTTTTCAGCCAACTTTCACGAAATCACGTGATTTTTCTGCTCTTTACCGCCACCTTTAGTCAACTTCTGTATTGTTGTCTAAACTTTTGCATTGGTTCTGAGCATGCCTGTTTGTACTTTGTACAAAAGTCCTATGGTTTTCTGTACACACGATCAGACTTTCCTCCATCGGACTTTTGTTGCCAGAAAGTTTGTCCGTTCGCACAGCCAACAAAAGTCAGATGAAAACCAAAAAAGTTTGTCTGATGGAGCGTACACACAGTCGGATGTTGCTCCAAAACAGCTAATTTGCATGTTTGTTGTCAAAAAGTCTGATCGTGTGTATGGGCCTTTAGGCTAGTGCACAAGATATATAAATCACCTGTCACTCACAGCAAGGGGGAGGATTTGACAAAGTTTTTCTCTGTTTGTCAAGATTTGTCTCACTGAACAATAAAAGAGGATTGCTCAGACCTAGATTAACTCTTTGTGGCAAGACTGGGCTCAAATAATAGGAAATCTTATACTCTACATTATGACAAAAAAAATAAAAAATTTGGGTTTACATCTACAGTGCCTTGCGAAAGCATTTGGCCCCCTTGAACTTTTTAACCTTTTGCCACATTTCAGGCTTCAAACATAAAGATATAACATTTTTATTTTTTGTGAAGAATCACCAACAAGTGGGACACAATTGTGAAGTGGAACGAAATCTATTGGATTTTTGAAAATTTTCTAACTAATAAAAAATGAAAAGTGGGGCGTGCAAAATTATTCGGCCCCCTTGCGTTAATACTTTGTAGAGCCACCTTTTGCTGCGATTACAGCTGCAAGTCGCTTGGGGTATGTCTCTATCAGTTTTGCACATCGAGAGACTGAAATTCTTGCCCATTCTTCCTTGCAAAACAGCTCGAGCTCAGTGAGGTTGGATGGAGAGCGTTTGTGAACAGCAGTTTTCAGCTCTTTCCACAGATTCTCGATTGGATTCAGGTCTGGACTTTGACTTGGCCATTCTAACACCTGGATACGTTTATTTGTGAACCATTTCTTTGTAGATTTTGCTGTATGTTTGGGATCATTGTCTTGTTGGAAGATAAATCTCCATCCCAGTTTCAGGTCTTTTGCAGACTCCAACAGGTTTTCATCCAGAATGGTCCTGTATTTGGCTGCATCCATCTTCCCCTCAATTTTAACCATCTTCCCTGTCCCTGCTGAAGAAAAGCAGGCCCAAACCATGATGCTGCCACCACCATGTTTGACAGTGGGGATGGTGTGTTGAGGGTGATGAGCTGTGTTGCTTTTACGCCAAACATATCGTTTTGCATTGTGGGCAAAAAGTTCGATTTTGGTTTCATCTGACCAGAGCACCTTCTTCCACATGTTTGGTGTGTCTCCCAGGTGGCTTGTGGCAAACTTTAGATGAGACTTTTGAGAAATAGCTTTCTTCTTGCCACTCTTCCATAAAGGCCAGATTTGTGCAGTGTACGACTGATTGTTGTCCTATGGACAGACTCTCCCACCTCAGCTGTAGTTCTCTGCAGTTCATCCAGAGTGATCATGGGCCTCTTGGCTGCATCTCTGATCAGTCTTCTCCTTGTCTATGCTGAAAGTTTAGAGGGACGGCCAGGTCTTGGTAGATTTGCAGTGGTCTGATACTCCTTCCTTTTCAAAATGATCGCTTGCACAGTGCTCCTTGGGATGTTTAAAGCTTGGGAAATCTTTTTGTATCCAAATCCGGCTTTAAACTTCTCCACAACAGTATTACGGACCTGCCTGGTGTGTTCCTTGGTCTTCATGATGCTCTCTGTGCTTTCAACAGAACCCTGAGACTATCACAGAGCAGGTGCATTTATACAGAGACTTGATTACACACAGGTGGATTCTATTTATCACCATCAGTCATTTAGGACAACATTGGATCATTCAGAGATCCTCGCTGAACTTCTGGAGTGAGTTTGCTGCACTGAAAGTAAAGGGGCCGAATAATTTTGCACGCACCACTTTTCAGTTTTTTATTTGCTAAAAAAGTTTAAATTATCCAATAGATTTCGTTCCACTTCACAATTGTGTCCCACTTGTTGGTGATTCTTCACAAAAAATTCAAATTTTATGTATGAAGCCTGAAATGTGGCAAAAGTTTGAAAAGTTCAAGGGGGCCGAATACTTTCGCAAGGCACTGTACTTTAAAGCTTATAAAGATAGTTTTCTAGATACTTCAGGAAGTGGCAGTACTTTTTGATGAGGTTTGGGTTTGCCGCTACCAATAAGGATGAGCTCCTGGTTTGGACTGAAAATCGCTCGTTTGAAGGTTTGGGCAGAATCCAAATTATTGGTACATTTGGTGGGAATTGTTGAATGAGGGCCAAGCCACGAAAGAAAGGGCTGAACTTAGTTTTAGAAGTTGAATCTTGGGAAGAGCATGGAGGTATTCTGTGTTTAGAGAAGCTGAGAGCTTCTGAAGTGGTGGTTTTTTGACCTTTCTCTGAGGAATCACAACACCATGGCCTCTTTAATGAATTGGTGAAATGTCTCACCAAATAGCCATCTTCCTCGCAAAAGGCATGCACATGAGGTGCTTCTACTGTCCAATCTTCAGCTCGCCTAAAGTGGACCAACACTAGCAGATGACATGGCTCCCCTAAAACTGACTGTGGAAACTTCACACTGACCCTCATGCAACTTAAATTCTGTGCCTCTCCACTCTCCCTCCAGACTCTGGGACCTTGAGTCCCAAATGAAATGCAAAATCTTCTACAGTCTGTGATGATTTGGGGAGCCATGTTTTCTGCTGGTGTTGGTCCACTGTGTTTTATCAAGTCCAAAGTCAGCACATCCTTCTACCAGGAAATTCTACAGCACTTCATGCTTCCCTCCGCTGACCAGCTTTATGGAGATGCAGATTTTATATTTCAGCAGGACTTGGCACCTGCCCACGCTGCCAAAAGTACCAATACCTGGTTTAATGATCATGGTATCACTGTGCTTGATTGGCCAGCAAACTTGCCTGTCCTAAACCCCACAGATGGGGTATTGTCAAGAGGTAGATGAGAGACACCAGACCCAACATTGCAGAAGAGCTGAAGGCCACTGTGAAAGAAACCTGGATTTCTATAACACCTCAGGAGTGTCATAGGCTGATCTCCTCCATGTCACACCACATTTATGTAGTAATTCATGCAAAAGGAGCCCCGACCAAGTATTGAGTGTATACTATACTGTACATGGACATACTTAGTAATAGTAGTAGTAGTAGTAGTAGTAGTAAGCCAACATTTCTGTATTAAAAATCCCTTTTTTTAAGGATCTTATGAAATATTCAAATTTTTAATCTTATGAAATATTCAAATTAATCATCAAAATTGAATGAAAGAAATGCTGGAAATATATCAACACATCTATATAAAATATATGAGTTTCACTTTTTGAATTGAATTACTGAAATAAATTAACTTTTTGATGATCTTAAATTTTTTTGAGATGCAACTGTATAATAGGTACAGTGAGATGTTTATTTAGGACAGAGATGGCAGGGCCAACCACATGATTAGCCCACTTCTTTCCACTGGATAGCATTCAGCAAAAATTTTAGAGGGAGTGAAAATCCTTTTAGGAGTTACCCAGTCATCATAAACATGCACATTATATATATTCACAAACAGGGAATGTTTTGCAAGGCTTAGTATGTCTCTTTGTGCTCAAATAGGTGTAATGAGATGGAGGGGAGTCAATCTGTACAATTCCAAGGCTTTTGTGCACAGAAGCAATCAGCTTTACAATGTTAACAAACATAATGCTGGCAGCTCTTTCTTCAATATAGTGACAATGTGGGGTAAGATATTTTTTGCAGCTTCCTCCAAAACTGTCTCTACATCCTGTCTGTTACCGACTGATTCTGCATCCTCTAGGACCGGCATATCAGGGCCTGGCTCTGGTTGAGAAACAAAAGTAGCAGAAGAGACGGGGCAATTTTGAGCTCTGAAGAAAGATGGCAGAACTAAAGCTGTAATCTCTCCAAGAAATTGTAACATAGATGCTTTTGTCAAATAAGCTACTTGTTGCATGCCTAAAATACAATTAGAAACAGATGCAGAGACCAGTAATAAGACAGTTTTCTGTTCTGCTGCAAGAAACACGTCACCACTCTGAGGCTGAGTGTTAGAGTTTAGAGTTGGCTCCCTTTTGCCTGGTCTCTGACATAGATACATGTGAGTGTATTCCTTTGTAGAGTACTCAGAGAGTAGAGTGTAGGAGATGAGGAAAGCAGAAGGCAGAAGTGGCATTAAAGTGTGTGACCTGTGGTGTGATATAACACTTGGTCCTTCACCTAAGACTGAGATCTGAGTGGTTGATTTTTAGTGGCAAGTTTCAAAAGATTGTACTGTAAAGTGAATACATTCCAAACATAGCCCTGTAACACAGTAATATTCAAATTCACAGGGTGAACCTGTCCTACCTGTTAATGATGCTGGACTGTGTATAAGTTCAGTCTTTGTCCATCATGGTGGGCATTCCCCCAAAGGAGTCTTCAGGGACTGGTTCCCATTGTGATGGACCACAGCCCTAGACCTGTATAGCACCCCGTGACTAACTCATTGTGTTACACTAAGTGGGAAGGTGAGAGACTTATGAAGGATCTATTGGGGGAGATTTACTAAAACTAGGGAGTGCAAAATTTGATGCAGCTGTGCATGGTAGCCAATTAGCTTCTTACTTCAGCTTGTCCAATTAGGCCTTGACAAAATATATCCTGGAGGCTGACTGGTTTCTTTGCAGAGCTGTACCAGATTTTGCACTCTCCAGTTTTAGTAAATCAACCCCATCGATCAAACATTACAGACCATCCCCATAGCATGGCGTCCAGGTATGGCTCCAAAGGTTTTACCAAGGTTACACCAATAAGGATATAGTCCTTCTGTAGACTTAAGAAGACAGTAATGGTTGATTAAATTATTTAACTACTTGCAGACCAGCTCACACTGATAACCGTTGGCAGAATGGCATTCCTGCGCAAACTGATGTACCTGTATGTCAGTACGCAAAAGCAGGAAAGCGGGCACACCGCGGACTTTGTGTCTGCCAGTGGCCCGTGATTGCAGTGAGGAGAGGCAAACAAGACGCTTAACCCCTTGATTGCCTCCTAATGTTAACCCTTTCCCTGCCAGTGCAATTTATGCAGTAATCAGTGGATATTTTTAGCTCTGATCGCTGTATAAATGTCAATGGTCCCAAAATAGTGTAAAAAAGTGTTCACTCTGTCCGCCGCAATGTGGCAGTCCCAATAAAAATCGCCGATATCCGCCATTACTAACAAAAAATTCATTAATAATAAAAATGCCATAAATCTATCCCCTATTTTGTAGACGCTATAACTTTTGTGAAAACCAATCAATATACACATCTTATGATTTTTTTTTTTTTACCTCAGCACACCTACAGATGGTCTGTTCAGCTGGGCTTACCACTGCAGGGTCCATGTCATTTGGCAGTGAGGCAAGGTATATGGTAGCATTCCTCCTTAAAAAATTATGTAAAATACAACAGCACATGGTTGACCTTGTAGAGTGCCAGGTTGATTGGAGTCAAAAACAGCCTAAAATCCCTCAATAGGATGCCAAAGGCATTTTCGACCACCCTTCTGGCAGGAGAGAGCCTGTAAATGAATATTCTCTGTTCTGGGGTGAAGTTCCTCATAGGAAACGGCTTCATCAGATGTTCCCCTAGATCAAAGGCCTCATCTGCAACAAAATGTTAATTGAGGCCTTCAACTTTCTCGTTAGCAGGTGGCAAGTTTAAGGTGCCATTCTGGAGCCACTTGTAGAACTCTGTCTGCATAATCACTCCTCCATCAGAGTTGCGGCCATTCTTCCCAACATCCAGATACAAAAACTCATAGTGGCAGACACTACAGCTAGCATGACTATTCTGCAAAAGCCCTTATAAATAAATAATATGAGCTAGAGTTGGGTGGTTGGACAATCCGGACATGCTTGTCATTAATAGCACCACCACAGTTGGGAAAATCTCACTGATGGTGGAACTGGGCTGCAACATCCTGCCATTGCTCTTGGTTGGAAGGAAACTGTGGATAAAACAAGAAAAAAGAAATGACTACTTCTGCACATAACATTGCAAGCAGATGTAACACAAATATGCTTAGGCAATATAAGGATAAAACTTAAATTAGTATTTAAAGACAAAAGTGTAAGGTCAACTTATCTGATTCATCACCCCCTCCCGTAGCCTAGTAACAAAATTTTAGGGTGGGGGGGGGGGGGGTAATGGGTAGATGTTTTGGGCAGGTAACCCTCTCCACTTTCATGAGAGCTGTTTGCATAAATAATCTGTGATACTTTAGCCAGCCCCTCCTTACTTACACTATTGCTAGCCCAGTGGACAGGTAAGAAGTGTCATAATCTAAAACTCTAGATACACACTGTCCAAATTGCAGCACATTTTGACATTCTGAAAAAACCTATCAATATAATAGGAGACAAACATTTTCTTTGTTACAATTTGTAGGTAATCAGGAAGGCCCTTGCACTACATGGTTTGATGAATTTATACAGAAATATGAACCCAAAAGAGGGATAGTGTGTATGGGTTTTGCAAAATCAGCAGATAGAGTATTTGTATCTGTTGATTTGTTGACTGCTGAGCATTTTTTTGGGGGGGGAAGGTTCCAAATTAGTTTGGGTACCAAAAGATGGCTTCTTGCACTCTGACTGAATTTGAGGACAACAATACCATTTATACAGATTTTAGGGGTTGTTTAGGGTAAGCCCTAAAAAGTAGCTGACAAAAAAACATTGTTAAGTTACTAGGCTAGGTGTGTATGGGTCCAGGATAGCATGCTGGGTAGGTTAGTTATGGAAAATATGCATGTAGGCCAAAAAAAGGAGCAGGAAAAGCTTACAGCATGCATGAGGACAAAGGGGGAATTTGCAGCATATTACAATATTGATAATTTTGTAATCAATAAATTAATACATTAGCAAACATTAATAGATAGAATGTGATCTTAAAGTTAAAAACTTACCCTAATGTAGTCCTTCTGCAGGACTTAAATAATGGCTGAGCAGGTCTCTGGAACAATGAGTCCCAGAGCCTGGGGGGAAGATACCAGGGGTCAACTTGAGGTCCTGGAGACTTCTCCCCGTCACCAAGTACTGCAAGGTGGCTATGAGCATTTGCTCTGGGGTGATGGCAAGCCTCATGCATATGTCCTGCTTCTTAATATAGGGGGTCACCAATGCCAAGAGTTGGTGAAAGCAGGGGCCCGTCACCCAGAGATAATTTCGAAAATCATCCAGATTATTCTCCTGGAGCTCTCACAGCAATGGCATATGACATAATTGGTCACAATTAAGCAACCAATTTTTGGTCCAAGAACTCCTCCTCCTGTTCCTGGATTGGACTTGGGTCAAAGCAATAACTCCAAGCCCAATAATAGCACATTCTCTCCTCCGTTTCCGCAACATGACTGGTTGACAAACGGCTGGTCAGAAACTAACTGAAAAGCACAAACTGAAAAGCACAAATCAACACCCACCAAACTTCTACTAACACGTAATTAGCAGAAGGAGCCCAAAGGGTGGCACTTGAGAAATTAACTACCTTTTTATAGTCTTGTAGTACGTCTAGTATGTCAGTACGTTCGTGTTTGTTGGCCAACAATTGCGTACCATTAGTATGCAAGACAAGTTCCTGGCACACGCCCTTTGGACAAAAATCAGACACTCGGTTGGCCAACAATCAGATTTTGTTTACAAGGATTAAGGGAGGGTTATAACTCCTGCAAGATTTTTTTTCCCTATCTGGGTACCATTGCAGAGATTTTCCTTCAATCCCTGTCCCATAACAAAACAGGAAGTGAGAGGAAATCTCTGCAATCTATTAAGGGTCCCCAGGTTGACAGAACTAATGTCCCCATTGGAAGATTTCTGCTCTATTACTTTTCTGGGGAACCCACAATTTGGGATATTCTTTTACTTTCGCCTTCAATGATAAGGGTTTACTTCAGGGTTTACTTCCTCTTTAAGTCCTTGTACACAAGGTCGGAGATTCCGACAACCAAATCCGTCGGATTCTGTCCGTCGGATTTTGTTCAACGGATCTTGTCCAAAACTGTTGCATACACACGGTCAGACGAAGTTGTCGGAAAATCTGATCGTTCAGAACGTGATGAGGTTATTTCGTTACAACGGGACTATGTTCAGGCTAGTAGCCAATAGCTTTGATGTAGGAATTTGATCTGAGCAT
Organism: Lithobates pipiens; assembly: GCF_037356315.1. NCBI lineage: Eukaryota > Metazoa > Chordata > Amphibia > Anura > Ranidae > Lithobates > Lithobates pipiens. The sequence goes on along the minus strand of NW_027507755.1, from coordinate 7,295,334 downwards.
GCGTGCCACTTTGTCAGATCGGAATTCTCTACACATGATCGGAGTATGTCCGATTGGAGCATTTTGTCGGAAAATATTTCCGGCAAGTTGGAAAATTTGGTCCGATGGATATTCCGCGGAAACAGTCTGATGCAGACCACACACAGTCGGAATATCCAACAAAACGCTCCGATCTGACACATTCCGTCGGAATCTCCGATCGTGTGTACAAGGGCTAAGTCTGGAGACATAATTCAATCAAAGGACTGTGTACATTCCAAACGTGGCACACACCGTGCAAAATCAACGAAAAGAAACAAGCAATAAAGAAAATAGCTCAAAAAATAGAGTCTATGTTGTGAACTTGGGATGAATAAAGTGACCAGTGATTGATTCAGTGCTTCTCCAAAGGTTGCCAGAAAACGTGTCTAGTCCTTATTCTGAGTGTTTCCACAGCACATCAGGTGAAATGGCCCCTTACCTTACTGCTGTAAGGTAAACAGCAGAACAGCCCAATAAAAAAATTCAGGGATTGTATCCCCCGTTCCTAGCAGGTAAGTGCTGGCCCCCACGGTTGATATTTTCCACACAGATCTTATTGCTCAATATTATTCCATAGTTGTTTCATAGGAAAGAGAGAAGTATGCTCCAATAGTGAAGTATGTAATAAAATTTATTTATATAAATACATTAGACAGGTACTCACACAGCGGAAGAAAAAAGACAGCTTTCAAGACACAAACAAACAAGCGTTCCACTCGCAATACGAACGTCACTTCCGGTATCCAAATTCCGACGCGTATCGTCAGCGATCACGTGACAAGTCACGTGATCGGTGACGATACGCTCGGGAATTTGGATACCGGAAGTGACGTTCGTATTGCGAGTGGAACAACTATGGAATAATATTGAGCAATAAGATCTGTGTGGAAAATATCAACCGTGGGGGCCAGCACTTACCTGCTAGGAAAGGGGGATACAATCCCTGAATTTTTTTATTGGGCTGTTCTGCTGTTTACCTTACAGCAGTAAGGTAAGGGGCCATTTCACCTGATGTGCTGTGGAAACACTCAGAATAAGGACTAGACACGTTTTCTGGCAACCTTTGGAGAAGCACTTAATCAATCACTGGTCACTTTATTCACCCCAAGTTCACAACATAGACTCTATTTTTTGAGCTATTTTCTTTATTGCTTGTTTCTTTTCGTTGATTTTGCACGGTGTGTGCGTTTGGAATGTACACAGTCCTTTGATTGAATTATGTTTATAGATGTTTTGTATGCACAAGACACTTTGATATTTATTGCTGCTATTTAATTTAAGCACTGGACACTTTATATTCATTTATTCGATTATTCACGATTGCATTTGTTTGAGGCCCTTTATATAGTTGGAACTATTTTGATACACTGTATAATATATAACTGTTTAATTTAAGGTATATTTTACCCATTTAATAGGCAGAAATTACATCTTTGGTAGCACAACTTTTTTCTTTTTAGTATAAGAGATTATAGTATAATTTGATCTTATGAGGTAGCGCAACACCATTTGTTTGATTTTTATACAGTTACTACTTAGGGGGTAGGGTTATACCCCTACAGGTGGCCTGCTGCAACCTAAATTTAGGGATAGCCTATGTTCTTGCTGATAGAGCAGGGATAATTTTACTACAAGTCTGGAGACATGCTTGGTCAGTCCATCACCTTTACCCTCAGCTTCTTTAGCCTGGCAGTATTCGTCTTGGAGGTGTGTTTGGGATCATTATCATGTTGGGTAACTGCCCAGTCTCTGAAGGGAGGGGATCATGCTCTGCTTCAGTATCTCACAGGACATTTTGGCATTCATGGTTCAGTTAATAAACTGTAGCTCCCCACTGCCAGTAGCACTCATGCAGCCCCAGACCATGACACTTCCACCACAATGCTTGACTGTAGGCAAGACACACTTGTCTTTGTAGTCCTCACCTGCTTGCTGCCACACATGCATGACACCATCTGAACCAAATAAGTTTATCTTGGTCTCATCAAAGGACATGGTTCCAGTAATCTATGTCCTTAGTCTTCTTGTCTTCGGCAAACTGTTTGCTGGCTTTCTTGTGCATTATCTTTAAAAGAGGCTTCCTTCTGGGATGATGGCCATGCAGACCAATTTGATGCAGTGTGCGGTGTATAGTCTGAGCACTTACAGGCTGACCCCCCACCCCTTCAACCTCTGCAGTAATGCTGGCAGCACTCATACATCTATTTACCATAGACAACCTCTGGATATGAAGCTGAGCATGTGCACTTAACTTCTTTGGTCGACCATGGCGAAGCCTGTTCTAAGTAGAACCTGTCCTGCTAAACCACTGTATGGTCTTGGCGACCGTACTGAAGCTCAGTTTCAGGGTCTTGGCAATCTTCTTATAGCCTAGGCCATCTTTATGTAGAGCAACAATTCTTTTTATCAGATCCTCAGAGAGTTCTTTGTCATGAGGTGCCATGTTGAACTTCCAGAGAGAGTGAGATCAATACCACCAAATTTAGCACACCTGCTCCTCATTCACACCCGAGACCTTGTAACACTAACGAGTCACATGACACCGGGGAGGTAAAATGGCTAATTGTGCCCAATTTGGACATTTTCACTTAGGGGTGTACTCACTTTTGTTGCCAGCGGTTTAGACATTAATGGCTGTGTGTTGAGTTATTTTGAGGAGACAGCAAATTTACACTGTTATACAAGCAGTACACTCATTACTTTACATTGTAGCAAAGTGTCAATTCTTCAGTGTTGTCACATGAAAAGATAGAATAAAATATTTACAAAAATCGGAGGGGTGTACTCACTTTTATGAGGTACTGTGTATATATATATATATATATATATATATATATATATATATATATATATATATATATATATATATATATATAATGCAAAATATGTTGGGATGATTCAGGCAGCACCATTGTAAAGTAGCTATAACCTCTACAGTGCTTGATCTGCAAAAATTTGATTCTATGGGTAGCAATATACACACACCTCCTATATGATCATCACAAATATATAGTTAATAACTTACACTTTAGAGTCCAATGGTATGCAAAAATACAAACATCTTTTCAAATACTGACTAACAAATTTTGACCATATCTAAGAAACTGGCACTGATGCAGTCTAGACAACGATATTTTCTGAATCAGCTCCCCATATGACCCCAAGAACAGGTCTAAGAAGCAAGGCACCAAGAAAAAGTATTTTTTTTGTTGGGCCATGATAACTTAAAGGGTTTAAAGCATTTATAGTGAGGGTCCAAATGCAACCTAAGTTACCTACTAGTCATCCCTATTTCTGATATTGATGACAGTCATTTCACTCTTCTGTGAAGCAAGCGTGCAGCTTGTTATGCTTCCCACAAGAATGCATAGGTTAAGCACCTCTCGCCCACTGTATTGTCAGTTGACGGCCAGGGACAGCTCTCTCATTCTGGGATGACGTCATATGATGTCACCCACTCTCAACCACGGGCGCGCAGCTTGGCAATAAGTGGTACACTCTGTCCCTGGGACACGGCGCATCACCGATCTCAGTAGAGAGCCGATGATGAGGGTCTTTTCCCAGGTGATCAGCTGTGTCAAATTACAGCTGATCACATGTAAACAAGGAAATGCTCGTTATCAGCATTCCTTTCCTCACACTGCCAGCAAGAGCCGATCAGCAGCCCCAACAGTGCCCACCAGTGATGCCGGTCAGTGCCCAGCACTGATGCCAATCAGTGCCCAGTGATGCCAGTCAGAACTGCCTTTCAGTGCCTATCAGTGCCTACTCATCAGTGCCTGTCCATCAGTGCCACCTGTCAGTGCCCATCAGTGCCACCTATCAGTGCTCATCAGCGCTGCATTTCAGTGCCACCTATCAGTGTCCATCAGTGCTGCATATTAGTGCCCCCTCATCAGTGCCCATGAATGCTGCCTCACCTTTATTCTACAAGTACAATATATCCAATGGGGATCCCATGTCCCTTTCCCCAACCAAGTTCAATCCCCTAATAAAAACAATAAAAACAAGCAAAAGACTGTTCATCGACTGAAAAGTTTGTCTAATAGAGGTCAGGGAGCAGGGTGAAATGTGCGGATGCTTTAACACGTAGCAACACCATGGGGCCATCGCTACATAAAAAGAAAAACTGTGGTGAGGAAATACCACCAAAAGAAAACTCTATCTGTTTAAAACAAAAATGATAAAAATTTAATTTGGGTACAGCATTGCATGACTGTGCGATTTTCATTCAAAGTGCGACAACATCAAAAGCTGAAAATTGGCCTGGGCAGGAAGGGATGGAAGTGCCCAGTATTGAAGTGGTTAAAGGAGAATTGTACAATAAAATGAGTGGTTAAACTCACAAGTGTTTTTTTTTTTTTTACAACTACTCCTTTATACTTTTGGAATTTACAAATGCAGCAATTTAGAAATTTAGCACTGGGAAACATTTTTTGACATGGCATTTTTTATACAACTATATAGATCAGACCAACATGAGGAACAAATAAGGAGGGAGGAGGGAAAGAGGGACTTTTTTCCAAATTAGGGACAGTCCCTTGAAATCAGGTACAGTTGGGAGCTATGCTAAAAGTGAAGCCTGCAGGAACCTTTTCAAAAGCACTGAAATGCAATGCATTAGTGGAAACAAATTCAATTGAAAACTATGAATATTTCAATGTCCATTCATTTGCTCTTAGTTTGAGGCCACATCCGTATTATTTCTCTTCACACATTGAAATCATTCATTGTTGACTAGAAAAGGAGTCAGCTTTGCCTCCGTAGATTTTCACAATTTCTCTACACCATCCCTGATATAATAATTCTCTTTTATACCTATTGTTTCCTGCGTTTTGTCCCAACAAGTCCCCAGAGGCACCTCAGCAATGAAAAAGTATGTTTTTTTTCCCCAATACAGTCTCTATATGATGTATAGGACACTGAGATGTGTCAGTGACCTCGGCTACATAATATTCAATGAAGAATGTTTATCTAAGGCAGTGTAAGTGTCATTACACAGTCAATCCAATCTGGAACTGGGTTTGCTCTGATTTATCCTCTGAGGCCGCGTACACACGGGCGGACTGTCTGCATAACTTAGTCCGCCGAAACACATTTGAGCGGACAGTCCGCTCGTGTGTGGGTTTCAGCGGACTTTTTCAGCGGACAGTCTGACGAACAAAGTCTTACGGAATTTCCGTAAGATTGTCCGTCCAAACTTGGTTTGAGCGGACAGTCCGCCCGTGTGTGTGCCAGTCCGCTGTACTTTCGAAATGAGCGGACTTTTCTCCGCGTGTGTGGGCGAGTCCGTTCATTTCAAAAGTAGAGCGGATTGTATGGCGGACTTAGTCCGCCGTATTAGTCCGCTCAAAAAGTGCCGTGTGTGGGCAAGTCCGTTCATTCAAAAGTTTGGACGGACTGTCTGTCGGATTGTCTGACGAACTTAGTTGGCCAGACAATCCGCCCGTGTGTACGCGGCCTGAGTCTGACACTTCTGACATAAGTGTTACTCCTCAGTGTGCTGCACTTTGGCCCCATTTTACCATCTACAGAGCAATAACTCATTTCTATAGCTTCACTCAATTACTTTAATATGAGATGTTCACTGTTTCTACAGTGAAAATATGTTACAGCTTAAATTTCATCAGGTTACTAATACAACGTAAAAGCTGATCCCTCCGAGTAAAAAACAACAATAAACCATATTCACAACCATTAATGTTCAATGCTCACTAGAGAAAACAACCATGACTTAAAGCGTTTTTTCTCTTAATCCGTTAACTTCAACTCTCAGTGGCTATTTAAGGTGAGCTTTAATGCCTGTGAGGCGGAGCAGCTCCTGTATCATGTGACAACTGCGATTGGCTCTCACATCAGTCACGTGAACCCAAGCCTATCCCATTGGCTCTCAGAAGCAGTGAAAAACAGCTTTCGGTGACAGCTCAATTAGTGTTCTTAGAGCGCACAGTGAGCACGCTCTCTGCAAACAAACCTCATGCCAATATGGATGCATGTGCAGCGGCTGGGCATTAAAGCCCAACTTTATTGCCACAGCATAAATGTTGATTTCAACAAAGGTATATAAGTAATGAATTACATATAGGGAAGTTATTTTACCTGCCAACACTAATTCATGTCTGCCTTCTCAGTCATGCATTTCTCAGTGGCATTCAGCATATCAAGAAAGGATGACATCTTTTTATTACAGTAAAAAACCCAACTTCAGTTGCCAATCTTTTATTAACTTTAGGGAAGATGGTATCAATTTACATATTATATGTAGAAATAGCATGCTGGCTTCCATGTTAAAGCTTATAAAGATAGTCTTTTAGATGCTTCAGGAAGTGGAAGTACTTGGGATGAGGTTCGGGTTTGCCGCTACCAATAAGGATGAGAACCTAGTTTGAACTGAAAATCGCTTGTTTGAAGGTTCGGGCAGAATCCAAATTATTGGTACATTTGGTGAGAATTGTTGAATGCGGGTCAAGCCTTGAAAGAAAGGGCTGAACTTAGTTTTAGAAGTTGAATCTTGGGAAGAGCATGGAGGTGTTCTGTGTTTAGAGAAGCTAGGAGCTTCTGAATTGGTGGTTTTGTGACCTTTCTCTGAGGAATCATAACACCATGTCCTCTTCAATGAATTGGTCAAATGCCCCACTGAAATAAATAAACGTTTTGATTATATTCAAATTTTTTGAGATGCACCTTTATAATTGGTACGATGAGATGTTTATTTAGGACAGAGATGGTAGGGCCAACCACATGATTAACCCACTTTTTTCCACTAGATAGCTTTCAGAAAATTTTTTGGAGGGAGTGAAAATCCTTTTTAGGCCCCTTTCACACATGCGGACAGTATGTCCGTATTTCATCCATCTGTTTGCAGATGAAATACGGACATACATGCATTCCTATGGGATAGCGGGTGTCTGCGGATGAACATCCTTAGACACCCGATATCGTCCGTGTCCGCTATGGTCCAATTCTGAAGACGGAGGAAAATCCTATTTTTCTATCCATCTGCAGAGCGGATCGGATGAACACGGACAAACGGACCGTGTTCATCCGATCCCCCATAGAGGAGAGCGGAGAGCTGACAGGGCGGTTCCTGCACAGTCTGCAGGGACTGCCCTGTCATACGCCGGCTCAGCGGGGATAAATGGAGCGATCCCTGCTGAGAAAGCGGATCATCACGGGGCGGATCATTACGGATCTGTCCCATGTGAAAGGGGCCTAAGAGTTACTCAGTCAACATAAACATGCACATTCTATCTGTAGCACCCCCCTGGGTCTACAGGTAGCAAAGAGGTACCTCCAGATACAGGGGGTGAGCTTACATTCACCCCAGAGCTGAGTCCATGGCTATAATGGGAATTTGGAACAGATTTTAGGCACCAGTCACTTTAGGTATATTTTCAATACTTTAATGAGAACTTGAGAAAAGTAGTAAGAGAGAGGGTTAGGAGAGGTTTCAGATATCATTTTAGCAGATCACTTACAGACTCCTTGAATCCAAATGACAAAACAGATTTCTTTTAGCAGATCTTGAATACCTGAGTAAGTCTCTTACACAGACTTATCAACCGGTAGAATGTCTGGACAAGCCTCTCTCACAGACTTAGCAGCCAGGTGCTAGTTACCTTGTTTAGATTGTAGAACAGTTTGACAGTACCAGAAGCTTTAACCGGACTCTGCGGTACTGTAAGGGTAGTTTATATATAGGTGTGTCCTCCAAATGAGTCACCAGGCCCTCCTGAGAGACCAGCCTTCATCCTGGCTCTCTCCAGCAAGGGTCCTCCCCTGGATCTCCTCAGCTTGGCTCGGCTTCTTCTACACAGGCAAGACAGCCTAAGGACCACCTCAGGATTAGTAGGCCCCAGACAGTCTTCTGGGCCTACTTGCAGAATATGCAGCAGCACATCCTCCGGCCCCTAATGACTAAGAGCACATGGCATCTGTCCAATAAATACCCCTTCCCAGAATGCACTGCGGACAGGCACCTCCTATTTCCGGAAAAAGAATATTCATTACAGCTTAACCTAGTTGTAATTCTCACACTGTTCTGTGGTACCAGTGACACCTACTGGGAAATGCACAACTCAGCCAAGTTTAGAACAGAACCAAATATACAATCAATTCTGAGCTGTTTATAGCTCAACCAAACACTAAATTTACACTATAGCCCCATTTCTAGGAACAGGGGGCTACATATCTATTCATAAACAAGGAATATTTTGCAAGGCTTAGTATGTCTCTTTGTACCCAAACAAGTGGTGTAATGAGATGGAGGAGAGTCAATCTGTACAATTCCAAGGCTTTTGTGCACAGAAGCAATAAGATTTTCACTGTTAGCAAGCATATTGCTGGGAGCTCTTTATTCAATATAGTAACAGTGTGGGAATAAGTCATTTTTTGCAGCTTCCTCCAAAACTGTCTCTACGTTCTCTCTGTTACCGACTGAGTCTGCATCCTCTAGGACCAGCATATCAGGGCCTGACTCTGGTTGAGCAACAAGAGTTGTAGAAGAGACGGTGCATTGTTTGAGCTCTGACGAAAGATAGCAGAAGTAAAGCTGCAATCTCTCCAAGAAATTATAACATAAATGCTTTTGTCAAATAAGCCACTTGTTGCATGCCTAAAATACAGTTAGAAACAAATGCAAAGACCAGTATTAAGAACGTTTTCTGCTCCACTGCAAGGAATGCATCACCACTCCGAGGCTGAATGTTAGAGTTTAGAGTTGGCTCCCTTTTGCCTGGTCTCTGACATAGATACAAGTGAGGGTATTCCTCTGTAGAGTACTCAGTGAGTAGAGTGTAGGAGATAACCTGTGGTGTGACATAACACTTGGTCCTTCACCTAAGACTAAGCTCTGAGCGGTTCATTCTTAGTGCCAAGTTTCAAAAGATTGTACTAAAAAGTGAATACATTCCATACATAGTCCTGTTTTACACAGTAATAGTCAAATTCAGAGGGTGAACATGTCCTACCTGTTCATGATGCTGGACTGTATTTAAGTTCAGGCTTTGCCCATCATGGTGGGTCTTCAGGGACTTGTTCCCATTGTGATTGACCACAGCCCTAGACCTGTATAGCACCCTGTGACTAACTCATTGTGTTACACCAAGTAGCAAGGTGAGAGACTTATGAAGGATCTATTGGGGGGGATTTACTAAAACTAGAGAGTGCAACATTTGATGCAGCTGTGCATGGTAGCCAATCAGCTTCTAACTTCAGCTTGTCCAACTAGGGTTTGACAAAATATATCCTGGAGGCTGACTGGTTTCTTTGTGGAGCTGCACCAGATTTTGCACTCTCCAGTTTTAGTAAATCAGCCCCATTGCTCAAAGCAACATTACAGACCATCCCCACAGGGTGGGGTCCAGGTATGGCTCCAAAGGTTTTACCAAGGTTACACCAATACGTATATACTCCTTCTGTAGACTTAAGAAGACAGTAATGGTTGATTAAAGAATTGAATTACTTGCCGACCGGGTCACGCCGATAACCGTTGGCCGGCGGCCTGCAATCACGGCAGGAGAGGCAGAACAGGAAAATGCCTCTGTAAACAAGGCATTTCCCTGTTATGCCTAGTGACATGACAGGGATCGGCCGTTCCCTGTCAATGGAAACAGTGATTTCTGTCATGTCAGTGGGGAACCCCTTGATTGCCCCTAGTGTCTACCCCTTCCCTGCCAGTGACATTTATACAGTAATCAGTGGCTATTTTTAGGTCTGATTGCTGTATAAATGTCAATGGTCTAAAAATAGTGTCAAAAGTGTTTACTCTGTCCGCTGCAATGTCGCAGTCCCAATAAAAATCGCAGATCACCGCCATTACTAATAAAAAAAAGAAATTAATAATAAAAATGCCATACATCTATCCCCTATTTTGTAGACGCTATAACCTTTGTGGAAACCAATCAATATACACTTATTGTGATTTTTTTTTTTTTTACCAAAAATATGTAGAAGAATACATATAGGCCTAAACTGGGGATGTTATTTGTTTTTTTTATATATTTTTGGGGGATATTTATTATAGCAAAAAGTGAAAAATATATATTCCTTTTTAAAATTGTCGTTTTTGTTTATAGCGCAAAAAATAAAAAACGCAGAGGTGATCAAATATCCCCAAAAGAAAGCCTAATTGTGGGGAAAAAAAGACATCAATTCTGTCTGGGTACAGGTTAATTGTGGGGAAAAAAAGACATCAATTCTGTCTGGGTACAGGTTCGCACGGCCGCGCAATTATGAGTTAAAGCGACACAGTGCCGTTTTGCAAAAAATGCTCTGGTCATTAAGTGGGTAAAATCCTCCGGGGCTGAAGTGGTTAAAGGGGAAAAAAAAAAGAAAATACCCAAATAGTGAAGCTAATTGTTTTTGGGAAGGAGAAGATGTCCACCACCTACAGACACAAGCAAAAAACGGCAGACTTACAAAGTAGGGGAATGGTTAACGTGAAGGGTCCCCGGAGGGGGGGTGGGGAGAGGGGGGCATGTCCTCAAAAGCTTGCTAATGTGTCAAAATACCTGAGCCTATAACCCATAGTGTATGAATAACTTCCCTTTGTCCCGGACTGTATGAGTACATTTATTCCAATACATTCTCCATATGACGTGTAGTACACCTGAAGATTTCCAGAATTACATTGGAGATGTGTCAGTGATCTTGACACATCATTCTATGAAGAGTGTTTATCTAAGGCAGCCTAAGCGTCATTACACTGTCAATGTGGAACTGAGTTCATTCTAATGTATTCTTTACATCTGACACTTCTGACATAAGTGTTACTCCTCGTTGTGCTGCACTTTGGCCCCATTATACCATTTACAGAGCAATACTCAATTCTATAGCTTCAGTCAATTACCTTAATACTAGATTTTTACTGTATCTTTGGTGAAAAGATGTTACAAAATGACATAAAGGTTTCTCGTTCCTAAGATCAACAAAGACCTTTATAAAGTATAATAGTGGCTCCATAGAAGTGATTATATGAAAGCTGGACTCAAACATGTTCTAGATACATAGATGAATTACATATAGCAAAGCCGTTTTATCTGCTAAAGGATTTTCATGTTCACATTCGCAGTGCTACATTTTACACAGCTTTCCCAATCAGCACAACAAGAAGAATGGCACTTCTTTCCCTGTTACAGTAAAAGCCTAACTCCAGGTGCCATCCTTAAAACAAGCCATACACAATACAAATTTATTTTCTTCAATCACAGTTTGATGGGGGGATCCCTCCAACTGTGCCATTGTATTTTGACAGTGGAAGCTTTCCCAGCTGTCAGAATGCAATGATCACTGCTGGCAGCTATAGCCACCGGCAGTGATCACAAGGAAAAAAGAAACAGGGCGGTTGTACTGAGGTCATTCGGTGGCTTTCTATCCTCCCTTTTTCTTCTCCTTTACAGTACATTGTCATGAAATCTTGCATATAGCTGCACATTAAATTTAAACCTTCAAAGTGTAACCTGGACTGTAGCTGATAACTGCTGTGAAACGTCTTCATTTGTTGCTGCTGTGATGTCTTGGTGTAATGAAGTACAGAAGCCATCTTCAGGGAGACCACTTTGGAAAGCTCATCTATGGAGTGTCTCCAGTGCAGAGGGCAGCCATCTTGGCTGGATCTGGGCCGATGCTGAAAAGAGGATGATTGGCTGCTGAAACATGCAAAGGGAGGAGGGTTGCCGATAGAAAGGGACCGGGCAGTCTTAAAGGAGATGGGGTGAGGAAAAGAGACTGGACTGCTGACTGAATGGAGAAACTGGACTGCTGGCTGAAGGGAACCCTGCCATAGTTGACCACAGTTGAGTGAGACCACAGAGAGATTAATCATTGCACAGGGCCTTTCCTGTTGGGAAAGTGAGAGGTGTAATTTGGATGCCTGGTGAGATGAGACTGTACTAAAGAGCATTCCCACTGCTTGTAATGAAGGAAAAAAGGGACTGTCTCAGCGGGATTGAAAGACAGAAAGCACAGCAACTGTCTAAAGCGTTTAGCTGAATGAGAGCACGTCTGGACACTCAGAAGAAGTCGCCCTGGGTCTGGTAAGAGAGAAAAGAATTACCTGTGCTCAAATTCCAATAGCTTGTAAATGTATTTAAACTATCAGGTGCAAAAGGGGTGTGACCACATATTAACACTACAAATTATGGGTGGATCCTCTGCACACTGCAGATAATCCCAGTAATCCCTCCTATGGCCAGTACTATGCTGCTCTGCCACTGCAAATGCTACAAAGGACACTATGCCAACATGGGGCATAAAGACACAAGGTGGGGGAGGGGTACTAGGTTCAGATCTGTTCACTGACCTGCATTACAACAGAGAAAAGATATGGGTCTGGTTATAGAACAATATTGCACATGGTTATCTGTTGTTTGCTCTGAACTGCTGTGCTTTTTGCAAGGGTCCCAACTTTGGCAGCCAACAATTCTTGTTCTCATTGTTTACTGGCCAGTGGGATTAAACATGGACTGTTATAGCAAGTTAGGACTGTCTTTATATACTGTTGCTAAGTAAAAGCAATTCAGTTATTTTAGTTAGTGTTAGTCAGAATACTGCTGGTGTTTAACCACATCTATTTTGCTTGCGTCTATCTAGCAAGGTTGCTTTGTGGTATAAACAAGGAAGCTGAGACTTATGCAGTGTGTAAATGTGCTTTTACTGAACAAAAATGCTGTACATAACACACAACTATTACAATATTAGGAATACAGTACAAGGCTGACAGATATCTATAGCAAGATGCCTAGCAAATAAGCAGAAACTATGGTCTGTAAAAGTAGAAATACACTTAAAAGTTACATATCTCCAGTTACTGTGTCCATGATCTCCGTTGAGAACGAGGCTTCTGGAGATTAGGTACCTCCTTCTCGGCTGGTACAGATTCTTCCTCTTCTGGTCTAAAGGCATGGTGAGCGTCTCCCAGCTTATGCCTGACAACCCCTTTTATATGTCAGGTCGTTTACCAGTTTGTTGAGAATGGTTACAAACTCGTTTACCTTAACAACCAACTGCCAACTGTCAACAGTTCCAATTGTTACAAATCGTTTGAGAAACATCTTCAGACAAACCTGATCTCTGTTAAAAAAAAAAAAATAGTCTGATAGAGAAAGTCATTAGTTTAGTCTTTAGTTTAGTGCCACTTTTTTGTCCTTCTGTGGCATCCCCTCTCTTTAGGGCCGGTTCACACAGCGGGCGATGCGAGGCGACACGACTCGCCTCGCCTCGCTCCCGCAAGTCGCCCCCGTTCTGTACAATGGAACCGTTCTGAGAGGAGCGACTCGAGTCGCTCCGACTCAGAAAAAAGGTTCCTGTACTACTTCTGGGCGACTTCGGGGGCGACTTGCATTGACTTCTATACAGAAGTCCTCTGCAAGTCGCCGCTGAGGTCGCGGCGAGGCAAGTCGGAGACGCCTCGCCGCGCCTGCAGTGTGAACCGGCCCTTAGGCTCATGTTACTCTCTTTTATTTTTATTATTCCTATTTATTATTATTAATTTCCATTAGTTTAGAGACGGCGTTCATTATTTTGGATACTTCGGATAAATTCTTATTTGTTACGTTTACGAACAGCCAAATTTGAAAGCAAATTCCAGTACCTATAACCTAATAGTTAGTAATAGTTATATAATTATTAGTTAGTTATTATTTCAGATTTTCAAAATTTCTGGTTTTTGGATTTTCAAATTTCTAAATCTCTACATTTTCAAATTTACAAATTTATGAATTTTCGGAAAAGGTTGGTAAACAGGTTTTTGCTCATTCAAAAATCTCTTAATGAACAAATTTGTTGAAATTCGTTAAAAAAGCTAATTTGAAACAAGACAAATTGCACATGTCTATTGACTATTACTTAGTAATCCTCTCTTCATTTAGGCTATGCTTGGTCTAATAAATTCTTTGAATTACAGTTGTGCTCATAAGCTTATATACCCTGACAGAATCTATGATTTCTTGATTTCATTTTTCAGAGAATATGAATGAAAACACAAAAACTTTTCTTTCACTCATGGTTAGTGTTTGGCTGAAGCCGGTTATTATCAATCAACTGTGTTTACTCTTTTTAAATCATAATCACAATAGAAACTACCCAAATTACCTTGATCAAAAGTTTACATACTCCAGTTCTTAATACCGTGTATTGCCCCCTTTAACATCATTGGCAGCTTGAAGGCTTTTGTGGTATTTGTGGATGAGGCTCTTTATCTTCTCAGATGGTAAAGTTGCCCATTCCTCTTGTCAAAAAGCCTCCAGTTTCTGTAAATTCTTGGGCTATCTTGCATGAACTACATGTTTGAGATCTTCCCAGAGTGCTCAATGATATTGAGGTCAGGAGACTAAGATGGCCACTTCAGAACCTTCACTTTATTCTGCTGTAGCCAATGACAGGCAGACTTGGCCTTGTGCTTTGGATCATTGTCATGTTGGAATGTCCAAGTACGTCCCATGTGCAGCTTCCTGGCTGATGAATGCAAATGTTCCTCCAGTATTTATGATAACATACTGCATTTGTCTTGCCATCAATTTTGACCTAATTTCCAGTGCCTTCGTAGCTCATGTGAATAAGGGATATTACTGCGCTGACCCACATTCTTATGTAGCAGCTGTCTTTTCTCTCTTACACACTGTAAGGCCGCGTACACACGCGGGGACTGTTCGCCCAACTTTGTCCGTCAAACAGTTTCGTCAAACAGTCCGCTCAAAATTAGCATGGACGGACATGGCCACACACGACGGACGAACAGTTTGCTGAAACCGTGCGCGATGACGTGAACGGCACGTACGACGGGACGAAAAATACAACGTCCTATACACTGCATTATAACTTTCGGCGTGAAAATCCTTTCTGAGCATGCGCGCAACTTTGTTTGACGAACAAGCCTACACACGCGGGGACTGTCCGCTGAAACAAGGTTTCAGCGGACAGTTTTTCGGAATTTCCGAAAAACCTTGTTCAGCGGACTGTTCGCTGAAACTGTCCGCTGAAAGCCCACACACGAGCGGACTGTCCGCTGAAACTTGGTTTCAGCGGACAGTTTCAGCGAACAGTCCCCGCGTGTGTACGCGGCCTGAGAGAGAAAAGACAGCTGCTACATAAGAATGTGACAAAAATTCAATGTGAAGGATTGATAAAAAAAAATGTAGCGCAAAGAAATGTAAAGCAATAAACAAAAACAGTGTACAAAATGTTATATGCAAATGGTGAAAACATACGATAAGAATTCATCTCAAATGTAATAAATATGAGAAATTACATATATATGATGGGTAGAAACACAAGTGAAAAAAGTCCCAAAGGTGGAAATATCCTTAAGGTACATTTATAAAGAGTCCACCACAAGAAAGTTGTTGCACAGAAGTGGGGTACAACGGCCTTGGCAGGCATGTAGAGCACCAGGGATAATGTGTCCTCCAACCAAGGTAAGGGGTATACACTATTACCAGAAGTAGTGGACTCGAGTGTCAGCGACAACGAGTCAATCAAGCAAGGATGTCCCGATCAGCAGACTTCTAGAAACGATCCAGGGAATCCAGCGAACTCCAAGAGAGGATCCAGGAAATCGAGCAGGTAAGTGTAAAGCCTCATACACACGATAGGACTTTGTACAAACTTTCCCTTGGATTTTTGTACAAAGAGCGCCGGCCCTGAACTTGTATTGCATACACACAGCAGGACTTTTTCAGCCAACTTTCACCAAATCACATGGTTTTTCTGCTCTTTACTGCCACCTTTGGTCAACTTCTGTATTGTTGTCTGATCTTTTGCATTGGTTCTGAGTATGCCTGTTTGTACTTTGTACAAAAGTCCTATGGTTTTCTGTACACACGATCAGACTTTGCTCCTTCGGACTTTTGTTGCCAGAAAGTTTGTCCGTTCGCACAGCCAACAAAAGTCCGATGAAAACCAAAAAAGTTTGTCCGATGGAGCGTACACATGGTCGGATGTTGCTCCAAAACAGCTAATTTGCATGTTTGTTGTCAAAAAGTCTGATCGTGTGTATGGGCCTTTAGGCTGGAACTAAAAGCCAAATTAGAAGGCCAAAAACTCTCATCCGAGTGGATATAGAAAGAAAAAAGATGCCTACATATGGTTTAGGTCAAAAAGGTGGGTTTTATTGAAAAAAACAGCATTCATCTATAAAAATAAAACTGTGATCACAGAATAAAAGCAATGTGGGGAGCTGAAAGCCCAGTCAGATGTGTTTCGTCCCAATGGACTTCAACTGGGGCATATATCGACTCCCCCACATTGCACATATAAATTACACATCGGTTAATAAAGCGATCAGTAAAAACATGGTATGCGGCATCAACCAAGAAGCAGTGCGGCTGGCATGAATACCACGGAAATGATGCGGCCAAAACGAGGCAAACACCTCACTTGAAAAGCCTACAAAATGGGTGATGGAGGTCACGTGACTAACACCCAATCAAAACCTCACTGAGATCAGAGACATAATCTCGTCACCACTAGGTCACATGACTGAAAAAACATGGACATTGAGATTGGACATCCAGTCAGCTCTTACTATAATGAGGGCTTTGGGAAATCTCCATGAGGTTGGCATAACAACCGAGGTGATTATAATCAAGGGAATGATTACATCATAAGAACACCTATTGTCACATCTCTGGTGCGAGGCTGGATTGCTGAGAGGGTGGCCCTTATGCGAATTAAGGGTCGTTGAGAGAGTGCCCCTTACGAGTATTTCCCTCAAGGGAATGATTACATCGTAAGAACACCTATTGCCACATCTCTAATGGAAGGCTGGATTGCTTAGAGGGTGCAGAATAAGTGCAATGTACCCCTGGGAATGAGACAGGGAGTACGGTGCCAAAAGGAGCACGAATTGCTGGTACTGCTGCATGGTGAGCTGGTTAGCAGAGGGCAGCTGGGATGCGCTGAGTGAGCTGACTTGGCAGCCGTGGGAGGAGGGATTCCAGGTATGGAACAGCAGGGCAAACCAGGAATAGAGTCAATAGCCAGGCCAGGGGTCATACACAGTGTGGTTAGATAAGGTACAGATGCGGAGACTGGATAATGGTCAAAATTCAAGCTGGAGTTGATGCAGGTAGAGAGCAGGAATAGTCATAGCAATCTGGGTAGGTAACTGGAATCAGATGCAGATAAACAAGTACAGGAGACACAGGAAGCTGACGATAATCCAGCAACCTGCATGTGTCAGTGGCAGGATTAAATAGGCCAGAGGGCGCCAACAACTGTCACGATGAGTGCACCCTCCATTGCGCACCTGCATTCACCCGTTGTCACACACCTGCGTGCACACGTGCACATGGGGGTTTGCCTGGTGCAACCATGATGGGTACTGGCAGGATTACCCATCTTTTGGCCATTTCCCTGACACCTGTCCATACACAAAATTGGTTCTTACCACTCCGAGAAAATGGCTCATGGGATGCCTACCATGATTCATATCTGTATGATAATAGAAAGGAAGATCTGTGCACTAGGTCTCCTTATAACTATGAACAGGGCTTCCTCGGTTCTTCTTACCACTTGGGTTTTCCAAGACCCATGCAAGAATACCAAAGAAGCCCAGAACTAAACAAAGCTCCTGAGGGGGGTGACGGATCCAAGGCAAAAAGAAAAAGAACCTAACTGGTACAGGTATTTTCAATTTGAGTTCAGTAGCCTTGACAGATGTAGAAACATCAGTACTAGATAAGGAACTAAAGTACGTTCCTCCTAAACAATTTAATACAATTTCCATGTTTATAGACCTCCAGAAGTTTACTCGCAAACTTAGCATCCAAAGGCATTTCCTTACACAACCTCCCAGATCAGCCCCACTAATAGCTTGAGATGACCATGTTCATTGGGGCTTATCTAACTCTTCCTTGTTCAACCCTCCCAGGACTGTGGCACCGTCAATTAACGTTTTTCGCAATCTTGTGTTGCAAAACTTCGAGAACATACCTAACAAAAAAGTTCACATCAATCCAGCCTTTAAACCCGGGATTGAAACAACCCTGTGAACGAAAAAACCTGATCATCCACCCCCGCATATAAAGGCGATTAATAAGATCCTTGGAGACCATAGTACATATAGTCATATCCCTATGGACCCTACATCTAACTACAAAAATGCCCTTGTTGACCTCATCAATGAGGGTTCCTCGTTGGGTATTCTGGACAAAAAAGAGAAAATCTTTCTTGTACCTTTGGCTCCTCGCATCCCTGCAATATACTACCTTACAAAGGTGCATAAAAACCCAGTCAGTCCCCCTGCACATAATCCCCATAACCCCCATAATCAGTGAGATTGACTCAGTCACATCCAGAATAGGAAGGTATGTGGATTTCCATCTCCAACCAGAAGTTTGACTTATTCCCTCTTACCTTAGGAATACTCGAGACACTATCAGACTCCTAGAATCTATTGAGTATTGAGAAGGCATGATTTTGGTGACAGCAGATGTTGCTGCCCTATATACATATATCCCTCATGATTTGGGTTTTTCTGCCGTTGAACACTATTTATCTAAAAACACAACTCTTCCTTTGAATTTAGCAGAATTTTATTATGGAACTTCTCAAGTTCGCTACCCAACACAATTACTTTTGGTTTCAGAATCAATTTTATTAGCAGAAGAGGGGTGTAGCCATGGGGGCCAAGTTTGTCCCCAGTTTGGCGAACTTGTTTATGGCCCAGTGGGAGGAGGATGTTGTCCATATTCCCTTAAGAGACCAGCGCTAGTTATCTGGGCCAAGTATATTGATTACATCCTCCTCCTATGGAATGGCAATCGGGAATATCTTGATGCCTTTATGACTTCCCTCAATGATAATGATAGAGGCATTGCTTTGAGCTATGAGGCTAGCCTTACTACCATTCATTTTCTTGATCTCGAGATATCAGTCATTGATCAACATTTAGAATTCAAAACTTATTTCAAACCTACCAACCGGAAAGGTTACATTACTGTCGATAGTTGTCACCATGAAAAATTGATTTTTAGAAAAAGGCTATAGATCTACAGATCTTGACACAGAGATCAATAGGGTTTCCCTGATAGATAGGAACTCTTTGCTGACTGATCGTCCTAAGCCTGTCTTAGATAATAAGTTTAGATGGTCTTTTTTCACCACGTATTCTGTTCAATCTAGACAGATTAAGGAGATAATTAATAAACATTAGAGAATCCTTTAGAGTGATAGGTACTTGGGTCCGGCCATTCTGGAACAGGTTGGTGTCATATTCAGAGGGGCGAGGTCAATACTGGGACAAATTGCGCCCAATGTGATTGACCCCCCAAAATACTTAATTCTTCCTGCAATGTAAGGGCTATTATCCATGTCTTAGGTGTAATGTGTGTCTCCACAATATCTGTGGGAGACGCAAAATTGATACCTCATCCACCACTCAAATGTACTTACCAAATGCAACATTTTACCACCTGTGCCATGAGATTTATTGTCTATTTAATGACTTGTCCTTGTAAGAAACAATACGTAGGACATACTATTAAATACACAGTGGTGAACCACAAGGGGAAATATTTAACGTCTCAAAAAAGCGTTGCCAACATCCCAACATTAATTGTATAGGGACCCTAAAAAGGGACACAAGTATCCCCCGGTACAATGGGACTTTAAAGGAGAAAAAATAAAAACCTATATTATAAAAACATTATTTATTTAGAAAAATATTTTAAAAACAAGAAAGCATGTATGAAAACCTGATGGCAGACTATACAATACATTTCATTTTATGCAAAACAAGAGAAAGTTTACAAATGAGTTATTCTTTACAACTTTGAAAGTGAATATAGTTTACTCCATTAGCCCGACCTGTTTCAGGAAATTATCTCTTCTTCAGAGGCGTTTTTTAGGAGAAAGCATAAATATATTCAGAAAAAAAGTAAGAACAGTTTTAACAAAAATGCTTTTCAAGAAAGGATTTCAGGAAATTATCCCTGCTTCAGAGGCATTTTTTTAGGAGAACGCATAAATATATTCTGAAAAAAGTAAGAACAGTTTTAACAAAAATGCTTTTAAAGGCAGGATCAACATTGCAATATGTGAACATGTCCAATATATATACCAATGTTGAATTGTATAGAAATATATGTAAATATGTATGCAAAAACAATTTTCCTTAGAAGGTTAGAGGAACTTTGCCGCTGTTTGTCCACCGAGAGGTGATGAATCCCGCCCGAGCCCAGAACAGCCCACACAAAGGTCCCCCAACAGAATGACCACCAAGACACAGCCACAGTTAACTCTGAGGAATAATAAAGTAACTTGTAATTAATGTTAGTATATTTATGTATCAAAATCCCTTAAATGAGCCCCTTTATATAGTGGGGCCTACTTTTAAATATATTGTAGAGGCTCTACTAGCATGCCTAAAGGAAAGGATACAATCCGTAGTAAAATATTTCTCATGTTATTGTAAACAATCCCTCTACATAAGAGCAGATAAGAAAAGGGGGCAAACACAAATGTTTTATTTACCCCTTTACATTGTATAAAGCAGGCATTGAGAAAATATATCAGGCTCATTAACTTACTTTAGATCACTATATCGGTAACAAGTGGCTTGGGCGTTGTTGCTTCTGACGGGTATAGTTTGCACCGAGCAAAGCGCCATCTGCGGGCTTTAAAGACCACCGGCGCCTGCGCAGTGTTATTCACTTGATTAGTGTCAGCATGGTATGTTAGTTTGTGAAGGTGGCGTCATCACGTGAAATAATGCGACGTCATCTTATCGTGGCTTGAGATCCAACAACAAAATAGAGTGCGATGTCACAAAGCACGTCTAGCAATGCAAACGACCAGACAAAACAAAAAGCATATCCCAGGGCATCTCTTTGGCAACCACTGCATGGATAAAGCATATATAAGGCAGCGGCACCAAATGTATAAAAAGCACAACACCTCAGAAAATGTGGAAAGAGCTATGGGGGAGCATGCATGTGGAACCCTCAGGGCAAGATCTGCATGGCGCCCACCCACCGCCTGAGCAGTTGAGAAGCACCATGCAGATAAAGCCCACCGGCACAACACAGTCGCAATTTCACAAATAGCCTGAGGCGAACCAAGGGCTGATGAGAAATGCAAGACATAAAACAGAGGTCCGCCAATCCCCCGCCGAGAAAAAAGGGGGAGAAGGAAACGGCCCCTGTGCGCCAGGCGCAGGGCCTTCTTTAAGGCAGTGCAAAAGGGGCAGCTGCCCTGGGCCCTGTCATTGTTGTGGGGCCCAAAGCAGCTGCCTCATACTTGCCAACTATCCGAGTTTACATTCCCTTGTCCCTTGAAGTTTTAGTCCTGTGCTGCTACTAATGCTGCCCAGCTCTGCCCTATTGTTGTGTACAAGGTGACTCACCTGCAGACCTGTGTTTACATGTAAATACTGCCATTCATATGTAAATAGCAGTGACATGCATATGTAAATAGCTGAGGTCAACTGCATTGATATGTAAATAAAGGCAACATTCATAGGTATATCATGCCCCCCTGCAGTGAGGAGAAGATGTGCTGTAACCTATAGCAACCAGTGAGCAGTATTACTGTACAGCAATCTCTAGCAGACAATCAACAAGCAGAAATGTGCTGTAACCTCTAGCAACTAATCAGTGAGCCTTAAGGAGTGCTGTAACCTCTAGCAACCAGTCAGTAAGCAGTAATGATATTCTGTAACCATTGGCAACCAATCGCAATCGCTGCCTGATCTGATAGAGTAAACTGATTTTAAGTCTAGCTGCTATTCATTGTATGTCTCAGAGAAGGTGGAGAGCGAAATTGCATGGGGGGAGGGGGGCCCTAAGAACATTTTTGCCCAGGATCCAATCAATATTAAAGACGGCCCTGGCCAGGCGGGATGAGCTGAGCCCCACACAGGATTTTGTAGCAGCACTATTATTAAATGAAAGATTCATGGATTGTATATTGATCTGAACATACATCAAAAATGATTGTATGTGAACAGGTAGGCATACGGACATGATCGAATACACACAATGAGGCCACATTGGAAACACGATATAAAAGAACATGCAATCATGGCTTGAAAAAACAGACGTATAACATGAAAAAATAAGTCAATTACAGTAATCTCATCAATCGTATCCATTTACATTGTGTGATGTTTACGGTATTCTAGACCAGCAAGGATATCTCAGGAATATAAATCACATCAAAAACACCTTAACCAGATAATTTACAAATATAGCTAGGAATATAATAAATCCCAGGTGGACTCCTTTTCCCATCCACTCGGTATAAAATTCATCTAAAAATGGACGAAAACTAAATTGAGTGTCGAGTCCTAGAAATATAGTTGCATTGAGGTCAGCAATCCAACGGACCTCCCTCTGGAGCAAGATCTTGTTCCAGTCACCACCTCTATTATTTGGATGAACACGATCAAGAATGGTGAATAGAACATGGGGAAAATTGCTCGCATGATGATGTCGCACATGTCGCCCCAGAGGAAGGTCCGGATTCGCATTATTCATGCTGGTGATGTGTTGTGCTGCTCTCTTGTGGAACTCTATTTTAGTTTTACGAATGTAAAAGCATTTACATTGGCATTTTAATAAGTAAATGACACCAGGTGTTTTGCAGTTAGACAATAAATAGCAGCTAGACTTAAAATCAGTTTACTGTCATATAATCATATCAGGCAGAAATTGCGATTGGTTGCCAGAAGTTACAGCATATCATTACTGCTTACTGACTGGTTGCTAGAGGTTACAGCACACACTATGGCTATTTACTTAGTAATGCTGCTGCTATTTACATATGAATGCCAGTTATTTACATGTAAACACAGGGTCTGCAGGTGAGTCATCTGTGCAAAACAATAGGGCAGAGCTGGGCAATTTAAACTGGGATAGTTGGCAAGTATGAGGCAGCTGCTTTGGGCCCCACAACAATGACAGGGCCCAGGGAAGCTGCCCCTTTTGCCCTCCCTTAAAGACTGTTCTGATTTCAATAGCCTGGGAGACACCAAGAGGAGGAGATTGGATCTTTTACTTGTACTGCCAAGGGAATAAAAAAAATTGAAGCACCCTGTCCCTCAGAGTTCGCGCGCAGAAGAAAATGCATATGAAAGTCACGCCCACATATGTAAACAGTGTTCAAACCACACATGTGAGGTATCACGCCCACATATGTAAACAGTTTTTAAACCACACATGTGAGGCATCACTGCGATCACTAAACAGGTAACCTGTAAAAATGTTTAAAGCGTTGCCTATGGAGATTTTTAAGTACCATCGTTTGTCGCCATTCCATGAGTGTGCGCAATTTTAAAGCATGGCATGTTAAGTATCTATTTCCTCGGTATAACATCATCTTTCAAATTATACAAAAAATTGGACTAACTTTACTGTTTTATCTATTTTTTTTTATTGAAAAAAGTGTATTTTTTACAAACAACCTTTACAAGTTTCTAGCAAAAAATACTCATTTAAATTTGTAAGCAAAACGTAACAGAATAGGTCTGGTCTTTAAATAGTCTGGAGCCCTGAGGAGACTATCTCTCCTCTCCACCCCCCCCCCCCCCCCCCCCACCGCATGGGGATTGATCTGTGAGCTGAAGATCTGCAAGCTTCAGGGGGCTGTCCGCCCATGGAGGACCACTGGACTGGCTGCTGGACTGCTATATTATGAACAGAGCCCATGGACTTGTTCTCTTAACTCGGGATCTGTGAGTAGAGTCTAATGCATGTGCTGCAGTTTGTCTATGATTTCCAGCTGTGGATGCGTGAACCGTTCCATCCTTACTATTTATGCTGCAAGTTATCTTGTGGCCTCAAACTGCAAGAATTCAGACTGTTCTAATCTACAACCATGTGCCATCCATTTCTATGTGGTCTTCAGCTGTGCATCTACAGACTGTACTAGTCAAACTGTCTTTGTGCTACTGCCACTAGTATGGAGTGTCCCACACCTAGGGCCGGACTGGCCTACCGGGATACCGGGAGATTTCCCGGTAGGCCGCCTGCCTTGGGGCCGCTTTTAGTTGCGGCTGCATTTGTGCTCTCTCCTATGGATCACAGCGCTGGCTGGCTCTGTGTTCGGCGGCCACTCTGTAACATGGCCCCAACCCCCCAGACCTGCTCGTGTCATAGTAGATAGAATCAACGCTCTGCCTATCACATGAGCTGGTCTGGGGGGGCGGGCCATGTTACAGAGCAGCTGCCGAACACAGAGCCAGCCAGCGTTGTGATCAAGAGGATGACATGCAGTCCATACAGCCAGCGCTGTGTGCCTGGATAGGAGGATCAGCAGGGGGGCTGCATATAGAGGAAATGAGCTTTCTAGGGAGAGGAGGAGAATCAAGCATTGAGCGGCTGCATGGAGGAACATAGAAAACGTATTTCCTCCATATGCAGCCCCCCTGCTGATCCTCCTATACAACTTCTTTTACTGCCCCCCCAGTTCACCTTGTGCTCCCTGCCCCCACAGTTCTCCCCACCCCTGCTCTTTCTGCCCCCCCAACCCCAACCTGATCTCCAGTTCTCCCCATCCTTCTCTAGCCACCATCCCAGTGCTATCCACTCCCCCCAGTGCTCTTCACCACCCCCAGTGCTCCCCCCAGTGCTCTTCACCCCCCGTGCTCCCCTCCAGTGCTCTTCACCCCCCCCCCCCCGTGCGCCCCCAGTGCTCTTCACCCCCTCCCCCCAGTGCTCTTCTCCCCTCTGCCCCCCCAGTGCTCTCCACTCCCCCCAGTGCTTTCCCCCCTGTTCCCCCCCCCCAGTGCTCTCCCCCCAGTGCGCTCCACTCCCCCCAGTGCTCCCCTCCCCCCTCAGTGTGCTCCACTCCCCCCAGTGCTCTCCCCCTGTTCCCCCCTCTCAGTGCGCTCCACTCCCCCAGTGCTCTCCCCCCTGTTCTCCCCCCCATGCGCTCCACTTCCCCCAGTGCTCTCCCCCCTGTTCTTCCACCCAGCGCTCTCCCCCCTGTTCTTCCCCCCCAGTGCTCTCCACTCCCCACAGTGCTCTCCCTCCTGTTCTTCCCCCCAGTGCTCTCCCCCTGTTCTTCCCCCCAGTGCTCTCCCCCCTGTTCTTTCTCACCCCTTCCAGTGCTCTCCAGATCTCCCCATCACTCTCCAGTCCCCATCCCAGTGCTCTCCAGCCCTCCATTCTCCCCACCCCCGTTCTTTCTGGCCCCATGGTGCTCTCAAGCTCCACTCATTACTCTCCAGCCCCCCCGTGCTCTCCACTCCTGTTCTTTTTGGCTCCCCCCAGCACTTTCCACTCCCCACCCCTGTATTCTCCACTCCCCCCTGCATTTTGCCCTCAGCCATGTGCTCTCCAACCCTGCCAATGCTCTCCACCTCCCATAATGCTCTTTATTCCCCCGTGCTTTCCCCCCTGTTCTTTATGGCCCCCCACTGGTGCTCTCAAGCTCTTCCCCCTACTCTTTGTACCCCCCCCCAGTACTCTGCAGCCCCCGTGCTCTCCACCCTTGTTTTTCTGCCCCCCCAGTGCCCTTTGCCACCCCACACTCTTAGCCCCCTCAGTGCTCTCAGCCTACCATGCTCTCCACCACTGTTCTTTTTGCCCCCCCCCCAGTACTCTCAAGTTCCCCCCCAGCGATCTCTGTTCCCCACCTCTGTGATCTCCACTACCCCCTGCTGTTTGCCCCCACCCCTGTGTTCTCCAACCCCGCCAGTACTCTCTGCTCCCCCTATTCTCCAGCTCCCACCCACTGCTCTCCACTTCCCCAGGACCAGAGGACAGGCTGACTGGGCATGGAAAATGGGGACGGCTGAAGGTGCAGGTGGCCAGGGACCACTACATCTCACAGCAAACAGATCCTCTGGAGGGAGCACCATCCCCATCCAAAACAAGAACAGACCCTGCCTGCTGCTGCCCATCATGGATATCCTGCTGGCATGCAAGGTACCGTACCGAGCATCAATAACACACCTTCCCACAGACAGGGACTGCAGACTGGGACATGGGGCACAGGAGGGGCTGCATTCATGGGCACAGTGAGGCAGCAATGGTGGGCACAGTGAGACTGCATTCACAGGCAGAGTAAGGCCCCTTTCACACGGACGATCCGTTCAGGTCCGCCTGTCAGTTTTTCAGGCAGACCTGAACGGATGCTCCATAGAGGTCTATGGAGCGTCGGATGTCAGCGGTGACATGTCCGCTGACATCCGACCTGCTCTGATCCGAAAAAGTGTGACGGAGGAAAAAGCTATTTTTCCATCCATCATCGGATCGGATTGGGTGATGACGGACACTGCGGTCCGTCGTCACCCGATCTCCCATAGGGGAGAGCGGCGCTGTGACAGGTCTGTCCCTGCACAGTGTGCGTCAACCTCCTGCTCAGCGGAGATCGCTCCGGCGATCCCCGCTGAGCAAGCGGATATCCACGGGGCGGATCAGCACTGATCCGCCCGTGTGAAAGGACCCTTAAGCTGCATTTGGTGGGCACCCACCCCCCTTACCTTTAGTGTATTCTTTCTGTGGAAGGTGCCCCCCCCCCCACGATCTGAGTTCCTGGGGTCCCCCTTGATGATTGTCCACTTACCACTTTTAACTGGAATTTGCATATATATATATATATATATATATATATATATATATATATCCCTATGTAATGTCATATCTATATATAATACACTCTTCATCAAATGTGCTTTAAAATGTATGGTTAACCCTTTCATGAACAAGAAAATAATGACGTTATGCTGTTGGGCTGGTATAATAATGCTCTGGGGCTAGGATGAAATTTTTTCTAGGGCTGGTTTTTATTCCCAGTCTAGCCCTGCCCACACCCCTCTATCCTCTCCAATAAATATTAAAAAGACAACCCCTAGACTGTTCAATGAGCCAGAGTGAATGTAATGTTGCTGTGTGCATGGCTGCCTCTGCACTGTTTTGGGAAAGAACCAGTTAATTACAAGAGCTCCTATGGGACTAGCGCTATAATATTATTAAAGTTATGCATTACCTTTGCTACAGCCCTCATATTTCCATCAACTACAGCTTAGCGCTGTATCTACCTTCACCATGTAATCTGTCCATAAAAACAGACAATTCTATCATCTGGCTATGAATTTTCTGAGCAGGTGTCTGAGCCTGCAGAACACAAAATGAATTAGAGGACATGGTATGCCTGGCTCCTACATACTGCCCTTTGATAAGACTTAATTAACAGTGGTGGGAAACAACTTGAAGCCAGCAGAACATTATTTTGAACAGTAGAAATAGTTGATTCTTATCTAAAATGAAAGAAAATGTAATCTTTTTTAACGTTTTTTTTCTCCTGAATCCTACAGGAACGAGAGACTTTTGATCAAACTGAGGCCTTATGTGGGCTGATTAGGCAAATTATGCTTTGTGACCTAGCTGCAGGCAAAAATAATGAACTCCTTTTTATCATTTTTTTAGAACTGTCCTACAACATTATTTTCCATAGGGAAGAGTCCAGGATTAAGGCCCCTTTCACACATGCGGACAGTATGTCTGTATTTCATCCATCCGTTTGCGGAAAAAATATGGACATATATGCATTCTTATGGGATGGCGGGTGTCTGCGGATGAACATCCGCAGACACCCGATATTGTCCACCTCCGCAATTGTCCAATTCTGCAGACGGAGGAAAATCCTATTTTTCTATCCGTCTGCAGAGCGTATCGGATGAACACGGACAGACGGTCTGTGCTCATCCGATGCCCCATAGAGGAGAGCGGAGAGCTGACAGGGCCGTCCCTGCACAGTGTGCCGGGACTGCCCTGTTATCCGCCGGCTCAGCGGGGACAACGGAGCGATCCCCGCTGAGCAAGCGGATCATCACGGGGCGGATCATTACTGATCCGTCCCGTGTGAAAGGGGCCTAACAGTACCCTATGGACACCACTAGGGAGTAATCTCTCAGGCTCCAAATGCTGGAAGGAACTCATTTGAAGTATATCTAAAGCCATTGATTAAAAACCCTTATGATTTTTTTGGCAATCTTTGTCTAATTTAGGATATTTCCCTCAATTTGCTGTTCTGTAGATCCATCAGGAATTGAGAGTAAATCTCTCACAGGGCAGGGGAAGTGGCATCACTAAGGTTGGTGTCACCTGGTGCGGTAAAAAAAGGTGTCACCCTTCCCCCTATTCTCTTGCCTTAGTGCAGGCTCAACTCCCTTCCAGCCCCCCTTCCCCAGCATAGAACTGTACAGATCTTCAGAATGAGTCTCCCTTTTCCCGTGAGGCAGCCAGAGGCGGTGCTGCAGTGCACATACAAAAGTCACCTGCAGCACCATGCAACACACACAAAAAACATTATTGGGCAAGCACTAAATAATCACCATGCATTTCCTCTGCAGTCTTCAGGCAGCTCACCTTATGCTGACTCTCAGCTCCACTGAACGCTATAGAAGTCTTCCTCTCTGCTGCCCACACCTCTGCCCACTTCCTGAATTCTGGATGTTTGTTTACACTAGGGATGAGCTTCGAGTTCGAGTCGGAGTCATGTTTCGACTCGAACATTGCCTGTTCTCCTGTTCAGCGAACAGTGAACAATTCGGGCTGTTCGCAGCAAATTCGAAAAGCCGCAACACCCTGTACAAGTCTATGGGAGAAATCTAAAATGCTAATTTTAAAGGCTAATATGCAAGTTACTGTCCTACCTGCCCCAGGGGACATGGATCAATGCAAAAAAAAGTTTTAAAAACTGGCAATTTTTCAGGAGCAGTGATTTTAATAATGATTAAAGTGAAACAATAAAAGCGTAATATTCCTTTAAATTCCGTACCTGGGGGGTGTCTATAGTATGCCTGTGAAGGGGCGCATGTTTCCCGTGCTTAGAACTGTCCCTGCACAAAGTGTCATTTCGCAAGGAAAAAAAGTCTTTCCAAATCACTTTCCATTGTCGGCTCCCGTAATATATCAATAACTCAATGAGTGTTCTCTGTATTAGCCGACAATTCATTCATTGATAAAAAAAGCAAAAAAAAAAAAAAAAGTGTGGGGGTTCCCCTAAATTCAATTACCAGGCCCTTCAGGTCTGGTATGGATATTAAGCGGACCCTGCATCAAATTTAAAAACAAATTTGACGTGGGGTCCCCCTAAAAATCCATACCAGACCCTTTATCCAAGCACGCAACCTGGCAGGCCGCAGGAAAAGAGGGGGGGACGAGAGAGCGCCCCCCCTCCTGAACCGTACCAGGCCACATGCCCTCAACATTGGGAGGATGCTTTGGGGGTCTGTGACCCCTCAAAGCACCATGTCCCCATGTTGATGTGGACAAGGGCCTCATCCCCACAACCCTGGCTGGTTGTTGTGGGGGTCTGTGGGCGGGGGGCTTATCAGAATCTGGAAGCCCCCTTTAACAAGGGAACCCCCGGATCCCGCCCCCCCTGTTTGAAATGGTAAGGGCCTACCATTTCACAAAGAAAGTGTAAAAATGGTTAAATAAGACAAACACACTTTTGAAAAATTCCTTTATTAAAAAAAAAAAAAAAAAAAAAGATTCCAGCGTTGGTAATCCACGCTTGCTATCCAGTGACGGATGATCATCTCTCTGGGGTCCAGCGATGGCTGATCTGATCCAGCGACGGGGGATCTCACAGTCCAGCGCTGTCCATTCATGCATCCGTCTTCTGTCTCCACTGCGGAGACACTGCGGGGATCCCAGCGCTGGCGTTTCTTATATTAGGAGGGCGGGGCCACCCGTCACCTGACCCCGCTCCCTCTGGGTTACATCAGAGGGGGGCGGGGTCACCCATACGTCACTGGGGAACCCCATGGCTTCCCTCATTAGCGCCAGAGGGGGCGGGCTCAGGTGACGGGTGGCCCCACCCTCCTCATATAAGAAACATCAGCGCTGGGATCCCCGCAGTGTCTCCGCAGTGGAGACAGAAGACGGATGCATGTGTGGACAGCGCTGGACTGAAAATTGCGACGATCGTGTGCACGGGCGTGGTTTGAGCGTGCGCGTCGTGCGTGTGGGCGTTAGCGCGGTTTGGCGCCAGTGGGCCTATTTAAAGGAGGCTGCTGCATCTACTCTGTGCTGTTTGTCTGCAGCTCTGTACCCGAACTACCTGCTATCTGCCTGCTGTTGTGATATCTGACCCGGCTACCGTCTGACCTCGCTGACCTCTCCTGCTCTGACTCCGGCCTGCCTGACCTTGCTTTGGACTGTACCTCTGTTGCCGAACCTCTGCCTGCCTGCACTTCTCTTCTGCCTGCTGTACTTACCTGTCTGCTTATCCATTGTGACCCGGCCCGCCTGACTATTCTTCTGCTGTTCAAGTGTGCTGCACCCGGTCCTTGCTGCCGCTGCCTTGCCTGCTGATCGCTGCCTGCCTGTCTACCATCTTCTCTGCAGTTCCAGCTTCCAGAAGTAACCAGCCGCTGCTTCCAGTCAGACACTCCTACCCCTCTTTGAGTGTTCTCTGTATTACGGGAGCCGACAATGGAAAGTGATTTTAAAAGACTTTTTTTCCTTGCGAAATGACACTTTGTGCAGGGACAGTTCTAAGCATGGGAAACATGCGTCCCTTCACAGGCATACTATAGACACCCCCCAGGTACGAAATTTAAAAGAATATTACACTTTTATTGTTTCACTTTAATCATTATTAAAATCACTGCTCCAGAAAAAAATGCAGTTTTTAAAACTTTTTTTTGCATTGATCCATGTCCCCTGGGGCAGGACCCAGGTCCCCAAACACTTTTTAGGACAGTAACTTGCATATTAACCTTTAAAATGAGCACTTTAGATTGTGAAAGTTCGAGTCCCATAGACTTTAATAGGGTTCTAAAGTTCACACGAAGTTTAGGTCTGTTCGCAAGTTCTGGTGCGAACCGAACAGGGGGTGTTCGGCTCATCCTTAGTTTACACTCAACCTTCCCTGTCACACTGTATCACTAGAAAAAAGTAAACTCAGAGGGCCCAGGCGGGCTGGGAGCGCTGCTCTGCATCCCATGACTGTACACCGACACAAAGCATCATGGGAATTATAGTCATCCCTCACCACAGCATCCCGTCTTTTCTGCAGGAAAAGACTACAACTCCCAGCCAGTCCGGGCCCTTTGAGTTTACTTTTCCCCAGTGACACAGTATGATGAGGGCCCCTGGAGCAGGGATGGGGTCACAATTGCAACCCATACGACCCCTGTATCTACATCAGTGGGTGTCACCCCTCTTGTGAGTGTCATCCAAGTTCAGTCCTTACCCCCTCCATCCACATATTGATGCCACTAGTGGGGAGCTTGCTTACTTGCAGCATTTTTCCTTTCCATAAACTTTTTTTATTGTCTTGAAATGTGTCTATAAATGTGCAAGGGAAAAGTATCAAGTGACACCCCAGAAAGTGTCACTTGATACTTTCTGTGGTGTCAACTCCCTAGCACATGACTGTTGTGATATGGCTGAACCGGAGTGACTCCATCTTTATAACTTCATATAAGATTAACTTGGGTTAATCTGCTAGTTAGTTTAAAGTTCTGTATTTACAGACTGTAGCAGTTTCCTATAAAGCATACATATAAGAAAATACAGCTTGCATAAGCAGTTTTATTCTGTACTGTCTAAATAAAGAAATTGTGTCACAATATGTCTTGGCCACCCCAGACATGACATAGGGATATAGGGAAACAGGACTCATGACCATCTCCCATGAAAGCAGATGGCATAATTAATGATATGTAATGTACACCTCTGTATTAACCACACCCATGTTCTATGCAATGATTGGCTAATAATAGTGTATATAAGTTGTAGACCCACCCAGAATTAAACCAGATAAGCTTTGAACATCAACTTTGACTCATTTCTTCTTGTGTTCAGAAAAATGCTGTCTCCTTAGTACTGCAGTGCTGAGCGGGTTTCGTAAGTGTGGTAATTGCTGTAATTATACCTAGCTGGTCTTTGTCAGGTATATAGAAATTCCATTTTAATCACAACAATAACCCTTTCCTCCTTGCACATCATAGCCCTCACGTATTCTGGGAGCATCTAATTACTGTCTGTGGATGTCTACAAAATAGAATTAAATAACATGCAGAAATATAAACTAAATACACATAGAATCTTACAGGGAGATCGTTGTTAAAATGAATGAAATGGCAAGAGGGTCTTTGTAATGTGATTGGTGCTTCAAGAAACATTGAATGTTACAGAGCACAGCATAGGCTGCTTGAAGTACACACCCAATAACCCTGTGAGGGGCTTTCTGGGTTCTGGTGGTAATAGGTTCCACGTAACTAAGATGTCCCGCTGTGCCTGCTGAATCTGTACTGCCGCTATTATCACTATTATGAGAGTGTCAGCTGATATAACATATGGATGGTTCTGACGTTCTAGTGGTGTAAGAGGCAGGGGAGTGGCTACGAGTGAAGAGGTCAGTTGGTGTGAGACGGAGGAGACGGAGGAGGCGGTGATAGTGGATGTCCCGGCATGTGAAGCCAGAATAGAGCTGCTAGTGTTGTTTTGCCCGCCTGGATCCACTCCACTGCATCGGATAGGAGTTCCTGTGTGAAGTCAGAAAAGGCTGGACTACCCTTGGACTCCCTGTTAACAAGAGTAAATGGACACGGTAGAAGTGGAGGAGGAAGAGTGAACAAGGTGAGCCTTTTTAACTGCTTGAGAGCGCTGTACTCACGCTCTAATAAGTTTGATATATAGGACATTGTGGACTGTGGAGGAGAGAGATGTGAGGAGGCAAAAGCAAAGAAGTGGTGTTGTGGTGGCCTGACGAGTAACCAGGAAGAGCTTCCCTTCCTCCCCCTTCTCTTTTTTCTATTTTTTTTCTTTTCCCTCCCTCCCTCTTATTGGTATTAAAATTTGGACTCTGCTGGTCCATATTTTCTGGAGCTGTCCCCGGCTCCAGGAGGTGTGGGATCGAGTACGCACCATGGTATCCTCGATTGTTGGATCCGTGATCAACTTATCACCTGAACATTGTTTATTGTTCGCCCCTATAACAGGGGTTTCCCGTCCCACCCAAAGGTTGATCAACACACTGTTCTGCGCTGTTCACTGGACGATTGCGCTACATTGGCGCTCGCAGTTCACCCCTTGGTCACAGGTCCTTAGTAGGATGGACGCTATCCGTCTAATGGAACGGGTACACCACACCATTATGGACACCATGCATGTTCATACCGCTAAATGGTCCGATTGGCCGGTGGGGTCCGGTCCCATGGGGGGGGCCTTCCCCCCAACACCCCCAGTAGGTGATGCAGCAGAGTCCAGACGGTTCTGCTGAATCCTTATATTTTTGCGATTGATGGTTTATTCTCCCATCTCTTTGACCCAGGCCTAGGGCTAGCACCAGCTTGGAGTCAGAACTATGTTATATTCGCTGTTTGTTCGCGAAGTCAGCTGTAATAATTATTACACGGTTACATTTTTATTTGTGTTTAGTTTATTTTCTCTTGTTTTACTAGCCTTCTATTATATTCATACTTGAACTTGATAAGCATCATCTGGTGCATACGGTCTAGGCTTTGTACGTTAATCACTTCTGTAAATGTTCTCTTTTGTGCCTGGTCCGCTGCTGTGCCAGCAATATTTGTATGTTGTGTATTTCATTTATGCTTTTCCTTGATGCAGTCATGTACTTGTGTCTGTTGATCTACTTATTTTTCTTTTACCCCCAATAAAAACGTTTGTATACAAAAAAATTGGACTCTGCTCCCTTATTGGGGATGCACAGCACAAGGAGAAGGAGAATCTACACAAAAGGACCTTGTCCAACAGGAGATTAAAGGCTTCTTTCCGCATACCCGGGCAGCAACAGATCCCAATGGCGGCACCTCGGATGAGCCTCCCGCTATCACCAGACACAGTATTGGACACAAGTCAGGCATAGGAGAGATCAGTAACTGGATTTGAGGCAGGATGCCTGGGCGCAAGGAATGAACCTATAGAGTGTATGGACTTGAGGTCAGTTATGCAAGCCCTTCCAACCCGCCAAGAAATAGAGGGCCTGAGAACAATCATGCAGGCACTTCCAACTCAACAAGAAATGGAGGCCCTGGTGTCCCATTTGGAAAAGTGGCACAGAAGGGAAATGCAGTCAGTACAGTTGGAGGTGCAGGCTTTGACAGACAGGGTTAATGCAGAAACTTCTGAGGTTAATAGTTTAGAGGAAAGGGTGTCTAAACTAGAAATAGATCAGTTAGCTCAGGCCTCATCTATGCAATTAAAACTGGAAGCGGTGGAAGATCGCAATAGGAGGAATAATCTCAGATTTAGAGACATCCCTGAAAGTATTCAGGAGGATCAACTGTATAAGACTGTGGTGTCTGTCATAAATTAGGGGTTAGCACCGCTGATTAGTCAGAAAGCATGGGACATAGGCCCACTACTACATGAGGGAGCTAAGATCAGCATTTTACCTGACTTATCAAGAGCCACCTTACAGAGGAGGGCACAAATGCGCCCAAAATTGGAGAAAATTAAGTCATCGGGAGGCACTTATCGCTGGTGGTACCCAATTTCCCTGACAATTAGAAGGGGTTCAGCTTCCTTCATACTCTCATCTCCAAAGGAACTACCAGCTTTATTTTCTTTCTTGGAAGCTGACGGGTGTGAGGTGCAGGATTGGCTCCAGCCATTAAAGAAAGAAAAGAAAAGACAGTTAAAAGAGGGGGCTTCAAGGACTATGTGTGAAATCACCTTGTTGGGTAGTAAAGAAGCTGTTGTACAGCAAATAGCTGAAGCGGGTACATTGCCTAGGGTCAATGAGCTATAAGGGAACAGGGTTGTGTATGTACACTGGGAGATATCCCCCCCCCCCCCCTCTGTTAAATTTTTTGGTTCAGGTGGAACCGAGGATAATTTTATTTAATATAATATATATACAATATGACATAAAATAATGTATATGTAATTATCTCATAAATCTCCCCCTTTTTACTCCCATCCCCCTTTTTTTTGTTTTGTTTATAGGTTCACGGGGCACTGGAAAAGATTTGATTCGATAAATAAATATAGACATATACTTTTAATCAGTCAACAAATAAAATTTGGGGGTTCACTATTCTTTACAACAAAGTTCACTGACTTACTTAACACGGGTCTTAGAGATCACTGATTTAGGGGACAGGTCAATCTGACCAGCTGTGGGATTAGGGGGTACAGGGGTAGGGGTGAGAGGGGGGGAAGGGGTGAGAAGGGTGGGGAAGGGGAGGGTAACTGGGTTGGAGGGGGATAACATAAAAGTTATAAACACACTATAAATATACACATATTTTGGGGTCAAGGGATAGGGGAAGTAATACATTTACTGGACAATAACACATTTTATATATATTTTTTTATTCATTCGGAGGGGAGGAGAGGGGGAGTGGAGAAAGGTATCACGCCCCAAAAGGTAGTATTGGGTTTTCGGATTGGATTGGGGCATTATGGGTTGGTCGGAAATGCAAATATGGGGCGGTAATGTGGGAGATTGGGACACATTATGAATGGTATAATATTAAACAGAGGGGGAGGGAATTAGTGGTAATAAATGGTAATAAATCGATGATACTTTCTTGAAGGATGTTAATATAAAGGAACTTCCTGGAGGGGAGGTAGTGCTCTACCTACCCTGCAGTTGCTAGCCACCCCCCCGGACCTTACACCTACGGGAAACTGAGAACCCCTAGGTAGGTGTGGGGGAAATTAGATAGATACTCCCCATAGAGGGTTTCCCCCTCTTTTTTTTTTGCATAGCCTCTGAACTGGGGAAAATGGAGGGATTACGTGTCACATCACTTAACACTAGAGGGCTTAACATCCCCGAAAAACTTAAAATGTTATTAAATGATTTAAAACGCTCTAAAACTGATATTGGCATGGTACAAGAAACACACCTGAAGGAGGGAACATTTACCTATCTTCAAAATAGATACTTTTCAAATGTTTATCATGCCACTAATCAAGAGGCCAAAACCAAGGGAGTGGCCATTTTAATTTCTAATCGTATTACGTGGTCTTTGGTGGACAAATGTTAAGAACCAGGGGGTTCTTCTTAAAGGGTTTATAGGAAATGTTAAAGTGACCCTAGCAACAGTCTATGTCCCAAATGTACAACAAGACAGTTTTTTGAATAAAGCCTTATCAAAATTGATGGAATTCAAGGAAGGAATACTTATTATGGGGGGGGGGGGACTTTAATGTCCCCCTAGATCCTAAATTAGACACTTCGAATGGGACATCCTCTGTTTCTGGTAGAACTAGGAAAAATATCCTCCGCAAACTAGATGAATTTCAATTAGTAGATGCATGGAGGGCCTTCCATGCAGATGAGAGGGATTATACATACTTTTCAAACCCCCATCAACGATATTCACGTATCAATTTCTTTTTGCTACCACAACAAACACTCTCGTTAGTACAGGACACATGTATAGGAAATATAACCTGGTCTGATCATGCGCCAGTTACAATCAATATCTCCCTGCGGGAGGCTACACACAAGATGGATTGGAACTGGCAGTTAAATGAATGCCTTTTGCAGTGTCCTGAAACTCGAGAGGATGTGGCTAAAGAAATCGAGTCATACTTTCAAATCAACGATAATGGTGAGACTGAGATGGGGATAGTGTGGGAAGCCCATAAAGTAGTAATCAGAGTAATTTTAATAAACCCGGTCCCGAATGAAGAGAGCTAGAGAAGAGCAGGCAGGTAGATTAATGGAAAGGATAAGAGAAATAGAGATACAACACAAGAAGACAATGGAGAAAGATATAGGAATAGCATTGGCACATCTAAGAAGACAACTTTCTGATCTCCTTCGGTATAAGGCAAGTGCTATTTTACAACAAAGGAGGAGGATAATATAAGAATCTGGAGATAAGTGTGGTCAGGCGTTAGCCAGAAAATTAAAAAAGCAACAGCCTCGTACATATATACCCTATATTAAAACAAAAAGAAATCTCAAATCTTCAATATCGAAAGATATTGCTGAGGAATTTAGAAAATATTACACTTCATTGTACAATCTCTAGATGGAAAAAAAAAACATTATCTTTCTTTGCTAGTGGTACAGGATAGACCCAGTGAGAGGAAACTGTAAGCACACATGACATTATTCCACTCATGAACACTATGCAGGTACAGCTCAAATAAGCTGTACCTCACCTACCTGGCCAAATGGCAGATGTTTGTGTGATTCTATGTGCAAAAGTGCACAGTTGGTGCTCATTTCAACTGCCCAAAATGGTATGCAGCTGTAAATATTAGGCCTCTAGGGGTGCTTTTTCCTGTCTCTAATATGATAATTTAACACCATGCAAATAACAAAAATCAAAGGTGTTTATTTTTAAAAAATGCATAGTAATTCACCCACTGAAGGTGCATGTACATTTGTTCTGTATGAATTGGGGCAAAACATTTTATTAGGCACTTTTCTGTGCCGCTTAAATGTTTTTCATTGATTTAAAATAGAAAATACCACATTTGACCCCTAGATGGTGCTAAGTATCAGAGGAAATTGATATGATACTTAGTACCATCTAATGGCCAGATGTGGTATTTTTTTTTTTTTTATCAATCTAAAACTTTTGACTTCCACGGGAAATCGCCTGTCTATTGCTATCTGATTTCAACCAACAATAGATCAGTATTAGAAATGATTTGTTCTTCATTTAAAGTCCCAACTTTTTGTCCTTCTCCCCCTTTTCTCACCATAAACAGGGATGGAGGCATATGACCTACTCAGGTCACTGCCTCATATAAAGTCCCAAAATAAAATTTTCTAGAAATGATTTGTTACTGCACAGCTACATGGGGCTAGATCAGGTTTCCACTGATCAGATCCAGATGTTATGTAACACAAATGTATACAAATTAAAGAATACGTTATTCACATAATACATTAAAAAAAATTAGGTCAACAGATTTATGCTGACTTCCCGAAAATGATGCTGGATGATGTGAATGGCATTTGCGTTGCAGCCTAAGCCCTTGCACACAAGGTCGGAAACTCAGACGGAAACGGTCCGTCGGATTATATTGTCGGAAAATCCGATCGTGTGTGGGCTCTATCGGACTTTTTCCGTCGGTAATTCCAACGGAAAAAATTTGAGAGCAGGATCTTAAATTTTCCGACAACAAAATCTGATCTGACTTTTTCCGATCATTTGTAGAGAATTCCGATCGGACAAAGTGGTACGCATGCTCAGCTCAAAGTACGAGAGCAAAGCTACTGGCTACTTGGCTGAGCGTAGTCCCGTCGTAAAGAACGAACGTCATCACATTCCGAACTATCGGATTTTACGACAACTTTGTCCGACTGTGTGTATGCAACACCAGTTTCAGACAAAATCCGTCGGAAAAAAATCCGATGGATTTTGTGGTCGGAATTTCCAACCGTGTGTACAAGGGCTAAGGGCCAAATGCTGACGTAAACCAATGCAATCTCATTTGGAATTTTAGTGATCACAAACCTGTAAGAAAAGTTACTGTCGTACTATTTTGTGTCTTCGCCAACCCAACTTGATCTTATCTTGTGTGACTGTGCTACATAAAAATCACACTTACATTTTGGGCTTTAAATTAGAAGAGTTTAGAGGTTATATTTCCTT
This sequence comes from Lithobates pipiens, assembly GCF_037356315.1. Lineage (NCBI taxonomy): Eukaryota > Metazoa > Chordata > Amphibia > Anura > Ranidae > Lithobates > Lithobates pipiens. The sequence continues at coordinate 7,256,816 of NW_027507755.1, read as the reverse complement.
GGGTAAAGGTTCCCTAGAATTACTGGAAAATACTTTTTTTGTAATTGTTTCCCCAGTTCTTAATTAAAAATTATAAAAATATGTATATTCATATTTGTTACCAAATGAAAGCCCTATCTGACCCAAGAAAACCAATGTATGTTAGGGTACATTATAGACCCTAAAAAATATAAGGCATGGAACTGAGACATTGCTGAAATGAAGAAAAGCATTAAAGCTCTAGGCTATTAAAGGGAACAAAGGCCTGGAAACTCAAGTGGATAATTTGAAAAGTGAATATGAAACATCATAATGACTTCTTTTTCACCACAATTACCAGTCCGTTCAATTGTACGCTGACAATTTTAAAACAAGTCTTCAACAAAGGGCTCAAAGGGATTATGGACAACTGAGATCCCATTATGGATATTTAAATTACCTCTCATTAAGCTTAGATGTGTCCTTCCTTCTTCTCATAATCATAGAAAGGCAATCATCAGGAGTGGTGTATAAGTACCTACCAGTAAGAGAGTAGCAAGTGTCAGTTTTAGCAACATCATATTAGATGTTCAAGTCGTGCCCACTATGGACCAGTTCATGATAAGGATTTGATTAAATGCATTTCCCTTTCTAGAACTGTTAAAATAACCCCTTACAACTTATTACTTTACCATTCACACTTTCAAAGACATTCATTTAAAGAGGGCTGATTCATTGAAAATTTGGGAAAAAAAGAAATGAAAGTATGGGAAGTCATTTTTTTGTTTTGGGTAGAATAGGAAATGGTAAGAAATGAAAGTATGGGAAGATATTTTTTGTTTTGTTTTGGGTAGAATAGGAAATGGTGAGGCCCACTGCACTGAAAGAATCCAAATAGTATATATACTCGTGTATATACAGTATCTCGCAAAAGTAAGTACACCCCTCACATTTTTGTAAATCTTTGCATGCGACAACACTGAATGACACTTTGCTACAATGTAAAGTAGTGAGTGTACAGCTTGTATAACAGTGTACATTTACTGTCCCCTCAAAATAACTCAACACACAGCCATTAACCACTTATTAACCCCACCCTGTACAACCACTTTTACCTACAGGTAAGCCTATATTAAGCATACCTCCCAACTTTCTGAAATGGCAATGAGGGACACATATTAGCATAAGTATGCAGGCATAGGACACACCCCGTGCTCTGCCCTCCATAACCACTTGCCGGCCAGTGCACACCGATGTACGAGGGCAGAATGGCACGGACAGGCAAATGGGCGTACAGGTATGTCCCTTTAAATTTGCTGCCATGCCATCACGTGCACGGGCCGGTCGGGACCTTCCGTGATTCCGATCGCAGGTCCTGCGGATTCGAACTCCGCAGGGATACCCACGAGAGAATTGTCTCGCGGATATCCCCGCGGATTGTCTCAATAAAAATGCCATAAAACTATCCCCTATATTGTAAATGCTATAACTTTTGTGCAAACCAATCAAACGCTTATTGCGATTTTTATTTTTATTTTTTTACCAAAAATATGTAGAAGAATACGTATCGGCCTAAACTGAGAAAAAAATAATTTTTATACATTTTTGGGGGATATTTATTATAGCAAAATGTCAAAAATAATGCATTATTTTCAAAATTGTGGCTCTTTTTTTGTTTGTAGCGCAAAAAATAAAAACCACAGAGGTGATCAAATACCATCAAAAGAAAGCTCTATTTGTGGGAAAAAAAGGACGTCAATTTTGTTTGGGAGCCACGTCGCACGACCATGCAATTATCAGTTCAAGCGACGCAGTGCCAAATCACAAAAAGTGCTCTGGTCTTTGGCCTGCAAAATGGTCTGGGGCTTAAGTGGTTAAAGGAGAATTGTACAAAAAATTGATTGGTTAAAACCACAAGTGCTTTTTTACCAATACTATTCCTTTATACTGGTTGTTGACAATTACAAATGCAGTAATTTAGAAACTGGATGAAAGGTTTATCACCGTGACAGATAAGTAGTGAATGCAACTATATAGATCAGACCAAAATGAGGGACAAATGAAGAGGAAAGTGGGACAGAGGGACTTTGTTCCGAATGAGGGACAGTCCCTTGAAATCAGGGACAGTTGGGAGCTATGTATTAAGGCTTACCTGTAGGTGCTAGAAATATCTCCTAAAAAAAGCCGACTACAGCACACTTTAGAAAGGGCACATCTTACCTTTCCTTATACCCTGTACACAGGGTCAGACTTTCCAACATAAAATGTGCGATTAGAGCGTGTTGTCGGAAATTCCGACCGTGTGTAGGCTCCATCAGACTTTTTCCATCTGAATTTTCTGACAACAAAATCCGATCGCATAAATTCCGATTGTGTGTAAACAATTCCGATGCACAAATTGCCACGCATGCTCAGAATAAATTACGATGTGGAAGCTATTGGCTACTGGCTATAGAACATTCCCTTTATAGTCCCGTCGTACGCGCTGTACGTCACCGTGTTCTTGACGATCGGAATTTCTGACAACTTTGTGCGACCATGTTTATGCAAGACAAGTTTGACCCAACATCTGTCTGAAAAAATCTGATGGATTTTGTTGTCGGAATGTCTGATCGTGTTTACCGGGCATGATAGGTGTAATGCCGTCATTGACGGCTCCCATGCACATGCGCAGGAGTGACGTCACACGACTCCAGCTAGTCACAAAGCTGGAGTTTGCACCCCTGGAAGGAAGAGGGGTTGAAGATGGACACTCGCTGCTAGTGGGGACAGCAGTGATATCGCAGGCTGCGATGCATAGTAGCCCATTATTCTTTACCTTTGCAGGGAAATAAAGAGGAGGTAAAAGCCATCAGGGTTTACTTCCTCTTTAAGGATCCACTTCCTGATCAGGCCATTTTTTTGCGATACGCCACTGCGACGCTTTAACTGACAATTGCGCGGTCGTGCAACGCTGTATCCAAACAAAATTTATGTCCTTTTTTCTCACTAATAGAGCTTTCTTTTGGTGCTTTTTGCGCTATAAACAAAAAAAGAGCAACAATTAAAAAAAGAAAACTTTTTTTTTATTTTTTACTTTCTGCTATAATATAAATCCCAAAAAAGTAAAAACAAATTTATCCATAAGTTTAGGCCGGTATATATTCTTCCACATACTTTTGACAAATTGCAAAAGGCTTATATTAGTTGGTTTGCGCAAAAGTTATCACATCTACAAACTATGTGATAGATTTAGGGACTGTATTTCTTTTTTATTGTTTTTACTGCTAAAGGCGGTGATCAGCGATTTTTAGTGGGACTGCGACATTGCGGCAGACAAATCAGACCCCAAATTACACTTTTTGGGGACCAACAACATTATTACATTGATCAGTGCTAAAAAATGCACTGATCAATGTATAAATGACACTGGCAGGGAAGGGGTTAACACTAGGGGGCGATCAAGGGCTTAAATGTGTTCCATCAGCGTGTTCTAACTGTAGGGGGGATGGGCTGCCAGGGGCATGATAGAGATCGCTGTTCCCAATGACTGGGAACAGATCAGCCTTGTTTATATAGGCAGATCCCTGTTCTGCCTCTGAACACCACGATCGCAGGTCGCCGGCAGACATCGGGTCCGCTGGACCCGTGGGCGTGCTCCCTCGGGTAGCTCGCTATATCACTTAAATGAGCACAATGATGGCGATTTGCAGTATCCTGCCACCTTGCCGCAGTACAACTGTGGCGGGTGGTCAGGAAACAGTTAATTTCTACGTGTGGAGTTATTTTGAAGGGACAGCAAATTTACACTATTTTACATTGTAGCAAAGTGTAATTTCTTCAGTGTTGCTACATGAAAAGATAAAATAAAATATTTACAAAAATGTGAGGGCTTTAATCACTTTTGTGAGATACTGTGTATATATATATATATATATATATACAGTGAGGTCCATAAATATTGGGACATCAACACAATTCTAATCTTTTTGGCTCTATACACCACCACAAGGGATTTGAAATGCAATGAACAATATTTGCTTCAACTGCAGACTTTCAGCTTTAATTTGAGGGTATTTACATCCAAATCAGGTGAACGGTGTAGGAATTACAACAGTTTGTATATGTGCCTCTCACTTTTTAAGGGACCAAAAGTAATGGGACAGATTAACAATCATCAATCAAACTTTAATTTTGTAATACTTGGTTGTAAATCCTTTGCAGTCAATTACAGCCTGAAGTCTGCAATGCATAGACATCACCAGACGCTGGGTTTCATCCCCATTGATGCTCTGCCAGGCCTCTTCTGCAACTGTCTTCAGTTCCTGCTTGTTCTTGGGACATTTTCCCTTCAGTTTTGTCTTAAGCAAGTGAAATGCATGCTCAATCGGATTCAGGTCAGGTGATTGACTTGACCATTGCATAACATTCCACTTCTTTCCCTTAAAAAACTCTTTGGTTGCTTTCGCAGTATGCTTCGGGTCATTGTCCATCTGCACTGTGAAGCACCGTCCAATGAGTTCTGAAGCATTTTGCTGAATATGACCAGATAATATTTCCCGAAACACTTTAGAATTCATCCTGCTGCTTTTTTCAGCAGTCACATCATCAATAAATACAAGAGATCCAGTTCCATTGGCAGCCATACATGCCAACACCATGACACTACCACCACCATGCTTCACTGATGAGGTGGTATACTTTGGATTATGAGCAGTTCCTTTCCTTCTCCATACTCTTCTCTTCCCATCACTCTGGTACAAGTTGATTTTGGTCTCATCTGTCCATAAGATGTTATTCCAGAACTGTGAAGGCTTTTTTAGATGTTTTTTTGGCAAACTCTAATCTGGCCTTGCTGTTTTTGATGCTCACCAATGGTTTACATCTTGTGGTGAACCCTCTGTATTCACTCTGGTGAAGTCTTCTCTTCATTATTGACTTTGACACACATACACCTACCTCCTGAGGAGAGAGTGTTCTTGATCTGGCCAACTGTTGTGAAGAGCGTTTTCTTCACCAGGGAAAGAATTTTTTGGTCATCCACCACAGTTGTTTTCTGTGGTCTTCCGGGTCTTTTGGTGTTGCTGAGCTCACCAGTGCTTTCTTTCTTTTTAGGATGTTCCAAACAGTTTATTTGGCCACATCTAATGTTTTTGCTATCTCTCTGATGTTTTTTTTTTTTTTTTCAGCCTAATGATGGCTTGCTTCACTGATAGTGACAGCTCTTTGGATCTCATATTGAGAGTTGACAGCAACAGATTCCAAATGCAAATAGCACAATTGAAATTAACTCTGAACCTTTAATCTTCTCCTTGTAAATGGGATAATGAGGGAATAACACACCTGGCCATGGAAAAGCTGTGCAGCCAATTGTCCCATTACTTTTGGTCCCTTAAAAAGTGGGAAGCACATATACAAACTGTTGTAATTCCTACACTGGTCACCCTCAAATTAAAGCGGAAAGTCTGCAGTTAAAGCACATCTTGTTCGTTTCATTTCAAATACATTGTGGTTGTGTATAGAGCCAAAAAGATTAGAATTGTGTCAATGTCCCAATATTTATGGACCTGACTGTATATACATACATATATATATATATATATATATATATATATATATATATATATATATATATATATATATATATATATACATACATATATACACACACACACACACACACACACACACAGTGGGTGAAATAAGTATTACCGTATATACTCGAGTATAGGTCGATCCGAATATAAGCCGAGGCCCCTAATTTACCACAAAAAAATGGGAAAAACGTATTGACTCGTGTATAAGCCGAGGGTGAGACATGCCTGTCCATCCCTATGTCCATCCTTGTGTGTCCAGCCCTGTGTGTCCAGCCCTGTGTGTCCATCCCTGTGTGTCCAGCCCTGTGTGTCCAGCCCTGTGTGTCCAGCCCTGTGTGTGCAGCCCTGTGTGTCCAGCCTACCTGTATCGCCGCACCTCTTCTCGTCTGTGACAGACGGCGGCCATTCCCCTGTTCAAAAGCCGTGCCTCCGTCTGTGATAGGCGGAACACTCAATTTCCCAGCAGTCTGTGTTCCGCCTATCACGGACATCCTCTCATCCTCGTCCGTAGTATGAGGATGAGCGGATGTCCGTGATAGGCGGACCACTGACTGCTGGGAAATTGAGTGTTCCGCCTATCACGGACATCCTCTCATCCTCGTCCGTAGTATGAGGATGAGCGGATGTCCGTGATAGGCGGACCACTGACTGCTGGGAAATTGAGTGTTCCGCCTATCACAGACAGGGAGGCGCGGCTTTTGAATAATGGAATGGCCGCCGTCTGTCTGCTCGACACGCTGATCGGGTAGACAGACGGCGGTGACTCGAGTATAAGCCAAGGGGGGCACTTTCAGCCTAAAAAAAGAGGCTGAAAATCTCGGCTTATACTCGAGTATATACGGTAAACATGCCGCCATTTTTCTAGGTAAATATATTTCTAAAGGTGCTATTGACATGACATTTTCACCACATGTCGGTAACAACCCATGCAATCCAGACATACAAAGAAACCAAAGCAAATAATTTCAGAAATTAAGTTATGTGTAATAAAAATGGAATGACACAGGGTAAAAGTATTGAATGCATAAAGAAAAGGAAGTGTCACGCAAGAAACATCTTGTGATGGGTAAAAGCAAAGAGCTCTCTCTTGTTTGCAGCCTTATTGTTGCAAAACATATTGATGTTGTAAAACATACTGATGGCAAAAGGATTTCTAAACTTCCGATTGCTCCAGTGAGCACTGTTGGGGCCATAATCCAGAAGTGGAAAGAATATAATTTCACCATAAACCTGCCACAACAAGGTACTCCTCGCAAGATTTCTGAAAGAGGAGTGAAAAGAATTATCAGAAGAGTTGACCAAGAGCCAAGGCAAACTTGTGGAGAGCTTTCACAAAAAATCTGGAATTAGCAGTAAAATTGTTTCAAAGAAAACAATAACTGATGCACTCAACTGTCATGGCCTGTATGCACGCTCATTACGCAAGACTCCATTGCTGAAGAAAAAGCATGCTGAAGCTCGTTTAAAGCGGGAGTCCACCGGGACTCCGCGTTTTTTTTTATTTTTTTAAAGCCAGCAGCTACAAATACTGCAGCTGCTGACTTTTAAAATAGTGACACTTACCTGTCCAGCGCGCCCGCGATGTCGGCACCCGAAGCCGATCTCTAGATCGACATTCGAGTGCTGCCGCCGCCATCTTGGGTATGGGAATCAGGAAATGGAGCCTTTCGGCTTCATTTCCCGGTTCCCTACTGCGCATGCGCGAGCCGCGCTGCGCAATGAGGCCGGTCCCCGCTGCCTCTGGGATCTGTGTGTTTCCCAGCAGGCAGCGGGGCACTTGCGGGAAGGGGCGGGCACTTGCGGAAAGGGGCGTAAGTTACGCCCCTTTCCGCAGAGAGCTATCCCGGAAGTGGGTGCAGTTACCTGGATTATCCAGGTAACTGCACCCCCCTCCCCCCTGAAAGGTGCCGATTGTGGCACCGGAGGGGGGGAGGGTTCCGATGAGCGGAAGGTCCACTTTAGGGTGGACCTCCGCTTTAAAGTTTTCTGCACAACATTTAGACAAGCCCGTGAAATACTGGGAGAATATAGTGTGGTCAGATGAAACCAAAATTGAACTGTTTGGATGCCATAATACACACCATGTTTGGAGGCCAAATGGCACTGCACATTACCCCAAAAACAACATACCGACAGAGAAGTTTGGAGTGTGGGGCTGTTTTTCAGCATATGGTACTGATACACTTCATATCATTGAAGGAAGGATGAATGGAAAAATGTTTTAAGACATTCTTGATAAAAATCTGCTGCCATCTACCAGGATGATGAAGATGAAACAAGGGAAGACATTTCAGCAAGACAATGATCCCAGACACAAAGCCAAGGAACTTGGAAATTGGTTTCCAAGAACGAAAATAAAGCTGCTAGAATGGCCCAGCCAATCATTTGACTTGAATCCAACAGACAATCTATGGAAATAACTAAAGATTAAAGTTAAAGATTTGTTTGTGTGGAAGAATGGGCGAAAATCGCACCTGAGCAATGCATGCGACTAGTTTCTCCATACAGGAGGCGTCTTGAAGCTGTCATTACCAACAAAACATTTGTACGAAGTATTAAATAAATTTCAGTTAGCATGTTCAACAATTTATCCCTGTGTCACTCCATTTGATTACACATAACTTAATTTCTGAACTTATTTGTTTTGGTTTCTTTGTATGTATGGATTGCATGAGTTGTCACCGACATGTGGTAAACATTTCATGTCAATAGCTCCTTTAAAAATATATTTACCTAGAAAAATGATGACGTGTTCAATACTTATTTTATCTGCTGCATATATATATATATATATATATATATATATATATATATATATATATATATATTGGAGTTTATACCCAGAATTTTATGAAGCTTACACCACACTTCCTAAAACCAGGGAAAGATCTTAACTATGCCCAATCTCCCTATATCACAGCTTAGCCAAGACAGTACACTCACTGAGTCTTGGGGGGTCTATTTATCAAAGTTTTTACCCAAGATTCACCCAACTTTCACCAAAGATTTATCAATTTCCCCATAAGATGCAATGATAAAATAGATGAATTGTGATCGACAGCCTTATAGCGTTAAAAGTAATTACTTGGCAAGTTGGCACCTTCTTCATCTTCCAAATTTAGGTTGCAGTCTAGAAGTTTAATACAACATTGAGCTGCTTGGTTTAAGCAGCTACTGCTAATTTTTTTGCCCTTTAGTAAGCAAGACTGTTGCTCTGTAAATTCTATTTCTAGATTTTGTACACTGCAAGCTAATATCCTATTTATGAAGATTATATATTAACCACTTGCCGACCGCCGCACGACGATATACGTCGGCAGAATGGCACGGGCAGGCATATGGGCGTATATATAAGTCCCTGCCTGCCCGCGGGTGGGGGGCCCAATCGGGCCCCCCCCCCGGTGCCTGCGGCGGTCGGCATTCCTTCGAGAGCGATCCGGGATGAGGGGGCGGCCATTCATTCATGGCCACCCCCTCGCGATCGCTCTCGACGAATGGAAATCCTCCGTGACATCACTTCCTCTCCTGTAATGTAAACACAGGAGAGGAAGTGATGTATTCTCTCCTCCGTGTCGGTATTTTTCGTTCCGGCACCGAGGAGAGAGGTTCGGTGAGTTGCACCAACACACCACACATACAGTAGAACATGCCAGGCACACTCACACCCCCCCTTTACCCCCCGATCACCCCCCCAATTACCCCTGCCCCCCCCAGTCACAGTGACACCAATTGCTTTTTTTTTTTTGCATTGGTGTCATTTGTGACTGTAATAACTGTTAGGGCAGTTAGGGTTAGCCCCCTTTAGTTCTAAGGTACCCCCCTAACCCCCCCAATAAAGGTTTAACCCCGTGATCACCCCCCGTCGCCAGTGTCACTAAGGCTGGGTTCACATTGCAGCGGTTTGAGAACGGATGTGATTTGCACCGCACTGCAGTGCAAATCACATCCGATCTCTGTGCGATTCGAGTTCAGCCATACAGATAGTATGGCTGAATTCGTGTCGCACCCGCCGCACCTGCCGCAAACTCGCACGGGACCCTTTTTTTGGTCCGCAGCAGAATCGGATCGCATGGGTGTTCACACCATGCGATCCGAGTTTGCAGATCGCACTGCGATATGCGAACTGATCTGGGGGTGTCATTAACATTTCACTGACACTCCCAGCAGTTCGCATAGGGCAGTGTGAACTGCCGCCGGGAGGCATGCGATGCGGGAACCCGCCGCGGATTCGTGGCGTTCCCGCATCGCTCCAGTGTGAACCCAGCCTAATAAGCGATCATTTTTCTGATCGCTGTATTAGTGTCACAGGTGACGCTAGTTAGGCAGGTAGGTATTTAGGTTCGCCGCAACTTTTTATAGCGCCAGGGACCCCCATATACTACCGCATAAAGCCCCCTGATTGCCCCCTAGTTAACCCTTTCACCAGTGATCACCATATAACTGTTACAGGTGACGCTGGTTGGTTAGTTATTTTTTTATAGTTTCAGGGCACCCGCCATTTATTACCTAATAAAGGTTTAACCCCCTGATCACCCGGCGGGTGTCATTTGTGACTGTAATAACTGTTAGGGCAGTTAGGGTTAGCCCCCTTTAGTTCTAAGGTACCCCCCTAACCCCCCCAATAAAGGTTTAACCCCGTGATCACCCCCCGTCGCCAGTGTCACTAAGGCTGGGTTCACATTGCAGCGGTTTATGAGAACGGATGTGATTCGCACCGCACTGCAGTGCAAATCACATCCGATCTCTGTGCGATTCGAGTTCAGCCATACAGATAGTATGGCTGAATTCGTGTCGCACCCGCCGCACCCGCCGCAAACTCGCACGGGACCCTTTTTTTGGTCCGCAGCAGAATCGGATCGCATGGGTGTTCACACCATGCGATCCGAGTTTGCAGATCGCACTGCGATATGCGAACTGATCTGGGGGTGTCATTAACATTTCACTGACACTCCCAGCAGTTCGCATAGGGCAGTGTGAACTGCCGCCGGGAGGCATGTGATGCGGGAACCCGCCGCGCATTCGTGGCGTTCCCGCATCGCTCCAGTGTGAACCCAGCCTAATAAGCGATCGTTTTTCTGATCACTGTATTAGTGTCACAGGTGACGCTAGTTAGGCAGGTAGGTATTTAGGTTCGCCGCAGCTTTTTATAGTGCCAGGGACCCCCATATACTACCGCATAAAGCCCCCTGATTGCCCCCTAGTTAACCCTTTCACCAGTGATCACCATATAACTGTTACAGGTGACGCTGGTTGGTTAGTTATTTTTTTTATAGTTTCAGGGCACCCGCCATTTATTACCTAGTCTCACTAGTGTACCCCTAAATTTAGGGGTGTCTACTTTCCAAAATGGGGTCATTTGGGGGGGGGTTGTGCCATCTTGGCATTTTATGGCCTTCAAAACTGTAACGCCCTTAGAAAGCCTGAAGGCGGTGCTTGGTTTTCGGGGCCCCGTACGCGGCTAGGCTCCCAAAAAGTCCCACATATGTGGTATCCCCGTACTCAGGAGAAGCAGCAGAATTTATTTTGGGGTGTCATTTCACATATGCCCATGGCATGCGTGAGCAATATATCATTTAGTGACAACTTTGTGAAAAAAAAAAAAAAAAAAGTTTGTAATTTTCCCGCAACTTGTGGCAAAATATAAAATATTCCATGGACTCAACATGCCTCTCAGCAAATAGCTTGGGGTGTCTACTTTCTAAAATGGGGTCATTTGTGGGGGTTTTGTGCCATCTTGGCATTTTATGGCCTTCAAAACTGTAATAGGTAGTGAGGAGTGAAGTCAAATATTTACGCCCTTAGAAAACCTGAAGGCGGTTCTTGGTTTTCGGGCCCCGTACGTGGCTAGGCTCCCAAAAAGTCCCACATATGTGGTATCCCCGTACTCAGGAGAAGCAGCAGAATTTATTTTGGGGTGTCATTTCACATATGCCCATAGCATGTGTGAGCAATATATCATTTAGTGACAACTTTGTGAAAAAAAAATAAAAAAAAATTAAAGTTTGTAATTTTCCCGCAACTTGTGGCAAAATATAAAATATTCCATGGACTCAAAATGCCTCTCAGCAAATAGCTTGGGGTGTCTACTTTCTAAAATGGGGTCATTTGTGGGGGTTTTGTGCCATCTTGGCATTTTATGGCCTTCAAAACTGTAATAGGTAGTGAGGAGTGAAGTCAAATATTTACGCCCTTAGAAAACCTGAAGGCGGTTCTTGGCTTTCGGGGCCCCGTACGCGGCTAGGCTGCCAAAAAATCCCACACGTGTGGTATCCCCGTACTCAGGAGAAGCAGCAGAATTTATTTTGGGGTGTCATTTCACATACGCCCATAGCATGTGTGAGCAATATATCATTTAGTGACAACTTTGTGTAAAAAAAAAATATATATATTTTTTTGTCATTATTCAATCGCTTGAGGCAAAAAAATAAAATATTCGATGGGCTCAACATGCCACTTATCAATTTCCTTAGGGGGTCTACTTTCCAAAATGGTGTCATTTGGGGGGGGTTTGTACTGCCCTGCCATTTTAGTACCTCAAGAACTGAGATAGGCAGTCGTAAACTAAAAGCTGCGTAAATTCCAGAAAACGTACCTTAGTTTGTAGATGTGACAACTTTTGCGCAAACCAATAAATATACAGTTATTGACTTTTTTTTTACCAAAGACATGTGGCTGAATACATTTTGGCCTAAATGTATGACTAAAATTGAATTTATTGGATTTTTCTAATAACAAAAAGTAGAAAATATAATTTTTTTTCAAAATTTGCGGTCTTTTTCCATTTATATCGCAAAAAATAAAAATCGCAGAGGCAATCAAATACCATCAAAAGAAAGCTCTATTTGTGGGAAGAAAAGGACGCAAATTTTGTTTGGGTACAACATTGCATGACCGCGCAATTACCAGTTAAAGCAGCGCAGTGCCAAATTGTAAAAAGACCTCTGGTCATTTACCAGCAATGGTCCGGTCTGAAAGTGGTTAACCTTGCAACACAGGAGAAGGGGTAGGGCGACCTGTGTAATGGTGGTTTTGCAGAAGGGGAGAAAGCATTACATGTGTGGGACAATGTGTGGGAAGTCAATAGCTCTTACTGATTAGGAAGTATTGGGAATAAGGACAAAATAATGAATAAGGAAACAGAATTCCAGTTGTTAAGCTGGATCTGAACTGGGAGCTGCAGATGGGATGGGTGGATGGGGGAGGACTGTGCTGAGTATTTGCCCCCTGGGCCAATACTAATGGGATTTGCTAGATTGGTGTCTGTGAGTGGACATACTACACCATTCAGATATCAGGATGGAACCTTCAGTCAGTGACACATGTTGAGTATTACTGTATATAGCTGCTTGTTCCTCCTTTAAACCTACAATCACAGCATCTAGCAGAAGGAAATCTTCTGGTGCCAACTTCCTCTCCGGCTCTGAGTTGTCATGTGACTAAATGCCAAAAGCCACAAAGATGTTTCTTGAAGTTAGGAAAATGTATGCCACAATTATCCATGCCCTTTAGGAACACCAACCTTTCATCATGACCAAAAGTCAATGAGGAACCATAGCACATCTTATCTAGTACACTTTCTTTAGCCCACAGAATCTTTCTCTGACATGAAAGGGCTACTTGGTTGTTTGTGTTTGCCCTCCTTTCTTCCCCTGATAACATACTTGCCTATTATGGTAGACTTGGCTGCTAGTCTGCTCTCTGCCAATGCCGACAGAGCCACAATCGCTGTTGCTCTTCTGTCCACCGCCAGCTTCTCGGCTGCTTCTTTCAGGCCCATATCTTCCCTCTTCAACCTTTGGGTAGCCACTGATGAGGGTGATACAACATTCTGGCATTTTGCTTCATTCTCAGTATCTTACAGGTGCCAGGAGGTGACCAAAAGAAGAAGAGGTTTTTCTGCAGAGGATCTTTAAAAAGCTTATAAATCTTGTTGAAGGTTTGTATGTCTCTTCCTTCGAGAAACCTCTCCTCTTCCAAAAAAATGATTTTTTTTTTTTTGTGTATATTCATACTGGTGAAGTCTACATTCCCAGTACCCTTCTGGCACCTGAAAATGCAGAGAGTGGAGCTGGATGCCAGGATGATGTAACACTATCATCAGTGGTCACCCAATGACTGAAGAGGAAAAAGGCCTGGAAGAAGTGGCACAGAAGATGAAGGTGGACATTGAAATGGCAATAAATGTGGATCTTAGGGCAATGAAGATAAGCAGACAAGGTCTGAAATAAAGTGTCAGCCCACGTACACATGGTCGGAGATTTTGCCAACCAAATCCATCGGATTTTGCCCGTCGGATTTAGTCCGACGGATTGTGTACGAAACTGTTGCATACACACGGTCGGGCCAAGTTGGCGAAAAATCCGATCTTTCAGAACGTGATGACGTAATTTCGTTACGATGGGACTACATTCAGGCTAGTAGCCAATAGCTTTGATGTAGGAATTTGATCTGAGCATGCGTGGCACTTGGTCCGATGAAAATGCTCTACACATGATCGGATTAGGTCCGTCCGGCCCAGTTGGTCGGGAAATATTTCCAACATGTTGGAAAATTGGGTCGGACGGAGATTCGGACAGGATCAGTCCGATGCATACCACACACAGTCGGATTATCTGACGACACGGTCCGATAAGACTCATTCCGACAGATTCTCCGACCGTGTGTACAAGGGCTCAGTATGCTTTTAGGGGAGGATTGGGAATCTTTGGCTTGGGGACAAACACAAAAAAACATCTCATTAGTTCTGTAGGCTAAATAAAGTGTACTACACAAAGTGCGCTATGGTGCCTCAGTGGTTGTAGGTAAGGTTGAAAGGCAGGTGATCGTAAGGATTTAGTTCACCTTTAGAGAAAATGGAATAGAGAACTAACACCTTACACCCTCCCCACCCTGTTGTACTTACCTCAGGGGTTGCCAAGCAGTCAGGGGATTTCAAATCCCCACTTTTCTCTCTCTTCTTCATGCAGCACTTCTGGGATGGAGGAGTCACTATTAGGGTGCTGTCCAATCAGAATTGATCTGTTCCCTCCTGGAAGCACTGCGCAGATTCAAGGGAGAAGAGCAGGAAATTCAAATTCCCAGGCAGCTGGAGCTGCTTTTGGTGGTGCTGACAGCTCAGCAACTCTAGGGGTAAGTACAGCAGGGCCATGCTTTTTGTGACACGCTTTTTCATCTTCCAGCACAGCATTTGGACACAAGACATTTTAGAGGCACTTGTTGTGGGATGATGCTGTGATTGTAGGTCCGAATTGGGAGACAGTAACTATATAATGTCCAACATATGTGACTGACTGCAGGTTCCACCATGATGTCTGAATGATGATGTATCCCTACTCAGGGGCACCAGCCCTGCTATCATGTACCTGGTGAAGACTGGAATGCTGTGGAGGCTTCTCTTAAACCTCCTGCCCGACACTCCTGAAAGTGGAGACAGAGAGTGTAAGTGCAAGGATTGACATGAGTGCCATAGTAGCTGGCTAGGGATGTCCACGCTCTAGGTGGATAGAGCTGGTCGTCGCAGTCCTGGGAATAGGATGCAAGAGCCGCTTGGCACCACAGTGAAAGATGGTAGTACAACCAGGAGATGAGCAACAGTCAGAAGCAGCCGGGCAGCATGGAAACGAATCAGCAGGCAAAGCAAATTCAGGAGTCCAGGACTACAAGCGCTAAATTTTATTCTCCCTGGAGAAGAGACGCTTGAGAGGAGATATGATAGCGATATACAAATAGCTCAAAGGTGATTGCACCCTAAGTATGAAACTTTTCAGTCCCAGGGAGTGTATGAAGACGTGGGGCCACGCGATGAGACTGGAAGAGAAGCGGTTTAACCATAAACTGCGTAGGGGGTTTTTCACTGTCAGGACAGTAAGGGTGTGGAACTCTTCCATAATCGGCGGTGTCGGCAGGAAGTATGGATAGTTTTAAAAGGCTCTTGGATGTGCATCTTAGTGAAAACAATATATGTGGATATGGGAAATGATTATCTACACACACACCAACACAGGTTGAACTGGATGGACTGTTGTCTTTATTCATCTTACCAACTAAGTAACTATGTATGTAAGGAGACAGCAAGCGCTGCACTGTTTTTCACATTTTTGTTATTTGGGCCTAGTATCTGGGTTATTGTGTTCAGCTGCTGTTTTTTTAATTAATTTTTTACCAAGCGCAGATTTTATATTTAGATGTAAGGAGACAGGCCAAGGTCAGTAACAGCCAGGCAAAGCAGTACAGAACCAGCAGGCAGGTCAGGTCCAGTAAACAGACTGAGGTTAGAGTAGTTAGCTAACAGAGCTAGAGCAGAAGCAAAGTCCAAAGGCAAGCACAGTCATACACGGGTAAGCAGGTACAGCAGATCCGGACTTGGGAACAAAGGAACAAGCTGAAGATCATTCAGCAACAGCTTAAAGAGATAGACCAGTTTAAATAGGCCATGGGGTGGCAAGTGCTAGTTGGAATGCACACGTGCTCACGTACAAATATGCATGCGCTGAACTGGCACTGCATATGTAACATTAGCTCATAAAAATGAGTACGTGTGCAATGTGCACAAGAGCACGGTCACAAATCTGCATTGGCTTTCTGATGCTAGGAATCTGGTTTACCTTATACCTGCATATCTTATTAGAACTGGCCCAGGTGACAAATGCCCCCCCCCCCCACCCAGTTCTTCCCCTGTATAGTGTGCATACTTACCATGGCAGAAGACCCCTCCTTCCTACAGCTGGAAGTCCAGTTTTACTACTACGACACATGTGCACCAAGAGGAAGGCATATAACAATGGCCCTCTGGATGGTGGTATACTTCACACAGATAACTGTAGCTGTATACATTTGAATTTTGATGTAAAATTCTTTGTCTAAAAGTAGAGGGTAGACCGAACCAGGTAAGACTAACAACTATTCATAAACATTTTCATAACTTTCATGCATGATTCACACATTTTTCTAATAGGATTCAATTTGAAAAGTGTGTGAATCCTGGTAAAAGTTTTGTGAATTTTGTGTAAAAATATTTGTAAACAGACATCTCAATAAAGTTTATCCGATCAATTTAATAGGATGAATTCAAGGCTTTTGGTATCTTTTTATATCCTTTTCCATCTTTATAAAGTTCCATTACCTTGTTATGCAGGTCCTTTGACTGTTCTTTTCTACTTCTTCATGGCTCAGAGTCTAGTTTGCTTAGTGCATCCATGTGAAAGCTAACAAACTCATTGACTATTTATACACAGACACTAATTGTGATTTAAAAAGTAACCAATGTGGGAAATGAACCTTTAATTGCCATTTTAACCTGTGTGTGCCACCTTCTGTGTCTGTACCAAGGCCAAACATTCCAGGGTAAATGTTTTATCAGGGCTATTTGGATGATTTCTGTTATTATGATTTAAAAAGGATCCAAAAAGCTATGTGATAATAAATGGCTTCATGTGATTGCTATCCTTACATACAATTTTGTTAACCTTTTCCACATAAAGATTGAATTTATGAGCATTAGAAAATCAATGTGTCAGTGAAGAATAGCATGTTGTAGTCTTGGCAGGGCTCTGTGGCTTACGCATGCATTTGCAAATGTGTGCAGACTAAACCCCTGTTTTTAACGGTTAATTGGGCTGGTGGTAAGCAAAGCTTGGTTTTTTCCTCGGTTCATCCTTGGGTTTGTTTGTATCTATTGTTAGCCTTCCAAGTTTCTTACTGCGATAGACAGCTATAGGTGAGAGCGGGTGGCGTCTTTTTTCGTCACTGGTCGTGTTTTTGGTCAGGCATCCCACTGACACCTGTGTTGCCATTGTGCTGGGTGTTCAGTAGGCTCCTGTACCTTTAAGGAGGGGTTGTTCTCCTTCAGTCCACCTGCTCTCACCTATCCATCAAAATGCATGTGCCTCCATTGTGGGGACACTCATAAGTCAGTGTTAGGTACCACAGATATCGGGGTGCCTTGGCGGGGCTCTGAGGCTTACGCATGCATTTGCAAATGTGTGCAGACTAAACCCCTGTTTTTAACGCATATTGTTAGACAGGTAATTGGTTGTCTGTGGGCTGGTGGTAAGCAAAGCTTGGTTTTTTCCTCGGTTCATCCTTGGGTTTGTTTGTATATATGTTGTAGTCTAAGCCTTTGTACACGCGGTCGGACATTCAGACAACAAAATCCGTCGGATTTTGTCCGAAACTGGTGTTGCATACACACGGTCGGACAAAGTTGTCGGAAAATCCGATCGTTCAGAACGTGATGATGTTATTTAGTTAGGACTACGTTGCGGCAAGTAGCCAATAGTTTTGGCCTAGGAATTTGATCTGAGCATGTGTAGCACTTTGTCCAATCAGAATTCTCTACAAACCGATCGGATCATGTTGTCAGAAATTTTTTATATCCAGCTCTCAAATTTTGTTGGTCGGACATTCCGACGGAAAAAGTCAGATGAAGCCCACACACGGTCGGATTATCCGGCAACATGGTCCGATCGGATATTTTCCGTCGGAATGTCCGACTGTGTGTACAAGGGCACAGAGTTTTCATTTTTTGCACTTAGTTTGTACTGCTAATGGCAAGTTACCAACCCCCTGTACACATGTATGTGGCCTCACTGAAGTGGGCCTTCTTCTGTGAGGGATGGGGAGACTTTGTAAGCACTACCACAAATGAAGAAAATATATTTTAGAAATGTATAAAATTGTATTCAAAAGAAAATTACATAGCATGAAAAAATATATACATATGGTATTTGTACATGAATATACATGAATGTGGATATATTAAAAAACCATTAATGAAAGAGCAAATAATTTCCCTGAACCAGACGCGTTTCAGAAATTCTTTCCTTCATCAGGGCTCACAGAAAAATTTACATATTGTATTCATTGACACTGCACATGGATATCCGCATAATTAAAAAAGGAGATTCTGTAACCCCATGCCTGGCTCCTCGCATGCACCATCCAATGGCCAACCACAAATCACCAAATCTGGCTAGAGAATCCCAAGATATAGAAAGACACAATCCCAAACTTGGGTAGAGCGCCTGTGTGCATGCTGGGGTCCAAAAAGTATGGAACCTCAACATAAGGATACAAGTATATACGGGTAGGAAGGCTGGTGGTTATAGAGAGCGTGGATGACCCTGGTGATTCGGGACAATTTAAAGGGACATTTTTTTTTAAATGACAATTTTTTTTTTATTGCATTTTAGTGTAAATTAAGTTAATTTAGTCTTTTTGACCCCCAGATCTCATATTTAAGAGGTCCTGTCATGCTTTTTTTCTATTACAAGGGATGTTTACATTCCTTGCAATATGAATAAAGGTGACAACATTTTTTTTTTTAAACAGTGTGAAAATCAAAAATAAAAGGTAAAACATTTTAAATGCGCCCCGTCCCGGCGAGCTCCCGTGCAGAAGCGAGCACATACGCGAGTAGCGCCCCTTATATGAAAACTGTGTTCAAACCACACATGTGAGGTATTGCCGTGATTGGTAGAGTGAGAGCAATAATTATAGCCCTAGACCTTCTCTGTAACTCAAAACCTGTAGAATTTTTTGTTTGTCACCATTCCACGAGCGGGCGCAATTTTGAAGTGTGACATGTTGGGTATTGATTTACTCAGTAACATTATCTTTCGCAATATAGAAAAAAATTGGGCTAACCAAAAAAGGTGCGCTTGTAAGACCACTGCACAAATACGGTGTGACAGAAAGTATTGCAATGACCGCCATTTTATTCTCTAGGGTGTTTGGGGGTTCTAAGTAATTTTCTAGCAAAAAAACTTTTTTTTAACTTGTAAACAACAAATTTTAGAAAGAGGCGTGGTCCTTAAGAGGTTAAAGATGGCTCCACTCTAACAAAGACTGCCAACTGCCAATTTTACTGACATTGCAAATTTATCTTCACCGTTGTTCAGAAAAAAAGTCTTCTGTCTATCAAGTAATCATAAAAGCATATAACAAAGGTTGTCTGGATGGTGGTACACTTCATACAGATGAGTGAAGCTGTATAAATTTGAATCCTAATGCAAAATGCTTTCTCAGAAGGAAAAAATAATGATAATCTCTTTGAAACTCAATTTTTCTCCTGCAGTTGACACATGGCAGAAGGACATAAAAACAGAGGGTGGATCAATGCCAACAAGATTAAATATAATTCACCCTATTTATTCAAAAATTATGAGATATTGTCCCTTTTGCGGCTCTTTGGACAGCATGTGAAATGAGCATCAAGAAGACTATTTCAAAGCATTAATCTATAACTGGCCAAAGATGGTTCATTTTTAATTAATAATAACTAACACCCAGCTGCCAATAATGCCTCTGAAAGGTCCAACAGGCTTGTTTGCAGGCTATTGCATTAGGGTGTGCACACCAAAGCTCAAACATATGTGCCTGTGTGTGTATGGATATATATATACTGTATATATTGTGATATTGGGGGTTCTTTAGCTTCTGTGTAGAGCACACCAGTGAGCAGAGTCAACGCCAATCATGCCATTTAAGGGCTTATTGGCCCACTTTTATTAAATTAAAAAAAAAGAAAACAAGTCCAATAACAGAAGGGTTGCCCACACAGGGGTATCAGATTTCCACAGTAAACAGAACAGAAAATGCCAAGGCACCTGGCTCTCTTTAGCAGCACTGCTGCTCAGGCTTATGCTTCAGCCTTCTCGGCTCTATAACAGAGTTCCTGTCCACTCTGTACCTCAGCACTCTTTGAGCTTCCTTGCTGTTCCAACCCACAGCCTTGGACCCTCTGTCTGCTCTAACAGACCGACCTGTGCATACATGCACACTTCTCCCTTGCTTGCCTGGACTCCTCAGGAGGGTGGAGCCCAGAACCATGGTGAGGTGTCTACAAATAGTCCAACACACACCTGACCAGTCAGTCCCAAAATTTGGACCCAGGACTGGGAATTTCATCCCACCTGGATCGCTACGAAATCCCCAGGCTCCAGATCCCAAAACGGATTTTAGTAAATAATGAGGAAACTGAAAAGTCAGTTTCCTCCCAACGTTACAATCTCCCTGGAGCCCCTCAACTCGTCCGGTGCAGAATTCTGGGTATATACACTGGTGGGGTACCACACTACCACAATATATAATATATGCAGTCTTCATTGTGGCACTCCCCCCGGCACATGATATCATTGCCTGCAGATTCAGCTCAGTGGAAGATCTTTCTCATTTCCCCACCAGCACACGCAGTGATAATGTCACACCCTGTGCACACGTCAATGTGTGCAGATGAGGGTTGAAAGCTGTAGACCTGTCTGCTGCAAGCCCAGTAGGGTAAAAAAGATCTGTCATAGTAAAAATCCGGTACTCAGCCCCCGACTGTGAAATCTCCTTTATTAAACAACAGGGTAAAATCCACAGATAAGACAGCACTAATGTGAATGCTAATCAGCTAGGAAAGAGAGCCGGAGCAAAGTAAAAATAAGACTTAAGTGTAGGGCAGACATGACAGGGTTAACAGTGGGAATACCGCCAGAGAAGAGGGAGGTATTGTGGTGCTGAGGGGGAGGGGTTAAGAGAAGTGTTAAAAGTAATCCCGCATGGTATGAGTCACCACAGCGTGGGGGAAAGTTCCCGCCCCCCCTCCCTAATTTTTGTGGGTTAATCACATTTGGTAGGTTGTTGTTTCCTGTTCCTTTTTTAAGACAGGTACGGAGGATTGGATGTCATGGCAGTGGCGGGCGTTGGTCTTTGTAGGGGAAGGAAGATATGTCAGAAGGAAGAGTTCGGGAACTATCGTTGGTATGGGTCCTGATGGTGGTTTCCGGCTAACGGAGGTTAGCTGGGAAGTGGTAATGGGGGCACTGCAGTCAGTGGTTGTCTCTGAGGCTGCTTGTTGGCTTGAGGCCTATTAATACACTTGGAGAGGGACCGCAGGATATTATTGTAGTTTCCACAGATGGTTATGAAGTTCCTGCATAGACCAACGCTATATAGATAGGGTTGAATAACAGATGTTTTTCTTGTATGTTTTATGTTAATTTGAATATACATATTTGTTTTAAATAAAGTAGGCTGCTTTGGCCTTTTTTGTTTCTCCAACCTTAGTGTGGTCTCAATCAATAAGTAAGGTTAACAGGTTGGGGATATGCAATAGGGGTGGGTAATCACATCTGTTATGCGACAGTCAAGGCCTTAACCATGCTCCACACACCCCAGGCATTCAGAGCCTTTTAAATGGATGTCTTGGCAGGATGGAATAAGTTAGAGACACTTTCACTTTGCCCATACATAGCCATCAGGGCCGGTGCTACCACTAGGCAAACTAGGCAACCGCCTAGGGCGCATTGCTGCCTAGGGGCTCCCGGCAACTGGTTTCCCTCCGTGTCTGCATGCTCTGCAGGCTGCAGCATGTAACTAAATCAGTCTCAGGCAGCTGCTCTGTCCGACCAGTAGTGTAATTAGCTGAATTAACAATTGAAATGAATAAAAAATATAATTTTATTTACATTTTACAAAGTCAGTAATAAAACTTTACCGTTACATTCATGAAGCTAATCTTACACGATACAACGTGGGAAACCACTCTAGAATTACCCAACTTTGTCCATAAAGAAAAAGACAGAAATAAGCTGCGATTTTCAACATGTTTCGCTCGATTTGAGCTTCTTCAGGAAATTTAAGCAGCCAATGATCAAAGCTAAAATAGCAGAGATATTCAATAAATAAATATTAATCAGTCAATGAAAATAAAATAAAATACATAATTGTCAATTAACGAATAATTAATATCCGAGAAAAAATCTATCAAAATGATGTGATTATTAGTGAGTGAACAGATGAATTCATTTACAAATTCAGTACATCGAAATTGCATCAGAGTAAGGTCTCACCAAATTCACCAGGACTCCCCGTATCTGTAGTGTATTCAAATAGTATCATTGAAAACCATTGAGTTTGGATGAAAGCCTTAATAGCTCATGGCCAGAGAGGGCGACTTACTAGGTTATTTACTTTTGCGTTTGCTGAATACACACACCGTCATGTAATTGACATACATTGATGCTGAGATTTTCCAAAATGGGCGCGACGGCGCCATGACGCGACTTGCGTCATGCGCGGCGTGTTGATGCTGTTCGCGCATGCGCGATAAGACATTCAGCTCCGAAACAGCAGGAGAAGCCCTTCCCCTTTACGCCCGCAGCTCGGCGGTGACGTCGGACGCCGCCGAGCTGGAGAGGTTCATAATCCCCTCTCCTTGTCAGTTGCCTTCTGGCAATTGATGGGACAGGATCGTTCGCTTATCTCTTACTTCCATCCCTGGATCCACCTATACCTTAGAGGTAGGTTTGCTTAAATGCAAATAAGCCGCTGTTCGTCCAAACTATTATCTCCTTACTACAAATGGTCAAGACGGATCCCTTTTGACCCTGCATGACACACTACACTGATTTTTTTTCTCCCCTCTTTTTTAGTTGCAAAACGAACCTAAATTTCAATCTCTGGATTTCTCTGACAAATAACATGATGATGTCATGAATGTCTTGAACCATATTGATTCAATTAACCCTTTCAGGTAATAATACCTATTTTTTTTTTCATCCATTCACCTACTAATCATTTCAACCTAAACCCCCTCAGACTTCCACCCTTGCAAATATTTTCAATCATTACTATCCATTGTTCCTCTCTGCAGACCAATAATGGCGACACGCCCTCTCTGGCCATGAGCTATTAAGGCTTTCATCCAAACTCAATGGTTTTCAATGATACTATTTGAATACACTACAGATACGGGGAGTCCTGGTGAATTTGGTGAGACCTTACTCTGATGCAATTTCGATGTACTGAATTTGTAAATGAATTCATCTGTTCACTCACTAATAATCGCATCATTTTGATTGATTTTTTCTCGGATATTAATTATTCGTTAATTGAACATTATGTATTTTATTTTATTTTCATTGACTGATTAATATTTATTTATTGTATATCTCTGCTATTTTAGCTTTGGTCATTGGCTGCTTAAATTTCCTGAAGAAGCTCAAATCGAGCGAAACATGTTGAAAATCGCAGCTTATTTCTGTCTTTTTCTTTATGGACAAAGTTGGGTAATTCTAGAGTGGTTTCCCACGCTGTATCGTGTAAGATTAGCTTCATGAATGTAACAGTAAAGTTTTATTACTGACTTTGTAAAATGTAAATAAAATTATATTTTTTATTCATTTCAATTGTTAATTCAGTCAATTTGAACGACTTTTTCAATTAAAGTAAATGTTTTTTTGATTTGATACCTTAAAAGTCCCGGGGTTGGTTACCCCCCAGCCCCTTCTCTGGCCCCCCTTTTTTTCATTTTCTGATAATTACTGGGACGTGGTATCCTTAATGATTTGATCCTTCTCTCTTAATTTTCCGAACAGTAGTGTAATTAGTTGTGCAGTGCAGCACTGGAGCCAGTGCTAGAGGCAGCAGAGCCGATGCTTACTGGAAAGCGCCACCTCCTGTCACATGGGCAGGGTAAAGGGGGTGAGGTCAGGGGTGGGGCAACAAAATGAGGTTTCGCCTAGGGCATCAAAAATCCTTGCACCAGTCCTGATAGCCATTGTCTTTTAAATCAACACTGCCCCCCCCCCTTATTCTCACCTTACCAGTATTTGCTGGTTGTCGCTTGAGACACTACTAGGTATGGGCAAGCATATAACATACTTGCCCATGAGAGTGCTCAGGCCTAGAAGCAAAACTATAAGCCTGAGTGCTGTCACATGACAAAAAGAGCAAATTGTGACAGACCCAACAAGGACAGGG
Organism: Lithobates pipiens; assembly: GCF_037356315.1. Classification (NCBI taxonomy): domain Eukaryota; kingdom Metazoa; phylum Chordata; class Amphibia; order Anura; family Ranidae; genus Lithobates; species Lithobates pipiens. Next base: position 7,232,535 of record NW_027507755.1, on the reverse strand, counting down.
CTTTCCGAGAGACTGCAGGCTAGCCTCTTACATACTGACTGTAGGCTCTGGCATTCGAGGGAGCTACAAGTATTTAGGAAGATGTTCTGTTATATAATGCAAGAGGACATTATTACATTTAACAGTCAAGGATGCCATGATGGGCTCTGCCAACTTGAAACTCAGTGGGGGGAAGTATGTAAAAATAAAGCTGGTTAATAAGATTTGGACAGCCCTTGGTCTTCTTGAATACTGTTGCGGGGCAGTCTAGGATTCCTGATTAATCAAAGCATTGTCTAGGTGTGAATTCCCATTCACCTATTGTTTCTGTATGTTGACAAATTTGACTAACTCTTGGAGGTGCCTATGATGGGATTAGCCTTGTGTCAGCTCTACCTCATTATTTAACCATTGTATGATGTTTTGGGTCAATATTTGGTTTTATTGTTCATGTGGTGACTGGCCTACTTTTAAAGGGTATAAAAACTTGTAGTTCTGTTGAATAATCAGTCATTTCTTTGTTACTATGCCAACATCTTGTCTGTGTACAATGCTTTGGGTAAAAGGCTGGTATTAGTTCTTGGTCTGCTGTAACGGTTTGGAGGGTAGGAGGCACTGTTTGGTAAGAGGAAGCACCAAAGCGGGGTGCCAAAGTGGTTCCATCAGACAAATGAATTGCTTCCCAGGTTTACGACGCAAATGATTTCAGCGCCAGCTGCACAGGAGGAAGGAGCAGGGACAGATCGTGAGCAACGCAAGTATGAGTGGGTCAGGTAATTGCATTTCTTTGGATGCAGTCAATGTTCAGCTGACAGTTTTACACCCAGCTACTTTAACAAAAGTCAATTGACTTTTGCTGATAGGGGGTTGTGCTGCAAGAATTGCATTCAGCATGAATCGGTTGAAGTTTGAGTCATATATGGCAGGCTTTACATCACCATGCATCACTATTTAGTGATTAGTGGCCTAAAACAAGTTCTCCTGAAGAGCACACGCTATGCATTTTTCAAAAGTTAAAATTACCTAAACTGCAGTTTGGTTTGGGTACAATTATCTAAATTAGACTTCAGCATCAGTCTGACTGGACTGTGAAATGTTCAGCCTGGCCACAAGGGGCACTGTCTCTTCTGGCAGGCATGGAACTATGGTCTGGTTAGGTGCTTAAGTTACTCTCTCTCAGAGCCAGCCCAGTAGGAGGGGCGCTTCGCTGTGCTTTCTGGGAGAGGGTATTTAAGATGCGGACGTCACGTGGTTCGGGGTTCTGGTCCAGAATGATGTACTGACTTCATGGTCCTGGTCCTCCTGACCAGCCCCCAGGAAGGCTATAGCCCAAGGCAAGGAAACTAAAAGAAGGATTCTGAGGTGGTTGGGTTCCGTCTCCGGTTCGGGAGAGACCCAGTGACTTCAAGCATTCCAGGGGAGGACTTTTCAGAAGAAGACCACATACCAGGGGTGTTGCTAGGTGGCAAAAGGACCAGGGGCTTCAGCGGGGAGGGGGGGCGGTGTTGTACGTGACGCAGGTTTTTTTTGGCTGGGCCGTGACACTGACGGTAGTGACTTACATACACTAACCTACCTACACTGACGGCAGTGACCTACCTACACTGACAATAGTGACCTACCTACATTCACCTGCCTGACCTACATACACTGGACATATACATACACTAACGGTAGTGACCTACCTACACTGACCGACCTACCTACACTGACATTTATCTACAATGACCTACCTACACTGGCATTAACACACACTGACCTACCTACACTGACATTTACATACACTGATCTACCTACACTGACATTAACATCATACACTGACCTGTCTGAGCCATGGTGTCACAGCAGCCAGTCCTCAGAGGAGGAGCAGAGGAGGAGAGGAGAGCGGCTCACCCGAGCGCCAAGCGGGGATGTGGCACGACAGCCTCTTTGTAATCACCGCCTTCTGGAGCCAACAGTGCCTATGATGGACGTCACACGTCCCGCTGTCCCGGCATTGGACCAGTGGGACGTCCATCATAGACGTGCAGGCTCCAGAAGGCGGGACCTGCTCTGGCACTCGGCCGAACTCGGCCACGCTCGGCGGCACTCGGGATCAGATTGGTCCCGGCGCTCTCCTATCCTGCAGAGCTGACACTCGGGGCTATAGGGGGACACATTCGGGGCTTCAGCCCCCCCAGCCACCCCCTGCCGACGCCCCTGCCACGTACGGGTTGGTTTCTTAGTAAGAGCCTGGAAAGGCTGAAGTAATCGAGAGAATCCGGTCTTGTGGATATCGCCAAGCTGGCTGAAAGATCCAGGTATCCTATAGGTGTTTTCAAGCTTAGTTTCCCTACGTGTTCTGCAACAACGTCTGTGGCAGAGACTTGTTCTTGAGTAAGCACCTTGTTGGCTGCTAGGCCTTGTGAGAGAGGGACTGTCCAGCCTGAGTGATCATCCAGTTGCGAATGGCTATACTCTAGGTGCAGTCAAAGTGAGCAAGTTCTTCAACAATTTGACTTTGACACTAATGCCCCGTACACACGAGAGGGATTAAGTCTGACAGACCTCCAAAGGAGTTCCGCCGGAGTTCTGGCGGACTTTTCGACCGAACGGACTTGACCACACACCATCACACCAAACTCCGACGGAGTCGAACGTGATGACGTACGACTGGATTCGACGTAGGAAGTTCATAGACAGTAGCCAATAGCTGCCCTAGCGTCGGTTTTAGTCCGTCGGAGTAGCACACACACGAGCGAATTTTTCGAAGGGGACCGGGTCCGGCGGAGTTCCGTCGGGAAAATTTGAAGCATGCTTCATTTCTAAAGTCCGTCAGACTTTAGCTAAGCTAAAGTCCGTTGCAGCCCACACACGATCGGATAGTCTGACGGACTCAGTCCGTCGGAGTTTGGATGTCGAAAAGTCCGCTCGTGTGTACGGGGCATAAGAGTACCTGAATTCCTTTCCAACCCTCTGATCCCAATTTAAGAGACTGTTCATTGTCTACCTTTTGCAAATAAAATCCATTCAAGTGGATCTGTTGTCAGTCTCTCAAGTTACTGGGCCATCTACCACGGAAACCCCTAGATGTACAACGAGGAGAACAGAAGGTAACGGTAAGCCCAAATCTAACCAGAAGCTCCTTCGGGGGTTAATGCTACACAAGCATGTGTACTTCTGTCTCTGATGTGCATGGGATTGTGGAAAAACAAAAAAAAAATTGTGTTTAAAAAAATGTAATTACTTTTAATCAATACACAGCAAGATTGAATATTATGTTCAGATTTTTCTGTAGTTCAGTTAATTGAATAGGAAATAGCAAATAAAATTATCTTCATACATTCATTTCATAATGTTACAGCCCACCATGTTCACAGACATCTTGTCACCCATCAGATTGACAGGTCTTCATTCCGAAGGGAAAGCAGACAATTTTCTTCTGTCACTGTCACTGTTGGAAGTAACTAACACTTTCCTCCATCACTTACACAGGGACTATTTATTTACTATGACCACAGATGATGAGCGAGGGTTTGGGCTGGCCACTCCTTACGCAAAGTGTCACTTCAGCGAGAAGTGTTTGGTACTTGTACATGGGCACTTCCTCTAACAAGACCACCTTGTCATCTCCACCACTTCCTCACCATGCTTTCTCTGCTCTACTCTTTCAGGTAACTGCATAGATCTTCCCTGCAACACAAAGTCGCTCTACCTGTCTGCGATTTCCCCCCTGACTCTTCATACCCTTTGGTAACTGCATAGATCTTCCCTGCAACACAAAATCGCTCTAACTGTCTGCGATTTCCCACCTGACTCTTCATACCCTCTGGTAACTGCATAGATCTTCCCTGCAACAAAAAGTCGCTCTGCCTGTCTGCAATTTCCCACCTGACTCTTCATACCCTCTGGTAACTGCATAGACTCCACTCTTCTCTTATACACTGGACTACATTGATCAAGAATTTGAATCTGCTGTGTATACTTGTTTGTTTATTTTTGAAAGTTTTACTAATTTTGTATTACGCTGCTTTGGACAAGATCAAACATTTAACATCATTATCCTGTTACCCCCTCTTGCATTGCACTCTGTCCAGGCCAGTTGTAAACGCCATCCATGAGCCTGGTTTTATCAGCTCCTAATTGAAAAATTGGGAATCTTCCCCCCACACCATCCCTGTATAAATGTAGTTCATTTCTTGGGACGGCTGGCGAGGGTTTGGGCTGGCCACTCCTTATGCAAAGTGTCACCCCGGTGAGTTTGGCACCTGTACATGGGCACTTTGACTAAGGCACTGCTACAAAAAAAAGCAAGTACAGACATTAGTGTTCCAGACCTATTTTACACAAAGTACCTTTCATCCTCTAACTTTCCTCATGCCTTCCTTCTATTCCTATCTCCCCACCCTCCAACATGCTCACACTAATCTTTGCTATAATGTCCTCTCTCCTCAAACTCTCATTTCTTTACCCCCTCTCCGGCCCGCAATCTGTACATATTTCCCTCTCTTCTGCCCACTCAATAATAATAGTAATAATAATACATTTTATTTATAATGCACTTTACATCAAACGATTCTACAGGTTAAAATTAGCAATTTATACAATCAAACAAACAACTAAAAAAACAAAATGCTTTGCTAAAAAGAAATGTCTTAAGACCTTTTTTAAAACAGTCAGTGGATTGAGGAGCCCTCAAGGTGTCAGGTAGGGTGTTCTACAGGCGTGGGGCAGCTGCATAAAAAGCCCTGTTTCCCATTGTCTAGTTCTAGGTATTTGAAGAAGATTTTAGTGAGTGGAGCGGAGGGAACGTGATGTGTTTTGTGGTATAAGAAGTTCTCTGAGGTATGGAGGGGCATGTCCATATATACATTGATGTGTGAGAAGGGAAACCTAAAGGCCCATACACACGATCAGACTTTTTGAGAACAAACATGCATATTAGCTGTTTTAAGGTAACATCTGACCGTGTGTACGCTCCATCGGACAAACTTTTTTGTCTTTCATCTGACTTTTGTTGGCTGTGCGAATGGACAAACTTTCCAGAAACAAAAGTTTGATGGTGCAAAGTCCGATCTTGTGTACAGAAAACCATAGGACTTTTGTACAAAGTACAAACACGCATGCTCAGAGCCAATGCAAAAGATCAGACAACAATACAGAAGTTGACCAAAGGTGGCGGTAAAGAGCAGAAAAACCACGTGATGGTGAAAGCTGGCTGAAAAAGTCCAGCAGTGTGTATGCAATACAAGTTCATGGCCGACGCCCTTTGTACAAAAATCCACGGGAAAGTTTGTACAAAGTCAGATCGTGTGTATGAGGCTTTATAATAAATCCTGGCGGAGACAGGAAGCCAGTGGAGTGAGTGAAGAATAGGGGTAATATGCTCACGTTTCCACACTCTCATAAGGATTCTTGCTGCAGAGTTTTGGATGTACTGAAGCCTCTGCAGACTCTTTCTAGGAATCCCAATGAGAAGAGCATTACAGTAATCCAGTCTGGAGGAGACAAAGACATGAACCAACTTTTCAGCATCTGTAAGGGAAAGGATGGGACTGAGTTTAGAGATATTATGAAGATGATAAAAAGAGGTCTTACATATTTATCACTGACCCCCCAAAGGAGCTGCTGGTTTTATTGGGTTTACCGTTACCTTCCTGTTTACTTCTCCGTCTAGAGGTTCCCGTGGTAGATGGCCCAAAGAATGTGGAAACTAACACTGAATCTTCTTTTGGGTTATTTATTTGTAACAGAAACAGTCTTTGAATAAAGGGTAGAGGGTTAGGAATGAGTTCAGGTACTTTAGACTGCAAAAATATGATGGAAGTCCTTATAGAAAATCCAGAGAATAAAAACACAGTTTCACAGCTGGATTTAACAACCCCTGGACAGAAGTCCTCTCACAAGGCCTAGCAGCCAGTAGGGTGTTCAACAAAGTCTCTGCCACAGACTTGTGGTGTACACTTGAGCGTTACTGAGGGACGTAGGTAAATTTAAAGTGGAAGTAAACTCCCCTATCGTTTTCAGCCAAGGAAGCTGCCATCTTTGCCTCTGTTTAATCTTCAACTGCTATGGTGCTGCACATGTGATTTGTTATGACACCAGCCATTGGATGGTTTCATAGTTTGGCTGAGAGCATAGCCAATGTGCAGTTAGCATTCCCGGCATGCCTTTTTTTTTAACTGTTTAAATCGATGGGTTTACTTCCACTTTAAAGAGCTAAAATACGGTACCAGGTTCTCTCAGCCGATCCGGCGATACCATATGTGTTTTGATCCAGGTTACGTCCTTCAACTAAGCCTCCAGGCTCCTTCAGAGAAGCCAACCTTGCGCACTGCCTTCTCCCAAAGAGTCCTCCCCTGGGGCTCCTCAGTTGCTGGGCCTCTCCCTTCAGATGAGACAGCACTGGACCACCCTCGAATCAATAAGCCCCTGAAATCCAGTCAGGCCTGTCCCTGCAGTTGCGTCACCTCGGGCCAGCCGGCCCCGAGACTCGGGATGCATGGTTCCACACCCAAAGCTAGGAGGGGCGTGGGGCTGGGTCAGGAGGACCACCAGAACCGAACAGACAGAAAATTAAATATGGAACCCCGAACCACGTGGCGTTGGTACCTTAAATACCACCTCCCAGAATACACAGCAGGAGAACACTCCCACTGGGCTGGTTCCGAGAGAACAGTGGCATTCAATACACCCAGCTAGACTGCGTTTTTACTCTTGCCGGCGGTGACAGCAACACCTGCGGTCAAGGAGAACCCAGTGCAACTCAGCTAGACTGGTACTGAAACCAGAAATGTAGAGAAATAGCCCCAAAACCCAACTGTCGTTTCAGGCAAATTAACTTTAGAAAAAAACATAGCGCCTGCTCGTCAGGAGCCAGCGCTACACATAGATGATTTATATGGGCTTCAAAAGTAAGTTGGGAGTCCATTTTTACACCCAGATTTGTAACTGTAGATGAAAGGGGGATATTAGAACCAGAAAAGGTAATGCTGGTTGTGGATGATGATTTGGTCTGGAGTGCCAATCATAATAACTTCAGTTTTAGAACTGTTCAATTGAAGAAAGTTGTGCTCAATCCATACCTTTATCTCCTCCAGACAGGTAGTGAGTACTGATAGGGATGTCTGTGAAGTTAGGGTTTCAGTTGTTGCATTTACATATAACTGTTTGTCATCGGCATAGCAGTGCAATTAAATTTTATGGCGGCTCATAATTTGACCAAGGAGAGGGAGGTAGAAGATAAAAAAGAATGGGGCCAAGAACTGACCCCTGGGGAACACAGCAGGTAACTGATTTGATTTGAAGTGGCCCAGGGAGAAGTATTCTTTCATATTTGTGAGATATGATTTAAACCAACTATAAGTGTCATTAAAGCGGTTCTTCACCCTAAAGGGGAAGTTCCGCTAATCTTATCCCTCCCCCCCTCCGGTGCCACAATCGGCACCTTTCAGGGGGGAGGGGGGTGCAGTTACCTGGATAATCCAGGTAACTGCACCCACTTCCGGCCAGACCGCCGCAGACCCCCGCAGACGCTCCGCCCCCCCCCGTTGTGTTCTGGGAAACACACAGTTCCCAGAGACACAGCGGGGGACCATAAGAGACGCGCAGCGCGACTCGCGCATGCGCAGTAGGGAACCGGGCAGTGAAGCTGTAATGCTTCACTTCCCGATTCCCTGACAGAGGATGGCGGCGGTGGCAGCAGCGAGACGAGCGATCGCTCGTCATCTGCCGCCGACATCGCTGGAACCTGGGACAGGTAAGTGTGATTTTATTAAAAGTCAGCAGCTGCAATATTAGTAGCTGCTGGCTTTTAATATTTTTTTTTTAGGTGCAGCTCCTCTTTAAGTCCAGCGGTGCAATAGAGCAGGTTTAGAAGAATGCCATGATCAACAGTATCAAATACAGCCGAAAGATCCAGGAAATGGGCCTATAATTGGAAAGGACTTCCCGATCAAGCGCAGATTTTTTGAGCAAGGCTCTGATAATGGAATTTTTTTTAAAGCAGAAGGAACGTGACCAGCTTGAAGGGAATGATTTTTAACAGCGGTGATCAGGGGGCTTAGGACAATGATACCAGTTTTTACCAGGGAGGTTGGGAGAGAATCCAAAGGACATGTAGAAGGTTTCATCTTCCTGATGATGTTCTGCACCTCTTCCGATGACACCTCAGGAAAGCAGTTTAGGGGTTGGGAGACAATATATGTTGTGGGAACAACTTGGGTAGGAGAACCAGAAAGGGCAGAGCGAATATGTGCGATTTTTGATGTGCAAAATCCATAAATTTATTGCATTGCTCTTCTGAAAGGGCAGTAAGTGGAGGGGATTTTGGTTTAAAAAAGAAGTTTAAAGTGGAAAGAAGCTTCTTAGAATTTTAAGAGCTATTTCTGATATCATAGGAATAAAATTGTGACTTTGCCTCTTTGAGGGACTGTGCATACATTTGTTGGTGCTCCCGGTAAATTTGTTTATGGACAGTAAGGGCAGATGTTTTAAAGCACCGCTCAAGGACCCGCCCTGCTGCCTTCATCTCACGAAGCTCACCTGTGAACCAGGGAGCTGAGGTGGTAAAGGTGACTGTTCTTGTTTTAACAGGGGCATGAAGGTCCAAAAGGCTGCTAAGTTGACTATTATAGTAATCAACTGCTTTGTCAGCCGATGAAAAATGTACAGAAAGATGCTGAAAGTCTGCTGCCAAGAATTCTGGATTAATGTTTTTTTAGGTTTCTGAAACCTGATGTTCCGCTGATGAGGATGGCAACTCTATAGAAATAGGCATATGATCAGACACACCTAGGTCATACACCTGCAAGTTGGTAAGAGGAGCAGAGTTTGTGATGACCAGATCCAAGGTATGCGCCCTGGTGTGTGTGGGGACATCAACAAGTTGTTTTAAATTAACCACTTCCCTACCAGCGCACGACGATGTACGTCGACAGAATGGCACGGGCAGGCATATTGGCGTACATGTACGTCCAATATTCGTTGCCGCCGTGCCATCGGGAGCGCGCCGCTGGCGGCGCGCTCCCGCGCTGGTCGGGACCCCCGTGAGTCCGGTCGCGTGACCCGCGGACTCGATCGCCGCGGGCATCCCCGCGATCGTCTCGCGGAGCGGCCGAATGGAGGAAATGCTGTATAAACAACATTTTTCCATTTTGCCTAGCAACTAGTGACGCTGATCTCTGCTCCATGTGATTGGAGCAGAGATCAGTGTACACTAAATGAAAGCCCAACCCCCCCACAGTTAGTAACACACCCCTAGGAACACTTAACCCCTACACTGCCACCCACTGGTTAACCCTTTCACTGCCAGTGTCATTTACACAGGAATCACTGCATTTATATAGCAGTGATTACTGTATAAATGACAATGGTCCCAAAAATGTGTCAAAAATGTCCGATGGGTCCCCCACAATGTCGCAGTCACAATAAAAATCGCAGATCGCCGTCATTACTAGTAAAAAAAAAATAATAAAAAATTATTAATAAAAATGTTATAAAACTATCCCTATTTTGTAAACGCTATAACTTTTGCGCAAACCAATCAATAATCGCTTATTGCAATTTTTTTTACCAAAAATATGTAGAAGAATACGTATCGGCCTAAACTGAGGGAAAAAAATGTTTTTTTATATATTTTTGGGGGATATTTATTATTACAAAAAGTAAAAAATAATGCGTTTTTTTCAAAATTATCGCTCTATTTTTGTTTATAGCGCAAAAAATAAAAACCGCAGGGGTGATCAAATACCACCAAAAGAAAGCTCTATTTGTGGGAAAAAAAGGACGTTAATTTTGTTTGGGAGCCACGTCGCACGACCGCGCAATTGTCAGTTAAAGCGACGCAGTGCCAAATCGCAAAAAGTGGTCTGGTCTTTGACCAGCAAATTGGTCCGGTCTGAAAGTGGTTAAAACAATCCAGTAGTTGAAGAAATTCAGCTACAAAACGGCAAGAGGGGGTGTCAACGTGGATGTTCATATCGCCCAAAATTATAATATCGGTAGAGGATGTGCAGAAAGTTGTAAGAAGATTTGACATCTCAATGATAAATGATGGGTTTGGTTTTGGTGGTTGATAAATGAGGAGGAACAGCACAGGGGAAGGGGACTTACATTTAAATGCCAACTATTCAAATGAGGACAGTTAAGGTAATGGTTGCAAAGATACTGTAACTCCAGATCACTACGATAAATGACTGACAGGCCCCCACGTGCCCTGTGCTGCAAGCTTTTTGTTGGTAGCTATATCTTTGGGGACAACTCTCATTTAAAGGAAAAAAGATATTTGGTTGATGCCAAGTCTCTGTTATGCACATATAGTCCAGACATTTATCCAGAATATGGTCATGGATGAGGCAGGATTTTTTTCTAATAGATTGTGCATTTAAAAGTTTAATTTTGCTGCTTGATGATGCAACAATTTGTAGCAGACTATAGTCCACTCCATGTTTCCTGTTCAGCTCACTTAGAGACGTCCAAACTACATACGCAATATGAGACAGCCCTCTGACGTGTGCGTGGAGCGATAGTTCGCATTACTGACCAGAGAGCCAGGACGGTATGGCTTGTCTGTCAACAGACAAACTTTCTGCGGGAACTTCTATGGATGTAGCATGGAGGGCGGAGAAGTCCTAGTTGTTTAATCACTGCCATGCACGGTGGAGTGAAAAAACTGCTGAGATTGATCAGCTGGTTAACGGAGTAACTCAACTTAGTGGTGATGCCGACGATAAAGCAAAACAGGCAATAATAATAACAGCTTTTATAATAGCTTTAAACTGAAAGATCTTATCAAGCATCTTGCTGCTGCATCCAAATATCTCCACTTTGTTATGTAAGATTTTAAAAAACAGTCCACTAAGAATCTTATCAGCAAAGATAAAAAGCGTAATAAAGCGTTAGTTGAATGTACTAAACAGTAAAATCACACCTTTCTCTTTAAGCTGTTTCATCCATTTATCTCACTTGCTGAGCCGATTTAGTTTAAGCAGAGTATTCATATAAAGCCTAATGCCGCGTACACGCGACCGGACTTAACATAGGAATTAACTCTGGTGGACTTTTCGACGGAGTTCTGACGGAGTTCCGATGAAACAGACTTCCCTACACACGATCACATCAAAGTCCGATAGTTTAACATGATGACATACGATGAGACTAGAAAAAGGAAGTTCAATAGCCAGTAGCCAATAGCTGTCCTTGCGTTGTTGTTGGTCCATCGGACCTGAATACAGATAAGCGTTTTTCTCGAAAGGAACTGTTTCCGGCGGAGTTCCGGTGGAAAGATTTGAAACATGTTTTATTTCTAAAGTCCATCACATTTTTTGACAGAAAAGGTCCGATGAAGCCCACACACAATCAAATTGTCAGATGAATTTGTTCTGTCGGAACCTTTGGTGTTGTAAAGTCTGGTTGTGTGTACACGGCATTACAAATTGTCCCACAGCTAACATCCAAACAAAAAGTTCACCAATTTGTCACAGGGCACTTTAGAACTGATAAAACTGATAGAATCTGTGCTCAATATTTGCTTTACTTTACTTTTAAACAGATTTTATTTCATTTGTGCCTACCCAGTCTTCAGTCCTCAACCTGTCAGCACCACCAGAAGAATCTGTGAGCTACCCTCAATTCCTCAGAGAATCTTCAGTGGATCTTTCAAACACCTAGGGGGTTTAACGTAGGGCCGTCTGCCTCACTAAGTCTCCTGGTCCCATCTCCCAAATGGCACCATAGCTCTGACCACCAAATGCCGCCCTCCGCTGGTGGACTAACAAGCTCAGCTGCCTCCGCCACCTCCTTACCCTCTCCCAAACCTCTCTCACAGGTAAGAAGGGAACGGGGGAGCGAGAGGGACAATTTCCACTGAAGCCCTATCCACAACACTCACGGTCGATGCTAACGCCGTCCATGCACCACACAGAGAGCTCGCCTCCTGACCTCTCTCACAGGCAGGAACTTGCTTCTATGTGTTGTGTCTCTCCTCTCTCCTCTCTAAATGCTCCTGTGCGTGTGTGAAAGGCTGGAGAAGCGGCAAACAAACAGCGCCAGCGTCCTCTCCAATATTACTGCACTTATCACCTCCTGCTCATTCTAAGCTTACACAGTGTCACCACATCCACTCCACTGCCCTCCTATAAATCCCACTCCCGCCTTATATATAATGGTTTGCAGTGAGATCTAGGTAAACTGGATCAAATGCCTGACTGAAGTAGATTAGAAATAGTACAGCAGGAATGGTCTGCAGTGAGATCTACCTGAATACTGAATAAACTGCCAGCTCAAAGTAAATGAAATGACACAATCTCTCTCTATCTACAGTCAGGCTCATAAATATTGGGACATCAACACAATTCTAATCTTTTTGGCTCTATACACCACCACAATGGATTTGAAATGAAACAAACAAGATGTGCTTTAACTGCTGACTTTAAGAAAAAAAGCCTAGTGCACAAGGCACGGCAGATACCCCTGGGGATGTTAATTCAGATAGACCAGTCAGTAATTAAAAGTATATATAGAATTTTTATTGAATGAAGAAAAATAGTATAACACGTATTACGTATATACAAGGAGTACTTCACAATGCTGAATTAGAACAGGCTTGGACCATACGTAGTGTAGAGAATGTTGCCGACATTTTTCAGACTATCCGTCCTTTTTCTTAGGCAAAACAAACATCTCGTAAATACATAGTCTAAAATATAAATGTAAGAAAGTAAGAACATTGTCACTGACTTGACTTGTATCTCCATTACTGGTAACACTTATTATCGAGGATGAAACTGTTGAGCTATGCACCTTCTTGTCTGTTCTTACTTTCTTACATTTATATTTTAGACTATGTATTTACGAGATGTCTGTTTTCATTCAATAAATATTCTATATATACTTTTAATTACCGACTGGTCTATCTGAATTAACATCCCCATGGGTATCTGCTGTGCCTTGTGCACTAGGCTTTTTTTTCTTGTTGTTTTATTTTGGGATTTTGATAGACCAGCCTTGACTTAACACCATCCTGCACACATTTCTCTTTAACTGCTGACTTTTGGCTTTAATTTGAGGGTATTTACATCCAAATCAGGTGAACAGTGTAAGAATTAAAACAGTTTGTATATATGCCTCACACTTTTTAATAGGCCAAAAGTAGTGGGACAATTGGCTGCTCAGCTGTTCCATGGCCAGGTGTGTGTTATTCCCTCATTTATCCATTTTACAAGGAGCAGATAAAAGGTCCAGAGTTCATTTCAAGTGTGCTATTTGCAGTCAACAAAACAAACCCATCAGAGAGATAGCAAAAACATTCGGTGTGGCCAAATCAACTGTTTGGAACATCCTTAAAAAGAAAGAACGCACCGGTGAGCTCAACAACACTAAAAGACCAGGGAAAACAACTGTAGTGGATGACCGAAGAATTATTTCCCTGGTGAAGGACACACCCTTCACAACAGTTAGCCAGATCAATAACACTCTCCATGTGTTAGGTGTATGTGTGTCAAAGTCAACAATCAAGAGAAGACTTCACCAGAGTGAATACAGAGGGTTCACCACAAGATGTAAACCACTGTTGAGCCTCAAAAACAGGAAGGCCAGATTAGAGTTTGCCAAACAACATCTAAAAAAACCTTCACAGTTCTGGAACAACATCCTATGGACAGATGAGACCAAGATCAATTTGTACAGAGCGATGGGAAGAGAAGAGTATGGAGAAGGAAAATAATCATGATCCAAAGCATACCACCTCATCAGTGAAGCATGGTAGTAGTAATGGCGTGGGCATGTATGGCTGCTAATGGAAGTGGTTCTCTTGTATTTATTGATGATGTGACTGCTGACAAAAGTAGCAGGATGAATTCTGAAGTGTTTTGGGCAATATTATCTGCTCATATTCAGAAAAATGCTTCAGAACTCATTGGACGGCACTTCACAGTGCAGATGGACAATGACCCGAAGCATACTGCGAAAGCATTCAAAGAATTTTTTAAATTCTTGTGTTCTATGTGTTCAAGACTTCAGGCTGTAATTGACTGCAAAGGATTTGCAACCAAGTATTAAAAAGTGAAAGTTTGATGGATGATTGTTAATGTGTTCCATTACTTTTGGTCCTTTAAAAAGTGGGAGGCACATATACAAACTGTTTTAATCCCTACACCGTTCACCTAATTTGGTTGTAAATACCCTCAAATTAAAGTTGAAAGTCTACAGTTAAAGCACATATTGTTTGTTTCATTTCAAATTGATTGTGGTGGGGTATAGAACCAAAGAGATTAGAATTGTGTCAATGTCCCAATATTTATGGACCTGTCTGTATCTCTCTATAACGCCAGCAACACACTACACAGCAACTGCACCCTCTGCACTGCTTTCCTGCACATACTGTCCACTGTCATACCCTCTGCATTTCTTTTCCTGCACATACTGTCCACTGCCATACCCTCTGCATTCATTTCCTGCACATACTGCCCGCTTTCATACCTTCTGCATTCCTTTCCTGTGCATACTGTCTGCTGTCATACCCTCTGCACTTCTTTCCTGTATATAGTGCCCACTGTCATGCCCTCTGCAATCTTTGTCTGTACATACCGCACACTGTCATACCCTCTGTACGCCTTTCCTGCACATAATGCCCACTGTCATACTCTTTGCAGGTTTCTCCTGCACATGCCATCATATTATTCACATATACTGTCCCCTAGAACACTTATGTAGCATTGCTTGTTAAACAGGCAGTTGAGAAGGATTTTTACCGCTACTGGTATACACATCCTGCAGCTGCAATGCTTAGCAATGCACATATTTGTGGTGTGATGGTGTGGTTGCAGCATGGTGGTGTGGGCTTTGAGGAGTTAAAACAGAAGGTAAGGAGACAACATAATGTCTCACCACTCCTCACCACCTGTCATATACCCTCTGAAAAGCAATTGCTCTTCATGGGATTCCCAGAAGTGTAAAAAAGCCCTTACACTGTCAGAATTGCTGTCAGATTTATAAAGCCCCTCACCCTTGATTCATTTTGGTTCACTTCCTTTCTTCTATTCCTATCTTTTTTTTTCTTTTTATTATTTGCTTTTTAACCAAAATACACAAAAATTTTTTTCTAATGAAACGTATCACCATGACATCTTGGGAATGGTAGACTAACATTTATAGCTATTACATTACTCAGTGTTGTATTCTTTAGAAGTCATCATAATATGATGTGATCTTTTCTATTTATTACCGTTTATTCAGTTGTCACACTCAGTTGTTTAAAGACATCTGTGGAAGCAAGATATTATATTCTGTTAACACTACATAATATATATATAATGATAGCGTTCAGGCGATGGATTCCCTATTTTTTATTTATCATATGCCTTTATTTTATTTCCTCTACATTTACATGTATGACAAGCTGTCTAGAAGGGAAAATGATAAACTGTATTGCCACGTACACACGATCGGACTATCCGCCAGACAATTCAATCGTGTGTGGGCTCCAGCTGACTTTTTCTTCCCAAAAGTCCGGCGGACTTAGAAATAAGACTTGCTTCAAAATTGTCCGTCAGACTCGGCTTTTAGCGGACAATCTGTGTGCTAGTCCTGAGGACTAAAATCGACGCTAGGGCAGCTATTGACTACTGGCTATGAACATCCTTATTCTACGCCATCACGTTCAAATCCGCCGGACTTTTGGAGTGATCGTGTGTGGCCAAGTCCATTTGCTTGAAAGTCCGGGGAACCTCAGCTGCAAAGTCCGTCGGATTGTCAGCTGGACTAAGTCCGCCGGATAGTCCGATCGTGTGTACGTGGCATATCACGGCTTGGGTGATTATAAAATGCTCACTTTTTATTCTCATCTGCTGCTGAAAATGCTTAAAGTAACTTGGTCACTAAATAAATACATGAATATCAAAATTAGAAAAGCAGCCTGTAAAGGAAAAGAAATAATAATTATTAGTCTCAGCACGAGCGACGCCAGTCTTTGTTTCAGAGCAGCATCAGCCGAAGAACCTTCAGCATCCAACACACATCGGGTTGTCGGATGCATTGTGTCAGGTTCCCCAGAGGAGCATAGCCTAAGCCCCAGCCTACACCTTCACCATAGCCACTGATGATGGGAATGGACTTGCAGTGGACTGGAACCGGGTTGCGACCGCCAGGTAGGCCCAGATGACGATATGGAGAACATACATGTATGCAGAATACAGAGTGCCAGAGACAGAAGAGGATCCAGAAAATGAGCTGAAGTCAAGGCACGTGACAGGCAGGCAAAAATGGTAGACAAAGCCAGGGTTTGTACATGGGAAGTCAGACACGGAATGCAAGTAATATGCAGGGAAGCAGGGAAACTGAGAAACTAGGGAGTTGCTCAGGGAACACAAGCTGCCCTGAGGATGTCTATGTAGCGCCATCATAGATAGGTGCTAGAGTGAGTGTATATACAGTAGTTTTTGGTTTCTCTGCTTAACGGAGAGACAGCTAGGCAAATGTATGTGCTGTCTGCTTAACAGAAGCTGTGATTGTTTAGCAAGGTCTGCTCAGTGAGCTATGGTGATGCTCATGCTGTCTTGAGAAGTTCACAGTGGTCTAGTAGCTATGGAATGTACCGAACAGTGGGTGTAAACCATGCAGATGAGAGCATGGATATCCATAACAACCCTGCTGGTGCTTCAGGAGCCTTGTGAGTACAGACCCCACACAGGGGATCCCTGGGACTTGTGCTGCTAAATCCCCATCCTGGTGCTAGATGTCAGTTGCTGGGTGTAAGCTAAAGGGGACACTGGCTAGTGTCTTGAAGAGGCAAAGTTCACGGAGTTCTTTCTGCTACAAAGGGACTTGTTTATTCCATCCAGCTGCTTTATGGACCTACTAATAATTTTCTACACAGTTCTATTGAGAAAGTTCTCCTCACTTGTGAATAGTTAATTTGGAGTATCCTACTAAATCCCTTATCCTATTCAAGTTCTCCAAATAAAAGATCAAAACAAATCCCTTAGACTGGTCATTGGAGATAACCAGTGTAAGAGTGTGTGCACCTGGCTGTGTGAAAATACCCTGTGTTTGGCTGTGGATCAATCAGTGGGAGACTAGGGCACAAATATTCAAGCGGCTCCTGCGGGGGTAGCACTACATCTATATATAGAGAAGCAGACTAGAAGACTGACTAGGAAGTAATAGAAAGACACTAGGAAAGGGATATAAATCCACAGTAGAACAGGCTATTGTCATAGGTAAACACAGAAGCCATCAGCATATGAGTAGAACCACAGGTCCAGCAGAACCATGACACTTGGTCTCCCGCTGCACTGTGGTTTCATCTGACAACCACTGCATCCCTATTATGTCCCCTGTACTCGTCGGCAGGTGGAACCTCAAAAAGCTGTAGACCAGGGATCTGCTATCAGATTATTCGGCTGTTGTAGGTCTTTAACGTAGAACTTCGGCTGCTGAGATAGTGAGACTCCCTGTCTCTGTGAAAATGGGGTTAAAATGGACACAGGCCTCTCAAAAAGTCAGTTTGAGAAGTGCCAGCAGATATTTTTTGAATAGAGACAACTGTATTTTAAGTCTTCACTGGAGTTGGTAAGTTCAGACTGGGGCTGCAACCTTGAAGGCTCCAAAAAGTATTGGGTGTAAGTTGGAGCTGGCAGTACTTGGTGGAGACTGCAGTCCATATGAGGGGGATTCTGGGCCCAAGGACTGAGAAAGCCTAGCCAGCTCCGAGAGTCTGGGAGACCATAAGAGGGCCTGGGGACTGAGGAAGCCAGTGAGTCCAGGGGGGCTGGAAACAAGAAGTCTCTGGTGCATGCAAGCTGGAGGTACTGGGAAAACCCTGTCAAGAGGCCATGTGGGGCCTGAACAGCAAGTGTTGTCACCTAGGCTGGGAGAGAGCCTGAATAGTAAGTGGTCTGGGAGACCAAAACAAGCAAAGGTACTGCTGACCAGAGAACCAGGTGGGGTGGCTCTGTGTTTTTTATTTGTATTTGCTGACTAAAGTTGAAACCACTGTGTGGGAACCCTGGATGGACTTTTTGTTTTGTATTTCCCTTTTATTAAAAGTGAGCTTCTAGGCCCTTAACAATAATGCCTGTGTGAAATGGACTCACTGTACAAAAATAGCATATACCACTGAGCTAAACACCCCCCAATATTACACTGCCCATTAAAAGATATGTGCTGCAACACTTAATTATAAGTGCATCTGTACACCTTTCTCTTAGTCCTCCATCAAAGGCTCACAAATACTTGTTAATCCTGCCAATGAAGTCTACCTATAGCAGCTTTCTGTGATAGCGTGGCAACAACTCTGCACTGCTACTTAGTTCAGAGCAGATTTTCCACCTTCATGTCTGTTTGCACTACAGTAAAATGAAAAAATGCTGCAGGGGGCATGGCTATCAGCACTGCAGATTCACAAGCCTATAGCATGTTAATCAACACCTGGCTATTCCTAGTCCTACCCACTGCTTTCTGGATTGACAGCACCGCTTCTTCTACCAAAGCCCTCCCACTGTGAGCTGCAGTGTCTTGGAGGGGGAGCTTGTGAGACACAAATGAAGGAGGAATTGGCTAAGTCAGGAAAGTTTTGGCTTCTATATCACCTAGTAACTGGAATTGGTACTTGTTTAGACTGTCATACAGGAGCCTTTAATTGTATTTTAGGAGAGTGAAGACCTGAGTCACTAGTGGTAGGACTGTTATGCATTTTTTACAGTATGTGTTGAGCTTTATTTATTTATGTGTTAATATATACTGTATACTGCAATACAGTATGACAAATGGAATGTTGCTAGAGCAGTCCGTCTGCCCTCAGAGAAAAATAGTAGGCTTATGCAATTCGTTTCGTAACAAATCGAAATTCGGCCGAATTTTGCATCTTTTGCATCGGACATTCGAATGCATCCGAATAAAAAAATAACGAATAACAACGAATACGAAAGAAATATAACGAATGAATTTGAATGAATTCGACATGATTCGGTAATTCTTTAAAGATCTAATGAAACAAAAGGTCAGCTCAAAGTAAATCTTATAGTCCAATCAGCTAATTAATTTTGTGCCGGAGGTTGGATTACTGGCAAAGTGCATTCCTGAGAACTGAGTTAGAAGGGTGTTGTTTTGTATTTGAATTCGACACTCTACGAACGATAACGAATTATCCGAAAACGTATTAACGTAACATAACGAATATAACAGAACGAAATTATGTATTTTACGAATGACAACGAACCGAAACTAAACAAAATTTTCCGTTGTGCACAAGTCTAAAAAATAGACATACCTTAGGAGAATGCTGGCTGTGGGAGAATTAAAACGAATAAAGTTGATGTAAATACCAGGGAGATGAGTCCGGTCACATATGTTACTGCATTCTCCTTGGAGTTCAACAAAATTAAAAATATTATTTAAAAACATTTGCCCATACTCACCAGAGATGATGATTTGCCACTAGGGATGAGCCGAACACCCCCCGGTTCGGTTCGCACCAGAACTTTCGAACGGACCCCAAATTCGTACGAACTTTAGAACCCCATTGAAGTCTATGGGACTCGAACGTTCGAAATTAAAAGTGCTAATTTTAACGGGTAATATGCAAGATACTGTCCTAAAAAGGGTTTGGGGACCTGGCTCTTGCCCCAGGGGACATGGGTCAATGCAAAAAAAAGTTTTAAAAACTGCCGTTTTGGCGGGAGCCCTGATTTTAATGACGATTAAAGTGAAAAAAAAAAGAGTGAAATATTCCTTTAAATATGGTGCCTGGGGGGTGTCTGTAGTATGCCTGTGAAGTGCCACGTGTTTCCCGTGTTTAGAACAGTCCCTGCACAAAATGACATTAAACGGAAATAACACCATTTAAAACTGCTTGCGGTTTTAATGTTATATCTGGTTCCTGCAATATGGTTGAAAATCATTGAGAAAAATGGCATGGGTAGCCCTCCCTGCCCATTACCAGCCTATTTGGGTCTTGTACGCATATTAAGGGGAACCCTGTACCCATATTAAAAAAAGGAAATGCGTGTGGCCCCCAGGCCCTATATACTCAGAACAGCAGTATACAGGCGGTGCAAACAAGACAGGGACTGTGTAGGTTTGTTGTGTTAACTTGAATCTGTTTGTAATTTTCAACTGGTACATTTTTAAAGTGTAGCTCCAGTCAAAAAAACAATTTTTTAAGCTTTTTGGAAAACATAGGGAAGGATTATCATCCCTGTATAATTTGTTTTGTCGTCCATCTTTTTTCATCTCACTTGCTGTTGTCTCCTTCCATTTGCAAGTAGGAGATGTTTGTAAGTCGGATGTTTGAAAGTAGGGGCCTGCCCTATATGCTCTGCAGAAATGGCGGAACAAGGTGTAAGTTTTGCCACAACATTGTAAGCCCTCAAAGTGACTCTTGGTGGGCGCTGGAGCGCCCTGCTGTGAACGATTATATCAAGAATTGTAATTACATGCCATTGTTGAACAGTGGTAGAAAAATTGACCTTTGGTGGTTGTGGTGCTGGTGCCACAACACTATAAGTCCTCACCGTTACTCTGGGTGGGCACAGGAAGGGGCCCTCCTGTGAAATATTATATCAAAAATTGTAATTACATGTCCCTGTTAAACAGGGGCAGAAAAATTTGGCCTTAGGCACTGGTGCTGGTGCCACCACACTGCAACCTCTCCCATATACTCTAGTTTTATTGCAGGAATTAGCCCTGCTGCAAAGCATTGCATCAAAAATTGTACTTAAACGCCCCTGTTAAACAGGGGCAGAAAAATTGGGCCTTAGGCACTGGTGCTGGTGCCACCACACTGCAACCTCTGCCATATACTCTAGTTTTATTGCAGGAATTAGCCCTGCTGCAAAGCATTGCATCAAAAATTGTAATTAAACGCCCCTGTTAAACAGGGGCAGAAAAATTGGGCCTTAGGCACTAGTGCTGGTGCCACCACACTGCAACCTCTGCCATATACTCTTGTTTTATTGCAGGAATTAGCCCTGCTGCAAAGCATTGCATCAAAAATTGTAATTAAACGCCCCTGTTAAACAGGGGCAGAAAAATTGGGCCTTAGGCACTGGTGCTGGTGCCACCACACCGCAACCTCTCCCATATACTCTTGTTTGATTGCAGGAATTAGCCCTGCTGCAAAGCATTGCATCAAAAATTGTACTTAAACGCCCCTGTTAAACAGGGGCAGAAAAATTGGGCCTTAGGCATCACCCAGAACCAGAAATGTTCTTCCAACATATCAGCGGAGGAGGAAGAGGATAGACAATCAACATAACAGGACAGTCACTCAGCATCAGCATAGGCAGTCTTGAAGGGATGTGATATTTCAAAAAAAATTATTCTGTTACATCAGCTTCAGGTGCTTGGTAGCTGTGGGTGATCCAAGACTGATTCATCTTGATGAAGGTCAGTCGATCAACTGATTCGGTGGACAGGCGCACCCTGTGATCGGTAACAAAGCCACCAGCAGCACTGAAGGTGCGTTCCGAAAGAACGCTGGATGCAGGACAGGCCAGTAGCTCAATTGCATACTGTGCAAGCTCTGGCCAGTGATCCATCCTCAAGACCCAGTAAGCCAGAGGATTTTCGGTGGGAAAGGTGTCCAAGTCTGACCTTGCCCCTAGGTATTCCTGCACCATGTAAATCAGACGCTGGCGATGGGTGCTGGAACCGATCATACCTTGGGGCTGCGGACTAAAAAATTGTCTGAAAGCATCAGTCAGACGGCCACCTTCTCCACCGCTCCTTCTGACCGATGCCTCAGCAACAACCTCCCAGTCTCTGGGAACGCGTTGCACAGACCTTTCTGCAAGGCCTCCCGGAGATGTCTCATCCTCTGCTCCCTCTGCGATGGCAAGATAAGGTCGGCAACCTTACCCTTGTACCGTGGATCAAGGAGAGTGGCCAAACCAGTAATGGTCCCTCTCCTTGATCCGAAGAATACGAGGATCCTTCCACAGGCTTTGCAGGATCAGGGAGGCCATGCAGCGTAGGTTAGCTGAGGCATTCGGTCCGGAGTCCTCTCGGTCACCAAGGACAACATGATCCGCAGCTACCTCCTCCCAGCCACGTACAAGTCCACGTGTTTCTTGGGACTGTAAATCATCCCTACAAGACTGCTGCTGCTGCTGCTGCTGCTGCTGATGCTGAGTGCCAGCCTGCACCTCCATGCTGACACAATCATCCTCCTCCTCCTCTTCCTCCTCCTCATCCTCTTCCTGTGTGATGGGTGGCACAGCAGGAACACTGTCTGGATAAAGGGGGCCTTGAGAGGCAAGGAAGTCCTCCTCTTCCTGCCTCTGTTCTGCCTCAAGTGCCCTGTCCATTATTCCACGCAACGTATGCTCCAAGAGGTGGACAAGAGGTACAGTGTCACTGATGCATGCACTGTCACTGCTCACCATCTTTGTGGCCTCCTCAAACGGTGACAGGACAGTGCATGCATCCCTGATCATGCCCCACTGGCGTGGTGAGAAAAAACCAAGCTCCCCTGACCCTGTCCTGGTGCCGTAGTCGCACAGGTACTCATTGATGGCCCTCTGCTGGTGGGCATGTCACATATAAGGCGGTTCTTGGGCAGGTTCAACTCCTTTTGGAGCTCAGCCAGCCGAGCACAGGCATTAAATGATCGGCGAAAATGCACACAGACTTTCCTGGCCTGCTTCAGGACATCCTGTAAGCCGGGGTACCTGCCCAAGAACCGCTGCACCACCAGGTTAAGGACGTGAGCTACACAGGGCACATGGGTCAGTTGTCCCTGTCGGAGGGCGGAGAGGAGGTTGGTGCCATTGTCACAAACCACCATTCCTGGCTTAAGCTGGCATGGCATCAACCACCTCTCGGCCTGCCCCTGCAGAGCTGACAAAACATCCGCCCCAGTGTGGCTCCTGTCCCCCAAACAAACCAGCGCAAGCACGGCATGGCATCGTTTTGCCTGCGTACTTGCGTAGCCCCTGGAACGCCTACGGAGCACCGCTGGTTCTGAGTACAGAGCACTGGAAGAGGCCATGGAGGAAGAAGAAGAGGAGGGGGTGGAGGAGAGAGGTGTGTCACAACCAATAGTAGCATTTTGGAGGCGTGGTGGCGGAACAACCTCCAACACTACTGCACCTTGTCCTGCATCCTTCCCAGCTGCCAGAAGAGTGACCCAATGGGCCGTGAAAGACAGGTAACGTCCCTGTCCATGCCTGCTGGACCATGAGTCAGCGGTAATATGCACCTTACCGCTGACCGCCCTGTCCAGCGAGGCAAGGACATTGCCTTTCACATGCCGGTAGAGAGCCGGAATCGCCTTCCGTGAGAAAAAGTGGCGTTTGGGGACCTGCCACTGAGGAACCGCACATTGTACAAACTCACGGAAGGGGGCCGAGTCTACCAACTGAAAAGGCAGCAGTTGAAGTGCTAGCAATTTAGCCAAGCTAGCATTCAACCGCTGGGCATGTGGATGGCTGGGAGTGAACTTCTTTCACCGGTCCAGCAGCTGGGGCAGGGACATTTGTCTGCTATAATCGGACGTGGGTGTACCGCTAGCAGAGTTCCCGGAAGCACTTGGCTGTGACACACCTAATTCTACACCTTCATTCCTCTCAGAGCAGGTTTCAGAGAGGACTGAAGGTCTAGTGGGGTTGGAGATGCCAGCTGATGAGGAGCAAGGAGAGGTCCGCTTTGTTCTTTGGTGTGGGTCTTTGAGGTACGCTTGCCAACGAGCTGCATGGCAGGTCAACATATGTCTGGTCAAGCATGTGGTGCCCAAGCGGCTGATGTTTTGGCCAAGGGAGATACGCTTGAGACATATGTTGCAAATAGCAGCGGTGCGATCTGATGCACTCGTCTCAAAAAAGGCCCACACCAAAGAACTTTTAGAATAACGCGCAGAGGCAGTGCCCTGCACAGGCGGAGCTCTGCGGTGTGATTCAGTTGGTGTGCTGCCCCTAAGCTGGCCCCCGGAGGGCATCCTGCCTCGTTGGACATGTGCCTCCTCCTCCTCCTCCTCCTCTCTCCTTCCAGGCACCCACGTGGAGTCAGTGCCTTCATCATCCCCTCCCTCTTCATCGCTGTAGCAAACCTGGCAGTATGCTGCAGCTTGTGGAACATGACTGCCAGATTGCTGTCCTTCTTGAGCATCCCCTCTCTCTGCGCTCACGCTACTGCCTTCCTCTAGCTGAGTGTCATCATCAGAGCCCACAAAACACTGGGCATCCTCCTGGAGCATGTACCCAACACTGTGCTCAAAGAGTTCAGGAGACTCCTCAGGAGGATGTGGTGGGTCTAGGGAAGGAGTCACTGATGATGACATTGAGAGGAGGGAAGACGATGCGTTGGCAGCTGCTTTGCTAGTACCCTGAGACTGGGTGAGAGAGGATGAGGAGGATGAAGAGGGCTTGGTCATCCACTCTACCAAGTCATTGGCATGTTGCGGTTCAACATGTCCAGCTGCCGAAAAGAAGGACAAGCGTGTCCCATGGCCACGTGCTGATGACAATGCACCGCGTCCACGACCAGCACTGTTGTCTCTAGACACAGAGCCTGCTTGTCCTCTTTTATCGGCTCGCGCCTGTCTGCCTCTCCTTGCTGGCCTTCCAGACATGGTAATGGCCTGAAGGAAGTTGGGTAAAACAGCAGTGTAATGGAGTCACACAACACCCACTAAGCACTGCAGATGGCTCTATTAGAGAACAGCAATAAACGGTAGATACAGGTGTATATTGTGCTGG
Source organism: Lithobates pipiens (assembly GCF_037356315.1). Lineage (NCBI taxonomy): Eukaryota > Metazoa > Chordata > Amphibia > Anura > Ranidae > Lithobates > Lithobates pipiens. The sequence continues at coordinate 7,207,885 of NW_027507755.1, read as the reverse complement.
AGTCACACAACACCCACTAACTCCTGCAGATGCCTTTATTATAGAACACCAGAGATAAAGGTGTATACTGTAATTGAGTCACACAACACCCACTAAGCCCTGCAGATGGCTCTATTAGAGAACAGCAATAAAGGGTAGATACAGGTGTATATTGTGCTGGAGGCACAAAAAACCCACTAACTCCTGCAGATGACTTTTTTATAGAACACCAGAGATAAAGGGGTATATACAGATGTATACTGTGCTGTGTTGGAGGCACACACAACTTCCAATAACTCCTGCAGATGGCAAGTAGGCTTAAATAGAGAAGAGCTATGTAGGTGGATATAGCGGTGTGTACTGGGTACAGAGCACGCAGACAGCACGCACAAGCTCCTAACACTACTGACTGCAAGCTCTATTATTAAAGATAGATCACTAGCTATATAGGTGAGGTGAATATAGCGGTGTATACTGCGGTCAGGGCACACAGACAACAACCACTACACAACAGCAAGATCGAAAATCGGCCGAAAACGATCGGTGTGTACTGTGTTGAAGGTACACAGAACACCCACTAACTGCTTCAGACGCCAACACACTACACTAGGCCGCCGCGCTGGCGGCCTTATATAGTGTGGGGCGTGTACTACACAGCCTGAGCTATGATTGGCCACAGGCATCCTGCCTGTGGCCAATCATGGCTCTCCTCGCTGCTGGCGCTGTGATTGGCCAAGCATGCGGGGTCACAGTGCATGCTTGGCCAATCACAAGCCAGCAATGCACTGCGATGACGCAGTGCATTGTGGGCCGTGAGCGCCACACGAATTTGGCGTGAACGGCCCATAACGTTCGGAATTCGCCGAACGGGCGAACAGCCGATGTTCGAGTCGAACGTATGTTCGACTCGAACACGAAGCTCATCCCTATTTGCCACCTATCATTATGACAGGCTGTAGATTTCCAAGCCGTCGTGCCAAAACCCTAGGTAATATTCTGTCTCTTTGGGTCTGGCAGGCACAATAAAACCTGGCTTAGCACTGTGGGATTGTACATTTGTTGTCACAACACATGTCACAATTGCAGTAGACACTCAAGACATTATAGGACAGTTGTATCGTGTGCCACTGGATGAGAATTTCCCATCTGTGGTTATATAAATTATGGCATGTGTTACCGGCCTCAAAATGTGAATTAAGAGAGCCGATGGTTGTAGACGCGATGAGATAAGGTGATCAGCTTGGCGTGGACTGCAAAGAATCACACAAACAGCATGAGATATGACCACTGACTTTATGGCTGGAAGTAGTTGAATTTTTACATAACAATACATCTTTTACATTTTTATAGTCACATGTTTATAACCATTAACAATATATATAATACCGATTTTTAACTAAAGTATTTTAAAACGTAGTTACAACAATGAACATTACTAAATTTAATAACATATATATCCCTGTTATTCAGTGTTATAGATAATTATCTTTATCTCTCTGGTACACTTTAAGTGTGCAATAATCATACTAGCAATGCATTGCTTTAATACAAATATTATCATGGTGGTACTCTTTTTTAACCACTAGATGGTGCACATTGCATGTCTGTATGATGCAATACATAAGCTTTACATACAATAGTTTTTTTTCTATATTAAATAACAGAAAACATGTGCTTCTATAAATCTATGCCATTTCCAATAAATCAGGTTTAAATATACCTATTTAGAAAGGTTTAGTTTTTATCATAGACATTTGTTCTGACTAATGCAGTATTTTCATGTTCTTATGCACTTTTCCCTTGTTTCTGACACATGCTGTTCTAAACTTCTAATTACAGCAAAACTATAGCATAAAATCTGCTGAGACTTTTTCTGCATCTGCTCAAGATGTTTAGGAATCTTTCTATCACAGGTTAATACAGATTAGGAACGATTTAGAGTACATACCTGCAAAGAATCACACAAACAGCATGAGATATGACCACTGACTTTATGGCTGGAAGTAGTTTAATTTCCAGTCACATGGTGTGTGGCCTTATATAGACTCTGTTTGTGTACCTTCTCTGCCATCTACTGGTTATTAATAGAATAGAAGGGAGATGTTTAGAAATATAAAAAAAAAATGAATATGTACTTTGCTTTGGGGTGTCTGTTTTGTGACCATATAAACCCCAGTCCGTCACACTCTCCCCTCCTTCAGTTAATGGCTCCCGACATTAAACTCAATTGGTATCTGAACACTATTTAGTGATTTAAGTATCCCAAATAGGTACTTGTTGCCACCAAGGAGCTACGTTAACTACCTGGCATGTCCTGGGAGTAGCTAGCATTGTGTGAGTTTGTATGGTGTGAATCTGACTTGGTATGTATCTTGGCTGACCTAGTGTGTCATATGTAAAGATCTCTTTAGGCTTAACTTGTCTGGTAGATCTTCTGACAGGAGTTGAGTCTTCTCCATCAACATCATTTTCCATTTGCATATCTTGGTTCACAGGTAAGTCTTGACTTAATGAGGGTAATTCTGCAGTGTCTAGTCCCACCATGTCTGTAGCCCAGATTTGGTCGCCAACTACTGTTCCATCATTTTGTTCTTGTTCAAGATTGGGTGTGGTAGTTGTAGGATAGAACTCCTCAGCAGAAACTCTTAATGGGATTTTCTGTACGTTTTGAGAGTTTGGTTGAGACACAACACAATCATGACTTTCTGTAGTCTCTGGTATATAAGGATAATACCATCTTTCTTCATCTGAACATTCCTCCTCCTGGTCCACATCCATTCTGGTATCCTTTCTGTTACTTGATTGTCTTTGTTTCATCGGTACTCTTGGAATGTGTCCTTCAATTGGTAGGTCATTTACTGGTAGTAAAAGATTTCTGTGCAGTACTCGAATAGTCTTTTTACCACTTTCAGGCTGAATTTTGTACACAGGCCCATCTTTGATTCTTTCTACCACTTTGTGTACTGATTCTTCCCAGTATGAACGAAGTTTACCAGGTCCTCCTCTTTCAGAGAGATTTCGTACTAAGACCCGATCACCCGGTTGAAGAGGTGCTCCTTTTATCTTTTTGTCATAGTACTTCTTCCCTTTAGCAGATGATTTTTTGCTATTCTCGGATGCGATTTTGTAAGCTTCTTGCATTCTAGATGCCCATTTCTGAGTAAATATTGGTTGACTTTCTGATTTCTTTTTCAAATTTAGGTTGAGCATTAGGTCAATTGGCAAACGAGGAGATCTTCCATACAATAGAAAGAATGGCAAGTATCCTGTGGCTTCATGCCTGGTGCAATTGTATGCATGAACCATATGTGGAAGATGTTCTTTCCAATCGGACTTTTTCTCTTCCTCTAAGGTGCGAAGCATCTGTAACAAAGTACGGTTCAGTCTCTCCACTGGGTTACCCTGTGGATGGTATGGAGTAGTTCTTGAATGAAAAATCCCTGCCAATCGTTGCAATGTCTGAAATAAGTTGTTTTCAAATTCTCTTCCTTGGTCATGGTGGAGTTTCTCTGGATAGCCAAAACGTGGTATGAAATCTTGAAAGATCTTTTCTGCCGCCGTTTTTCCAGATTTGTTCTTAGTTGGATACGCTTGTGCAAAGCGTGTGAAATGGTCAACTATTACAAGTATATACTCATATCCTCCTTTGCTTTTCTCCAAGTGAAGATAATCAATGGATACTAACTCCAAAGGTGAACTGGTAGTAATCAAACCCATAGGTGCTCTTTTGGTGATATTTGGACGCTTTTGTTTGATGCAGCTGCACTTCTTCAGCACATACTCATCAATGTCTTTTTGCATAAATGGCCAGTAAAATCGTTCACGTGCTAGGTGGGTTACCTTCTCAGTACCAATGTGACCCATGTCATCATGAAGATTTCTTAAGACCAATGGTTTTAACTTTTCTGGTAGAACTAGCTGTTTTCTGGTTCCAGAGTGTCGGTAGAGGATTCCTTAATCGACTCTGAGTTTATTCCATTCATGTATCAAACGTCTTGTTTTGCTGGTCATAATCTCCTTTTCTTTGTGGTTTGGAATCCAGTCATTCTCCTTAAGCCAGACCACTTCTCTAATGTTGGTATCGTCTTGTTGTAATGCTCTGATATTCTCCTGAGTCATTGGGCAGATTGTCTGTCCTTTCAGCAATTCTTCGGCCACATCACTTTCTGAGTGAAGAGTCAATGAAGCCACCCATAATGCCTCTTCTTCGTCAACAGCTTTGCTCCCTTGCCACATAGCTGACACAACCTCAGATGGTACAAGCTCTGTGTACTCACTCAGATTCTTCGTGAGTTCCACCGGAAATCGTGACAGTGTATCTGCGTCTGCATTCTGTTTACCTGGCCTGTACTTGATATCGAAGTGGAAATCGGCCAACTCGCCAACCCAGCGATGACCCACAGCATTCAATCTGGCAGTACTCAATACATATGTCAATGGGTTGTTGTCTGTGTAAACGGTGAATGTTGGAGCGTAGTACAAGTAATCTCTGAATTTGTCACAGACTGCCCACTTGAGAGCTAAAAACTCAAGTTTACCAGAGTGAAGATGGTAATTGCGCTCTGCTGGAGTCAATGTTCTGGAGCCAAACCCAATAACACGAAGTTTTTCTCCTTGTCGTTGGTATAGTACAGCACCTAGGCCTTCATTGGAAGCATCAGTGTGTAAGACGAAGGGTAAATCAAAATCAGGGTATGCTAGAATTGGTGGATTGGTTAGCATGTCCACCAGTCTGGATACTACAGCTTGATGTTTGGGTGTCCATTGAATCAGTGTTTTAGATGGCACTTGTGCTTTGTTCCCGTTTTTCTTTGTAGATTCCCTCCGATTGTTTTTGGGGATGGATGTAGCAGATTCTTTCTCAGTGTTCTGCAAAAGTTCATACAGTGGTTTAGCAAGTCGAGAGAAATCTTGAATGAAGGACCTGTAGTAGCTCAGGAATCCTAACAAAGATCTGACTCCTCCCACTGTTTTTGGTTCTTCCCTTTTCAAATGTAATACCGCTTCAAGATCTTTTGGGTCAATTTTTATGCCTTCTTCTGACACCATTCGTCCAAGGTATCGAATCTGTCGTTTAAAGAGTTCACACTTCTTCGGTCTAAGTTTGATACCATGCTCACGCATTCGACTAAGCACTTGCCTAATATCATTGACATGCTCCTGAAAAGTTTTGGAGTAGCAAAGTACGTCATCCAAGTATGGAGAACAACATTTGTCTCTGATGCCCTCTAATACATTCTCCATGCATCTCTGAAAAGCTGCTGGGGCATTCGTTAATCCAAATGGAATATGGTTCCACTCCAGGAGTCCCCAGGGGGTGCTGAAAGCCGTCAGATGTCTGGAGTCTTCATGCACAAAGCCTTGATGATACGCACTACCCTGGTCCAGGATTGAGAACCACGTAAATCCTCCTAAGCTATCCAGCAGATCTTGTATTCTGGGTAGTGGATGTCTATCTGGGATAGTCTTTCGGTTTAACTCCCTAAAGTCAACACATAGTCGTAGGCTACTGTCCTTCTTTCGAACACAAACAACTGGTGATGAGTATGCGGAAGAAGATTTTGTTACCCAACCTCGGTCAAGAAGGTTTTGGATATATTCTTTCACTTCTTTGTATAGGGGTTTCGGTATCGAATTGTAGCGTTTCTGGACAGGAGTTTCATCTTTCAGATTTATCTTCAGTTTCAGGTTAGGGATGCATCCTATGTCTCCCTCATCTCGAGCAAAGACATCTGATTCATCATATAACATTTGTCTCGCTATCTCCTGTTCTTCTTCTGAGAGACCTTCCAAATTGACAGGTGGGTGCCACTTAACAGATTTGTTAGTGGGTAGCTGATTTCCAGTGTCCACTTGATTCAACTGGTTTACATGAAACACCCTTTTCTTCTGGTCAATTCCCTTTCCATCGTCTTTGTTTGGAGACAATGGTAGAATCTCAGCTGCTGGAGAAATGGTACCCAATACTGTTCTGGGTGGAAGGTAGATGTCATGTTGAGCACGGTTCAGTATAGGTATCTTCACCAGTTTAGAGAACCCATCTGGCACATCTACCACTGAAGGAAATAGTTCAAGTCCTTCCTCAACTGGATATTCGGGAAGTGGTTGAAATGACATGATTCCTCCTTTCGGCCACGCTCTAATTCTGCATTTGACTTCACAGAGCTCGCCTCCTTTAATCTGGAGTCCCTTCTTCCCCACTTTGACCATACGACTATCGAATATTTCTCCTGGGTCAGTTGCTTGACTGACAGCATTGACAATGTTATTCGCTACACTCTGTCTTACTTTCATAGCTTCACTCAGCAAGATAGTCAGGTTTTGGGTGCTGTTTGGTCGGTCACGGTTTTCTCTGATCAATTCTTCGATAACATTAAACCCAAGAATTGGATTGTCATTACAGCAGTCACTCACCAGCATTGGCACATAAATGGCTGAGTTTCCATGTCCACTACTTTTGAATTCCAGGCAGACTTCAATCCATCCGATGAATGGAATGAGAGAACCATTTGCAGCTGTAATGGATAAGTTGTCATCACAAAGTAAATCTTGTATGTGCCTAATGGAGACACTGGGTAGAAACTTTTCTAACCATGCCTTCCCGACAATGCTGACCTGAGCTCCTGTATCCATCAACATGTCAACCGGTACACCATTCATCTGACATGACAGTAGGCATTTTCCTCCAATTAATTGTGCTACGTGTTGTTTGGAGAATCCATTCTCTTTTGAGAGTGTTCTAGTTGACCGGTGGGTGAATACCCTGTTTACCTTAGCATGGGACAGATCATTTGAGGTCATCACTGGTTGTCCCTTTCCCAGTGACCGTCTGTCGTTTCCCGACTGCCTTCTTTTCTTCAAGCAATCAACCGCTCTGTGTCCTGTCCAACCACAGTAGAAACAATGGTAGCAGTTCTGACTCTCTCGTTTAATGCAATCATCACACCTGGGCTTGCAGTGAGTTGTATCTGGAACTTGAACATTGGTTAGTGGCTTAGTCATTTGGTTTCCAACAATAGGAGTTAGCTTCATCATCTTTTCCAGGTTCTTTGTGAGAGCAGAGACCTGTGTTGTTAGTTCCATTAATGCAGTGTGATTTGCTTTAACATCTCCCTCAACTCTCTGTTGCAAGGTGTCTTTTTCACTATTCCCTGGTGTCTGTGATGAATGAACAGTAAGAGGTTTATGTTTAGGTGCACTGTTTAAGCGTCTCTGCCTTTCTGTTTCCTCATCAACTGATCTGGTGACTTGCTCTATGATAAAGTCATCCGTTACTGTCAAATCAGACACATAAGGCTTGATATCTCGTCTAACATTAGAATTTTTCTCATTTAGTCCCTGATACAGTGTATGAAGGAATATGCCTTGCACCAGTTTTTTGTCATAGTTAAACTCTTGCCTATCATGTTGTGATGTAGACAGAACTTTTTGTTTTAACCCCACTAGCCTGTAAACAAATTGTTGTGCTGTTTCTCTTTCTTGCTGGGTAGCATTGCTAAGGTCCTGAAATAACTCATTACCACTTCGTTCTCTCATATGTGACTTCAAAAACCTTTTCAATTCAGCAACAGTAAGATCATCTTTGTCAGTCAACATATCTTTAAAATTACCAGGTTTGATTATTCTCAACACTGTGCGTATAATTTCAGATTCAGGGAATTTTTTTGTTAGACCCTCGTCAATTTGTCTGCACACGCTACTGTAACTCATGTCCGAACCATGATCTGAAATTACACCACCATGCATTTTAAATTCTCTACGTGGCAATAAAGCAACAACATCAGTTAATCTCACCACCTCCGATACCTGTTCAGTCCTTGCAGTCCCACTACTTATTTTTTTTGCAGCGGTTGCAATGTCCACAGTTGGTGTACTTTCCTTGTTAAGTTTTAGTTCATTGATCTTGTCTTGGATAATGAGTAGGTAAGACATACCTTGATCTTCCAACTTTTCCAGCTGATCACTTCTCAAGTAGCCTTTAATAAATTCAACAAGTTCCATTTCGTTGGTACCAGTCACTGATGGAACGTCCATGTCTCTTTCATCTTCCAGCGTAATAGCGAGGCTATGCAGCTGTTCTTCATTAAGCCGATGAATTTGTTTCTGGATATCCCACATCAGCGCACGACGAGGAGACGCCATCTCTGTTGCAATCTGAAGACTTGCACTCACGAGGCAGACGGCTCTCACGACTCTCCTTGTAGCTCTGTAGCAGGCTCACGCTTGTCTCGCGCTTCCTTCTCACTGGTAACACAACGAATCCCGGCACACGAGCCCCCAAAATGTTACCGGCCTCAAAATGTGAATTAAGAGAGCCGATGGTTGTAGACGCGATGAGATAAGGTGATCAGCTTGGCGTGGACTGCAAAGAATCACACAAACAGCATGAGATATGACCACTGACTTTATGGCTGGAAGTAGTTTAATTTTTACATAACAATACATCTTTTACATTTTTATAGTCACATGTTTATAACCATTAACAATATATATAATACCGATTTTTAACTAAAGTATTTTAAAATGTAGTTACAACAATGAACATTACTAAATTTAATAACATATATATCCCTGTTATTCAGTGTTATAGATAATTATCTTTATCTCTCTGGTACACTTTAAGTGTGCAATAATCATACTAGCAATGCATTGCTTTAATACAAATATTATCATGGTGGTACTCTTTTTTAACCACTAGATGGTGCACATTGCATGTCTGTATGATGCAATACATAAGCTTTACATACAATAGGTTTTTTTCTATATTAAATAACAGAAAACATGTGCTTCTATAAATCTATGCCATTTCCAATAAATCAGGTTTAAATATACCTATTTAGAAAGGTTTAGTGTTTATCATAGACATTTGTTCTGACTAATGCAGTATTTTCATGTTCTTATGCACTTTTCCCTTGTTTCTGACACATGCTGTTCTAAACTTCTAATTACAGCAAAACTATAGCATAAAATCTGCTGAGACTTTTTCTGCATCTGCTCAAGATGTTTAGGAATCTTTCTATCACAGGTTAATACAGATTAGGAACGATTTAGAGTACATACCTGCAAAGAATCACACAAACAGCATGAGATATGACCACTGACTTTATGGCTGGAAGTAGTTTAATTTCCAGTCACATGGTGTGTGGCCTTATATAGACTCTGTTTGTGTACCTTCTCTGCCATCTACTGGTTATTAATAGAATAGAAGGGAGATGTTTAGAAATATAAAAAAAAAATGAATATGTACTTTGCTTTGGGGTGTCTGTTTTGTGACCATATAAACCCCAGTCCGTCACACATGGACAACATTGTCTATGCTGTGGTGTGCAGCAAATGCAATAAGCAATATGTAGGCTGTACTTCTAGACCATTAAAGCGGTTCTGCACAGACACATTTTTTTTTTTTTTTGGCTGATTGTTTAAAAAAGATGTGCTTTAATTAATATCCTTACTTGTCCTGACTTCGTCTGCTTTACATGTCCGTATTTCCGTAAAATCATTATTTTTATAAATCTATTTTGGCCGATGTCATCTTGCGTGTGGGCATTTGAAGCCCACAAACAATCACTTCCTCCTTCCCTTGCTTCGGAGGAACCAGCATTCCTTGCTGGTTCCTGCGCATGCTCAGTGGCTACAGCTACAAGCGGCGTATTCGGCTAGGCGCAATGACTCCTGGGATGAACTATACGAGATCCCAGGAGACAGTGCGGAGATCAGCGGAAATGATGCTGATCCCCGCAGAAACCCCACCCATAGCCGCAGGGAGACAATAGGAAACACAGCAGAGAACGAAACGAAGGAGGTAAAAAAAATCAAAAACAAGGGGCATTGAGCACTAGTTAGAGCTTCGTAAAAAGAAAGGCAGGAAGATAAAAAAATGTGTGTAGAACCGCTTTAAGAGCAAGAGTTAAGCCCCATACACACAATCAGATTTTCTGCTGATTTTTTCCTTCAGATTTACCAAAACCATATAATATATGGTCAAAACTTAGGAGTTTCAATTTGCATGCAATAAGGCAGGCACTGCATGTTTTTTGTAAATCTGAAGAGAAAAATCAGCAGAAAATCTGATAGTGTGCATGCATAGCTCCCAACTGTCCCTGATTTCGAAGGATTGTCCCTGATTTGGAGCAATGTCGCTCTGTCCCTCATTCCTCCTCATTTGTCCCTCATTTTGGTCTGATCTATATAGATGTATATAAAATGCACTTTTTATCTATCTTAAAGTGTTCCCAGTGCTAAACCTTTCATCTGATTTCTAAATTGCTACATTTGTAAATTTCAAAAGCCAATATAAAGGAATAGTAGTGGTACAAAAAGTACCTTTGGGTTGAACCAATCTTTTATTTTGTGTACAATTCTCCTTTAAGGGGGCGTGGCAAAGGGGTGTGTCCAATGCCTGCATACTTTTGCCGATAGGTGTCCCTCATTCCCATCTCTAAAAGTTGGGAGGTATGTGTATGGGGCTTTAGTGAATATGTCCATGGAGCATCTTAAAACAGTGACAAAATCTATCTAATACAGTGCCTTGCGAAAGTATTCGGCCCCCTTGAACTTTTCAACCTTTTGCCACATTTGGGGCTTCAAGCATAAAGATATAAAATTTAAATTTTTTGTGAAGAATCAACAACAAGTGGGACACAATTGTGAAGTGGAACGAAATCTATTGGATAATTTAAACTTTTTTAGCAAATAAAAAACGGAAAAGTGGTGCGTGCAAACTTATTCGGCCCCTTTACTTTCAGTGCAGCAAACTCACTCCAGAAGTTCAGCGAGGATCTCTGAATGATCCAATGTTGTCCTAAATGACTGATGGTGATAAATAGAATCCACCTGTGTGTAATCAAGTCTCTGTATAAATGCACCTGCTCTGTGATAGTTTCAGGGTTCTGTTGAAAGCGCATAGAGCATCATGAAGACCAAGGAACACACCAGGCAGGTCCGTAATACTGTTGTGGAGAAGTTTAAAGCCGGATTTGGATACAAAAAGATTTCCCAAGCTTTAAACATCCCAAGGAGCACTGTGCAAGCGATCATTTTGAAATGGAAGGAGTATCAGACCACTGCATATCTACCAAGACCTTGCCGTCCCTCTAAACTTTCAGCTCAGACAAGGAGAAGACTGATCAGAGATGCAGCCAAGAGGCCCATGATCACTCTGGATGAACTGCAGAGAACTACAGCTGAGGTGGGAGAGTCTGTCCATAGGACAACAATCAGTCGTACACTGCACAAATCTGGCCTTTATGGAAGAGTGGCAAGAAGAAAGCAATTTCTCAAAGATATCCATAAAAAGTCTCGTCTAAAGTTTGCCACAAGCCACCTGGGAGACACACCAAACATGTGGAAGAAGGTGCTCTGGTCAGATGAAACCAAAATCAAACTTTTTGCCCACAATGCAAAACGATATGTTTGGCGTAAAAGCAACACAGCTCATCACCCTCAACACACCATCCCCACTGTCAAACATGGTGGTGGCAGCATCATGGTTTGGGCCTGCTTTTCTTCAGCAGGGACAGGGAAGATGGTTAAAATTGAGGGGAAGATGGATGCAGCCAAATACAGGACCATTCTAGATGAAAACCTGTTGGAGTCTGCAAAAGACCTGAAACTGGGACGGAGCTTTATCTTCCAACAAGACAATGATCCCAAACATACAGCAAAATCTACAAAGGAATGGTTCACAAATAAAGGTATCCAGGTGTTAGAATGGCCAAGTCAAAGTCCAGACCTGAATCCATTCGAGAATCTGTGGAAAGAGCTGAAAACTGCTGTTCACAAACGCTCTCCATCCAACCTCACTGAGCACGAGCTGTTTTGCAAGGAAGAATGGGCAAGAATTTCAGTCTCTCGAAGTGCAAACCTGATAGAGACATACCCCAAGCGACTTGCAGCTGTAATCGCAGCAAAAGGTGGCTCTACAAAGTATTAACGCAAGGGGGCCGAATAATTTTGCACGCCCCACTTTTCATTTTTTTATTAGTTAAAAAAGTTTCAAAAATCCAATAGATTTCGTTCCACTTCACAATTGTGTCCCACTTGTTGGTGATTCTTCACAAAAATAAAAATTTTATATCTTTATGTTTGAAGCCTCAAATGTGGCAAAAGGTTGAAAAGTTCAAGGGGGCCGAATACTTTCGCAAGGCACTGTATATCTAAACATTTTAAGTATGAACGTAGTGGGAATATGACATCTTTTTCGTTTATAGGTTTGGAAAGAATTAAAATGTTTTCTGGCGGTGGGGATACACACCAACAACTCTTGAAATGAAAGGATTTAATTTAGATTAACTTTTCAAAGACACATTTCTAAGTTCAACTGTGATGCATGTCAATGGCCCATTTAGACCTTGTTTAATAGAAAACATAAACATTTGTTAGTTCAGTCCTGGAAATCTGCATCTGCTTTACTATTAATTTCCATAAAAATTGGATTTCTGCAGCTAGAGGCACATGCAACTGTATCTAGATGCGCGACAGCTGTGTATGTGAGATGTGCACCTGCTGTGTGCACAGAGGTATGTACCCATGGCATATATCTGGTTCCCGGAAGCGGTGCCCAGCACACAGGAATGACATCACGCCCCTCCAGGAAGTTGCTTGTACTGCTGCTAATTTCTTCCCATCACCATGCCCCGCTCACTGTTCTCTGAGGAAGAGATGATCCTTATTTGCAAATTAAGATAATTTACATTTATTTTTAAATGGGGTGGTGTTTGTGTGGGTCATGTGTGTATGTCTAAATGATTTGGCCTCAAAACACACACCTACTTCCTGTGTACAGATTCACTTCCGGGCCAATGTATATTGCTTCCTGCTTCAGTGTGTGTGTATAAATAGATATATCTATAGATGTAGGTTCTCGTGTCCACCAGCAGAGAGAAGTTGGTTAGATGCCACACTCCCAATTCTGGATGCATAATAATGGTCTAGCACAGGGGTCTTCAAATTACAGACTTCCAGTTGTTCAGAAACTACAATTCCCATTCATGTCTGTGAATGTCAGAGTTTTACAATGCCTCATGGGATGTGTAGTTCTGCAACAGCTGGAAAGTCATAGTTTGAAGATTCCTGATCTCTGTAGCATGCCTCGAAAAAAGCAGTTTTTTTCATGTGCCTTGTATAATGCCCAAGAAATATAATTAGGAAAATACAAGTGGGTCATGGCATATCTACATTCCAAATGTGGCACTTAAGAAGGTCATGCACTATGCAGTCTCGATATTTAAGCAAACTAGGTAACAGGAAGATGCACTTGAACAATTAATTCAAAATATAGGGAATAAAACAGGCTCTTGCACTAAATCAAATTTATTTAAGATCTAACTGATTGCAGTGTATGGTCACCTTTAACCACTTGCCGCCCAGCCGCTGCTGGTTTACAGCTGCAGAATGGCATGGGTGGGTAAAATGATGTTATGTAATGTCGCTTTGCCCTGTGGCCAATAGGGTCGATGCGAGTGCCCAGAGGTCACGATCACCGCCGGGCTCCCACGATCGCTGGTGGCACACGGAGAACCGGATCTGTGAGGGGAGAAGAGACTGATTGTCTGTTCATACAAAGTATGAACAGCCATCTGTCATCTCCCCTAGACATCCCATCCCCTCTTCAGTTAAAACACAGAGAGGGAACAAAATTAACCCCTTGATTGCCTCCCAGTGATTAACCCCTTCTCTGCCAGTGACATTTTTACAGTAATCAGTGCATTTTTTAGCACTGATCGCTGTATAAATGCCAATAATCCCAAAAATGTGTCAAAAGTATCCAATGTATCCGCCATAATGTCGCAGTCCTGATAAAAATCGCAGTCCTGATAAAAATCGCATATCGCAGACATTACTAGTAAAAAAAAATATTATAATAAAAATACCATAAAACTATTCCCTATTTTGTAGACGCTATAACTTTTGCACAAACCAATGAATATATGGTTATTGCGATTTTTTTTTTTTACCAAAAATATGTAGAAGAATACATATTGGCCTAAGCTAAGCAAAAAACATTTTTTTCATGTAAATTTGGGTACATTTATTATAGCAAAAAGTAAAAAATAATAGGATTTTTTACTCACCGTAAAATCCTTTTCTCTGAAGTTCATTGACGGACACAGCATCTTCATGTTGACCTTAGGGTTATATCCCCCATTTAGTAGAGGACTAGGCAGAAAGTGTTAAAAACAGCAACACTTGCACAGTACCGCCCAGGGGGCAGACCTACTGGCTATAACCCCCTCACGCTGCATCCATTCATCAAAATCAGTACAAACATAAATAGGAGGGGTGGGTGCTGTGTCTGTCATTGAACTTCAGAGAAAAGGATTTTACGGTGAGTACAAAAATCCTATTTTCTCTTTCATTCATTGACGGACACAGCATCTTCATCTTGATCTTAGGGATGTCCCCAAGCAGTGTAAAAAAAGAGGGGTGGGAATAGCAAGTAAATAACTCCATCCATAACAACCACAGCTCCTCAACGGAGGAGTTGCTACCTTAAACAACCGCCTGCAAAACCTTGCGGCCGAAGCAAGCATCCGAAGATGCGCTCACATCAACCTTGTGAAATTTAGTGAAAGTGTGAACGGACGACCAGTTCGCCACCTTACAAACCTGAGAAACAGATGCTTGATGTTGAAAAGCTCAAGAGGCACCAATTGCCCTGGTAGAATGTGCCGTAACAGGAAAGGGAGGCGCCCACCCCCTTATGGCATAAGCATGAACCACAATCTGTCTGATCCACTGAGAAATGGTAGTCAACTAGACCACCAGTCCCTTCTTTGGACCAGCCACCGATACAAACAGTGAGTCTGCCTCCGAAAAGGAGTTGTAGCAGACAGATACATCCTCAGAGCCCAGACCACGTGCAAGGAATGCAAAGCAACCTCTTTGGGTTGTGACGGCCAAGGACATAAGGATGGAAGCACAAGTCCTCATTTAGATGAAAGGTCGAAACGACCTTTGACAGAAACGAAATCGGCGGACGCAGCACCGTCTGATCCTTGTGGAGGATCAAGTAGGGAGACTTGCAAGACAAGGCCTCCAACTCAGAAACCCTCCTGGCAGATGTAATAGATGTAATAGCCACTAGAAAGACTACTTTCTGAGAGAGTGCCAATAGGGGGCTCTCCCTAATGTTTTCAAACGGCGGTTTCTGAAGCACCGAGAGCACCAAATTCAAATCCCACAGCAGCGGTGGTCGAACCGGAGGGGTCACATGTCAAACCCCCTGAAAAAACCTACTCACCAATGAATGAGTTGCCAAGGGTCCTGAAAAAAGACAGCCAAAGCTGATATCTGCCCCTTTATGGTGCTTAAGGCAAGTTTCTGATCCACAGCAGGATCCTGAATATGTGCGCGGATGCCACCCCATCTCCTAAATCTTCAGAGAAGATGACTTCCGTGCCCTCAGCATAGTGGATATTACCGAATCTGACAGACCTTGGTCCCTTAGCACCTGGCTTTCAACAGCCATGCCATTAAAGCCAGCGATGGTAAAGCAGGATGAAGTATTGGACCTTGCGATAGAAAGTCCTCTCGCATCGGCAGCTGCCAAGGACCATTCGTACTATGTCGGCGTACCACGGACACAGAGGCCAATCTGGAGCAATCAGAATCACAGGAATCCCCTCGGCCTCCACTCTGCGAAGCAGAAGTGGTAGAAGTTTAAGTGGAGGAAAGGCATAAATCAGCTGATAATGCCCCCATGGAGCCACCAATGCATCTGCCGTGTCCTCCCAGGGATCCTTTGACCTGGCCACAAGCTTATGTACCTTCCGATTGAGTCGACAAGCCAGGAGATCCACATCTGGCGTGCCCCACCTTAGTTAAAGGAGCCAAAATACATCCAGATGTATCGACCATTCCCCTTGGTCCAGCATCTGGCGGCTTAGGTAGTCCGCATGCCAGTTTTCTACACCCTGAATGTACACTGTCGACAGAGCCAGCACGCGCCGCTCTGCCCAGCGTAGGATGTGAGCGATCTCCAGTGCTGCAGCCGAGATCCTTGTTCCTCCTTGATGATTGACATACGCCACCGCCCTGGCGTTGTCCGACTGGATCTTGACCGGATTCCCCTGCAGCCTCTGTGACCATGTGGAGCGGCACTGCCTGATCGCCCGAAGTTCCAGCACGTTGATCGGCAGGCAGGATTCTTCTTGGGTCCAGCAACCCTGGGCTGACTGTATGCCCAAAACTCCCCCCCCCAACCGGTCAGGCTGGCATCCGTAGTGATCACCGTCCAATGAAGAGGAAGGAATGATTTCCCGGACCGAAGGGCCGGCGACCTCAGCCACCAGAGCAGGGAATCCCTGACTAGCTGGCTCACCCGAATTTGACAATCCAGGGACAACAGAGATTTGTTCCATTTGGACAGGATCTCCTTTTGCAAGACTCGAATGTGGAATTGGGCATATGGTACCGCCTCGAAAGTGGCTACAGTGAGACCCAGGACTCGCATGCAAGAACCCAGTGACGACCACCTGCGGGACACCAACCACTTTACCGCAGCTTGAAGAGTATGCAGCTTGTCCGAAGGGAGAAAAACTCTTGTCTCTGTGAAGTCCAGAAGCAGGCCCAAGTACTCCAGGCGTTGAGACGGTACCAACACCGTCTTCGACTTCTATAGGTTCAGTATCCAGCCAAACTCCCAAAGAGTTTGCATGGTGATCGTCACATCCTCCCTTAATTCTGAGGTGGAAGATGCCCTTAGAAAGAGGTCATCCAGGTAACCCACAATTGCGATCCCTCGCTGTCTTAGCAAAGCCAAAATTGGGGCTAGCACTTTGGTGAAGACCCTTGGTGCCAATGCCAGGCCAAAAGGGAGAGCTACAAATTGGTAATGCTCGTCCCTGACTGCAAAACGCAGAAACCTCTGATGCTTGATGCATATGGGAACATGCAATTATGCGTCCTTGATGTCCAGGGATGCCAGAAAATCCCCCTGATGGAGTGCAAAGACCACTGAGTGAACTGATTCCATCCTGAACCTTTGTACTTTCACAAAGCTGTTGAGGGCCTTGAGGTCCAGGACCGGATGGGCCCCTTCCTCCTTTGGGACTACAAACAGATTGGAGTAGAATCCCTGAAACCTTTCCGGCATCGGTCTAGGCACTATCACCCCGGGGAACAGCAGGTCCTGTACTGCCCCGAACAGGGCTTCCCGACGAGCCAGAAGATGAAGGTTGGAGGGAAACAAAAAATCTGTTTGGTGGACAAGAAAGAAACTCTATCTTGTATTCTGATGAAACCAGTTCGCAGACCCACTGGTCGGAAATCAGGGAGGTCCACCGGGCTGCAAACTCCCAAAGGCAACCCACACCTGAGAGTCGGGCAGGGGCAAACCTTCATGCGGTAACAGATTTGCTCGCAGGCTTGTTTGGCTTGCGAAACCAGGGATGCTTTTGTCCCTCAACAGGCACCTTCTTGGACTGGGAACGTTTACCTGCCGACCCCGGCAGACTAAAAATCTGCTTCTGAGTGGAAAAGGAGGGCCCTTGCCTATGGCGTGGCTCCTTACCTTTTCTGGACTGTGGCAGCAACGTACTCTTACCCCTAGTAACATTCTTAATAATGTCATCCAGCGAGGCTCCATATAGCCTCTCTCCCTGGAAGGGCAAGTCCGCCAGTGCTTTCTTAGAAGCCTGGTCCTCAGATGAGCATTTCAGCCAAATCAGGCAACATAGCACTACTGCTGATACTGAGGCTCTAGAGAGCAAGGGGGCCATATCTAAGGCCGCATTGCAGACATACTTAAGGCCCTGCACCAACTGGTCCGCCATCTCCACACAGACCGGGGAAACCTGTTGCCTCTCCAACTCACGGAGCAACAATTTAGCCCATTCAGTAAGCGTCTGTGACACCAGGGTCCTGGCTAACACTGGCCACAATGCTGAAACCACCACCATAAACATGGACTGGGCAACCCAGGCCTCCAGGACCGCTGAAAGAGCGTCCATAGGCACCGCAGGTGCAGGGGAACCAGTTGCAATAACAGGTCTTCCCTAGATGTCTAAGGAAGAAGTGCCAGCTTCTGACGCCATGCTGACCCACACTTGCCTGTCACCACTTAGGGACCTAAGGCAAGTTAAACAAAATGTCCACCCTCCTAGCTGCCACAGACTGAGGGGCCCCCCGCAGGACTCCCTACCCTGGCCCAGGTACTGCGCTGTGTTGCTGCTGTCCGCTCTCCCCTGTGTCATCCACGAGGTGTCTGTGTGAAAAGTGCGCTGTTCTAGAAGGAAACAAGCACCCAGCGCTAGAGGCACAACAATCTGAGGCTAGTAGAAAATGGTCGCTGGCTGCCTCAGCAAAAAAACATCTGAGGGTGCCAAGAAAATGGCCACTGAACTTCCAGAAAATGGCTGAAAGGAAAAAACTAGCTGTGGCTACATAAAAATGGCCGCGGCCCCAGGAAAATGGCCGCGAAGCGCTTGGCGGACTCCCCACATTGCAAAAATACCACAAACACCCTGCCGTGGCCCAGAAACAGGGAAGAGGACGAGTGGACCCCCAACACCCAGCTCAGCCCCCTGCCAGGACCTGGAGCCCCCCGGAGGACTCCCGGCCAGGTACGTGCACCGCACCCCCATATGCCCAGTCACACAGCGGCCCATAGTATGGGGAGGAGGGAATGGACAGGGAGAGAAGAAAGGGAGAGTGAGAGACCCCCTAGTCGACCTCCCAGTGAATGCCCAGCTGCTCCATCCTGCCGAGACAGGTGGAACTATACTTACCCCTCCTGTAGGGACTGCTGGACGCATTCCATGGACAGATCCATCACCCGAGCAGTACGGGGTGGCTGCCGGCCATGGCACACTGTGACACAGACAGCAGTAGCCCAGGCATATGTGTGCCCCGGAGCATATGGCTCACCGGCCGCCCCTGGATTAGACAGGGCATGTCGTGGCCGACCCAGCTATGGTCTGCTTACGCTCGATGGCCAGGCTAGGGAGACTACCAGGATCTATATTATCCAGCCTCTCACCCAGGCTGGCTGTTGATTGTAGATCACAGGAATCAAAAATGCAGAAAAAAGAAAAAAATTCCCAGGACCAATAGCCCCATCGGGAGCCAGGTCCTTCTCCTAGGCAGAAAAAACGGAGCTGCTGGATGCAGCGTGAGGGGGTTATAGCCAATAGGACCACCCCCTCGGTGGTACTGTGCAAGTGTTGCTGTTTTTAACACTTTCTGCCTAGTCCTCTCCTAAAGGGGGGATATAACCCTAAAGTCAAGATGAAGATGCTGTGTCCATCAACAAACGAAAGAGAAAATGCGTTTTATTCAAAATTGTAGCTCTTTTTTTGTTTATAGCGCAAAAAAAATAAAAACCACAGGGCTGATCAAATACCACCAAAAGAAAGCTCTATTTGTGGGAAAAAAAAGGACGACAATTTTGTTTGGGTGCAACATAGCAGGACCGCGCAATTGTCAGTTACAGCGACGCAGTGCTGAATCGCAAAAAAAAGGCTCTGGTCAGGAAGGGGGTAAAATCTTCCGGGGCTGAAGCGGTTAAAGATCAAGATTTGAAAATATTAATTTATTTGGTTTAGAAACACTTCTCTGTTCTTTGTAATGTGTTGAAAGATTTGGGTAAAAAAAGAAAAATTTTTTTTTTAAAGATATGTTATGCCGCGTACACACGATCGGATTATCCCGCGGGCCAGAGTCCGCCAGGCAATCCGCCCGTGTGTGGGCTCCGGTGGACTTTTTGTTCCCAAAAGTCCGACGGACTTAGAAAGAAGTCTTGACTCAAAATTGTCCGCCGGACTCGGCAGTCCGGCAGACAATCCGCCCGTCTGTGTGCAAGTCACAAGACCCCCGGACGGCGGCGGCTCCTCCGCTAGTAAAAGATCTAGCAAAAGAGCAGAAGATAGAGGAGGAGTCCGGCGAGAAGACCCCCGAAGACAGAAGAAGACCCCCGGAGCTGTCTAATAAAGTACTTTAAAAACCTGTGTTGTATTTTTTATGTACACTTTTTTCCCCCAGGTGAATGGGTAGGGGTACATTGAACCCCATACTCATTCACATAGGGTGGGGGGCCGGAATCTAGGGGCCCCCTTATGAAAGGGGCTCCCAGATTCTGATAAGCGCCCCGCCTGCAGACCCGGACAACCAATGGCCAGGGTTGTCGGGAAGAGGCCCTTGTCCTTATCAACATGGGGACAAGGTGCTTTGGGGTGAGCGGGCCGCAGGGCGCTCGCTCGTCCCCACCCCTTTTCCTGACCGGACTGCGTGCTCGGATAAGGGTCTGCTATGGACTTTGGGGGGACCCCCACGCCGATTTTTCAGTGTAGAGGTTCCCCTTTAAGTCCATACCAGGTGACGGGGCTAGCGAGGTGTCAATCTCACAGATGGAGGTGGCGACATTGACCTTCTTCGCTAGTTCCGTCTACCTGGAGCCATGTTCAAAATGAATGGACTTTACTCCATGTGTGGGCAAGTCCGTTCATTTCAAAAGTCCGGTGGACTCCCGCCATAGTCCGGCGGATTCCCGCCATAGTCCGATCGTGTGTGGGGGCGTGTGTGTGTGTGTGGGCAGGTTCACTCCTTCGGAAAGTCCGGCGGACCTCTGCTGCAAAGTCTGGTGACTAAGTCCGCAGGATAGTCTGATCGTGTGTGCATTGGAAGTGATAGGAATGAGATTTGCATCAAAAGGGTTAATTAACTGAGTACACCTACTAATTGCCTAATAAGACACATCCAATGAGATGAAATTAACCAATCAATGAGAAAACCACAGTTACCCTAGCACCAGTTGCAGTTTACATACTTTATTATCGTCATTTGCGCTTCAATGTGCGCCGGTTCGCACATTCAGTTAATGACTTTTGTAGCACACTAGTTAATGTATGAACTGGTGCAGTGCCTTCTTCTTAGTAAATCACCCCCATAGTGTCTCAAGACACTATTTGGAGTGTCATGACAAAAATATGGCTGGCACTTCTTTCATTACTATTGACAGGTTCACCCCCCATTGGAGAGGAAGCTTTGTCAGACGGGAAATTTCTAGGCTAGAGACACGCTGGATCCATGAAATTAAGAGTTATGTCTCCTACGAAATCAACATGGACTGGGACATTAAAGTGGAGTTCCACCCTGACATTTTTTTTCAGAAACGGACTCCACGAAACCTATTAAAAAACATTTGGAGGAATTTTTTTTTAATACTTACCAGAATCTCCCTGTTGCTATGTAGTCCTCCTAATCTGCCACTTCCTGGTCCGCTCCTTGTTACTTCCTCTCTCGCCTCTGCTGTCTGTGGGCAGTACTGTGATGTTGCCATAACAATGGGGCGGCAACTGTACAAACAATCGGCGCTACGGCTGGTGAATCGCACATGTGCGAGATCGAGAGGTGCATGCTGGTTACCGAGCATGCACCTCCCCAAAGCGAATCCAGGAAGAGATCTCGATTGGGCTTCACATGCCCACAATCATGGTGGCAACGGCCACAACAGGAGGCAGAAAAGATTCAGTAAGAAAACTGTTTTTGCCGAAACGCCGCTTTAACTCTTTTATCAATAATAGTTTATAACAGAAAAGTAAACCTTTTTTTTCAAAATTTTTGGAGTTTTTCATTTGCTTTGAAAGAAATAAAACACCCAGTGCTGATTAAATACCACCAAAAAAAGTTCTGTCTCAAAAAATAAAATAAAATATTCATATGGGTACAGTGTTACATGGCCGTGCAAATGTCATTCAAAGTGCGACAGAGATGAAAGCTCTGCCTGCCAATAACCTTTCAATTTAATTCCTGTTTGCTCAGTCCTGAAAATGAACTGAATAAAATGGAACATCATGTTTCTTTTATAGCACTGAAAATTTTTACCTGCTTAATGTCTGCTTTTCATTACCTCCGTTGTCATCCATTATGATCCATTTCCAAAAAGCTTATTAAAACTGTAGACGAAACATATTTTTACAAGCATTGTCTTTATGATTCAGGAGCTATAATATTACTCTGTAACCAGATACATTTGAATCTCAATTCTGTTATTTATCTATTAACATTAATGTTGGAAAGTGTTGTGGGCACAGTATATATCCTCCCCGCTTTTTCAGCAAGAATAGGAAGATAGAGGAAGACATTTATAGGAATATTTCATTCTGGTAACTGAATGTGATTATTACCTGTAATGACAATGATTTTTATTTTGCAGACCTAATTTATATTTTCTCCGTCTTTACATTCAGATTGCACTGTCCAGCAAAAGTAACAGTTACAGGTGGTTGAAGCACCTTTTTCGGCTAGCGGCCGAAAAAAGGATTAAAACTGCCGGCATAGCGGCGCTGCCCCATTGTTTTCAATGGGAAGGGACGCAGGTGTATTCCCCGCTCCCACAGCGATGCAAAGTTGTGGCTCGCAGGTCCTTTTTGACCATCCTGCAAGCACACTGCTCCAGTGTGAAAGCCCTCTGGAGACACTGGAGACACAGGAGAGGCGATTTACAGTCGCTATACAAGAGTTATTTTTATCGCTGTAGCGCCTGTAAAGCGCCTCAGTGTGAAAGTAGCCTTAATACCATGTTCATGAGCATTTTTGCACTTCAAGCGTTTTTTGATGTCTGAAAATTCCTCTTAAAAACCCCCATTTTTTTCCCCCAAAATGTCCCAAGCTTTTTCTTTGGCTATCATTTTGCAACATAAAATTTTAATGAAAAATTTCCATGCTCATGCCAATAATTTTCTAAAGATGGCCATGCACTATATGAATTGCTGAAGGACCAGTAAAAATTCACTCAGTGAGTGTCCCTGTGGGCCTCACTCTGACATAACTCGATCGTTCAATCAACTTTTGCCTAAGGAGCCTACTGGAAAATTTGCAGCTGCATGCAAACGATGGTTCTTTTGAAAAAATTGATTCATCTGCGCTGTACAGCATTGATAAACACAGGATGAAGGGAAAAAAAAAGTTTAAAGGGTATGGCCAGATTAAAGTGATTGTAAACTCTTGTTTTTTCTTCAATAAAAATAACAAACATGTTATTCTTACCTGCTCTGTTGCAGTGGATTTGCACAGAGCAGCCCGGATCCTCCCCTTCTCGGGTCCCTCTTCTGTACTTCTGTCCCCTTCCCCCTGTTGAGTGCCCCCACAGCAAGTAGCTTGCTATGGGGGCACTGAGCCGAGTCACAGCTCTGAGTGTCCATTCAAATATGATTGACAGCAGAGGGAGCCAATGGTGCTGCTGCCGTCTCTCAAACAATCATGAGGGAGAGTCTCGGACAGCGAGACATTCGTGGACATCGCTGGAAAGAGAGGGGGCTCAGGTAAGTATTAGGGGGGCTGAGAGGGGCTGCTGCCCACAGAAAGCTTTTTATCCTAATGCATATGTATTAAGATAAAACAACCTTCTGCATTTACAACTTCTTTAATTTAGGAGGAATTCCAGGCATGGATACCTTATACACAGTTACATTGGTTCAGGTTCTGGCTGATGCCCCGGAAGCTGAAAATCAGTGAAGTAGACACCACTACTCCGTCCAGGGGCACTGACACCGTGGGACATCACTACCCCACCTCTCAACATTGTCCCATCAAAGAACACTTTGCATTCATTTAGAAAAGCATTCTCTGAATGGCTTTCTTGCCGAGCACCAACATCCACTGTTCACAATTCACCTTCTGTGATTTCCAGCTTCCAGGGACATCAGTCCAGTATTGTATGCTGGACCAATGTAACTGGGTATAAAATATCCATGCCTGAAATTCTTTAGGCTCCATTCACAATTGAGCGTATCAGAATCACTGGCAGAATCACCCGATTCAGCCTGCTATTCTAGAATCGCGTCAAAACGTACAATATACTTGCAGTGCCATTTTTTTCTTAATGGCACCCAAACATGGTGCGATTTTACCATAATTGTTGTGCAAATGTGTGAAAATCAAGACAAAACGTACAATGCCAAACATGCCTTGCTCAGTGCCAAAATTCTGAAAGACTATGGGAAAGCACAGTTAACCTGCACTAAAACCTCGGGTACCCTGCGCTGTCGCCAAAGCGCAGCAGATCAGTGTGAAACCACCCTTAAGGACTCCCAAAGACCCCTTCTGGTTGCATTGCTGAAATTGTTCATCTTTTTTTGTTAATGTTATGTTATTTATTTTATTTTGTAAAAAAACAGCTTCTGGAGCCATTTAACCACTTAAGGACCAAGCTTCATTTTGAGATTTAGTGTTTACAAGTTAAAATCATTTTTTTTTCTAGAAAATTAACCCCCGAACATTTTATATATTTTTTCAAACACCCTAGAGAATAAAACGGCGGTCGTTGTAAGACTTTGTTTCACACCGTATTTGCGAAGCGGTCCTACAGGTGGACTTTTTTTTTAAAATACACTTTTTTGAATTAATAAAATAAGACAACAGTAAAGTTAGCCCAATTGTTTTTATATTGTGAAAGATAATGTTATGTCGAGTGAACTGATACCCTACACGTCACGGTTCAAAATTGCGCCCGCTCGTGGAATGGCGACAAACTTTTACCCTTAAAAATCTCCATAGGCGATGTTTAAAAAATTCTACAGGTTGCATGTTTTGAGTTACAGAGGAGGTCTAGGAGTAGAATTATCGCTCTCACTCTACCAATCGCGGCAATACCTCACATGTGTGATTTGAACACTGTTTTCATATGCGGGCGCTACTCACTGCGTTCATTTCTGCACGTGAGCTCGGCGGGACAGGGCGCGTTTAAAAACTTAACTTTTTATTTTATTTTACACTGTTCTTTAAAAAAAAAAAATTGTGTCACTTTTATTCCTATTACAGGGAATGTAAACCATCGAGGACTGGTGGTAAGCAATTTTTCAATGGCGATGGCTGGTGTTGGCACTTCAATCATCATGGCACCATGGTTGATATGGTGTCAGGGTGATTGAAGTACATTATTTCTATTGTTACATTCTAATATATAATGAAGTGGTTCAACTCACTGCAGAATCAGTAGGCGTGTCACTTGCCACAACTCCTGCCACCAGATGCAGCGTGTCACTTGCCACCGTCACCTGCCACCAGATGTGGATTGTCACTTGCCACGTCACCTGTTACCATTTGCAAATTGCCAATTGCCAGGTCACCTGTCACTGTTTGCAGATTGCCACGTCTCCTGCCACTATTTGCAGATTGACGCTTGCCACGTCTCCTGGCACCATTTGCAGATTGCCACACCTCCTGCCACCATTTGCAGATTGTCACTTGCCATGCCACTGGATGTGGATTGTCACTTGCCAACTGATGTGGATTGTCACTTGCCATGCCAGCCAGTGCCACCAAATGTGCATTGACGCTGTATTGGTGGCCGGCTGACAGCATTGGTCCATTTAACGAGAGCAGGAGAGCGGTGATGCGGGGCGGGCAATGAGAGATAATGTCATCTCTCTGCTGCTCGTCGCACCTCCAAATTGAAGAGGCCCGGCTGCGAAGAGCGCTGATGTGGTGCGGGCAGAGAGAGATGTCATCTCTGCTCTTCCGCCCGCTTGCTTCTCTCCTCTCTTTATCCTCTCTCATGCAGCCAGCCCGCCCACCGCATTTATTTGCCCTGCGGCAAGAGATTCTGGGTTATGAGACCCAGATTCGGGGCTATAGCCCCAATAGCCAGCCCCTAGCAACGCCCCTGATTATAGCAATGTGATAGGTTGTGTGCCCATCCGCAAACGGCAGCTTCCACAAGGGGATTAGAAGCAAAATCCAGCAGGAGCTACAGAGTATAAAAGAGAAGAGAGGTGCCTCTAAAACTTTTTTTTGTGAAAGGGAGTTTAACAAGACACATGGCCTCTCCCACCACCAATAAAAATGATCTTGTGGGGAATCAGCTGCTGAGACCACTTTTATCTGAAACCGGACCGCCCTCTGAAGAAGTGGATACTGGGGATATGGCAGCCAGCTGCTGCCATAACAACCTATAACGACGGCTGGCGGGCAGCAAGTGGTTAAACTTTTGCCATGCAGTCCGAGTTATTATTTGAAGGTTTAGTAGAAGGACCGATGTTGACCAATCCTTTAGTCAAGAAGTCGTGATGTTGCAGACACCAGTGCAAAACAGAGCTCGTTGTGACTATGGGATGGACATTCAGTTCTGCTATAAAAGCTCGGTCACACCAGTATGCACGTGGGAAACCCACATTCTACTGTGGGTGTCAAAATAGTCACCCCAAACAAAGATTGCAAATGCAGTGTGTTTGCCTGCACCGGATCACATGGTACCACTGTACCATGATATCTGGTGCAATTTTTGAAAAGTAGTGCATGCACTATTTTTGGTGCTATCCAGTGCAATTTCAAATGAATGGACCAAAAAATTGCACCACACTAAGTCACACAGGAATTTCACGGGAATGCGGACCACGTTCACGTGCGATTCAGCTGTGAATGGGCCCTAAAGGTAATTCATGGCTCTCAGCAGCTGAAAGTGAATTACTGTATCCCTTTTTCAGAAACGTAATTTCAGTAGAATATTACAGCTAGCAATATCTAGCCAATTTTCTTTAGAAGAGATGACGCGCTTTAAACAAGCAAAAATTGAGAATCCATTGTCTGCAAATGAGTAAATGACTTTCTATTGTTCGGTTAGTGCTTTTCACATATGATGTCAGCATGACAATGTTTTCCCGTAGTGTTACCATAGTACCTGAGCTAAATCATATATCTCCAAATACAAGATGCTTAAAGTGGTTGTATAGTCAAAATTGTAACTTTTACCTACAGATAAGCCTATAATAAGGCTTACTTGTAGGTAAAAAAAAATATCTCCTAAACCTGTACGGTTTAGGAGATATTCCCCCTGCAGTGAGCCACTGACTGCAGCGGCGCATGCACACAGGGAATTCTCAGCTGAAAGTCTATTCTGAGACTGCTCTTCCTGTCACCTCTTCTCCTGATCTGTACTGTCTTTGCCCACCTCTAACAACTATTGGCTTTCTCTTTCATCAACCATTTTGTTCCTAAGCATTACATAAAAAAAACACACCCCTGGCTCCCTTTAGATAAGAATGCTTCCTTGGTGGTTTCATTTCTGGCATGTGCCGGAAATGGACACTCTCATTGGTTGTGCTCTCAACCAAACTGTCAAACCATCCAATGGTTGGTGTCATAACTGATTACATGTGCAGCATCATGACAGTTGTAGATTAATCACTTGCCGCCCGCCATATAGCAGAATGACAGCGGCAAAGTGGTTGAGATATCCTGACTGGACGTCATGTGACATGATCAAAATATGACAGCCGACACACGCCGCAGGGGCGAGCAGCATGTTGATCGGAGGTGCTGTGTGTCAGTTTGACACACCGCAACTCTGATCGTGGTATGAAGCCTCTGACAGAGGCTTCTTACCACATGATCAGCTGTGACCAATCACAGCTGATTACAGCATGAACCAGGAAGTGCCGGTAAACGGCTTACCTCGGTTCACGCTGACAGGGAGAGCCGATCAGCGACTCTCCCTGTCAGAGGGGGGTCTGTGCTAATAATCAGCACATTGATTATCAGCACAGCCCCCATCAAAAGGTGCCAATCCATGCCCAACACCTGCCAGCCTGTCCCCATAATAAATGCCTGTCAGTTCCAACAGTGGCAATCAGTGCCCACAACAGTGCCAATCAGTGCCCAAAAAAGTTCCAATCAGTGCACCATCAGTAATGCCTGTCAGTGTTCCATCAAAGTACCAATCAGTGCCACTCAGTAGTGGTGGAACTACCGCCATAGCGACCCACGCGGTCGCTATGGGGCCCGCAGCCGAGAGGGGCCCTCAGCCGAGAGGGGCCCTCAGCCGTGTGGGGCCCTCAGCCGTGTGGGGCTGCTGCCGAGTGGGGAGTGCTGTCGAGTGGGGACTGCTGCCGAGTGGGGACCGCTGCCGAGTGGGGACTGCTGCTGAGTGGGGTTCTGCATTGGCAAGCTCCTGCACAGAAGACAAAATACAAAACACCGGCGCCAGCCCCGTCCCAGCAACGTGACATCACTCAGCCGGAGGCGCGATGGGAGGGGCGTTGAGAGCTGCTGCAGCCTGTAACCAAGAGGAGCCAGGCAGCGCGTGCCAAGGAGGAACCCAGTGAACCACGCACCGACTTTATTGCAGACAGAGTCAGACTCAGAGTGAGACCATTCATTCACATTTCACAAGTAATAAGTAAGCAAGCAGTAGCACAAGCTAAATTAAACTGATGCAGGGATGCCATACAGTCGGGCTGCAGTCTGAATATTATGAACTGTGACTGTCTGATTTTTCTAATATGCAGCATGACGGGGGGAGGGAGGTAAATGTCCTGCACTGGTCACGGTCACTGATGTATTAATGTACCTGCCACTGGTCACAGTCACCGATGAATGATTTTGCTGGTCTCGGTCCCTGATGAATTAATCTACTGCCACTGTTGATCACGGTCACTGATGATGATGATTATGTACTGTGACTTCTGTGATTTTTCTAATATGCAGCATGGCGGGTGGAGGGGGTTAAATTTCCTCCACTGGTCATAGTAACTGCTGTATTAATGTACTGCCACTGGTCACAGTCACTAATGAATGATTTTATGGGTACTGTGCCACATGGTTGTGGTAATCTGTTGTTCAATGGCATTAGTTGCTTCTTTTGTGTGTGGGGGGGGGGGGGGTGTTTGCAGGGGGGGCCCCATACAACATTTTGCTATGGGGCCCTGTCACTCAGTAATGCCTGTCAGTAGCTCCTCATCAGTGCTGCCTATCCAGTGGCACCTATCAGTGCCGCCTATCAGTGCCCATTAGTTGACTGGCCTGCACATAGTCCTGGCCCCAACCCCATAGAATGCCTTTGGGATGAATTAGAGCGGAGACTGTGAGCCAGGCATTCTCGTCTACATCAGTGCCTGAACTCACAAATGCGCTTCTGGAAGAATGGTCAAACAGACCTGCAAGAAAAATATGCCGCTCTTTAGCAGATGCTAAATTTTTAATGGCATCCCCATGCATTGGCAAAATGCCAGCATTTTTGCACTGCGGCACCTTGTGCTTCCATGTTGTGAATTTAAAAAAAAAATGGTTCAGGGACTTCTTTCCTTGCGTTTCTTGTGGGTACAGGAGCCCATTTGAGTGAATGGGCTGCTGTACCCACAACATGTGCACGCATATGGGTGCTGTGATGTTTACAGGAGCCTCCCAGCCACTCTCACCAAGCAAATACCAGTGAAGTGGTGTACTTGGGTCTCAAAATACATATTTGTTTTTAAAGCAAAATTATTAGATTGAAAAATGTTAATTGCAGATTGATAGAAAGGGGAGGAAGGAAGAAGGGATGGTATTATATGCACCTATTACTCTTCAGTTTATGTAGAGATGAGAGAATCTAAAAACGTTTGCTCTATCTACGTCTACCATCTGGATGACAACAAAAAAAGTTTTCACTCTCAATCTGCAGCATTGGCAAGCATACAGACCCTGATTTACTACTAAGATCTGATTAATGTATATAGAGGAAAAGACCCACAAGAAGAACATGGACATCCATCCCATGCATCATAAATTATACGTACAATAGCTGCGCTACCTCAGATCATGTGCCAAGTGCCAATCTATGCAAAAACATAAATTAATAAATACATAATAACTAACTGGGAAGCTGCTGCTAATTCCGTTGTACAAACACAAACTTATTGTAAAACCAACAATGACGATAGCTGTGCCACCCACT
Source organism: Lithobates pipiens (assembly GCF_037356315.1). Taxonomy (NCBI): domain Eukaryota; kingdom Metazoa; phylum Chordata; class Amphibia; order Anura; family Ranidae; genus Lithobates; species Lithobates pipiens. The sequence continues at coordinate 7,178,256 of NW_027507755.1, read as the reverse complement.
ATACTCTATTCAGTATATTTTCTTTTAAGTTTGGACCATAATTTACAGAATATTGGACTGATTAAGTTAAATGTGTAAAAAGTCTTAGGCCGCGTACACACGCGCGGACTGTTCGCCCCAACTTTGTCCGTCCAACAGTTTCGGCAAACAGTCCGCTCAAAATTAGCATGGACGGACATGGCCACACACGACGAACGAACAGTTTGCTGAAACCGTGCGCGATGACGTGAACGGCACGTACGACGGGACGAAAAATACGACGTCCTATACACTGCATTATAGCTTTCGGCGTGAAAATCCTTTCTGAGCATTCGCGCAACTTTGTTTGACGAACAAGCCTACACATGAGCGGACTGTTCGCTGAAACAAGGTTTCAGCGGACAGTTTTTCGGAAATTCCGAAAAACCTTGTCCGTCCAACTGTCCGCTGAAACTGTCCGCTGAAAGCCCACACATGAGCGGACTGTCCGCCCAAACACTGTTCAGCGGACAAAGTTGGGCGAACAGTCCGCCCGTGTGTACGCGGCCTTAGAGACAAGCACTAGAGACTATATGAGTTTTTCACAGAATAATCACGGATATATATATATATATATATATATATATATATATATATGTAGCGGCGGCTCCTGAAGGGCATGCGCTATGCAGGTTTTTCCAAAGTTCAAGTTTGCCAAACTGCAGTTTGGTTTGGGTACAATTGTCTAAAGTAGACTTCAGCATCAGCCTGACTGGACCATGAGATGTTCAGCCTGGCCACAGGGGCACTGTCTCTTCTGGCAGGCTTGGAACTATGGTCTAGTTAGGTGCTTAAGTTAATCTCTTTCAGAGCCCACTGGGAGTGGCGTTCTCTCTGTGCTTTCTGGGAGAGGGTACTTAAGATGCGGACGTCATGTGGTTCGGGGTTCCGGTCCACAATGATGTACTGACTTCATGGTCCTAGTCCTCCTGACCAGCCCCCAGGAAGGCTATGGCCTGGGGTGCAGATCCACCCGAATTCGATATCTAGGGCCTGGCTAGCCTGAGGCAGGGAAACTAAAAGAAGGATTCTGAGGTGGATGGGTGCTGTCTCAGGTTCGGGAGAGACCCAGTGACTTCAAGCATTCCAGGGGAGGACTCTTCAGAAGAACACCACGTGCGGTGGGTTTCTTAGCAAGAGCCTGGAAGGGCTGAAGTAACCAAGAGAATCCGTTCCTGTGGATATCGCCAAGCTGGCTGAAAGATCCAGGTATCCTACAAGTGTTTCAAGCTTAGTTTTCCTACGTATTCTACAACGTCTGTGGCAGAGACTTGTTCTGAAGTAAGCACCTTGTCGGCTGCGAGGCCTTGTGAGAGAGGGACTGTCCAACCTGGGTGATCATCCAGTTGCGAATGGCTATTCTCTGGATGCAGTCAAAGTAAGCACTAATTGATTTGCATTATAGCGCCACAATTCATAAAGTGCAAAATTAAAGTGCATGAAAGTGCACAAGTGCTTCAAGTCAAGTGCTGCAATTCTTGAACAAAAAGAGACTGTGCTCCATGCTGAAAAAGGAAAATCCCGTTCCTATCACCTATATTTTCCTGTGTGTATGGAGTACTGCAGTGCTGTGGATGGTGATATATCAAGAGAGGCTGTATAGAAGCATTAAGCGCAGTTTTACCTACCTCAGTATATACTCAGGAGGTCAACAACTTGCGATGAGTTCAGTCCTAGGAGGGCACAAGAGTGGTGACAGAAACGGGATTTCCCTTTTTTCTCATGGAGCACAGTCAATTTTTGTTTAAGGATTGCAGCACTTTTGAACTTTCATGGACTGTTAGCACTTTTACACTTTATGATTTGTGGAGCTATATATACTGTATAGAGTATAGAGTATAGTGGGTAGCAGAGCTATCTTTATTGCTGACCTCCATGGATGGTTGGGATGTGATATTTCCTTAAGCGGGATATAGGTTTTGTCCTCCGGGTATCCTTGAACTGGTAAAATAGTCAACTAAAACAGTTGCCCATTCATTCAATTAAAGAGATAAATAAAACATTTATTGTTGCTCGCCATTTAAGTACCTAAAAAGAAAAGAAAATCTCCCACCTATAGAGCTGTCCCTCCTGTTTCTCTTCATCCAATAAAAACGTGTCAAGGGTTAAAATCCAGGGACAAAGTCTCTGCATCTCTGAGCTTCAGAAGGGGGGGGGTCTGATGTTATATACTACACAGAGCAGGTAGCTGAGTGTAATCTGAGACCTGAGTGGAGGGAATTACACATCTCCCTCTACACCATTTAAAAGGGAGGGGGGGGGGGGGGGTAAATACATCTCCCGGGATTGTCTGGTGTCAACATAAATGTCAGAAGTGACTCCTGCAGATGGCAGACGAAGGAGAGAGAAGACAGAAATAACATTATGTACTTTGGATTGAGGATTGTTAATTTTTCATTTCCGAGGTTTACCACCACTTTTACTGCGCCATTAGCAATACAAAACTTTAAAAACAAGCTATGACTTTACATGCACTCTAAAGTCTTGTACACATGATCGGATTTTCCACCAACAAAACTGTGGACTTTTGTTCAAAGGGCTTTGGCCCAAACTTGTCTTGCATACAAATGGCACACAATTGTCGGCCAACAATCCTAAACATAGTGACGTACTACATGGTTTTTCAGATCTTTAGCGCCACCCTTTGGGCTCCTTCTGCTAATTTCGTGTTAGTAGAAGTTTGGTGAGTTTTGATTTGCGCTTTTCATTTTGCACTTTTCAGTTAGTTTCTGAACGGCCGTTCGTCAACCAGACATGTTGCGGAATTGGAGGAGATAACGTGTTATTTATTAACCACTTGCTTACTGGGCACTTAAACCCCCCTCAGTCCCAGACCAATTTTCAGCTTTCAGCGCTGATGCACTTTGAATGACAATTGCGCGGGCATACAACACTGTACCCAAATGAAATTTTTATCATTTTTTTCCCACAAATAGAGCTTTCTTTTGGTGGTATTTAGTTACAGCTCGGAGTTTTATTTTTTGCTAAACAAACAAAAAAAGATGCAAAAAAAAAAAATCATGTTTTAATAGTTTGTTATAAAATTTTGCAAACGGGTCATTTTTCTCCTTCATTGAAGTGCGCTGATTAGGCGGCACTGATGGCTGCATTGGTGGGCACTGATGGGCTGCATTGGTGGGCACTGATAGGCTGCATTGGTGGGCACTGATAGGCTGCACTGGTGGGCACTGATAGGCATAGTTAAGGCGGCACTAATAGGCACAGATAAGGCGGCACCGATGGGCACAGATAAGGCGGCACTGATGGGCAAAGATGGGCACAGATAAGATGGCATGGATGGGTGGCACGGATAAGTGGCACGGATGGGTGGCACGGATGGGCACTGATAGGTACCACTGATAGATGGGACTGATGGGCACTGATAGGTGGCACTGATAGGTGGCTCTGATAGGTGGCACTGCTGGGCACTGATGGGCGGCACTGCTGGGCACTGATGGGCGGCACTGCTGGGCACTGATGGGCGGCACTGGGGTGCAGCACCTTTGAGGCACATTGTGGGCACTGTGGGTGGCACTGTTGGTGGCACTGCTGGATGGCACTGTGGGTGGCAATGTGGGTGGCACTGTGGGTGGCACTGTGGGCACTATGGGCACTGTGGGTGGCACTGATGTGGGGGAACTTACTTTTTACGGCCAGCTGTATTGCTGGCCGTGATCGGGACTGATGTCCCGATCACGGCCGCCGGTGATCGGCTTTTTTTTTCTCTCCTCGCGCTGTCAGCGCGAGGAGGAATAATAGCCGATTACCGGCTCCGTTCTATCACATGATCAGCTGTCATTGGCTGACAGCTGATCACGTGATAAGGGGTCGGGATCGACCCCTTGCACGGATCGGTGATCAGGCGAGTCTCACGGACTCGCCGATCACAGAGCGCGCCGCGCGCGCCCCTCAGGGCGCGCACAGGCCGCTCGTACCCGGGACGACGTCAATAGAAGTAGTCCCGGAAAAGTAGATCCGCGCTAATGCCGTCATTTGGCAATAGCGCGGATCCCAAGTGGTTAATGGCCATGAAGTTATTGCTTTGACAATTTTTTTTGGTCGAATAATGATTTGATTTGGTATATTTTCTATATTTTTGGATGCATATAATACACTTTTTGGTTAAGTTCCATTGGCAGATAGCATTTCAAATTTTATTTGTTTTCTTTTTTTAATGAACAATAAAAAAAATTGTGGAGAATAATACTTGGCTATGTGTTTTACTTCAAATGGCAGTTTGGGAGTAGGCAGTTACATTACAAAAAATACAATGTAAAATTGAAAAGGGACATAGTTGATCTTAACCACTTGCTTACTGGGCACTGCCCAGACCAATTTTCAGCTTTCGGTGCTCTCACACTTTGAATGACAATTACTCAGTCATGCAACACTGTACCCAAATTAATTTTTTGTCCTTTTTTTCCCACAAATAGAGCTTTCTTTTAGTGGTATTTGATCACCTCTGGGGTTTTTATTATTTGCGCTATAAATGAAAAAAGACCAAAAATTTGGAAAAAAAACGCATATTTCTTTGTTTCTGTGACAGAATTATGCAAATTATTAATTTTTCTTCATAAATTTGGGCCACAATTTATACTGCTACATATCTTTGGTAAAAAATAACCCAAATTAATGGATATTATTTGGTCTTTGTGAAAGTTAGAGAGTCTACAAGCTGTGGTGCGAATCGCACAAAATTTATCACATCTGATGTACTGGTGGCCTATCTCACTTCTTGTGACCCGAACAAGTCAGGAAAGTACAAATACCCCCCAAATGACCCCTTTTTGGAAAGTAGACATTCCAAGGTATTTAGTAAGAGGCATGGTGAGCTTTTTGATGTTGTCATTTTTTTCCCACAATTCTTTGCAAAATTAAGATTTTTCATTTTTTTTTTTTTTTTCCACAAAATTGTCATTGTAATAGGTTATTTCTCTCACATGGCATGTGTATACCACAAATGACACCCCCAAAAAATTCTGCTACTCCTCCTGAGTAGGGATGAGCTTCGTGTTCGAGTCGAACATACGTTCAACTCGAACATCGGCTGTTCGTCCGTTCGGCGAAGTCCGAACATTTTGGTCCGTTCGCGCCAAATTCGTGTGGCGCTCACGGCCCACAATGCACTGCGATGGCGCAGTGCATTGCTGGCTCATGATTGGCCAAGCATGCACTGTGACCCCGCATGCTTGGCCAATCGCAGCGCCAGCAGCGAGGAGAGCCATGATTGGCCACAGGCAGGATGCCTGCGGCCAATCATAGCTCAGGCTGTGTAGTGCACGCCCCACACTATATAAGGCCGCCAGCGCGGCGGCCTTGTGTAGTGTGTTGGCGTCTGAAGCAGTGGGTGTTCTGTGTACCTTCAACACAGTACACACCGATCGTTTTTGGCCGATTTTCGATCTTGCTGTTGTGTAGTGGTTGTTGTCTGCGTGCCCTGACCGCAGTATACACCGCTATATGCACCTCACCTATATAGCTAGTGATCTATCTTTTATAATAGAGCTTGCAGTCAGTAGTGTTAGGAGCTTGTGCGTGCTGTCTGCGTGCTCTGTACCCAGTACATACCGCTATATCCACCTACATAGCTGTTCTCTATTTGAGCCCACTTGCCACCTGCAGGAGTTATTGGAAGTTGTGTGTGCCTCCAGCACAGCACAGTATACATCTGTATATACCCCTTTATCTCTGGTGTTCTATAATAAAGGCATCTGCAGGAGTTAGTGGGTGTTCTGTGTACCTTCAACACAGTACACACCGATCGTTTTCGGACGATTTTCGATCTTGCTGTTGTGTAGTGGTTGTTGTCTGCGTGCCCTGACCGCAGTATACACCGCTATATTCACCTCACCTATATAGCTAGTGATCTATCTTTTATAATAGAGCTTGCAGTCAGTAGTGTTAGGAGCTTGTGCGTGCTGTCTGCGTGCTCTGTACCCAGTACATACCGCTATATCCACCTACATAGCTCTTCTCTATTTGAGACCACTTGCCATCTGCAGGAGTTATTGGAAGTTGTGTGTGCCTCCAGCACAGCACAGTATACATCTGTATATACCCCTTTATCTCTGGTGTTCTATAATAAAGGCATCTGCAGGAGTTAGTGGGTGTTGTGTGCCTCTAGCACAATATACACTACCCAACTGCTTTTTTACCTAACTCCCTTCAGGCCATTACCATGTCTGGAAGGCCAGCAAGGAGAGGCAGACAGGCGCGGGCCGATAAAAGAGGGCAAGCAGGCTCTGTGTCTAGAGACAACAGTGCTGGTCGTGGACGCGGTGCATTGTCATCAGCACGTGGCCATGGGACACGCTTGTCCTTCTTTTCGGCAGCTGGACATGCCAACGACTTGGTAGAGTGGATGACCAAGCCCTCTTCATCCTCCTCATCCTCTCTCACCCAGTCTCAGGGTACTAGCAAAGCAGCTGCCAACGCATCGTCTTCCCTCCTCTCAATGTCATCATCAGTGACTCCTTCCCTAGACCCACCACGTCCTCCTGAGGAGTCTCCTGAACTCTTTGAGCACAGTGTTGGGTACATGCTCCAGGAGGATGCCCAGTGTTTTGTGGGCTCTGATGATGACACTCAGCTAGAGGAAGGCAGTAGCGTGAGCGCAGAGAGAGGGGATGCTCAAGAAGGACAGCAATCTGGCAGTCATGTTCCACAAGCTGTAGCATACTGCCAGGTTTGCTACAGCGATGAAGAGGGAGGGGATGATGAGGGCACTGACTCCATGTGGGTGCCTGGAAGGAGAGAGGAGGAGGAGGAGGAGGCACATGTCCAACAAGGCAAGATGCCCTCCGGGGGCCAGCTTAGGGGCAGCACACCGACTGAATCACACCGCAGAGCTTCGCCTGTGCAGGGCGCTGCCTCTGCGCGTTATTCTAAAAGTTCTTTGGTGTGGGCCTTTTTTGAGATGAGTGCATCAGATGCTATTTGCAACATATGTCTCAAGCGTATCTCGCGTGGCCAAAACATCAGCCGCTTGGGCACCACATGCTTGACCAGACATATGTTGACCTGCCATGCAGCTCGTTGGCAAGCGTACCTCAAAGACCCACACCAATGAACAAAGCGGACCTCTCCTTGCTCCTCATCAGCTGGCATCTCCAACCCCGCTAGACCTTCAGTCCTCTCTGAAACCTGCTCTGAGAGGAATGAAGGTGTAGAATTAGGTGTGTCACAGCCAAGTGCTTCCGGGAACTCTGCTAGCGGTACACCCACGTCCGATTATAGCAGGCAAATGTCCCTGCCCCAGCTGCTGGACCGGCGAAAGAAGTTCACTCCCAGCCATCCACATGCCCAGCGGTTGAATGCTAGCTTGGCTAAATTGCTAGCACTTCAACTGCTGCCTTTTCAGTTGGTAGACTCGGCCCCCTTCCGTGAGTTTGTACAATGTGCGGTTCCTCAGTGGCAGGTCCCCAAACGCCACTTTTTCTCACGGAAGGCAATTCTCTACCGGCATGTGGAAGGCAATGTCCTTGCCTCGCTGGACAGGGCGGTCAGCGGTAAGGTGCATATTACCGCTGACTCATGGTCCAGCAGGCATGGACAGGGACGTTACCTGTCTTTCACGGCCCATTGGGTCTCTCTTCTGGCAGCTGGGAAGGATGCAGGACAAGGTGCAGTAGTGTTGGAGGTTGTTCCGCCACCACGCCTCCAAAATGCTACTATTGGTTGTGACACACCTCTCTCCTCCACCCCCTCCTCTTCTTCTTCCTCCATGGCCTCTTCCAGTGCTCTGTCCTCAGAACCAGCGGTGCTTCGTAGGCGTTCCAGGGGCTACGCAAGTACGCAGGCAAAACGATGCCATGCCGTGCTTGCGCTGGTTTGTTTGGGGGACAGGAGCCACACTGGGGCGGATGTTTTGTCAGCTCTGCAGGGGCAGGCCGAGAGGTGGTTGACGCCACGCCAGCTTAAGCCAGGAATGGTGGTTTGTGACAATGGCACCAACCTCCTCTCCGCCCTCCGACAGGGACAACTGACCCATGTGCCCTGTGTAGCTCACGTCCTTAACCTGTTGGTGCAGCGGTTCTTGGGCAGGTACCCCGGCTTACAGGATGTCCTGAAGCAGGCCAGGAAAGTCAGTGTGCATTTCCGCCGATCATTTAATGCCTGTGCTCGGCTGGCTGAGCTCCAAAAGGAGTTGAACCTGCCCAAGAACCGCCTTATATGTGACATGCCCACCAGATGGAACTCAACGTTGGCCATGCTGCAGCGGCTGCACACGCAGCACAGGGCCATTAATGAGTACCTGTGCGACTACGGCACCAGGACAGGGTCAGGGGAGCTTGGTTTTTTCTCACCACGCCAGTGGGGCATGATCAGGGATGCATGCACTGTCCTGTCACCGTTTGAGGAGGCCACAAGGATGGTGAGCAGTGACAGTGCATGCATCAGTGACACTGTAACTCTCTCTCGTCCACCTCTTGGAGCATACGCTGCATGGAATAATGGACAGGGCACTTGAGGCAGAACAGAGGCAGGAAGAGGAGGACTTCCTTGCCTCTCAAGGCCCCCTTTATCCAGACAGTGTTCCTGCTGTGCCACCCATCACACAGGAAGAGGATGAGGATAAGGAAGAGGAGGAGGAGGATGATTGTGTCAGCATGGAGGTGGAGGCTGGCACTCAGCATCAGCAGCAGCAGCAGCAGCAGTCTTGTAGGGATGATTTACAGTCCCAAGAAACACGTGGACTTGTACGTGGCTGGGAGGAGGTAGCTGCGGATCATGTTGTCCTTAGTGACCCAGAGGACTCCGGACCGAATGCCTCAGCTAACCTACGCTGCATGGCCTCCCTGATCCTGCAAAGCCTGCGGAAGGATCCTCGTATTCTTCGGATCAAGGAGAGGGACCATTACTGGCTGGCCACTCTCCTTGATCCACGGTACAAGGGTAAGGTTGCCGACCTTATCTTGCCATCGCAGAGGGAGCAGAGGATGAGACATCTCCGGGAGGCCTTGCAGAAAGGTCTGTGCAACGCGTTCCCAGAGACTGGGAGGTTACAAACTCCTGGTCCTGGACAACGTGTTGCTGAGGCATCGGTCAGAAGGAGCGGTGGAGAAGTTGGCCTTCTGACTGATGCTTTCAGACAATTTTTTAGTCCGCAGCCCCAAGGTATGATCGGTTCCAGCACCCATCGCCAGCGTCTGATTTACATGGTGCAGGAATACCTAGGGGCAAGGTCAGACTTGGACACCTTTCCCACCGAAAATCCTCTGGCTTACTGGGTCTTGAGGATGGATCACTGGCCAGAGCTTACACAGGCTTTGTTACCGATCACAGGGTGCGCCTGTCCACCGAATCAGTTGATCGACTGACCTTCATCAAGATGAATCAGTCTTGGATCACCCACAGCTACCAAGCACCTAAAGCTGATGTAACAGAATAATTTGTTTTGAAATATCACATCCCTTCAAGACTGCCTATGCCGATGCTGAGTGACTGTCCTGTTATGTTGATTGTCTATCCTCTTCCTCCTCCGCTGATATGTTGGAAGAACATTTCTGGTTCTGGGTGATGCCATCAGCCCAATTTTTCTGCCCCTGTTTAACAGGGGCGTTTAAGTACAATTTTTGATGCAATGCTTTGCAGCAGGGCTAATTCCTGCAATCAAACAAGAGTATATGGGAGAGGTTGCAGTGTCGTGGCACCAGCACCAGTGCCTAAGGCCCAATTTTTCTGCCCCTGTTTAACAGGGGCGTTTAAGTACAATTTTTGATGCAATGCTTTGCAGCAGGGCTAATTCCTGCAATAAAACAAGAGTATATGGCAGAGGTTGCAGTGTGGTGGCACCAGCACCAGTGCCTAAGGCCCAATTTTTCTGCCCCTGTTTAACAGGGGCATTTAATTACAATTTTTGATGCAATGCTTTGCAGCAGGGCTAATTCCTGCAATAAAACTAGAGTATATGGAAGAGGTTGCAGTGTGGTGGCACCAGCACCAGTGCCTAAGGCCCAATTTTTCTGCCCTTGTTTAACAGGAGCGTTTAAGTACAATTTTTGATGCAATGCTTTGCAGCAGGGCTAATTCCTGCAATAAAACTAGAGTATATGGAAGAGGTTGCAGTGTGGTGGCACCAGCACCAGTGCCTAAGGCCCAATTTTTCAGCCCCTGTTTAACAGGGGCGTTTAATTACAATTTTTGATGCATTGCTTTTCAGCCCCTTCCTGTGCCCACCCAGAGTAACGGTGAGGACTTATAGTGTTGTGGCACCAGCACCACAACCACCAAAGGTCAATTTTTCTACCACTGTTCAACAATGACATGTAATTACAATTCTTGATATAATCGTTCACAGCAGGGCGCTCCAGCGCCCACCAAGAGTCACTTTGAGGGCTTACAATGTTGTGGCAAAACCAACACCTTGTTCCGCCATTTCTGCAGAGCATATAGGGCAGGCCCCTACTTTCAAACATCCAACTTACAAACATCTCCTACTTGCAAACGGAAGGAGACAACAGCAAGTGAGATGAAAAAAGATGGACGACAAAACAAATTATACAGGGGTGATAACCCTTCCCTATGTTTTCCAAAAAGCTTAAAAATAGTTTTTTTGACTGGAGCTACACTTTAAAAATTTACCAGTTGAAAATTACAAACAGATTCAACTTAACACAACAAACCTACACAGTCCCTGTCTTGTTTGCACCGCCTGTATACTGCTGTTCTGAGTATATAGGGCCTGGGGGCCACATGCATTTCCTTTTTTAAATATGGGTACAGGGTTCCCCTTAATATGCGTACAAGACCCAAATAGGCTGGTAATGGGCAGGGAGGGCTACCCATGCCATTTTTCTCAATGATTTTCAACCATGTTGCAGGAACCAGATATAACATTAAAACCGCAAGCAGTTTTAAATGGTGTTATTTCCGTTTAATGTCATTTTGTGCAGGGACTGTTCTAAACACGGGAAACACGTGGCACTTCACAGGCATACTACAGACACCCCCCAGGCACCATATTTAAAGGAATATTTCACTTTTTTTTCACTTTAATCGTCATTAAAATCAGTGCTCCCGCCAAAACGGCCATTTTTAAAAACATTTTAGGCATTGACCCATGTCCCCTGGGGCAGGAGCCAGGTCCCCAAACCCTTTTTAGGACAGTATCTTGCATATTAGCCGTTAAAATTAGCACTTTTAATTTCGAACGTTCGAGTCCCATAGACTTCAATGGGGTTCTAACGTTCGTACGAATTTGGGGTCCGTTCGAAAGTTCTGGTGCGAACCGAACCGGGGGGTGTTCGGCTCATCCCTACTTCTGAGTATTACAATACCACATGTGTGGGACTTTTTCACAGCCTGGCCACATAGAGAGGCCCAACATGCAGGGAGTGCCATCAGGTGTTCTAGGAGCATAAATTACACATCTAACTTGTTGACTACCTATTACACTTTTGAAGGCCCTGGAGCACCAGGACAATGACACGTGGCACTGAAGACAGATGGCACTGATACGTGGCACTGATGACACGTGGCACTGATGACAGATGGCCCTAATATGTAGCACTGATGACAGATGGCACTTATACGTGGCACTGATGACACGTGGCACTTATACGTGGCACTGATGACACGTGGCACTAATACGTGGCACTGATGACAGATGGCACTAATACGTGGCACTGATGACAGATGGCACTAATACGTGGCACTAATATGTGCCACTGATGACAGATGGCACTAATACGTGCCACCGATGACGCGTGACACTGATGACAGATGGCACTGATAAGTGGCATTGATGACATGTGACACTGACAACAGATGGCACGTGACACTGACAGGTGGCACTGATGACAAATGGCACTGATGACAGATGGCACTAATATGTGGCACTGATGACAGATGGCACTATGTGGCACTGATGACACGTGGCACTGATGACAGATGACACTTATACGTGGCACTGGGGACAGATAGCACTAACAGGTGGCATTGGGGACAGATATCACTAACAGGTGGCACTGGGGGCAGGTAGCACTGGGGTGGATTGCACTGGGGTGGATGGCACTGAGGCAGGATGGCACTGGGGTGGATAGCATTGGGGTGGATGGCACTGGGGCAGGATGGCACTGGGGGAGGATGACACTGGGGGAGGATGGCACTGGGGCGGATGGCACTTTTTAAACTTTTTTTTACACTTACAGCCGCTGCAGCCGTTCATCTCTCCCCTCTCACACGCTGTCTGTGTGAGGAGGGAGAGCGGCGCTGAGAGATGATCTCATATGTTTACATATGAGATCATCTCACATTGGACACGCCGATCGCGCTGTAAACGGCTGCTGTGATTGGCCGTTTACAGCGATCTGTGTTTGCCTGTCTCCGGGGGACACAGCAAACACAGAACTTCCCCGATGCGCGCCCGCGGCGGCGCGCATTGCGGAAGTAAACAACAGGACGTCCAGGGACGGCCTCCCGGACGAAAGTGCCTGCTCTATAGCCGTCATTCGGCTATAGGGCGGGCGGGAAGAGGTTAAAAACTACGGGATAATGGTGTTGTGGTAACTTGCCCAAAAAATAAATACATAAATAATATTATTCTTGATATCACTAGGGAAAAAAAGCCTTTGGCCTCTTTCACACTGACGTCCCGTTCAGGCCCGCCTGTCAGTTTTTCAGGCGGACCTGAACGGGTGCTCCATAGAGGTCTATGGAGCGTCGGATGTCAGCGGTGACATGTCCGCTGACATCCGACCCGCTCCGATCCGAAAAAGTGTAACGGAGGAAAAAGCTATTTTTCCATCCGTCTGCGGATCGGATCGGGTGACGACGGGCACTGCGGTCCGTCGTCATCCGATCTCCCATAGGGGAGAGCGGCGCTGTGACAGGTCCGTCCCTGCGCAGTGTGCAGAGACGGAGCTGTCATCTCCCTGCTCAGCGGGGATCGGCGGAGTGATCCCCGCTGAGCAAACGGACATCCACGGTGCGGATCAGAACTGATCCGCCCCGTGTGAAAGGACCTTTAGAAAATTTGTTTGCAATAACTCCATCAGGCCGCGTACACACGGGCGGATTGTCTGGCCAACTAAGTTCGTCAGACAATCCGACAGACAGTCCGTCCAACTTTTGAATGAACGGACTTGACCACACACGATGAACAGACAGTCTGCTGAAAGCTTGCGCGATGACGTGTACAGCACGTACGACGGGACTAGAAATACGACGTCCAATACACTGCAATGCAACCTTCGGCCGTGTAAATCCTTTCTGAGCATGCGCCATACTTAGTCCGTCCAACTTGCCTACTCACGAGCGGACTGTCCGCTGAAACCAAGTTTGGACGGACTGTATTACGGAAATTCCGAAAGACTTAGTCCGCCAGACTGTCCGCTGAAAAAGTCCGCTGAAGCCCACACACGAGCGGATTGTCCGCTGAAACACGTTTCAGCGGATTAAGTTGGACGGACAATCCTCTCGTGTGTACGCGGCCTCAGTATCACAAGCAAAACAGCTTCATTATTATCCCATTAACCACTTGCTTACTGGGCACTTAAATCCCCCTCCTGACCAATTTTCAGCTTTCAGCACTGATGCACTTTGAATGACAATTGCGCGGTCATATAACACTGTACCCAAATGACATTTTTATCATTTTTCCCCACAAATAGAACATTCTTTTGGTGGTATTTGATCACTGCCACCCATCAGTACCCATCACTGCCACCCATCAGTGCCCATTTCTGCCACTTATCGGTGCCCATCACTGCCACCGCATCAGTGTACATCAATGAAGGAGAAAAATTACCTGCTTACAAAATTTTATGAAAAAATAGAAAAAAATAATAATTTAAACTTTTAAATTTTATGGGTGGCAGAAATGGGCACTGATGGGTGGCAGTGATGGGCACTGATGGGTAGCAGCGATGGGCACTGATTTCTTACACTGATAAGGGGCACTGATTGGCACCACTGCTGAGCATTTATAGGTGGCACTTGTGGGCATTGATAGGTGGCACTTATGGGCATTGATAGGTGGCACTGGTGGGCACTGTGGGCACTGGCAGGTGGCAATAACAGGTGGTACTGGCAGGGGGTACTGATTGGCACAGATGAGGTGCCTGTGTTCCTTCCTCTTCGGGACCGATGTCCCTTCAACTTAAGCCGGTGATCTGCTTTTTTCTCTCCTCACACGTGAGGAGAAAAAAAAAACATTACCGAGATTTTGTTTACATCATGTGATCAGCTGTCATTGGCGGACAGCTGATCACATGCTAAGGGGCCGGGACCAGCCCCTTACTCGGATCGGTGATCAGTCTCAGTGACTCGTGATCACGGCGCGCGCAGGGAGCGTGCATAGGGGAGGACGTCCTATGACGGCCTCCCGGAAATTGAGGTCCGTGCTGTAGCCGTCATTCGGCTATGGCCCAGACCTCAAGTGGTTAAAGAAGATGAGAATGTGCGCTGCAATTTGATATTTCATAATTTGCCACGTCACGAATGTTAATGCTGCATTATGAAAGCTAGTTTACAAAACCGACCGCTTCCGACTCGTCCTTGTTTCCGAGCATGAGTGTTTGTACTTTGGACTTTTCTCTGACAGACTTGTGTACACATGCTCGGAGAAATCCAAAAACACACACTTATCTGCTGAAAATTGTAAAACCTGCCATCCAAAATGTGTCTGTGGAAAATCCGACATTATCCGATGGAGTGTACAAATGGTTGGATTTTCCACCAACAGTTTATCATCACACAATTCCCTTTGGAAAATCTGATCGTGTGTACGAGGTTTTAGGTAGGTGTGTGTGTGTTGTTTTTTGTTGTGGAGTCACAAATCAAAATAAAAGGTGACACATTTTCCACTGCTCTCTATTAGCGATGGCAGCAACATTTTTTAAATAAAAGCAGATTTTCATTCAGCTTTAACATACTGTGATCCGTCTTCACAGACGGCAGATTTGCTTTTGAAGTGAATTTTACATTAGGTGTCTTGACAGCTTCTGTAATTATACACCAGAAAAAAGAAAATTACACAGTGATAATGACTAACGTCAGAGATGCCCAGACACACAGGTTACTCAGGTGGCTGGTCTTCCATCTATAGAATATGATTTGTCTTCCCAGGCTGTATATGAGATATAATCTGCTGAAATAACTGAGACACGTCAACTAATCTGAAATCAGAATGCAGGAGCCACATTTATATAAACAGAGGTCAAAGTGCACCTATAGCCAACTTTCGAACTAGAAACCAACGCAGTAAGTCAAATCAAATTAAAAAGAGAAACATCATGATGTTTCTCTTTTTAATTTGTGTTCCATAATATCGACTGGGCTCTCGTGATTTAACCACTTGACAACTGGGCACTTAAACCCCCCTCGTCACCAGACCAATTTTCAGCTTTCGGTGCTCTCACACTTTGAATGACAATTAGTCATGCAACACTGTACCCAAATTAATTTTTTGTCCTTTTTTTTCCCTACAAATAGAGCTTTTGTTTGGTGGCATTTGATCAAAAGAAAAAAGACTGTACATTTTGAAAAAAAATGAATTTTTCTTGGTTTCTGTGGTAAAATTTTGCAAATCATTAATTTTTCTTCATAAAAATTGGCTACAATTTATACTGCTACATATCTTTGGTAAAAATAACCCAAATTAGTGGATATTATTTGGTCTTTGTGAAAGTTAGAGAGTCTACAAGCTGTGGTGCAAATCATAAAAAATTTATCGCACCTGATGTACTGGCGGCCTATCTCATTTCTTGCGACCCGAACAACCCAGGACAGTACAAATACCCCCCAAATGACCCATTTTTTGAAAGTAGACATTCCAAGGTATTTAGTAAGATGCATGGTGAGGTTTTTTTATGTTGTCATTTTTTCCCACAATTCTTTGCAAAATAAAGATTTTTTTTTTCACACAAAATTGTTATTGTAATAGGTTATTTCTCTCACGTGGCATGTGTATACTTATACTGAATCATGCCCCAAAATACATTTTGCTACTCCTCTTGAGTATTATGATACCACATGTGTGGGACTTTTTCACAGCCTAGCCACTTAGAGAGGCCCAACATGCAGGGAGCACCATCAAGTGTTCTAGGAGCATAAATTACACATTATTGTTATTATTATTATTATTATTACAGGTTTTATATAGCGACAACAGTTTGCGCAGAGCTTTACAACATGAGGGCAGACATTACAGTTACATTACAATTTGGTACAAGAGGAATCAGAGGGCCCTGCTTGTTAGAGCTTACAATCTAAAAAAGGAAGGGTCAATTGACACAAAAGGTGTGGAAGGAAGAGCTGATGGAGGAAGTAAAACAGTGTTAGTTAGAAGCAGGATAGGCTTCTTTTAGAGAAGGGTTTTCAGGGATCGTTTAAAGATGGATAGATTAGGGGACAGTCAGGCAGATTGGGTTAGGGAGTTCCAAAGGATGGGAGAAGCTCTGGAGAAATCCTGGAGGCGAGCATGGGAGGAGGTGACAAGGGAGCTAGAGAGCAGGAGGGCTTAGGATGACTGAACAGAGCGGCTTGGTTGGTATTTTGGGACTAGGTTAGTGATGTAGCTGGGAGCAGAGTTATGGATGGCTTTGTAAATTATTGTTAGTACTTTGAATTTTATTTGTTGGGTGAGTGGAAGCCAGTGGGATTTGCAGAGAGGGGTGGAGGACACTGAATACCTGGTAAGGTGGATGAGTCTGGCAGCGGCATTCGTTATGAACTAAAGTCTATGTAAAGGTAATCCAATGAGGAGGGAGTTGCAGTTGGTCAAGGCAAGAGATGACCAGGGAGTGAATTAGAAGCTTGGTGGTGTCATTAGTTAAAATGGGGCATATGATTTGGACAGGGATTGTAAGTGGGCCTGAAAGGACAGTTCAGAGTCTAAGGTTACCCCTAGCACCCTGGCATGTGGGGACGGACTGATAGATGTGCCATTGATCTTGACAGAGAAGTCGGGAAGGGGCACGTGGGGGAGGAAATCTTAAGAGCTCGGTTTTAGATAGATTAAGTTTGACATCCAGGCTGATATGTCTGTTAGTAGATCAGTGATGCGTGAGGAGATTGATGGGGTGAGCTGAGGGGCAGAGAGATAGATTTGGGTGTCATTAGCATATAAATGGTAGTGAAAGCCATGGGAGGCTATCAGCTGACCCAGGGAGAACATGTAGATCGAGAATAGTAGAGGTCCAAGGACAGAACCTTGGGGAACCCCAACGGAAAGGGGAGTTGGAGAAGAGGAAGTGGAGTTGTAAGTGACACTGAAGGTGCGATGAGATAGGTAAGATTCGAACCAACGGAGAGTGCAGCCATGGAGGCCAAGAAAATTTTGTTTTTTGAGGAGGAGGAGGGGGTGGTCGACTGTATCAAAGACAGCAGAAAGGTCCAAGAGTAAGAGCATGGAATAATGACCGTTGGTTTTGGCTGTTAGTAAGTCGTTTGTGAGTTTTAGGAGGGCAGTTTCTGTGGAGTGCTGTGGGCAAAATCCAGACTGAAGGGGATCAGGAAGGTTATTCTCAATGAGGTGGTCGCTCAGTCGGTTGTAGACTAAACATTCAAGGAGTTTGGAGGCAAAAGGGAGTAAAGAGATGGGTCTTAAGTTGTTAAGATTAATGGGGTCTGAGGCCTTTTTTGGTATGGGAGTGACTAGTAGATGTTTTAGAGGGTTAGGGAAGATGGCAGTAGAGAGTGAGAGGTTGAAGATATGAGTTAAGGAGTGTAGGATTGAGTCAGATGGTGACCGTAGTATTTGAAAAAGAACAGGGTCAGGGGGCAGGAGGTTAGGTGGGCATTAGAAAAAAGTTTTGTGACTTCCTCTATAGTAGCTGGGTTAAAAGAAGGATGTATTGATTGTGCAGGAGGACAAGGAGTGTAAAGTGAGGGAGATGTCTGTAGAGTGGAGATCTCGAGACAAATTGTCTCAATCTTATTTTTGAAGTGATTAGCAATCTCCTGGGCAGTGAGTAAGTTAGTGGTATTGGGTAATGGAGGACAAAGTAGAGTGATAAAGGTAGAAAAGAGTTGACGGGGACTGCGTGAGAGGGTGTTAATGAGAGTTATAAAGTAGGTCTGTTTGGCAGCGTGCAGGCAGGAATGGTATTTTTGGAGGGCAGATTTATATTGGCTGAAATCTTGCTGTGACTTAGTTTTACGCCACAGACGCTGAAGAGCGCAGCAACATTTTTTGAGGCTTCTGGTATTGTCTGTCTGCCAGGGTTGTAGCGGTCGGAGCTTGATTCTGTGTGTAGGGAGGGGGTGAAGGTATCGAGGGTGAATGACAGTGCACTGTTGTAGACAGAAGTAGCCAAGTTGGGGCAGGATTTTGTCGTACGGAGACAATCTGTAGCAGAAAAAAGAAGAGAAGGGTTAAGATGGCAAAGGTTTCTATGAGTAATAGTTTGGTAGATGGAAGGCAAAGAGGAGGCAGACAAGGAGAGAGTGAAACTTATAAGGTGGTGATCAGATAAGGAATATTGGAGAGAGTGTGTGGAGTGCATAGATAGGAGAATATGAGGTCAAGGCAGTTGCCAACAGACTGAGTAGAAACACTTGTCCATTGTTTTAGCTCAAAGAGGAGGTTAGGCTCAGCAGCTTAGAAGTAGCAGGAGTGTTAAGATTAACAGGGATGAAGTCACCAAGAATGATTGTTGGAATTTCAGAGGAGAGAAAGTAGGGTAGCCAGGCAGAGAAGTCGTCAAGGAAGTTTGATACCGGTCCAGGGGGCCGATAGATCACAGCAATTCTCAATGAAACTGGAGAAAATAGATGAATACAGTGAGCTTTACATGAAGAGAAGGACAGGGAGGGGGGTGGATGAAGAACCTGAAAAGTGCTTTGAGGGGATAGGAGGATTCCAACATCACCTCCTTTCCGTCCACTAGGCCTGGGAGAGTGAGCCCACAGGAGGCCACCATAGGAGAGAGAAGCAGGAGATGGAAGGTCAGATTCTTGAATCCAGGTCTCAGTAATTGCAAGTAGGTTCAGGGAGTTAGTGATAAATAGGTCATGGACAGTGGTAAGTTTGTTACAAACAGAGAGGGCATCTAACATTTAACTTCTAACATCTAACTTCTTAACTACCTATTAAACTTTTGAAGGTCCTGGAGCACCAAGACAATAAAACGTGACACTGACGTGGCACTGATGACAGATGGCACTGATACGTGGCACTGATGGCATGTGACACTGATGTGGCACTGATCACAGATGGCACTAATACGTGGCACAGATGACACGTGACACTGATGACAGATGCCACTAATATGTGGCACTGATGACACGTGGCACTGATGACAGATGGCACTAATACATGGCACTGATGACACGTGGCACTAATACGTGGCACTGATGACAGATGGCACTAATACGTGGCACTGCTGACAGATGACACTAATACATGGCACTGATGATAGGTAGCACTAATGTGTGGCACTGATGACACGGGACACTGATGACAGATGGCACGTGATACTGACAGGTGCCACTGATGCATGGCACTGATGACAGATGCCACTTATATGTGGCACTGGGGACAGATGGCACTAACAGGTGGCACTGGGGACAGGTGGCACTGGGGACAGGTGGCACTGGGGACAGGTGGCACTGACAGGTACCATGTGCACTTTATTTTCCCTTTTTTTTCTTATACTCACAAACTGCAGCCGTTCACTCTACCTCCTCACACGCTGTCTCTTTGTGAGGCGGCAGAGTCGACAATGAGAAATGATCTCATATTTTTACATATGAGATCATCTCTCATTGGACACTCCGATCGAGTGCTAAATGGCCGCTGTGATTGGACATTTAGCACGATCTGTGATTGGCTGTATTCAAGGGGCATGGACAAAACAGAATTTCCCTGATGCGCGCTGCCATAGGGGTGCCCTCCCGGTAATTGGAGTCCACGATGTAGCTGTCTTTCGGCTATAGTGCAAACGCCTAGTGGTTAAATTAACCACTTGCCGACCGCCGCACGACGATATACGTCGGCAGAATGGCACGGGCAGGCATATTGGCGTATATATAAGTCCCTGCCTGCCCGCGGGTGGGGGGCCCGATCGGGCCCCCCCCCGGTGCCTGCGGCGGTCGGCATTCGTTCGGGAGAGATCAGGGATGAGGGGACGGCCATTCATTCATGGCCACCCCCTCGCGATCGCTCCCGACGAATGAAAATCCTCGGTGACATCACTTCCTCTCCTGTATTGTAAACACAGGCAGAGGAAATGATGTAATCTCTCCTCGTGTCGGTCTTTTTCGTTCCGGCACGGAGGAGAGAGGATCGGTGAGTTGCACCTAACACTACACTAACAGTAGAACACGCCAGGCACACTTTTCACCCCCCTGATCACCCCCCAATCACCCCCCCAATCACCCCTGCCCCCCCAGTCACAGTGACACCAAGTGCATTTTTTATAATTTTTTTTTTTTATTTTTTTTTTTGCATTGGTGTCATTTGTGACTGTAATAACTGTTAGGGCAGTTAGGGTTAGCCCCCTTTAGCTCTAGGGTGCCCCCCTAACCCCCCCAATAAAGGTTTAACCCCGTGATCACCCCCCGTCGCCAGTGTCACTAATAAGCGATTTTTTTCTGATCGCTGTATTAGTGTCACAGGTGACGCTAGTTAGGCAGGTAAGTATTTAGGTTCGCCGCAGCTTTTTATAGCGTCAGGGACCCCCATATACTACCGCATAGCCCCCTGATTGCCCCCCAGTTAACCCTTTCACCAGTGATCACCATATAACTGTTACAGGTGACGCTGGTTGGTTAGTTATTTTTTTTTTGTTTCAGGGCACCCGCCATTTATTACCTAATAAAGGTTTAACCCCCTGATCACCCGGCGGGTGATATAAGTTTGAGGGTCAGATAAGGCCTGCGTCGCCCCAGCGTCAGGTTAGTGCCAGTACCGCTAACACCCACGCGCAAAGCATACACCTCCCTTAGTAATATAGTATCTGATCAGATCTATATTAGCGTTGCCTTCATTTTAGGTTTCCCAAAACGCATTGTTAGCGGGATCAGCCCAGATACCCGCTAGCACCTGCGTTTAGCCCCTCCGCCAAGCCCAGCCCAGCCCACCCAAGTGCAGTATCGATCGATCACTGTCACTTACAAAACACAACACACATAACTGCAGCGTTCGCAGAGTCAGGCTTGATCCCTGCGATCGCTAACAGTTTTTTTTGTAGCGTTTTGAAACAGTCGCTGACAGGCTAGGTGCTTTTTTACCTGTGAGTCTCACTAGTGTACCCCTAAATTTAGAGCCCAAAATGGCAAAGCGAAGGTACACTAGTGAAGAGGCCTACACGTTTCTGAGCATGACAGATAGTGAAGAGGACGTCACTCATCTGTCAGATTCAGGCTCAGAATACGATCCTGTAGAGGACAGCGGCTCCATGACAGATAGCTCTGACGACGGAGATGAGGCCGCTGCTAAGAACAGGTGTGCCCAATCCCGTATGTATTCTGTTGTTGAGGTGCAGGAACCGCAGGTCACTCGTATGGAGCAGAGACGTACTAGAGCCGCTCAACCTTCTGGTGAACTGGCAAGCACCAGCGGCCTAGTACACCCTGGACGTACATCCAGCACTGCAGTAACACGTGGTGACGTGGCGAGTCCCATAAGTGCAGTTCAAGCTGGCGAGGTGGCAAGCACAAGTAGTGTCCCGCTGCCACCAAGAAGAAGACAAAGACAGGCCCGTCGTACCCATAGTGCCCTTCCTGCAGAATTCGCCAATCCTATTTGGGTGCCCACATCTTCTGCAGAACCCGTACTTCCCCCATTCACTGGCCAACCTGGCATTAACGTGGAAACAGTTGATTTTACGACACTTGACTTTTACTCACTGTTTTTCACCGAAGATCTCTATAGATCTATTGTGGACCAAACCAATTTGTACGCTGCTCAACACATCGCCACTATTCCCCAGTCCGCCCTTGCCAAACAATGGAAACCAGTTACGGTTTCCGAATTTAAAATCTTTCTGGGCCTCTCCCTCAACATGGGCATAACCAAAAAGAGTGAATTGCGGTCATATTGGTCCACTGACCCAATTCACCATATGCGCGTGTTCTCTGCTTCCATGTCCAGGGCACGATACGAGATGATTTTGCGGTTCATGCACTTCAGCGACAATGAACTCTGTCGTCCTCGTGGAGACCCTGAATACGATCGGCTCTACAAAATTCGGCCCCTCATAAACCACTTCAACCAACGTTTTGCAGACATGTTTACTCCCCATCAAGTTGTCTGCGTTGATGAGTCCCTGATTAAGTTTTCTGGTCGCTTGTCATTCAAACAATACGTCCCCAACAAGCGTTCCAGATACGGGGTCAAGATGTATAAGCTCTGTGACAGGGCCACAGGCTATACACGTAGTTTCATGGTTTATGAGGGTAGAGATAGTCACGTAGAGCCGGAGAACTGCCCTGATTACATAGGAAGCGCTGGCAAGATAGTGTGGGACATGGTGTCACCCTTATTCGGAAAGGGGTACCACTTGTACGTGGACAATTATTACACAAGCGTGCCACTGTTTAGTCACTTGTTTGATCAGCAGATTGGAGCATGTGGCACCGTGCGACCTAATCGCCGGGGCTTTCCCCAGCGGCTTGTAGAGTCCCCTCTTAGGCTGGGGGAGAGAGCCTGCTTGCGCAGTAATAATTTGCTCGCTATGAAGTGGAGGGATAATAAGAATGTTTTCGTTCTTACCTCCCTTCATGCAGACACGACGGTCCAAATTCCTACGGCGACTGGTATTGTGGAGAAACCCCTCTGTGTCCACAAATATAACCTTAACATGGGAGGGGTGGACCTCAATGACCAGTTGTTGGCGCCGTATCTAGTTGCCCGTAAGGCCAGACGCTGGTACAAAAAAGTGTCTGTTTATTTATTCCAATTGGCTATACTGAATGCTTATGTACTACACAAAGCTTCAGGACGGACTGGATCCTTCCTCAAATTCCAGGAGGATATCGTCAGAGCCCTTCTGTATCCAGACGGTGCTCCACCTCACCTTCCCCTACCAGATGCAGTAAGCCGGCTGCATGAGAGGCATTATATTTATGTCCTCCCGAGTACCCCTACCCAACGAGCCCCCCAAAGAAAATGTCGTGTCTGCAGAAAGCGCGGATTTAGGCGTGACACCCGTTATTGTTGTCCCCGCTGTCCTGACAATCCTGGTCTTTGCATTGGTGAATGTTTTGAACGCTACCATGAACTAGTTGAGTATTAGCGTAGGGTACAGCATTGCACAGGCTAGGCACACGTTCACAGGGTCTCCCAAGATGCCATCGCATTTTGAGAGACCCAAACCGCTGGAACCGTTACAACAGAAGTGTTAAAGTTACATAAAAAAGTGTTTAAAAAAAAAAAAAAAAGTAAAAAAAACAAAAAACCAAAAAAAATATAAAATAAAAAAACCAAAAATAGTTGTCGTTTTATTGTTCTCTCTCTCTCTATTCTCTCTCTATTGTTCTGCTCCTTTGTACTGTATTCTATTCTGCAATGTTTTATTGTTAACCATTTTTTGTTTTCAGGTACGCCATTCAGCTGTAGCGTGGATTTATTTATCTTGACAGCAACAGCGTTTGCTCCCACGATACGTAAAGCCACGACTCCAGCGCTGTCGGAGGTGATTTCACCACCACAGTTAAAAAAAGAGCATATATGCCGAAGCATGGGGGCATAAGGGGTGGAGGAGCGATCTGCTCCTACCTTTTGCGGGAGGATGCCCCCATGCTTCGGCATATATATATTTTAGGCACAGATTGTGTTAAATGTGTTATTTTTTGCGATTTTTTTTGTATTTGCTTTGCAGGTATGGTAAGTCCTACTGTTATACTGTAATGTTACTTTGTTTTATTGTTAACCATCATTTGCTTAGCAGGTACGCCATTCTGCTGCAGAGCGGATTTATTTATCTTGACAGCAACAGCGTTTGCTCCCATGATACATAAAGCCGCGACTCCAGCACTGTCGGGGGTGATTTCACCACCACAGTTAAAAAAGAGCATATATGCCGAAGCATGGGGGCATAAGGGGTGGAGGAGCGATCTGCTCCTACCTTTTGCGGGAGGATGCCCCCATGCTTCGGCATATATAAATGGTGCATGTATGCCCACCATTAGAAAGTGGGTGGATGAAGGGTGGTATCTAATGGTGGGCATACCCACCGATCAATATTTTTTTTTCGTTCAGCCCACAGGCTGCATGAAAAAAAAATTACAATATATGCCCAACCAGTTCCAGCAACATACTGGTATGTTGCGGGACTTTGAGTGCTTATACCAGAATGATGCCTGCAGGTTTAGGTATCATCTTGGTATCATTCTTTTCAGCCAGCGGTCGGCTTTTATGTAAAAGTAATCCTAGCGGCTAATTAGCCTCTAGACTACTTTTACAAGCAGTGGGAGGGAATGTCCCCCCCCCCCGCACCATCTTCCATGGTTTTCTCAGGCTCTCCTGTCCCAACAGGGAACCTGAGAATGCAGCCGGTGGTTCCGCCAGCTGACCATAGAGCTGATCAGAGACCAGAATGGCTCCAATCATCTCTATGGCCTAAGACACCGGAAGCTACAAACATTTCATGACTTAGATTTTGCGGGATGTAAACAGCGCCATTGGGAAATTGGGAAAGCATTTTATCACACCGATCTTGGTGTGGTCAGATGCTTTGAGGACAGAGGAGAGATCTAGGGTCTGATAGACCCTAATTTTTTTAAAAAAAGAGTACCTGTCACTATCTATTGCAATCATAGGGGATATTTACATTCCCTGAGATAACAATAAAAATCATAAAAAAATATATATAAATGAAAGGAACAGTTTAAAAATAAAATAAAAAAGCAAAATAAATAATAAAAAAAAAATTAATAAAAAAAAACACCCCTGTACCCCCCTGCTAAGGCGCAACGTGGAACGCAAGCGTTGGTCTGGTGGCATATGTAAACAGCAATTGCACCATGCATGTGAGGTATCACCACGAAGGTCAGATCGAGGGTACTAATTTTAGCAGTAGACCTCCTCCGTAAATCTAAAGTGGTCACCTGTAAAGGCATTTAAAGGCTTTTAAAAATGTACGTAGTTTGTCGCCGCTGCACGTTTCTGCGCAATTTTAAAGCATGTCATGTTTGGTATCCATGTACTCGGCCTAAGATCATATTTTTTATTTCATCAAACATTTGGGCAATATAGTGATTTTTAGTGCATTAAAATAAAAAAAAGTGTGTTTTTTCCCCAAAAAATGCGTTTGAAAAATCGCTGCGCAAATACCGTGTGAAAAAAAAAAATGAAACGCCCACCATTTTAATCGGTAGGGCTTTTGCTTTAAAAAAACACTTCATGTTTGGGGGTTCAAAGTAATTTTCTTGCAAAAAAAAATATTTTTTCATGTAAACAAAAAGTGTCAGAAAGGGCTTTTTCTTCAAGTGGTTAGAAGAGTGGGTGATGTGTGACATAAGCTTCTAAATGTTGTGCATAAAATGCCAGGACAGTTCAAAACCCCCCCAAATGACCCCATTTTAGAAAGTAGACACCCCAAGCTATTTGCTGAGAGGCATGTCGAGTCCATGGAATATTTTATATTTTGACAAAAGTTGTGGAAAAAATACATTATTATTATTTTTTTTTTTTTTTTTGCACAAAGTTGTCATTAAATGATATATTGCTCAAACATGCCATGGTTATATGTAAAATTACACCCCAAAATACATTCTGTTGCTTCTCCTGAGTACGGGGATACCACAAGTGTGAGACCTTTTGGGAGCCTAACCGCGTACGGTACCCCAAAATCCAAGCACCACCTTCAGGATTTCTAAGGGTGTAAATTTTAGATTTCATTCCTCACTGCCTATCACAGTTTCGGAGGCCATGGAATGCCCAGATAGCACAAAATCCCCCCAAGTGACCCCATTTTGGAAAGGAGACACCCCAAGCTATTTGCCGAGAGGTATGGTTAGTATTTTGCAGACCTTCATTTTTGTCACAAAGTTTTGAAAATTGAAAAAAAGAAAAAAAATATACATTATTTTTTTTTTTCTTCATTTTCAAAAACAAATGAGAGCTGCAAAATACTCACCATGCCTCTCGGCAAATAGCTTGGGGTGTCTTCTTTCCAAAATGGGGTCATTTTGGGGGGTTTTGTGCTATTTTGGCATTTTATGGCCTTCAAAACTGTGATAGGTAGTGAGGTGTAAAATCAAAAATTTACCCCCTTAGAAATCCTGAAGGCGGTTCTTGGTTTTCGGGGCCCCGTACGCGACTAGGCTCCCAAAAAGTCCCACACATGTGGTATCCCCGTACTCAGGAGAAGCAGCAGAATTTATTTTGGGGTGTCATTTCACATATGTCCCTGGCATGTGTGAGCAATATATCATTTAGTGACAACTTTGTGAAAAAAAAATAAAAAAAAATAAAAGTTTGTAATTTTCCCGCAACTTGTGGCAAAATATAAAATATTCCATGGACTCAACATGCCTCTCAGCAAATAGCTTGGGGTGTCTACTTTCTAAAATGGGGTCATTTGTGGGGGTTTTGTGCCATCTTGGCATTTTATGGCCTTCAAAACTGTAATAGGTAGTGAGGCGTGAAATCAAAGATTTACGCCCTTAGAAAGCCTGAAGGCGGTTCTTGGCTTTCGGGGCCCCGTACGCACCTAGGCTCCCAAAAAATCCCACACATGTGGTATCCCTGTACTCAGGAGAAGCAGCAGAATTTATTTTGGGGTGTCATTTTACATATGCCCATGGCATGCGTGAGCAATATATCATTTAGTGACAACTTTGTGAAAAAAAAAATAAAAAAAAAAAAGTTTGTAATTTTCCCGCAACTTGCGGCAAAATATAAAATATTCCATGGACTCAACATGCCTCTCAGCAAATAGCTTGGGGTGTCTACTTTCTAAAATGGGGTCATTTGTGGGGGTTTTGTGCCATCTTGGCATTTTATGGCCTTCAAAACTGTAATAGGTAGTGAGGCGTGAAATCAAAGATTTACGCCCTTAGAAAGCCTGAAGGCGGTTCTTGGCTTTTGGGGCCCCGTACGCAGCTAGGCTCCCAAAAAGTCCCACATATGTGGTATCCCCGTACTCAGGAGAAGCAGCAGAATTTATTTTGGGGTGTCATTTCACATATGCCCATGGCATGCGTGAGCAATATATCATTTAGTGACAACTTTGTGAAAAAAAAAAATAAAAAAAAAAAAGTTTGTAACTTTCCCGCAACTTGCGGCAAAATATAAAATATTCCATGGACTCAACATGCCTCTCAGCAAATAGCTTGGGGTGTCTACTTTCTAAAATGGGGTCATTTGTGGGGGTTTTGTGCCATCTTGGCATTTTATGGCCTTCAAAACTGTAATAGGTAGTGAGGCGTGAAATTAAAAATGTATGCCCTTAGAAAGCCTGAAGGCGGTGCTTGGTTTTCGGGGCCCCGTACGCGGCTAGGCTCCCAAAAAGTCCCACATATGTGGTATCTCCGTACTCAGGAGAAGCAGCAGAATTTATTTTGGGGTGTAATTTCACATATGCCCATAGCATGTGTGAGCAATATATCATTTAGTGACAACTTTGTGAAAAATTTATAAAGTTTGTCATTTTCCCGCAACTTGTGGCAAAATATAAAATATTCCATGGACTCAACATGCCTCTCAGCAAATAGCTTGGGGTGTCTACTTTCTAAAATGGGGTCATTTGTGGGGGTTTTGTGCCATCTTGGCATTTTATGGCCTTCAAAACTGTGATAGGTAGTGAGGAGTAAAATGACATATGTATGCCCTTAGAAATCCTGAAGGCGGTGCTTGGCTTTCGGGGCCCCGTACGCGGCTAGGCTTCCAAAAAGTCGACCACATGTGGTATCCCCGTACTCAGGAGAAGCAGCAGAATGTATTTTGGGGTACAATTCCACATATAACCATGGCATGTGTGAGCAATATATCATTTAGTGACAACTTTGTGTAAAAAAAAAAAAAAAATTTTTTTTTTGTCATTATTCAATCGCTTGCGGCAAAAAAATAAAATATTCAATGGGCTCAACATGCCTCTTATCAATTTCCTTAGGGTGTCTACTTTCCAAAATGGGGTCATTTGGGGGGGTTTTGTACTGCCCTGCCATTTTAGCACCTCAAGAAATGAGATAGGCAGTCATAAAATAAAAGCTGCGTAAATTCCAGAAAATGTACCTTAGTTTGTAGATGTGACAACTTTTGCGCAAACCAATAAATATACAATTATTGACTTTTTTTTTACCAAAGACATGTGGCTGAATACATTTTGGCCTAAATGTATGACTAAAATTGAGTTTATTGGATTTTTCTAATAACAAAAAGTAGAAAATATCATTTTTTTTCAAAATTTGCGGTCTTTTTACGTTTATATCGCAAAAAATAAAAATCGCAGAATCAGTCAAATACCTTTAAAAGAAAGCTCTATTTGTGGGAAGAAAAGGACGCAAATTTCGTTTGGGTACAACATTGCATGACCGCGCAATTACCAGTTAAAGCAGCGCAGTGCCAAAGTGTAAAAAGACCTCTGGTCATTTACCAGCAAAATGGTCCGGTCTGAAAGTGGTTAAAAGCAACCAAATGCACAATTGAAATACATGTTAAAGTAGATGCAAACCCAATCACTGTAATTTGCAATATTTTTAAATATTTCTATTTCATTAAAATTAGGGATAAGCAGAACTGCCCTTGGGTTGTTTTGAGTAGGGTTCGGCAAACATCAAAGAACGTTGGATGCTGAACCCTAATGAATTCAATGGGAGCCAAATCTATCATATCAAAATATCCCATCTTTTGGGATAATAGGAAAAAGGATTGTCAGAAAACATGTGGAACATTACAAATGCAAAAGAATGTTTTAAAACTTCCATTCAGCTAGGATTGGTGATTTTCCAAAACACTGATATTTACAAAGGCAAAACATTTTTGGCAAATTACATTTCCCTGCAGGGTTCTATAACAAAAACTGCACACAGGTCACCCCAAAGATTTTTCAGAACATATCACACAAAAAACAAAAGATTACTCAGCACTAGGGATGAGCTTCGTGTTTGAGTCGAACATACCTTCGACTCGAACATCGGCTGTTCGCCCGTTCGGCGAATACCGAACGTTATGGGCCGTTCACACCAAATTCGTGTGCCGCTCACAGCCCACAATGCACTGCGCCATTGCAGTGCATTGCTGGCTCATGATTGGCCAAGCATGCACTGTGACCCCGCATGCTTGGCCAATCACAGTTCCGGCAGCGAGGAGAGCCATGATTGGCCACAGGCAGGATGCCTGTGGCCAATCATAGCTCAGGCTGTCTAGTACATGCCCCACACTATATAAGGCCGCCAGCGCGGCGGCCTTGTGTAGTGTGTTGGCGTCTGTAGGAGTTAGTGGGTGTTCTCTGTGTACCTTCAACACAGTATACACCGTTCATTATCGGCCGATTTTGCATTCTTGCTCTTCTGTAATTGGGCTGTTAGTAATCTGCAGGAGTTTGTGCCTGTTGTCTGCATGCCCTGACC
This sequence comes from Lithobates pipiens, assembly GCF_037356315.1. Taxonomy (NCBI): domain Eukaryota; kingdom Metazoa; phylum Chordata; class Amphibia; order Anura; family Ranidae; genus Lithobates; species Lithobates pipiens. The sequence goes on along the minus strand of NW_027507755.1, from coordinate 7,148,775 downwards.
GCAGTATACACCGTTATATCCACCTATATAGCTAGCTATATTGCTCTTTTGTAATAGAGCTTGCAGGCAGTTGTAGGAGATTGTGCGTGTTGTCTGCGTGCCCTGACCACAGTATACACCATTATATCCACCTATATAGCTAGCTATATTGCTCTTTTGTAATAGAGCTTGCAGTCAGTTGTAGGAGATTGTGCGTGTTCTCTGCGTGCCCTGACCGTACTATACACCATTATATCCACCTATATAGCTAGCTATATTGCTCTTTTGTAATAGAGCTTGCAGTCAGTTGTAGGAGATTGTGCGTGTTGTCTGCGTGCCCTGACCGCACTATACACCATTATATCCACCTATATAGCTAGCTATATTGCTCTTTTGTAATAGAGCTTGCAGTCAGTTGTAGGAGATTACTGCGGTCAGGGCACGCAGACAACATGCACAACCACCTACAACTGACTGCAAGCTCTATTACAAAAGAGCAATATAGCTAGCTATATAGGTGGATATAACGGTATATACTGCGGTCAGGGCATGCAGACAACACGCACATATACCGTTATATCCACCTATATAGCTAGCTATATTGCTCTTCTGTAATAGAGCTTGCAGTCAGTTGTAGGAGATTGTACGTGTTGTCTGCATACCCTGACCACACTTTATACCGTTATATCCACCTATATAGCTCTTCTCTAATTGAGCCATCTGCAGGAGTTAGTGGGTGTTGTGTGCCTCCAGCACAATATACACTACCCAATTGCTGGTTTTCCCATCTCCCTTCAGGCCATTACCATGTCTGAAAGGCCAACAAGGAGAGGCAGACAGGCGCGAGCCGATAAAAGAGGGCAAGCAGGCTCTGTGTCTAGAGACAATAGTGCTGGTCGTGAATGCAGTGCATCGTCATCATCAGCACGTGGCCATGGGACACGCTTGTCCTTCTTTTCAGCAGCTGGACGTGTTGAGCCGCATCATGCCGAAGACTTGGTAGAGTGGATGCCCAAGCCCTCTTCATCCTCCTCATCCTCTCTCACCCAGGCTCAGGGTACTAGCAAAGCAGCTGCCAATGCATCGTCTTCCCTCCTCTCAATGTCATCATCAGTGACTCCTTCCCTAGACCCACCACGTCCTCCTGAGGAGTCTCCTGAACTCTTTGAGCACAGTGTTGGGTACATGCTCTAGGAGGATGCCCAGTGTTTTGTATGCTCTGATGATGATACTCAGCTAGAGGAAGGCAGTAGCGCGAATGCAGAGAGAGGGGATGCTCAAGAAGGACAGCAATCTGGCAGTCATGTTCCACAAGCTGCAGCATACTGCCAGGTTTGCTCCAGCGATGAAGAGGGAGGGGATGATGAGGGCACTGACTCCACGTGGGTGCCTGGTAGGAGAGAGGAGGAGGAGGAGGAGGAGGCACATGTCCAACGAGGCAGAATGCCCTCTGGGGGCTAGCTTAGGGGCAGCACACTGACTTAATCACACCGCAGAGCTCTGCCTGTGCAGGGCGCTGCCTCTGCGCGTTATTCTAAAAGTTCTTTGGTGTGGCCCTTTTTTGAGACGAGTGCATCAGATCGCACCGCTGCTATTTGCAACATATGTCTCAAGCGTATCTCGCGTGGCCAAAACATCAGCCGCTTGGGCACCACATGCTTGACCAGACATATGTTGACATGCCATACAGCTCATTGGCAAGCGTACCTCAAAGACACACACCAAAGAACAAAGCAGACCTCTCCTTGCTCCTCATCAGCTGGCATCTCCAACCCCACTAGACCTTCAGTCCTCTCTGAAACCTGCTCTGAGAGGAATGAAGGTGTAGAATTAGGTGTGTCACAGCCAAGTGCTTGCGGGCACTCTGCTAGCAGTACACCCACGTCCGATTATAGCAGGCAAATTTCCCTGCCCCAGCTGCTGGACCGTCGAAAGAAGTTCACTCCCTGCCATCCACATGCCCAGCGGTTGAATGCTAGCTTGGCTAAATTGCTAGCACTTCAACTGCTGCCTTTTCAGTTGGTAGACTCGGTCCCCTTCCGTGACTTTGTACAATGTGCGGTTCCTCAGTGGCAGGTCCCCAAACGGAAGGCGATTGCGGCTCATTACCGGCATGTGGAAGGCAATGTCCTTGCCTCGCTGGACAGGGCGGTCAGCGGTAAGGTGCATATTACCACTGACTCATGGTCCAGCAGGCATGGACAGGGACGTTACCTGTCTTTCACGGCCCATTGGGTCGCTCTTCTGGCAGCTGGGAAGGATGCAGGACAAGGTGCAGTAGTGTTGGAAGTTGTTCCGCCACCACGCCTCCAAAATGCTACTACTGGTTGGGACACACCTCTCTTCTCCACCCCCTCCTCTTCTTCTTCCTCCATGGCCTCTTCCAGTGCTATGTCCTCAGAACCAGCGGTGCTCCGTAGGCATTCCAGGGGCTACGCAAGTACGCAGGCAAAACGATGCCATGCCGTGCTTGCGCTGGTTTGTTTGGGGGGCAGGAGCCACACTGGGGCAGATATTTTGTCAGCTCTGCAGGGGCAGGCCGAGAGGTGGTTGGCGCCACGCCAGCTTAAGCCAGGAATGGTGGTTTGCGACAATGGCACCAACCTCCTCTCCGCCCTCCGACAGGGACAACTGACCCATGTGCCCTGTGTGGCTCACATTCTTAACCTGGTGGTGCAGCGGTTCTTGGGCAGGTACCCGGGCTTACAGGACGTCCTGAAGCAGGCCAGGAAAGTCTGTGTGCATTTCCGCCGATCATTTAATGCCTGTGCTCAGCTGGCTGAGCTCCAAAAGGAGTTGAACCTGCCCAAGAACCGCCTTATATGTGACATGCCCACCAGGTGGAACTCAACGTTGGCCATGCTGCAGCGGCTGCACACGCAGCACAGGGCCATCAATGAGTACCTGTATGACTCCGGCACCAGGATAGGGTCAGGGGAGCTTGGTTTTTTCTCACCACGCCAGTGGGGCATGATCACAGATGCATGCACTGTCCTGTCACCATTTGAGGAGGCCACAAGGATGGTGAGCAGTGACAGTGCATGCATCAGTGACACTGTACCTCTTGTCCACCTGTTGGAGCATACGCTGCGTGGAATAATGGACAGGGCATTTGAGGCAAAACAGAGGCAGGAAGAGGAGGACTTCCTTGTGTCTCAAGGCCCCCTTTATCCAGACAGTGTTCCTGCTGTCCCACCCATCACACAGGAAAAGGAGGAGGAGGAGGAGGATGATTGTGTCAGCATGGAGGTGGAGGCTGGCACTCAGCATCAGCAGCAGTCTTATAGGGATGATTTACAGTCCCAAGAAACCAGTGGACTTGTACGTGGCTGGGAGGAGGTAGCTGCGGATCATGTTGTCCTTAGTGACCAAGAGGACTCCGGACCGAATGCCTCAGCTAACCTACGCTGCATGGCCTCCCTGATCCTGCAAAGCCTGGGGAAGGATCCTCGTATTCTTTGGATCAAGAAGAGGGACCATTACTGGCTGGCCACTCTTCTTGATCCACGGTACAAGGGCAAGGTTGCCGACCTTATCTTGCCATCACAGAGGTAGCAGAGGATGACACATCTCTGGGAGGCCTTGTAGAAAGTTCTGTGCAACGCGTTCCCAGAGACTGGGAGGTTACAAACTCCTGGTCCTGGACAACGTGTTGCTGAGGCATCGGTCAGAAGGAGCGGTGGAGAAGGTGGCCGTCTGACCGATGCGTTCAGACAATTTTTTTAGTCCGCAGCCCCAAGGTATGATCGGTTCCAGCACCCATCGCCAGCGTCTGATTTACATGGTGCAGGAATACCTAGGGGTAAGGTCAGACTTGGACACCTTTCCCACCGAAAATCCTCTGGCTTACTGGGTCTTGAGGATGCATCACTGGCCAGAGCTTGCACAGTACGCAATTGAGCTCCTGGCCTGTCCTGCATCCAGCGTTCTTTCGGAACGCACCTTCAGTGCTGCTGGTGGCTTTGTTACCGATCACAGGGTGCGCCTGTCCACCGACTCAGTTGATCGACTGACCTTCATCAAGATGAATCAGTCTTGGATCACCCACAGCTACCAAGCACCTGAAGCTGATGTAACCGAATAATTTTTTTTTTGAAATATCACATCCCTTCAAAACTGCCTATGCTGATGCTGTTATGTTGATTGTCTATCCTCTTCCTCCTCCGCTGATATGTTGGAAAAACATTTTTGGTTCTGGGTGATGCCACCAGCCCAATTTTTCAGCCCCTGTTTAACAGGGGCGTTTAATTAAAATGTTTGATGCAATGCTTTGCAGCAGGGCTCATTCCTGCACCACAACTAGAGTATATTGGAGAGGTTGCAGTGTCATGGCACCAGCACCAGTGCCTAAGGCCCAATTTTTCAGCCCCTGTTTAACGGGGGCATTTAATTACAATTTTTGATGCAATGCTTTGCAGCAGGGCTCATTCCTGCACCACAACTAGAGTATATGGGAGAGGTTGCAGTGTCGTGGCACCAGCTCCAGTGCCTAAGGCCCAATTTTTCAGTCCCTGTTTCACAGGGGCATGTAATTACAATTCTTGATTAGGGATGAGCTTCGTGTTCGAGTCGAACGTACGTTCGACTCGAACATCGGCTGTTCGTGCGTTCGGCGAATTCCGAACGTTTTGGCCGTTCGCGTCAAAATTCGAGTGACGCGCGCGCGGACCATAATGCACTGCGTTGGCGCAGTGCATTGCTGCCCGATGATTGGCCAAGCATGCACTGTGACCCCGCATGCTTGGCCAATCGCAGCGCCGGCAGCGAGGAAAGCCATGATTGGCCACAGGCATCCTGCCTGTGGCCAATCATAGCTCAGGCTGTGTAGTGCACGCCCCACTCTATATAAGGCCGCCTTTGAGGCGGCTTCGTGTAGTGTGTTACTTAGCATCTGAAGCAGTGGGTGTTCTGTGTACCTTCAACACAGTACACACCAATCGTTTTTGGCTGATTTCCTATCTTGCTGCTGTGTAGTGGTTGTTGTCTGTGCCCTGACTGCAGTATACACCACTATATTCACCTCACCTATATAGCTAGTGATCTAGCTTTAACCACTTAACAACTGCCCATTGCCGATTAACGGCTTCAGGGCGGTTGTTTAACTCTGAGAGGCCATTAATTAACGGCCTCCCAGAATTCTGCTCTCGCGTGCCCCGAGGTGTGCGCACTCGAGAGCATCCGTGACCGCCGGGTCCACAGGACCCGGCGCATCACGGATCACGGTAAACGGCCGCTCATATCGGCCGTTTACCACGTGATTGCTCCGTCAAATGACGGAGTGATCACTTGGAAACAAACCGGCATCATGTTATGACGCCGGTTCCTCCCTCCCCTCTCTGTACCGATCGGTACAGCGGAGGGGAAAGAGATCGGTGTCAGCAGCGATGTGGGCTGCATCTGCAGTGCCCACATCGCTGCTCACGGAATTTAACCCCTCAATTCCCTGCCAATACTCTGCAATACCAGTGCATACTCTGCAGTACCCTGCCATTACTCTGCAGTACCCCGCCATTACTCTGCAGTACCCCGCCATTACTCTGCAGTGCAGTACCCTGCCATTACTCTGCAGTACCCTGCCATTACTCTGCAGTACCCCCCATTACTCTGCAGTAACCCCCATTACTCTGCAGTACCCCCCAATACTCTGCAGTACCCTGCCATTACTCTGCAGTACCCCCCATTACTCTGCAGTAACCCCCATTACTCTGCAGTAACCCCCATTACTCTGCAGTACCCCGCCATTACTCTGCAGTACCCCGCCATTACTCTGCAGTGCAGTACCCTGCCATTACTCTGCAGTACCCTGCCATTACTCTGCAGTACCCCCCATTACTCTGCAGTAACCCCCATTACTCTGCAGTAACCCCCATTACTCTGCAGTACCCCCCAATACTCTGCAGTACCCTGCCATTACTCTGCAGTACCCCCCATTACTCTGCAGTACCCGCCATTACTCTGCAGTACCCCCAATACTCTGCAGTACCCGCCATTACTCTGCAGTACCCGCCATTACTCTGCAGTACCCCCAATACTCTGCAGTACCCTGCCATTACTCTGTAGTACCCCGCCAATACCCCGCCAATACTCTGTAATACCCTGCCATAAATTGCCATACCCAGCCATACTCAGAGATACCCAGCCATACTCGGTGATACCCTGAAATACCCAGCCATAGACGCCCCCCACCCCTCACCGCCCTCCGGTGCTTCTACCAACTCGCCAGTACGATCAAAGCCAGAATCTTTTTTTTTTTTTTTATTTCAGGCTTCCCAGCCTAGAGGTGAGATGTGGGGTCATATTGACCCCCCAGATTTCACTGTAAAGAGGACCTGTCAACCCATATTCCTATTACAAGGGATGTTTACATTTCTTGTAATAGGAATAAAAGTGATCAAAAATATATTTTTGGGGAAAAAAATGTCAAACTAAAATAAATAAAGTAAAATGAACAATAAAAAAATAAAATAAAAATTAAAGCGCCCATGTCCCCATGTGCTCGCATGTGCCACACATGTGAGGTATCGCCGAGAATGTTAGAGCGAGAGCAATAATTCTAGTCCTAGACCTCCTCTGCAACTCAAAACATGTAACCAGTAAAAAAAAAATTAAAGCGTAGCCTATGGGGATTTTTTAAGTAGCGACGTTTGGCACCATTCCACGGGCATGTGCAATTTTGAAGAGTGACATGTTTGATATCTATTTACTCAGCATAACTTCATCTTTCACTTTATGCAAACATTGGGCTAACAAGTGGTTAATAATAGAGCTTGCAGTCAGTAGTGTTAGGAGATGCTAGTGTTAGTCTGCGTGCTCTGTACCCAGTACATACCGCTATAATATAGGGCAGGCCCCTACTTTCAAACATCCAACTTACAAACATCTCCTACTTGCAAACGCAAGGAGACAGCAGCAAGTGAGATGAAAAAAGATGGACGACAAAACAAATTATACAGGGCTGATAACCCTTCCCTATGTTTTCCAAAAAGCTTAAAGATAGTTTTTTTGACTGGAGCTACACTTTAAAAATGTACCGGTTGAAAATGACAAACAGATTCAACTTAACACAACAAACCTACACAGTCCCTGTCTTGTTTGCACCGCCTGTATACTGCTGTTCTGAGTATATAGGGCCTGGGGGCCACACGCATTTCCTTTTTTTAATATGGGTACGGGGTTCCCCTTAATATGCGTACAAGACCCAAATAGGCTGGTAATGGGCAGGGAGGGCTACCCATGCCATGTTTCTCAATGATTTTCAACCATATTGCAGGAACCAGATATAACATTAAAACCGCAAGCAATTTTAAATGGTGTTATTTCCGTTTAATGTCATTTTGTGCAGGGACTGTTCTAAACACGGGAAACACGTGGCACTTCACAGGCATACTACAGACACCCCCCAGGCACCATATTTAAAGGAATATTTCACTTTTTTTTTTCACTTTAATCGTCATTAAAATCAGTGTTCCCGCCAAAACGGCAGTTTTTAAAACTTTTTTTTGCAGTGACCCATGTCCCCTGAGGCAGGAGGCAGGTCCCCAAACCCTTTTTAGGACACTATCTTGCATATTAGCCGTTAAAATTAGCACTTTCCAATTCGAACGTTCGAGTCCCATAGACTTCAATGGGGTTCTAACGTTCGTACCGAACGCGGGGGTCGTTCGCAAGTTCTGGTGCGAACCGAACCGGGGGGTGTTCGGCTCATCCCTATTCTTGATATAATATTTCACAGCAGGGCCCATTCCTGTGCCCACCCAAAGTAACTGTGAGGACTTATAGTGTTGTGGCACCAGCACCACAACCACCAAAGGTCAATTTTTCTACCACTGTTCAACAATGGCATGTAATTACAATTATTGATATAATTGTTCACAGCAGGGCGCTCCAGCGCCCACCAAGAGTCACTTTGAGGGCTTACAATGTTGTGGCAACACCAACACCTTGTTCCGCCATTTCTGAAGAGCACATAGGGCAGGCCCCTACTTTCAAACATCCAACTAGATTTTTTTGACTGGAGCTACACTTTAAAATGTACCAGTTCAAAATTACAAACAGATTCTACTTAACACAACAAATCTACACAGTCCTTGTCTTGTTTGCACCGCCTGTTTACTGCTGTTCTGAGTATATAGGGCCTGGGGGCCCCACGTCTTTCCTTTTTTTAATATGGGTACAGGGTTCCCCTTAATATCGTATAAGACCCAAAGGGGCTGGTAATGGGCAGGCGGGGCTACCCATGCCATTTTTCTCAATGATTTTCATCCACGTTGCTGGAACCAGATATTACATTAAAAACGCAAGCAGTTTTAAATGACTTTTTTTCCGTTAAATGTCATTTTGTGCAGGGACTGTTCTAAACACAGGAAACACGTGGCACTTCACAGGCATACTATAGACACCCCCCCAGGCACGATATTTAAAGGAATATTTCACTTTTTTTTCACTTTAATCGTCATTAAAATCAGTGCTCCCGCCAAAACTGACATTTTTAAAAACATTTTAGGCATTGACCCATGTCCCCTGGGGCAGGAGCCAGGTTCTCAAACCCTTTTTAGGACAGTATCTTGCATAGATATATTTAGCCATTAAAATTAGCACTTTTTATTTCGAACGTTCGAGTCCCATAGACTTCAATGGGGTTTTAACGTTCGTACGAATTTGCGGTCCGTTCAAAAGTTCTGGTGCGAACCGAACCGGGGGGTGTTCGGCTCATCCCTACTCAGAACACTTACCAGCCAGTCTGTAAAACAACCAAATTGATTCTGTTTAACAATTCATGTTAAACACAGAGGGTTTTGATTGCAAACATTTGCAAATATACTGTATGCGTAAGCTGCAGTGCCTATGTCAAGGCTAATCTATATACTGTTGTCCTAACTTTAGAATATGAGAGTCTTCCAGCTTGGAGCACATATATCAGTGGATAGGTTAGGGCAGGTGAGCCTGGAGGGAGCTCTGCCCCCCCTTAAAGGCACAGGGACGCACATGACTTCTGTTTTTAACACGGGGTCAACTTGGTTGTATTGCAGGCTGGCTGGCAAGTGTGCTGGCAAATGTGTTGTTTGGGGTGGTTGCCACTTTTTTTGTTGCCACATAGCATTCTGCTATGTATTTTGTGGGACCTTTAGAGGGGTCTGTGTGCTGTGTTTTTTGTTTGTCTTTAAAGCTGTTAATGATATGTCATTTACCCGCAATTATCATTTTCTCTCTTCAGAAATGCCATTGTTGCTGGAGCACATCCTGCAGCAAGAATAAAATTGAGTAGAGAAATTCCATACAAAAAAAAAATACACAAGATCTCTATAAAAATCCATACCAGACCATTAATTCAAGCATACAGTCTGGGTGGCCAGGAAAGGGGAGGATGAGTAAGCAACCCTGAACCATACCAGACAAACATGCCTTCAACATAAAAGGGTTGCATTGCTGGGGGGGCCCATCTTGCAAAGCACATTCACCATGTTGATGACAACAAAGGCCACAACTGTGGCCTTTGGTTATGGGGAAGAGGCCCATGGCCCAGTGGTTTTAGGGATCTGCTGGGAGGGAGCCTATCTGGAAACCCCTTAAATTAGTGGGGCTCCAGGTACTGCCCTCCCCTATGTGAATGAGTAAGGGGTACAGTACATAGTACTCCTACTTATTCACAAAATAATGTAACCTAGAATAAAAGACACCCAAACATTTGAAAGGCCTTTATTAAAAAATAAAAATCCAGAAAAAAGACCCCCCATTGTAAATCCATTGTCAATCACGATACTTCTAGACCTAGCACACATAATCGATCCCATCGATATTCCTGCCCTGTAACAGCTCCCAAGCTATATTATGGAAGGGGCAGATTTAGCTGACATAATTGAACAAATATAGCTATGGCCATGTTTAGTTGATGTTATTACCTAACTATGACCAGTGACCTTATTTGTGCCGTGATGTCACTACTATCCCTGTGCCTTTGCTTACGTGGTTAGGGATTCCCAGCCATGTACGACAATGTGCTTGTGTTGTGGACAGTTGCTAGGTATGCTTCCTAAGAAACCATTGACAGCGCAAAGCTGTCCTATATAGAAGCAGTAGAAATATGACTTCTTTATAAATTGCTTGGCTACGCCAAACAGGAAGGCTGAGTGGCCAAAGGTTCGGGTGTGTGTCTGAAAGTCTGAACAGTTGAAGTTCAGTTCAAACCTAGGATATCATCAAAGATAAATGTCTGGTATATATTTTTACTGGGGACTGCATGCTATTTTTTTTTTTTTGGTGAGGGGGCTTCCTTTTAGCATCTATATCAGTCCTTCATCTGGTAAACACCTGCCATTTGTTTGCAAACAGAAGTAAGGGGCTTGCCATTTGCCAGCAATTTAAACACGCAATTGTTACCTTTGTAAATGTAATTTTTTTTCTGTGGAGGGTTGTATACATCCTACAGATATGCTACATGCAGGTTAAGGGCATTCCCTAGGCACATTATTTAAAAGAATATGTAAAATAAACTTTTTTTTTTTTTTTTTGCTTGGTGCATGTTCCCCCTGCCAGTGCCCAGCTGCCATGTCATTTGTTTAACAGTTCTTTGGCTAGTAGCCTAAAAAATGAGCATCATATTTGGCTAGTATTCATTTTAATGAGGTTTGGATTTGGCACCCGAAATTAACTCCGTTCACCTAACCTGCCCTGACCTGAACTTAGGTACATTTGGCTCATCCCTAGTGACCAGCAATGACTGAAGGCTAACCCGTGTAGTCCAATCCAATAGAAGAGCTACTGTAGCCCTAATTGCTAATTAATGTAATGTTGGTTCTGAAGGTTCAGAACACACAGTGCAACACAGTTTATTGCTAACCGGTCAGAGTACCCATGCAACCCATGTCCACAGCCAAAAGTGCATGCAACGGAAATGGGAACAATGAGAACTGGGACCATGGAGCAATGGAAGAAGGTGGTATGGTCTGATGAATTACATCTTCTTTTACACCATGTGGATGGTAGGGTACATGTGTGTCACTTAGCTGGGGAAGAGATGGCACCAGGGTGGGAAGAAAGCGAGCCAGCCGAGGCAGTGTGATGCTTTGTCTGGTGGAGTCCATGCCTTGGCAGGTCAGAGCTGTTTTGGCAGCCAAAGGGGGGCCAGTTCAATATTAGGTGGGTGCTCATAGTGTGATTGGTGTGTTTATATATAAACCACTATATACCCCCTTGAAATGCAGCCTTTTGTTACCAGGATTGTTATACACACAAGGACATTTTGCTTAGAATGTAACTTTAATGTACATTGAATGGACTTCGTGACATCAACACCTCTGCAGTCCCTAATATGCAGTTAACTAATTTCACTTGTTGCCTGGAGATGGCATTTATTTCATGTTTATTATATCCCCCACCTTCACCCACCCTATTATATTTTTCCTGGAATATTGGAGAGCTCAGCTGCATGTCACTCTGTGTACATAGCTGTCATTAACCTGTAGGGAGAACAAAACAATTTACATGATGGACCACAACCTTGTGCAGCAACAGGCTTGTGAAGGTCACATAACAGAAGCTAATGTGATAATTATCTTGCAATATTACAAGACTTGTTACTTAATTAGGCCATGAGACACGAGCTTTGTAATCATCTAAGAATATCAGACTGATGTGATATTCAATCAATTTCCATTTCTGGGGACATTATGGACCTGTGAAAATGTCTTTGCTCATGATGATCAGAACTAAGTGAAAGGATTTTTTTGGATTATGTTTTATTTTTAGGAGGTCTATAAAGTATGTTTGGGTGAGCTTGGCCAAAACAAACTATTTAGACTCGGTTCACACTGGGGCGACATAGCCGCCTGACAAGTCGCGCTCCATTCTGTACAATGGAACCGTTCTAATAGGAGTGACACAAGTCGCTCCGACTTAGAAAAAGGTTCCTGTACTACTTTTGGGGTGACTTCAGGTGACTTGCATTGACTTCTATACAGAAGTCATTTTGCAAGCCGCCGCTGAAGTCGGATGCAGGTCGCCTGAGGCAGTCACGCTGCCTTCGTGTGAACCGACCCTTAGAGTGAAAGTAAACCTGGAGTTAGACTTTAAAGTGTTACTAAGCCCACAACCTGCATTCAATATATCTGGTCTTCCACAGTACACAGAACATGGAAATGCAATTATTTTAGTAAATATAAACTTAGAAATACTTTTTCTCATCAGCAGTATATAGCAGCCTTGTGACTTCTATCAGTTCCTAGTAAAGCTTGTAGGTTTTCATTCTCCCCTGAGTCTCTGTCCGGACAGTACTTATGGGCCCTGTGCTGATCACATGCACCCTTCCAAGAAAAAAAAAACTCTCTAGCAATATATACCATCCTGAGCATGTGCAGCCTGCCCCCCGGTTCTGTAAATATCAAGTTATTTTTTGAGACAGTGGAAGAAGAGGAGGATCAGAGAGACAGGATCAAACAGCCTTTATACACAATGCAAAGGATTAACCTCTTAGGTTACACAGTGAGTATAACAAGCATGCTTTACTGCATATACAGACTGATTTTACTGTTGTGGGTTTAGTTACACTTTAAGTAGATTGAAGGCTAATTATCCTGGACATATAGAAAAATGCAGGGGATGACAAAAAGTCTGTTTTGTTTGCTGGTTTTACAAAGGGGATCAATGTGCCACATCGCTATTATATTCCAGGAGACGCATCCAGCTTTGAAAAACAATATCTGAATATGTCAATCTATATATGTAAATTCATTTAGTGAAATGAATACACTGCAGGAATACATGTTGAAGAAGTGACCTATCCTACTAAGATTTTATTTTACATATGTAGTGCCCTGCTCCTATTGTTTTTGTAAATTTAAGTTTGTCTGAAGCTGCAGTTTGGCTCAGACTAATTATGCCAAAGTTCTGGTTTCTGTACCAGTTCAGCTGGGTTGTGCTAGTTTCCACTTGGCCGTGGGTGTCGCTGTCACCACCGCTAAGTGTTGGAAATGCAACAGGCTGAATGCCTTGGGTACCCCTTTTACTCAGAAATAGCCCAGTGGGAGTGGTTCACCCACTGTGCATTCTGGGTAAGGGTACTTAAGGTACAGGTGCCATAGTTTTGGGGTTCGTTTTCCCAACCTCGTGGCCCTCCTGGCCTGAGGTGTGTGCTGCCTGTCTCTATGTCTCGGGGCCGGCTGGCCCGAGGTTTTGTAACTGAAAGGGTGGGCCCAAAAGGCTTGGGGTCTACCGATCCAGGGGTGGTCCTGTGCTGTCTTGCCTGCGGGGAGAAGGCAAGCGACTGGAGGATCCAGGGGAGGACTTTTTCAGGAGAGGACCAAGCAACAAGGCTGGTATCTCTGGAAGAGCCTGGAGACTCAGTTGGAGGATGCATCCCAGGTTACCTATCACACAGTATCGCCGGATCGGCTGAAAGAAACTGGTACTGTGTGACAACTCTTTAATTTCACAACAAGTTGCTGGTTGTGCTTTCCTGTGGCAGAGGATTGCACAACGATTTTGTTGAATTGAGAAGTCTGTGACAGAGACTTGGTTCAAGCATCTCACCGGCTGCTAGGTCAGTGAGAGAGACCTATCTGGTGGTTGCTAGATCCAGCCTGTGGAAGCCATTTATCCTCTGGATCAAGGAAATACCTCTAACCCCCAATTATAAGGTACCTGAACTCCCCTTAACTCTCTATCCCTCTATTGCAAAACTTCATGTTCTTTCAAATAAATCTTTGGAAAAAGGAAGTGTCGGAGCTAACATTCTTTAATGCACTTTAAAATGGGACCCCTAAGACAGACACAGTGAGCAGGTGAGGTAACGGTAAGCCCAACAAAAACCAGCAGCAATTAAAGTTTGAGAGATTCTTGTATATATTTTATGTAATTTTTAATTGTGTTGTTAATTGAAAGTTCCATCATGTCAAAAAGGTTCTGAGTCTTTCTCATTTGCTGGTTTATCCATGGCTTTTATAAAATAACTCTTACAAAATCCCCCTTGGATGTTAAAGTGTATCTAAACACAAAACAAAAAAAAATGAAGACTATTGCAGCTTTCCAATCTTTAAATGCAGTGGCTGCTTTTTTTTTTTTCCTAGGCTTTTTTTCTCTTTACCCGGTGATCCAGTCAGTAACACATTTTCTGTCTGAAGGTGTCTTCAAATTGGATGGAGATCATGGAGGCATAACAGAGCCAACCTTTGACAGCAGCATTGTTAACCACTGGACAGGGGTAGAGTTAGATGGACTAACAAATCTAGATGGATTTGACTAACAAATAAAGTTGAATGCCTTCTAGCATTTTTAAGCGGTTACAGCAACAGTTATTTTTTCATCTTGAAAGGGCCGCTGCAACTGTCCACGGTTTTCCTCCCCACTCACTGCAGGTAGCCAGGCACACAGCAGCTTCTCATATACACAGGATTAGTGACCAGTCTAGGGGTGTTTTTTTTAAGTTTATTGCTTAGTAACTATTCATTTGGAGAGGCAGTAGGGTGTGAGGTGTGAGATACTCCAAAACACTTTGCGCACAAATTGCAGAGGACTCTTCTCTACCTTTAATTATCAGCAATAGTGTATCCTCTCCAGCTGTGGACCAGGGGGATTGCTTAATAAGTCTTAGCAGAAAAATTGGCTGGGATGGTCTAACTTCTGGCAGCTGCAGGGGCACTGCACACACGGGGGGCTTTACCAACAGATCCTATCCTGGCAATCTCCAGTAGCCCAGCTTCCATTCCAGAAAGGGGGGGACCAAAGGCAAGAAGTTCAAATTCCCTTGAGCTCCCTGATCTATCCCTACAGGGGGAGAAAAGGACAGGCTCTCCAGGATTCCTGCATATTTATCAGTAATAGAGCCACCATCTGGGCACACCTCCCCTGGGATTGGCTAGGACCTACTATATATTCAGGCCGGGAATCCTCCTGCCCTAAGCTCCAGAACCTTCTTTCAGAAACAGAGGGAGGTAATCAAACTTTTAGCTATTGAAACCCCAGACACACTATACTGAACAATTACTGCTTCTGTGGCTGCAGCAGAAGCTAACACTAGATTTGCCCAACAACCTAATTATGCGTGTGCTACAATTGTAAGCAGTGTCACTGTCAGGGATAAATGGTTTGCTAAATGTCAGTTTTTCCAGACAGCTTGATCTGCCAGTGTAGTCACAACATGCATGGACTGATAATCTGCAATAGCTTACATTTTTGCTTTTGGGTTTAAATACCCTTTAAACCACTGATTTGGCACTTTCCCCTCTAAATTCTAGTATGAGATAAGAGCCTGTGTGCAGCCCTTATGCTATATAGAGAGTCTTAAGGGATATTCTTCCTAAAGATTGGACCTATTATTCAACAAGAATATCTACCTGGAATAACTGATTCAGGGAACCACACTCATTCTTCCTTTTAAGTAGACTAAACGTCACTATTATGAAGATGCCAATTGTGACCTTTGGTAAAAAGTCAGCAGCTTAGTCCTTTTCTTTACCTTCACAATTACCACCTCAGTGGCACATAACTCTCCCAAAAAGGAAAAAAGGTGTCTTGGACATGCAACCTATGATTAACACTTTGGCTTCGCCTTTGCTATTTTGTGCAAGAGGTAAGGTGGTGGCATCCAGTGGAGAACTAATTGGTCTCGAGGAACAGATTACAGCCAAGTTTTTGTTCACTGGTTATGTACTGTTGAGTTGTTTTACAAGCTGAATAGTTTATTTTTATCAGTGGTTTCTTTCTTCAGGCATTAGCAAAGGAAAGGGTTACTTTTTGAACAATTCCAGGAAAAGATAAATGTTCTGTAATAAATACAACGGAAGAAAGGCTGCTGAAAAATCAATGTTCTATAACTGGTTTTCAGCCTATGACCTGACCCAAAAGTGCCACCATAATGAGGAAGTATATAACTTCCTTATTAGAGCAGTAATGTCACATGCTGAGACAACATACTGTAGCTACATTTTATACCTAAATAAAAAATCTTTTCTACTGATATCGTAGTCATGTTATTTTATTACTATTTCATCATTATGTATAGGGCTTCTACTCTTTTTTAGTTTGTTAGTTGCTTTCCAAGTCTGCACAGCACTGGAGGGGTTATGGTGAAAGGTGGCTCAGGTCGCTTTGTTGTTTGTTCGCATTAGAGATGAGTGTCTTCATCCAGATTATTAGAGTTCTCCTTTGGCTGCAACTTTGTTATTTCACTGAAACTAAGTGAGTGACTTTCATCATTGTCATTGGAGCTTTTTGGGACTGTGTGTGATTCAATACAGAATTAAAAAAACACCAAATATAGGGGAAAAACTAAAGAAAATTGGGACTTTAAATGTACCGGGGGGGGGGGGGGTTAATTAAACAATATCATAACAAATAATTACACAAATAATAAAATATAAATTTTTTACAAAAATGAATACATATATATATATATATATATATATATATATATATATATATATATATAGATAGATAGATAGATAGATAGATATAGATATATATCACTAAAACAATTAATATATAAATAAATAATCCCATTGAAAGCTCTGCAAAGTCTCTGAGTTCCAGGATCCAGGCCAAGACGTGTTAAGATTCTAAGCCCCTGTACACACTGTCGGAGATTTCCACAACCAAATCCGTCGGATTTTGCCCATCGGATTTTGTCTGTCGGATCTTGTCCGAAACTGTTGCATACACACGGTCGGACAAAGTTGGCGAAAAATCAGATCTTTCAGAACGTGATGACGTAATTTCATTACGATGGGACTACATTCAGGCTAGTAGCCAATAGCTTTGATGTAGGAATTTGATTAGAGCATGCGTGGCACTTGGTCCGATCAAAATTCTCTACACATGATCGGAGTATGTCCGATCGGCCCAGTTGGTCGGGAAATATTTCCAACATGTTGGAAAATTGGGTCCGACGGATATTCCGACGGAATCAGTCCGATGCATACCACACACAGTCGGATTATCCGACGACACGGTCCGATAGGACACATTCCGACGGATTCTCCGACCGTGTGTACAAGGGCTTAGAAAGCATGTGTAGTATGTAATCCATGATGTGTAGGTAAGTAACCTAGATGGCATAAAGGCCTGCTCTTATGCCGCATACACACGATCAGACTATCCGGCGGACTTAGTCCGGCGGACAACCCGCCGGACTTTGCAGCGTAGGTCCGCCGGACTTTCTGAATGAGCGGACCTGCCCACACAAGCCACCGGACTATAGCGGGAGTCCACCGGACTTTTGAAATTAATGGTCTTGCCCACACACAGAGTAAAGTCCGTTCATTTTGAACATGGCTCCAGGTAGACGGAACTAGCGAAAAAGGTCAATGTCGCCAGCCTCCATCGGCCAGATTGACACATCGCTAGCCCCGTCACCTGGTATGGACTTAAAGAGGAACCCCTACTCTGAAAAAACAGCACGGGGATCCCCCCAAAGTCCATAGCAGACCCTTATCCGAGCACACAGCCCAGACGGTCAGGAAAGGGGGGGGGAGTGAGCGTCCCCCCTCCTGAGCCTTACCAGGCTGCGTACCCTCAACATGGGGAAGTGCTTTGGGGAAGGGGGGCTCTATGGCCCCCCCACCCCAAAGCACCTTGTCCCCATGTTGATGAGGACAAGGGCCTCTTTCTGACAACCCTGGCCGTTGGTTGTCGGGGTCTGCGGGCAGGGGGCTTATCAGATTCTGGGAGCCCCCTTTAATAAGGGGGCCCCCAGATTCCGGCCCTCCACCCTATGTGAATGAGTATGGGGTACCATGTACCCTTACCCATTCACCTGGGAGAAAAAGTGTACATAAAAAAAAACCACAACACAGGTTTTTAAAATACTTTATTAGACAGCTCCGGGGTCTTCTTCTGTCTCCGGGGGTCTTCTCACTCCCACATCTCCTCCACTATCTTCTGCTCTTTTACTAGCTCTTTTACTAGTGAAGGAGCTCGGCTTTCTCCTTCGTCGTCGCCGCTGTCCGGGGGTCTTCTTCCGACTTCGAGGGTCTTGTCCCGCTCTTCAGTTCTTTTTGCCAGGCATCCGCTTTCTTCTTCCAGCTCTTTTACTAGCGTTGGCCTGGTCTTATGTCGCTGTCGTCACCGCCGCCGCTTCTGCTTCTTCTGTTTCTTCTTCTTCTGCTTCTTCTTCTACTTCTGCCTCTGCTTCTTATTCTCTTCTTCTTCTTCTTCCTTCTTCCAATGTTGACACAACACTCTCTCTGGCTGTAATGGCAGGGACGCATTGTGCGGTGACTTATATAGGGACAAAGAGCGGAGTCACCGGGTGATGTCACATGGTGACCCCACCCCTTATGATGTCGCAGTCCCAGCATCCTCTGGGGCTGTGACATCATAAGGTGCGGGGTCCCCATGTGACATCACTCAGTGACCCCGCCCCATGTCCCTATATAAGTTTCTGCACAACGTGTCCCTGCCATTAAGGCTGGAGAGAGCGTTGTGTCAACATCGGAAGAAGGAAGAAGGAAGAAGAAGAAGAAGAGGAGAAGAAGAAGCAGAAGGCGGCGGCGGTGACAGCGACAGAAGACCGGGCCAATGCTAGTAAAAGAGCTGGAAGAAGAAAGCGGAGCCCCGGCAAGAAAAACCCAAGAGCGGGACAAGACCCCCGAAGAGCGGGACAAGACCCCCAAAATCAGAAGAAGACCCCCAGAAGGCGGCGGCGACGAAGGAGAAAGCCAGGCTCCTCCGTTAGTAAAAGAGCTAGTAAAAGAGCAGAAGATAGCGGAGGAGTCCGGCAAGAAGACCCCCGGAGACGGAAGAAGATGAAGAAGATAAAGTATTTTAAAAACCTGTGATGAGCTTTTTTTTATGTACACTTTTTCCCCCAGGTGAATGGGTAGGGGTACATAGAGTGGGGGGCCGGAATCTGGAGGCCCCCTTATTAAAGGGGGCTTCCGGATTCTGATAAGCCTGCAGACCCCGACAACCAATGGCCAGGGTTGTCAGGAAGAGGCCCTTGTCCTCATCAACATGGGCACAAGGTGCTTTGGGGTGGAGGGGCTGCAGGGCACCCCTTCCCCAAAGCACCCCACCATGTTGAGGGCACGCGGCCTGGTATGGCTCAGGAGGGGGGTGCTCGCTTGTCCCCACCCCCTTTCCTGACCGGCCGGGGCTGCGTGCTCAGATAAGGGTCTGCTATGGACTTCGGGAGGACCCCCTTTTTTTTCGGCGTAGGTGTTCCTCTTTAAGCCCATACCAGGTGACGGGGCTAGCGAGGTTTCAATCTCGCAGATGGAGGAGGCAACATTGACCTTCTTCGCTAGTTCCGTCTACCTGGAGCCACGTTCAAAATGAACGGACTTTACTCCGTGTGTGGGCAAGTCCTTTCATTTCAAAAGTCCAGCGGACTAGCACACAGACGGGTGGATTGTCCGTCAGACTGGCGAGTCCAGCAGACAATTTTCAGTCAAAACTTCTTTCTAATGCCGCGTACACACGAGCGGACTGTATGGCGTACTTAGTCCGTCAAAACACATTTCAGCGGACAATCCGCTCGTGTGTGGGCTTCAGCGGACTTTTTCAGCGTGCAGTCCGGTGTACTAAGAATTTCGTATTTTTCGAAATTCTGTCCGTCGTACTTTGGTTTCAGCGGACAATCCGCTCGTCAGTATGCTAGTTCGACGGACTAAGAATGGCGCATGCCCAGAAAGGATTTACACGGCGGAAGGGTGCTTTGCTGTGTCTTGGACTTCCTATTTCTAGTCCCGTCATACGTGCTGTACACGTCATCGCGCAAGATTTCGACGGACTGTTTGTGCATCCGTGTGTGGTCAAGTCCGTTCAGTGGAAAGTACGACGGACTGTCCGTCGGATTGTATGACGAACTAAGTACGCCATACAGTCCACTCGCGTGTACGCGGCATTTGTCCGCCGGACTTTTGGGAAGAACAAGTCAGCCGGAGCTCACACACAGGCAGATTGTCTGGTGGACTCTGGCCCGCCGGACCAACTCCGCCGGATAATTCAATCGTATGTACGCGGCATAAGGGTCACAGCTTCTCATGCACTTCACAATGGAACACAGGAGAAAATGAACATCTAGCAAAAATGATGGCACCAAATAACCTTTATTTGAAACAATTACTGACTGGTCTTCTCCTGTGACTTAACCTCTTCCTCTGAACTTCTGGTGTTTGATTCAGTCCCCAAAATGACGGCTTGTCCAAGGAAATGGGGCTGAATGGTAACTGTGGAATAGAATACTCAAAGGAACTGTTTAAAAAATATGATAGTGCCCTACTTCCACTCTTGTTAGAAACACTTAATACAGCTTCTAATGTAGGTCAGCTTCAAGCCTCTATGTGTCAGGCCAATATTATTTTTATTCGTAAACCATGTAAAGATGTGATCATACCCAGCTTGTAGGTTATTAAATATGGATGGGTAGCTCCACTTCTACTAATATTTTTTTTCTTAATAAACATTACAATATCCATCACAGGAAATGTGAAATAGAACTGTTCTACCTTTAGATTCATCAAAGGCCTTCGATACTGTCAAATGGTCCTTTTTTATGGGAGGTACTGCATTATTTGGGAATACGGTCACAATTTGTAAATTGGATACAACTTCTGTATCTTAAACAGTCAAACAGTCAAATAGGCAATGCTCTTCTTTTTATCTTACCTGGGGTAAAAGACAGGTAATTCCTTTGTCACTGCTGTTATTTGCCATGGTAAGTGAGCCTTTGGCACTCACGGTACATAAATCTACTGAGATTGTTAGTTTTAAACCAGGCCTATTGGAGGAAAATGTAATACTATATGCTGATGACATTTTTTTTCTTAAGAGATACCACAACCTCCTTAGCTAGTTTAATGTCTTTGATATGCAGATTTGGCCATTTTTAAGGTTTAGATATAAATTGGGATAAGTTGATGTTGCTTCCATTAGACCCCCTGTGATTGGTAGTTTACACTTTAAGTGTAAAAGGTGGAGCCGCCTCCCACTTTCAGTGGCTGACTGCACCAACTTACTGTAATTAAAATGATCTGCTTCCTCCAGTTGCTATATTTGTTACAAAATGCCTCCATCTGGATCTCCAAGCGTTGGTTTAACATGGTCGATGCTTTATTTCAGTAGCTGGTATGGAAGGGAGGCTCACCAAGAGGGAAGTTAGAATTTTTTAGATCAAGAATTATTGGCACTCCCTAACATGCGACTATACTACATGGCTGCTCAGATTCCACATTTAACAGGTCTTGTTGTGGATGGAAATAGAGGCCCCACGCATATATATTTATGCAGTAAACTTCACTCTTACAATCAACATCGATTATTTGTAATCCTCATGCTGCTAGCATTAGTATATAGATAGGAAAATATATCATATTTACATGTTTTACACTTTTATTTTTTATATATTTCTTCACTTCCTGGCTTCTTGCCTAGGCAAATGATGTCATACATCCCAGGAATCTTCAGGAAGGGAGGAGAGGAGAAGGGGATTTCCCAGCTAAGCACACTCCCCCTGCACGCATGTTTGAACCAAGGGCAGATGAATTCCAGGAAGTAAATGCTGCATGGATTATCTGCTCTTACTCAAGATGGCCACAGCCAGAAATGCTAAGTGGTATTTTTCAAAGTGATTTCTTAGCAAAATAAAGCATGGAGACATGGATGGATGGGGGAGTTTTCTTTGAATATTAAAAATTAATTAAATTGTGTTTTTGGTTTGTGCTACTCAGATGCAGTAAAGATCCGCTTTAATGCTTCTTCTAAAAGGGGTAACGTGTCTTATCTATACCTAAATATTCCTGATTCTTCAATATCTTTGGGCCCCCCTCCGTGTAAGGTTAAATGGGAACAGGACATGGGTCCTATAAATGAGGATCAATGGGAATTTATTCCGCGTAAAATCCCTAATAAATCTTTATCCACCTTGAGTAAGATGTCGTAGTTAAATATATTACATAGAACAAATAGGACACCTAACTGGTTAAATAAAATCAGACTTAGATTCCCCTCTTTGACATAGGTGCTGTCAAGACTTAAGCAATCTAATCTATAATCATTTTACCTACATTATAGATTCAGTAGCAATGTGGTGGGATAGAATGATGCCCCTGTTGAAGACCCCTTGTGTCGAAATGCATCAGTAGCACATTTATGCCACCCACATTGCTTTTTACTTGTTTTTCTATTTGTGATCACATTTTTATATTGTCTTGCAAGTCGTTGTAAGATTTATTTTATGCCCATTAAAACTCTAATTGGTTGATTTGCACCATGTGGTGCATCTGTTTTTCTTTTCTTCCATATTTCACATCTTTCCATCTCTGACCATACTTCCATCATCTTCACGTGGACATGCTTTGGCTGTCTGCCATTGGTCATTGGTCTCGTCTGGTCCCATAATTTGGAGCTGCCTACCATCGCACTCTATGTGACATCATTTCATATCTGCCACTGGTCGTTGGTCTTGTCTAGTCTGGTTTCCTGGGACATTTTACCACCACACTCAAGGTGATACCTTTTGGAGTGTCAAGCCCATTTGACTCATTGCCGTACAGTCTGTGTGTCCACCCAAGTCGGTACCTTATCGTGTTTATTTCATCTTTGGAAAGAGTCTATTGGTACACCAATCACTCCAGCCAAATATATCTGGATGCAAAGTCTCAAGAACTTGTTTTTTTTAATTAATTGTGTTTTATTAGCACTATTGCACCATTTGATGTTTGTTTTGTTCACTTTTCATATTTTTTGCACTATTGTTTTTACTACTAATTGGATTAGAATATGTTTCCATGGACACAATTTTGAGCGCTGCACATATTTTTCTACAGATCTAATCTATATGTTGTGGCGGTGTGGCGGTGTCCCAAACTATTATTGGATATGATAAATGTTATATACGATATTAAAATTCCCTCTGTCCCGCTCAGCTGTGTTTTGGGGGTCTGAGTTTTCTGGAGTTAAAGTGGAGTTCTACCCACATTTTTCACTTCTCACCATGCAGCACTAATGTGCATCCTTAAAATTAATTGGCAATTTATTATTATTTTATCTGTTCATTTACCTGATTTATGCCTATACCTAATTTCACTTCCTCCTCTAGGGGGCCGTGGTCGCAGACCTCATTTCCGGTCTTACATTGGCTCCTCGGAGATCTTGGTCTATGGAAATTCTTGGCCAGCTTGGCATGGCACAGCTCCAGTAACATTTAATATTGGCATCTATAGAAAATAGAGGTCAGCTTGGTGTGGCTGTGCCATGCCAAGCTGGCCAAAATTGCACCACACTGTACATGCTGGGTAGCCAGCATGCACAGAATCCAGGATTGAGAACACTGTGGCTTCAGATTCCCACACTGGAGATGGCCGCAACGGGGCAGAAACATCACAAAGTAAGAAAACAAACCTGCACAGATAGAAAACTGGGCATAGGTTACAGCATACCTTTGTTACATTGCACAAGGCATGAGCATTCTAGGGATAGTTTTATCTTAAAAGTCATATTTTGGGCAGAACTCCGCTTTTAACCACTTCAATACCAGCCCTTTTCCACCCAAAACAATTTTCAGCTTTCAGAGCTGTCACAATTTGAATGACAATTGCGCGGTCATGCTACACTGTAACCAAACAACATTTTTATCATTTTGTTCCCACAAATAGAGCTTCCTTTTGGTGGTATTTGATCACCTCTGCGTTTTTTTTTGCTAAACAAACTAAAAAAGAACAACTTTTTTTTTTGTTCATTTCGGTTATAAAATTTAGTTTTCTCCTTCACTGACAGGCACTGATGAGGCGGTACTGATGGGCACTGATGAGGCAGTACTGATGGGCACTGATGAGTTGGCACTGATAAGGTGGCACTGATGGGCACTGATGAGGAGGCATTGATATGTAGAATTGATGGGCACTGATAGGCGGCACTGATAAACAGCACTGATGGGCACCAATAGGTGGCCCTGATATGCAGCACTGATGGGTACTGATATGCGGGACTGATGGGCATGGACTGGTGGCACTTATGGCCACTGACTGGTGGCACTGATGGGCACTGACAGATGGCTGTGATGGGCACTGACAGGTGGCTGTGATGGGCACTGACAGGCGGTTGTGATGGGCACTGACAGGCGGCACTGACAGGCGGCACTGACTGGCAGATAGGCGGCACTGATTGACACTGACAGGTATTATCCTGAATGGGCATCATATGACACCCAGTCAGGATAACAGAACCCTTTCCTGGATTTCATTCTGCATACAGCGGGCAGGAAGTGGTTAAATAAATCTTCAATGCTGGCTATTAACCTTGTCCTGTTTTTGGCAAGGAAGCTATTGGCTAGGAAGGGGCTTTCACAGTTGATGAAATTATTAGTAGACATGTTACATAGTTACATATTAGGTGAGGTTGAAAAGTCCATCAAGTCCAGCCTATATGTGTGATTAAACAGTCGATGCCCCCCCCCCCCCCCCCCCACGATGAGACCACCGCCTGTGGAAGGGAATTACACATTCTTGTGACTCTTACAGTAAAGAACAATCTACACAGTTTAAGTTTAAACCTCTTTTCTTCCAATTTTAATGAGTGGCCACGTGTCTTATTTAACTCCCTTTGAAAACATTCAGGTGTTTTAAATAGCCTTGCAGGAGTTAACTGTAATTTTTTGCATGTGTGCGCTGTAATATTTTGTTCTATTTTATGGTTATATGGCTGCACCATATGCATATTTTAGGGTGTGCCCTCCAAATCTTTGTTTGTCTATTGTATGGATTCTGACCAAATCCCTTTGGGCAGGGGCACCCCACTCCCTCATCATTGCCTCTTATTAGTGTCCACCTGTGTTATTTGAGGAGTCCTTTAGTTCTCCCATATAGAAGTGTATTTCTCCCATGGTTCATAGAAGCAGGATCTTCCATTCTATGGATAGCGTAGGACCCACTAATAATGGGGTCTTTGTCGCAGTAGTGGGCTTAAGCACCATATAGCCATATGGTGTGACCAAATCCCCATATTTTTTAAAAATGTTCAGGTGTTTTAAATAGCCTTTCAATTAAATGTAATTTTTTGCATGTGTGCACTGTAATATTTTGTTTTTTCTTTTCTTTTTTATTGAACTCCCTTCTGCGAAAACGCTTTATCCCTATTGTGGAGTCACCAGTAAGGTATCTGTAATTTGAAATCATATCCTCTCTCAAGTGTCTTTTCACCAGAGAGAAAAAGTTCAGTTTTCGCAACTATTATCCTCCAGACCTTTTATTAGCTTTGTTGCCCTTCTCTGTACTCTCTCCATTTCCAGTACATTATTCCTGAGGACTGGTGCCCAGAACTGAACAGCATACTCAAGGTGAGGCCGGACCAGAGTCTTGTAGAGTAGGAGAATTATCACTTTATCCCTTGAGTTAATCCCTTTTTTAATGCATGCCGATATTCTATTTGCTTTGTTATCAGCAGCTTGGCATTGCATGCCATTGCTGAGCTTATCATCTACTAGGACCCCCAGCGTATGGCTTGCATTCATATTTTTGCCACCCAAATGCATTATTTTCCATTTTTCCCATTAAACCTCATTTGCCATGTAGTTGTCCACCCCATTAATTTGTTCATATCTTCTTGCAAGGTTTCCACATCCTGCAGAGATGTTATTACCCTGCTTAGCTTAGTATCCTCCACAAATACAGAGATTGAACTGTTCACTCCATCCTCCAGGTCATTTACAAACAAATTAAACATGATTTGCACAGAACCCGGGGGGGTCCATTTGCCACCCCTCACCATTCTGAGTATTCCCCATTTTTCACCACCATCTGAAGTCACCCTTGTAGCCAGTTTTCAATCCATGTACTCACCCTATGGTCCATGCCAGACATTACTTTGTACAGTAAACGTTTATGGGGAAATGTGTCATATGCTTTTGCAAAATCCAGATACACCATGTCTATGGGCCTTCCCTTATCTATATGGCAGCTCACCTCCTCATGGAAGGTTAATAGATTGGTTTGGCAAGAACGATTTTTCATGAATCCATGCTGATTACTGCTAATGATACCGTTCTCATTACTAAAATCTTGTATATAATCCCTTATCATCCCCTCCAAGAGCTTGCATACTATTGATGTTATGCTAACTGGTCTGTAATTTCCAGGGGTGAATTTTCACCCTTTTTTTAAATATTGGTGCTACATTGGCTTTCTCCAATCAGCTGGTACCATTCCAATCAGTAGACTGTAAGTAAAAATTAGGAACAATGGTCTGGCAATTACTTGACTGAGTTCCCTTGGGTGCAAGCCATCTGGTCCCAATGCTTTATGTTAAGTTTCCCATGTCTATTTCTAATTCTGTCCTCTGTTAGGCATGAGGGTGCTTCCTGTGATATGTCATGAGGACAAACACTCGTGAAGAGTGAGGAGAAGAATAAAATCAATACCTTCCCCATCTCTCTATCCTTTGTAACCAGATGTCCTTCCTTATTCTTTATGGGGCCAATATGGTCTGTCCTCCCTTTTTTTACTGTTTATATACTTAAAGAACATCTTGGGATTTTTCTTGCTCTCCTCCGCTATGTGTCTTTCTCCTTTGCTTTTATATGCATTTTTACATTGGAGTTAAGCCATCCAGTACTTTTGTTTGCTCTTTTAAATTTATTTGACAATGGGATGCACTGGATAATGCCCTTATTTAATATGGTCTTCAAGCAGACCCATCTCTCCTCCATGTTCTTTGTTTCTAAGATTTTATCCCAATTTGTATCTTCTAGCAAGGTTCGTAGTTTAGGGAAGTTGGCTCTTTTGAAATTCAGTCTCTGTATTCCCCTTATGTTTCCTATTTGTGTTATTTATATAGAAGCCAATTGATCGGTGACCGCTGTTTCCTAAATCCGTGATCAGGTCTGTAATATTCATAATCAGTAGATATAGTAGCGCTTTGTTTCTAGTTGGTGCGTCTACCATCTGACCCATAAAATTGTCCTGCAAGACACTTAGGAACTGGCAAGCCTTAGACGAATGCGTGGTTCCCTCCATCCAGTCTATGTCTGGATAATTAAAATCCCCCATTATGATAACACAATCCTTGCTGTGCGGTTTGTTTCGTTCCAAATTAATATTCAGACAAATTGTTAATTATTCAGAGATTTGGATATATCCAAATACCTGATTTATAATATAAACAAATTTTACCGAATTCTCCAAATTAGGAAACTAAATTTGTCCGAATTGTGGAAATTCAGACTGAAATTCGATATGCATTTTACATCGAACTCGTCAAATTCTAACAGTACACATATTGCTGAAAACAAAGACTGTGTGTGTTATTAGAGTACCATTTCAAAATAATGCTGTTTTAGTTAAGTCAATGGTGATTTAAAGAGTCATTGTAATCATTTGATGAAGATTTTTCTTTTGTTTGTTCACTTTGCCACATTCGAATCGAAAATAAAAATCAAGTTTCCATTCAGCCAATTCAAAATGTATTGATTCAAACGTTTTGAATCCCAAAAAAATCTGTAATTTTAGAGAAAATTAAAAAAAAATCAAATATGAATCTCGAATACAAATTGAACAAATTAACAGACTATAACTAAACAAATTAACTAGACTGACTAATTGAAACGAAACAAAACTAATTTATCATGGACATGTCTAATGATTGGCTTGAGGAGGTTAATGCCTCACTATTTGGGAAAAATTTACCTATCAAAAAAGAGGATGCCCTAATAAGTTAGAAAATATTTGGTTTGCATGGCTAAAAACACCTCAGACAACCCTACTGGAAGGTATATGAGACAGGTTACTATAGTAATATATTCATATATCTACTTCCTATGTTATTTTTAAGTGAGGTATATTTATACCCAAACTTATATATAAGGCTTATACTGCCATATAGAAGTATAACTTTCAGAGTAGGTTTGGATTGGTGATCTCCCCCTCTTTTTTTTATTGAATACTGTACATTACACCTCTTTTTGGAGGGGTTCTCTGATTTACCACATGGATTACGGAAACAAGACAGAACATGGTAAACTGGTTTCAGACACAAAACAACTGTCTGTATTTTCTCTGTGGCAAGTTGATGGCTTAGGCATTCCCCCTATAAGAGGTTCCTATTTATATTCTAGTGTCCCTAGCTCTTGTGTCCCCACCTGGAGGAACAGCATGGGTTTGGCCCACAAAGCCTCCAGCTCCAGCCCAGGACGCCAGACTTAGGCAACACCCTGCAGATAATGACCCAACCCACTAGGCTCTACAAATTAAAATATTTCCATTGGGAGGACTAACCCTATTATTAAACCTACCACATCTCGAATTCCTTGTAATTTTCACAATCCCAAAAGTTTGGCATTTGGCTAATTGCCAATAATGTGTCATTTTATAAAATCAAGACAGCAGTAGTCATAAAAAAGAGGAATTATGGCAGAAAGAGTCTTTTTTAGAATTTATTGCTGAATAACTTGAAAAAGGAGACGGGTTCAGGAGTTCAGAATACTTCAAAATGATCAATAGGAGGACAAACTTCTCGCACAAATAATTATAGCTGCAGACACGCATAAAAGTCCCACACTCAAAGTCCCAGGAGCTGATTAACTAGATTCTTCTCCAGACCAGGACTCCAGGACGGTGCCCTCCTGTAAAAATTGTTTAGCAATTTTCTTCAGGCCTTCAGCCCAGCACCAAGCTGAGGCTCTTCACCACATTTTAGATGCCTCCCAGGAGCAGCAGCCTCAGGAGAATGGGAACTCTCCTAGCAGAGGTAGAAGACACTGACCAGGCCTCCCAAAAATTTATCAGCTTTTCAGCCACCATCTGGATGCCTCCTTACAGGGATTAGCTGAGGCATGATAAATATTCATAACTGGATATTTGACTTCCCATGCCCTATATTCTGTAAACTTCTCCCAGAATCAGGTAGGAGAAATCAAACACCCAGCTTACGAATCCCTGACCAGACAAAATAATAAATCACTGCGCCACTGACTACAGTGAGGTCAAATACTAAATCTATCCTAACAACCTAATTAAAAGAGGGCAATACAGAAGAATGACCTATAGGAAATATTTTTTACATTGTGTGCTAGAAGTTCCTTAATATGTGCAGTATTAGATACTTGGAATGCTCTGCTGCCAGTTCTAATTGCCTTAATACTTATAGATGTTTCATATTTATTCATTCTGCTAGCAACAAGACCATAGGTTGTTTAGAGGTCAGTGTATATGAAAACAGGCTTAAAAATGCAGCTATTTAATTCAATTTACTTCCGACAATCATACTTTTATTAATAGCCCCATAATAATTATATTTCACGGATAACTCATGTTGCCATCTAATCTAATAATCTACAATAATTTTTCAGATGCTTGCTTACACCAAAACCAGAGAACAAATAAAAGACCAATTTAAATAATACACCCCCGGTTGTACCATATAGTTAAGCATTGCTGGAGATCTCATTTATGGTTTATTAGCTAAATAAGGATATTTACATCACTAGCTAAAGACTTATTGTTTCATAAAAGAAAGTATGTATTCACATGCCAGCATGAGCAAATGCTGAAGTAATTGTAACACACAGAGAACCGAGCCATACATAAGATGTTCAGATAACTTAAAAGGGTTGTAAACCCTCGCCGTTTTTCACCTTAATGCATTCTATGCATTAAGGTGAAAAACATTTTTTAATGCAGCAGCGCCCCCCGAGCCCACTTATACTTACCTGAGCCCCGAAATTTGCGCAAATGGGAATGAGCACACCAGCTCAGGCCAGTGTCTCGTATCATGATTGGATAGATGGATAGTAGCACAGCCATTGGCTCCCGCTGCTGTCAATCAAATCCAATGATGTGGGCGCTGGGGGGGCGGGCCAATTCATACATTTGGCGGCTATGGATGCCGAATGATGGACTTGGGAGCACGCCCCCAAGGAAACCCCCCGGGAGAGCTCCTATCCTAAGGGGTTATCTGATGTGGGAAGGAGCCGCGAGAGCCGTCGGAGGACCCCAGAAGACGGGTTTCAGGGCCACTCTATGCAAAACAGTGGAGGTAAGTATGATATATTTGTTATTTAAAAAACAAAACAAACAAAAAAAAAACTTACAATCACCTTATGCCTTAATTGGCATCTGTAAAGAATTACCTGTACCAGAAAATAAAAGGACAAAAGCTTTTGAAGCATCAAATCTATTTAAAATCAGTTATAATTACTCACAATGAAAACATGTGGACTAAAACATGTAATTTGTTAACAGTAAACACCAATACCAAGGAGGTTTGGGAAAGCAGACAAACTGCATAGGGAAATAACATGGTCAGTTAGGAAAACTGTACTTTAATTCTGATTGCTAGCCTGTTGTACAACCAATCTATTTGATGCTTTTTGTTCTAATTATTGGGGTTCTTTTTTGTCTTTAATTTTTCTGTGGCGCATATGCTGCTTCCATAAAAAACTTTTTTTGCTGCAAGACTTGGGGAATTGGAAGAGGGATTTAGGGGTTTTCATTTATTTTATGGTTATATATTGTATACAATTTATTACCAATAGTATTTGGACACCTGCCTTTACAGGCACATGAACTTTAATTAGTGGCGTAGCATGGGGGGTGCGGAGGGGACAATTGCCTTGTGCGCAACATTTAGGTGGGGGGCATGAAATCACGTCAGTGTCACTTTCGGCTCTGTCAATCTGGCACAGTGTCACTACTGGCTCTGTGCTCCTGAATTTCATTTCCTGTGCCCCCTGCGCTGGAACATGGCAGCCAGCGCGCTGTGATTGGGCGAATAGGGTCACATGCAGGGGTGGGGTTTGCTTTTACACGATTGTGGTTACTCTTGGGGTCCCAATCTCTGCCTCGTAGTGAGCCGCCACTGTCTTCTCCTCTCCTATCCTCATGGACCAATGGAAGGCTCAAAAAGTAAGTGAGACTCCACGATCTGAGGAGAGGGAGCAGTCAGCCAGAGAGAGTCATGCTGTCTGTGTAGTGGTCAGTATAAAAATACTGTGTGTAGTGTAGTGGACAGTGTAGTGTGTAATGGACAGGATAGTTTGTAGTGGACAGTGTAGTGTGTAATGGTCAGTGTAGTAACACTTTTTCAAGTTAGTATTGGGGCTTGGAGATTCTAATAAACACACCACCTCCTTTAAATATGATAGAAAAGTGTATACCCAGAGAGCTAAAAATGGAGTGTAAAGGTGTAAAAAAATGAAACAAAATCAAAATTACCAAAAAATGTATACATTTTTATTACATAGATATTATAAAAGTATTTATAAAATTTGGGCCAAATCAACCCAATGGTCAAGGTACAAAAGTGTGATTGCCTCTACATGTTTCACCACAAACGTGGCTTCTTCTGGCGCTTTTGTAGGACCTTGTTATTAATACATTACCACTAAAACAAAGAAAAATAAAATACATTTAGCATTTTAATAATCAACAATACATCCATATAGGAACCTATTGACTTTACACATACATTTACATAATTAACCGCTTGCCAACCAGTGCACAACTCTACACCTCGGCATAATGGCATGGCTGCGCAAATGGGCGGACAGGTACGTCCCCTTTAAGCTGCGTACTCCGTGACCATGCCCGTGGGTCCCGCGGACTCAATGTCAGCTACTGTTTACACTCAGAGAGCTGTGTTCTGTGAAACTCAGAACTAGTGATGGCCGAACGGTTCGCCCGGCGGTCGTTTCGCGGCGAATTTCGGCTGTTCGCGGTCCGCCCGTTCGGCAGACTATTGGCGCCGTTCGCCCGGCGGACTTCAGTGTTTACTGTGTAAAAGAACTTTGACCTATGATGACACATCCATCATGGGGTACAGGACAGCCAATTGAGATATTACAGCACATGGACACTTGGACATTCCCCCTAACTTATAAATAGACCCGATCCGGCGGCCATTTTACATTCTTTCTTCTGTCACTATAGGGAGAGGTTGCTGTGTGGAGCAGGGAGAGATTTCAGTGACCCAAATCGCTAGCTATTTGGTACACAAAAGTTCTTTTCAGGACTGGTATAGGCGTTAGGTGTATATAGGTTTGCTGTGCTACTGATTGTTGCAGCAGCCTGAGTGTCTTTTGTCAGTTTAGAGAAAGGGACAGGACGGTGTGTCTGCTGTAGGGACAGTCAGTTTAGTCATTAGCTGTTACTATCAGGTCCACAAAAGTGCTATTCCAGTTATTGTTCCAGTAGCCTCTGTTTTGTCAGTTTATATAGGGACAGGCAGGAAGCAGTGTGTGAGGCAGTGTGGGTTAGTTTAATCAGTAGCTGTTACTATATTAGGTCCACAAAGGTTCTTTTCAGGACTGGTATCAGTGGTATGGTAATAGGCTTGTACACGTATAATATTCTTTCTTCCAAATATAGAAAGAATATTATACTTGACTGCTGCCCTTCTGCTGCAGTCTGCTAATCATTCACAACCTACTTGTTCCACAAAGCTCCTTATAAGGACTGGTAATAACCTGGTGTAGGGTGCTATAGTACATAGGGTTGAGTGAGGTACAGTCTGCCATTCTATAAGGACTGCTATAGGTCCACAATACATAGGGTTGAGGTGCACTACTGCTGATCGCTGCCCTATACTGCAGCAGTCCTTCATCGGTATAGGGACTGACGTACAGTCTGCTAATCACTCACACACAACCTACTTGTTCCACAAAGGTCCTTATAAGGACTGGTAACTTGGTCTGTCTAGGGTGCTACAGTACATAGGGTTGAATGAGGTACAGTCTGCCATTCTATAAGGACTGGTATAGGTCCACAATACATAGGGTTGAGGTGCACTACTGCTGACCACTGCCCTATACTGCAGCAGTCCTTCATCGGTATAGGGACTGATGTACAGTCTCCTAATCACTCACACACAACCTACTTGTTCCACAAAGGTCCTTATAAGGACTGGTAAGGTATAGGGTACTACAGTACATAGGGTTGAGTGAGGTACAGTCTGCTATTCTATAAGGACTGGTATAGGTCCACAATACATAGGGTTGAGGTGCACTACTGCTGACCGCTGCCCTATACTGCATTAGTCCTTCATCGGTATAGGGACTGAGAGTTTTGTCACAGGGTCATTTAAAAAATGACAGGCAGAGGAAGAGGCAGGCCCTTCCACAGGGGTGGTAGGGGTAGGGCAGGAGCAACAGGCTTGAGCCAAAGTGGGAAGTTGCAGAAGGTGCGTTCAATTACTTTAAAGGACGCACCAGAATTGGTTGAGTGGCTCACTCAGCCTTACTCTTCTGCACCCTCCTCATCCTCTCGATCTGCACCCTCTTCTTCACTCTCTGCTATGTGCACCCCCAAAGACACTACCACCAACAACACCACCACCACCACCACCACCACATACCTTCCGCTTGAGTCACAAAAATTATTTTCCGATCCATATCAAGACATTTCTGATGCGCAGCCACTCTTGGTATTGGATCAGGAAGAGGAGGTAGCAACAACCGCTACTCAGCAGTCTGACGACAGTACCCAGATCAGCCCAAGGAGGAGGTTGGTCCCCGGTGTTGCTGCCTACTCCGAGATCTCTACTTATAGCGGTGAAGAAGGTGACGTCGACGATGACGTGTCTAGTGATGTCTCGTGGGTGCCCACAAGAGAGGAAGAGGAGGGGAGTTCAGAGGGAGATATGGACCAGCAGATAGGGAGGAGAAGCAGGAATAACTTACATTGCACAGGAGGGACAAAGCAGACTGCAAATGTATCAGGAGCGAGTCATCGACCATGTACGGTCACATCTGGCGCTCCCAGGACTCCGGCACATGGCTCCGCAGTGTGGGCTTTTTTAACGTGTCCGCTGCTGACAATAGCGTTGCCATCTGCAATCTTTGCAGTCAACGCATTAGTCGCGGTAAGCCCAACACTCACCTAGGGACGACCGCCTTAAGAAGGCACATGAGCAGCCAGCACCAAGCCGAGTGGGAGCAACGGAACACACAAAGCCACACTCCAGGCTCTCACCATCCAGCCTCGTCTTCTACTTCTTCTCCTCTCTCCTCACAATTGTCCTCCACTCCACCTTCCATCACGCCAAGCTCACGTTTTTCTGCAAAAAGGCAGGCTTCCGTGGGCCTAATGTTCGAGCGTAAAAAAATGATGACGCTGGATAACACTCTTGCCCAACGGTTGACGGCTGGCTTGTCAGAACTCATAGCCCGCCAACTACTGCCATATAAACTGGTGGACTTGGAGGCCTTTCGCAAATTTGTCATGCCGTGCTGCATCTGTTGTGCCTGGAAGCCAAGAGCCACACTGGCCCAGGACTCCTTTCAGCTTTGAGTTCACAGGCAGATCAGTGGCTAACACCGCTCAATTTGACAGTTGGTAAAGTGGTGTGTGACAACGGTGCCAATCCGCTTAGCGCATTGAAACAGGGCAAAATCACGCACGTGCCATGCATGGCACACGTCTTAAACTTGGTCGTGCAGCGATTCGTTGTCAAATACCCTGGGGTCCAGGACATCTTGCGGCAGGCAAGGAAAATCTCGGCTCATTTCACAAGAACTTACATGGCCATGGCTCGCCTTGCTGACGTTCAGCGGCGACACAATCTGCCGGTCAGACGTCTTATTTGCGATTGCCCGACGCGATGGAACTCAACCTTCTATATGCTTGATAGGCTGCTCCAGCAGAAACGTGCAGTTAACGTCTACCTGTATGAACTCTGCGGCAGAACAGGTTCTGGGGAGCTGGGTTTTTTTTTACCGCGCCAGTGGCTGCTCATGCGCGACGCATGCAGACTTCTGCGCCCATTTGAGGAGATCACCAAACTGGTCAGTCGCAGCCATGGCGCCATCAGTGACATGGTACCTTATGCCTTCTTTATGGAGCGTGCATTGCGTCGTGTCATTGATCAAGCTGTGGAGGAGCAGGAGCGGGAAGATGAGGAAGTCGCAATGCTGGATGAATTCCCAGGGGGGGCTACTCTATCTGAGACAAGTCAACAACAGGAGTCTGAAGAGGAGTCAGAGGAGGATGGTGCCGGGGCGGATGAGGAGGAGCAAGAAGAGCATGCTTTAAACCTTTCTGGGATCCCTGTTGTGCGTGGATGGGGAGAGGAGAATGAAGAGGACAACATTATCCTGGATGATGAGCAGGAGCCAGGCCACCACACCGCTTCCACTTTAGTGCAAATGGGGGCCTTCATGCTCCAGTGTTTTAATAGGGACCCCCGTATAAAAAGCATAAGGGTCAAGGCCCAGTACTGGGTGGCAACGTACTTAGACCCCCGGTACAAACACAAAATGGCGGAAATGTTACCGCCGTCACAGAGGGCTGGCAGAATGGAGCACTTCCAGGCTTTGCTTCGAGAAATGCTGCATTCTGCCTTTGCGTGCGCTGTCAGAGGAGCAATTCCCACTCCCAGAGAAGGAGTTGCGGGTACCAATCCAACAGCGCCTGCAAGAAAAGGCCGGTTTGAA
Source organism: Lithobates pipiens (assembly GCF_037356315.1). NCBI lineage: Eukaryota > Metazoa > Chordata > Amphibia > Anura > Ranidae > Lithobates > Lithobates pipiens. Next base: position 7,113,449 of record NW_027507755.1, on the reverse strand, counting down.
GATGTGTTGGTGACTTCGGAATATGAGGTCATTCTTTCAGCCGACCCATCAACAGGTGTCATCCGGATCCAGCATCAGGGAACGCCTAGACCGCCAGGTGTCCGACTACATCGGGTTAACGGCCGATGTGGACGCTCTGAGGAGTGATGAACCCTGGACTACTGGGTGGGCAGGCTTGACCTCTGGCCAGAGCTTGCCCAATTTGCAATCGAACTGTTGGTTTGCCCCTCATCCAGTGTCCTGTCCGAAAGGACGTTCAGCGCAGCAGGGGGGGGTCGTGACCGATAAGCGTACTCGCCTAGCTCACGACTGTGTTAACTACCTCACATTTCTAAAAATGAATGAGGCATGGATCTCGGAGGAATTCAACACATGTGACCAGTAGACCATGTATATGTCTATAAACATTTTTTTTAATCGAGCACAGAGACCTTCTTTCTTCATTTGGCTCACTTCCTTGTCCAAAAAAAGCACACCGTACTATATGCCCGTACCCTCCTCTTTGAAGAGGTTGAGCGGTGTCATATTTCTACTGGGGCTGCTTATTATGAGGGGCTCCCACCATCCCTGTGCTGTGCTGACTTCCTCCTGGGGCTGTACCTCTGCTGTGCATATTTTGAGGTGCTCCCACCATCCCTGTGCTATGCTCATTATGAGGGGCTCCCATCATCCCTGTGCTGTGCTGACTTCCTCCTGGGGCTGCTTATTATGAGGGGCTCCCACCATCCCTGTGCTATGCTGACATCCTCCTGGGGCTGCTTATTATGAGGGGCTCCCACCATCCCTGTGCTATGCTGACATTCTCCTGGGGCTGCTTATTATGAGGGACTCCCACCATCCCTGTGCTAGGCTGACATCCTCCTGGGGCTGCTTATTATGAGGGGCTCCCACCATCCCTGTGCTGTGCTGACTTCCTCCTGGGGCTGTACCTCTGCTGCGCATATTATGAGGGGCTCCCACCATCCCTGTGCTATGCTGACTTCCTCCTGGGGCTGCTTACGGTGCAGGTGTCAGTGCTGTATATCACGGTGCTGATGTCAGTACTCTCTATCACGGTGCTGCTGTCAGTGCTGTATATCACGGTGCTGGTGTTAGTGCTTTATGTCACGCTGCTGATGTCAGTGCTCTCTATCACGGTGCTGTTGTCAGATGACTCTATCACGGTGCAGGTGTCATTGCTATATGTCACGCTGCTGGTGATCATCTCCTGCACCCTCTTTGCCTACCCTAACCTTCCCTCTCCTCCATTGCCTTCATGCGCTCCACAGTCCTGAATTTAAAAAAATTATAAAAAAAGAATGCTTGTAGTTGTTGATCCCAGATTCACCTCATACATGTGTTATGTAATTGGCCATGTGGTGGGACTATGTTTGCACAGCTATTAATTATTTTGTGGCTGCAAATTTGACCTGTAGGTTTGCGAAGTTCACCTCCCATTGAAGTCAATGGGGCCCGCCACGAACCTTCCGGTTCGCGAACTATCGGCCGCGTTTGCGAAACGTCCCGTCGGAAGTTCGCCCATCACTACTCTGAACCAATCACCGTGTATATACAGTATCTCACAAAAGTGAGATATCTCATTTTTGTAAATATTTTATTATATCTTTTTATGTGACAGCACTAAAGAAATTACACTTTGCCACAATGTAAAGTAGTGAGTGTACAGCTTCTATAATAGTGTAAATTTGCTGTCCCCTCAAAATAACTCAACACACAGCCATTAATGTCTAAACCACTGGCAACAAAAGTGAGTACACTCCTAAGTAAAAATGTCCAAATTGGGCCAAATTAACCATCTTCCCTCCATGGTGTCATGTGACTCGTTAGTGTTACAAGATCTCAGGTGTGATTGGGAAGCAGGTGTGTTAAATTTGGTGTTAATGCTCTCACTCTCTCATACTGGTCACTGGAATTTCAACATGGCACCTCATGGCAAAGAACTCTCTGAGGATCTGAAAAAAGAATTGTTAAGAATTGCTCTACATAAAGATGGCCTAGGCTATAAGAAGATTGCCAAGACCCTGAAACTGAGCTGCAGCACAGTGGCCAAGACCATACAGCGGTTTAACAGTACAGGTTCCACTCAGAACAGGCCTCACTGTGGTCCACCAAAGAAGTTGAGTGCACATGCCCAGCGTCATGCTGCTGGCACTGGATGCCAACATGTATTGTGACATACTGAAGCAGAGCATGATCCCCTCCCTTTAGAGTCTGGGCTGCAGGGCAGTATTCCAACATGATAATGACCCCAAACACACCTCCAAGAAGACCACTGCCTTGCTAAATAAACTGATGGTAAAGGGGATGGACTGGCCAAGCATGTCTCCAGACCTAAACCCTATTGAGCATCTGTGGGGCATCCTCAAACGGAAGGTGGAGGAGCACAAGGTCTCTAACATCCACCAGCTTCGTGATGTCATCATGGAGGAGTGGAAGAGGACTTCAGTGGCATTGGAAAGAACACACTGCTGACAAGAGCGGGGAGGGTGCTGCTCACCCCTATAAATCGAAAAAATAGAACCAATTCCCCCACCAACAGGGTTTTTAGGCAGCAGTAAACAATGAACATAGCATGTCAGAAATAATATAAAAAAATATTTTATTGTATGGTAAAAATATGAGCTTCACCTAGGTATTTAAAACAAAAGATAGAGCCAAGCTCTTGTATACAGAAAATACAATGATATCAATGGGCATACACTAAGCAGACTTAACTATAAATATACTGTATAAAATTAGTAACAGCAAAAAAATAGTTCTAACGCGTTTCAACCACTAGGGTCTTCTTCAGAGATAGTCTGTTGGTAGAAAGACACAATAAAACTTAATAACTCTATCAAGTAATATTTGTATTAAAAATATTCTAAGTTTATTAATGTGGTTTACCCAATGGTGTATTTCCGAAAGATTCACGTAAATTGTAATGCTTAATGGTGGAGTTTACCCAGGTTCATGCTTCAGTGTCCCTCACATATTACAAGAGGAACGTGGTCCATACGTCTTGCCACAGAGTCAAGTGGAGGGGCTGGGATCGGAGGCCCAAAAACGCGGCTCACGAGCGGTCACACGAAAGCCCTACGCCCCACAGAAGTTGTAGGAAGTAGGTGCAAATGTAGGCAGCCGGCCCGTATGGTAAGCCACGCCTGGATTGCTAGGCTAGGCAGGAGATTCCCAAAATGGAGAAAGGAGGGACTGTAGCTGGAAAGCTATCCCGGGAAAAGTACCAGACACGATCGTTAACTCCTAATCCATAGAATCACCCCATCAACCAGGGATTCAAAGGTAACAGAGTCCTCGTTTGTGAATTGAGGACTTCAGTGGCAACCTGTGAAGCTCTGGTGAACTCCATGCCCAAGAGGGTTAAGGCAGTGCTGTAAAATAATAGTGGGCACACAAAATATTGACACATTGGGCCCAATGTAGACATTTTTACTTAGGGGTGTACTCACCTTTGTTGCCAGCGGTTTAGACATTAATGACTGTGTGCTGAGTTATTTTGAGGGGACAGCAAATTTACACTGTTATACAAGCTGTACACTCACTACTTTACATTGTAGCAAAGTGTCATTTCTTCAATGTTGTCCCATGAACATATATAATAAAATATTTGCAAAAATGTGAGGGGTGTACTCACTTTTGTGAGATACTGTATGTGCTCAAGCATGAAGGGAAGGGACATGGGGATGACTTGTGCAGGTCAGTATATTTCCCTAAAACCCTGAAATCACATGCCCTGAACTTCAATGCATTGTACAACATGCAATGATATGCAGTATCAACTTTATGCTGGAAGTTAGAGTTAGAGTTTCCTCTACTAAGGCCTTAGCTTAGTAAAAGAAGAAACGTGAAAGTCCTTACAATGGAAATGAAGCCTGGAGTCTTCAGCTAGCTCAGTAGGGCTCAAAAGGGCTCAATATGTTCTGGCAAGTGTACTAAATGCAATATTTCAACAGGGTGAAACAACTGGTACAAGGAGTTTCCACACAGAGCTTGAAAAAGTGCGTGAAGCAACAGTGTCTGCATGAAGCAACAGTGTCTGCATGAAGTGTACTCATTAAAAGGCATGTGTACAAGATGGGCTACTCCCCGCTCACCAATCCTGCGACACCAAGGCCCAAAGGAGAAAGATGTCCTGTGACAGACTCTTGAAGAATGCCCGACTGGCAACCTTACAACAGAAGGCCCAGCGATATCTGTACAGGTGCCCCACACAATAGCTCATCTAGTTCTAACCATAGAAAAAAATAGAGTAAATGGGTAGAAAAGCTTCATATTCAGAATCTTAAAACCACAGCTGAACCAAAAGAAGGCCCCAGCATGCCAGCTAGATAATTGCCTCTTTACAAAGTGGTCAGCAGAGGCAGCCTAAAAAACTAGGAATGGTTCAGTTACTTGAGAAAAGAATAAAACTATTTTAGTAAACCAGAAGACATTCTATTCATAGCCAAATTTCCTCCTGCTGACACTCTACTTTTTTTTTAAATATACTTATTCGTACTATGTTTCCCAACCTTTTGAACATTTATCAATAAATGTTATTAACGTATATGTGAACCTAAGATTTTTTTTTTTTGTATTACAGTTTAACCGCTTCAGCCCCGAAAGATTTGGCTGTTAAATGACCAAGCCATTTTTTGCGATTTGGCAGTTTAACTGACAATTGTGCAGTTGTGCGATGCTGTATCCAAACAAAATTGACGTCCTGTTTTTCCCACAAATAGAGCTTTCTTTTTGCCTCTGTGGTTTTTATTTTTTGCGCTATAAACAAAAGAAGAGCGTCATTTTGAAAAATAAAACACAATGGGGGTTATTTACTAAAGGCAAATACACTTTGCACTACAAGTGCACCTGAAAGTGCACTTAGAAGTAAAGTCGCTGTAGTTCCGAGGAGGCCATGCAAGGAAAATAAAAAACAGCATTTTAAATTGCACATGATTGGATGATAAAATCAGCTGAGCTTCCACTCATTCCAGAGCTTCCCCTCAGATCTACAGTGATCTACAGCGACTGCACTTCCAAGCAGGGCAGTCTTTAATTTTAATTGGGCCCTGGGCAAACATTTTCTTGCCCCCCCCCCCCTTTTATCCTGAGACATACAAAAAAATAGCAGATAGACTCAAAATCAGTTTATGGCAGCAGATCACACAGTGATTGCAATTATTTGTCAGAGGTTACAGCCTATCCTTACCGCTCCCTGGCTGGTTTCTAGAGGTTACGAAACATCATTTCTGCTTGCCGATTGGTTGCTAGAGGTTACTGCACATTATTAGCGCTCACTGATTGGTTGCTGTAGGTGTACATCATTACCACTCACTGAGCAGTGGAGCAATCCCAAATAATTGATAAAGTAAAGCAGCACATTAATACACATGCTACAGGAGAGGGTCAGAGAGTGCAGACATACTGCAGGAGATTACCAGAGACTGCGGACATACTGCACGAGATTACCAGACTGTGGACATACTGCACGAGATTACCAGAGACTGCGGACATGCTGCACGAGATTACCAGAGACTGTGGAATACTGCACGAGATTACCAGAGACTGCAGACATACTGCACGAGATTACCAGACAGCGGACATACTGCATGAGATTACCAGAGACTGCGGACATACTGCATGAGATTACCAGAGACTGTGGATATACTGCATGAGATTACCAGATACTGTGGGTATACTGCATGAGATTACCCCTGAATTGGGGCCCCAATGACAGCTTTGCAGTGCACAGAGGACACAAGAGGCTGTATTCGCGTGCTAGCCAGCAGAGAGGGGGCAGTGCCGGGAGCTCTGCTCGGAACAGAGCTGCTGTAGTTAGAGCAGTGATGGGAGTGGGTGCGTCAGTGGAGCTTCTGGCCCTGCCCCTGGATCTCTGCCAGTTTAGAGGGGGCGGAGCAGGGAGCTCCACTGAGGTACCCACTCCAATCACTGGCTCTAACTACAGCCGCTCTGTTCTGAGCATACAGGCTAACATGGGGTGGGGTCAGTGCGTCAGTGGAGCTCCCGGCCCCATCCCCCTCACTGTTGGCTAGATTGGGAATACAGCCTCCCGTGTCCTCTGTGCACTCTGCAAAGCCGTCATCGGGGCCCCAATTCATGGGTAGTGCGGGCCCCCCTACAAAGATTGGGCCCAGGGCAGGTGCCCCGTTTGCCCTGTGCTAAAGACGGCCCTGCTTTCAAGTGCACTTTCAGTGCACTTGTAGTGCAAAGTGGATTTGCCTTTAGTTAATCAACCCCAATGTCTTTTACTTTTTGCTATAATAAATATCCTACATTTTTTATCAAAAATGTTTTTTATCCTCAGTGTAAGCCGCTATGTATTTTTCTACATATTTTTGGTTAAAAAAAACACAATACGTGTATATTAATTGGTTTGCGCAAAAGTTATAGCTTTTTTGATACATTTTTGAAACCATTGACAATCATACAGCGATCAGTGCTATAAAAAGGCACTGATTACTGTGTAAAATGTCACTGGCAGGGACGGGGTTAACACTAGGGGGTGATCAAGGGGTTAACTGTGTTCCCTATGTGTGTTTCTAACTGTGGGGGGATGGGACTGACTAGGAGGAGAGAGAGATCTGTGTTCATTCATAGTATAAACACACAATCTGCCTCCTCTCCCCTGAAAGAACACACAGATCCCAGTTCTTGCTCTGTCAGGATCGATCGCGGGAGCCCAGCGGTCATCGCACCCGCCGGGCACTCACATTGGCTCCGGGCACACACTGCCCTGGTGGCCAAAAGACAAGGCAACGTAAGGTAACGTTGTTTCGCCCATCCATGCCATTCTGCCACAGTGAAACTGCAGCGGCTGGTCGGCAAGCGGTTAACAATCCTTGAATGTGGTTGCATTATTTTTCTCTTAGGAATTTATTTTCACCAGGGATCCTGACAGTTGTACACTTCTTGTCCTAGGGTGACAACTTTGACTCAACTCAACTTACTGTATAGAGAGAAAACCACCGCTCCAGGCTGGTCCGCCAAGGCAAATGCTTGTCTTGCAGATAAGAGCCCCAGGTGCTGGCTAATACATGCACAAGTAGAACAGAAAGAGAAAAAAAACAAGAAGAACAGAAAGAGAAAAAGAAAGCCACACTCCGAAAGGAGTAGATTAATGTCTTGTGATTTTTATTGCAAAAATGGAGATCACATCATCAAGTCCACAGCAAAAGTGAAACAAAAACTGGCGTGTTTCACACTAGAATCAGTGTTTACAAATAGCTGTAAGTAAGCACTAATTCTAGTGTGAAACGCGTCAGTTGTTATATTAATTTATTCCTTTCGGAGTGCGGCTATCCAAAGTTTTTTTCTCTTTCTGTTCAACTTACTGTATCTATGGAATATCAGCGTTGTCATCCTAGGACAGCAACACTCCCCCCTAGAGAACACTGGTATATATATATATATATATATAATTTTTTTTTTTTTTTTTTTTTTTTATTGTATATTTAACAGATCAAAAGGGAGAATATACGAGAAATTCATTGGTAAGATTCACATAAATAAAAAAACTTTTTAAAGCATATGTACACTTTTGAATAAAAAATATCCTTACTGCAGCACATAACATCTTTGAACTATGGAAAGCTATCCATAGTGGTATTTTAATTTATAGCATCAGTCCACCCATAATTAATATATCAGTTGTTGGTAGCAATAGCAACCTAGGGGTTAAATCGTACAATGGTTCCTTTTACCATACAAGGTTTTCAGTGGGGAAATCTCACAACTGGAGATCATTATCTTGCTCCATTACTCATAAATTGAATTCAGTTTCAAGATCTTGAAATAGAAGCAACAGAATAGCTGAGGCAGATGGGTATACCTGGGTTCTCAAGTACAAAGATCTCATTAACAGGGGTGCAAGAAGCCGTTGGATCAAGCTCTTTAGGAACTGAAGATGAACTCTAAAGGAACTGAAGCCAGGGATCAAACTATAGTTATAATAGACTGGGTTCATTTTCAATTTGTGTTGAAGCTGGACTCTTTACCAAAAACTATTTTTCAACATGTGCACTGTAAAAAAAGAAAATCCATGCTAATAATGTAAGTCCCATGTGTATAGACTGCAGCGTTATGTACTATTCTGACTTTCACTCCCCCCTGTACAGTGCAGTCACAGCCATCAATGGGTGTTACTTTTCCTGCTGTAGTACTCAGATCGCAGTGGGTGGCGCAAAACTCTTTTTAAATGAATGCAAGGCACATTTTTATTGAAGGAGGGGAGATTGTGGTGTTTATCTGCCCCCTCCTCCAATCACAAAGCACCTTGTATTCACTAAAAAAGATGCAAGACTAAATGAAGGAGTCTAAATGCAAGAGAGCAGTACTCCAACCGGAAATTTAGCTCTCAGTGTCGGATGTACGCTGCTGGCCGAACTGTGTGCGGGTGAATGAAAGTCAGAGCCTAGGCACATGGGACACAAGCTTGATTAGTGTGGATTTATTTTTACAGCGCCTATGTCAAAAAAACAGTTTTTTTCTGGAGTTCATTTTTAAGCTGGTAATTTGTTTTAACTCTACATAGTGGGCACTGAATGTACAGGGCTGCACAAGTGTTCACCCTACTGCCCATGGCCCATATGTAGTTTACCTGCACACCCCATATAACCCAAGCTAAAATGACAGTAACGGTTGAGTCTGCAATGCATTTGGCAGAAGACACTATATGGTTCTTGATTATAGGTTATTGGCGCTACCTCCAACCAATTAGTTTCATTAACACTCTTTGCTTCCTCAAGCCTTTTATGTCTATCACCTTAACGTTAACGTGGGGTTAAATGGTGGTCTCCTCAGGGGGCCGTTTGCCAGGCTTAATTAGGTTAAGAATGGGGATGCGTAGGTGAAAAAACCAACATAAAAAGAAAGGACCATTAATGTTTAAAAGAATTGAAAAGTTATTGGGCTAGTTTCCACTATCTTCAGCCCAAGTACTCAACTAGCCGGTCCGCCGCAGAACAATTCCCTTGAACGCGCGGCGTGCGTTCCAGGCTGCGTTCCAGCGGGTCTGGCGCACCGGAAGTGACGTGTGTGCGTAATGACGCTGTACGCGTTTCGTCAGAGACGTCCTCAGCAGATCGCTGCTGAGGACATCTCTGACGAAACGCGTACAGCGTCATTACGCACACACGTCACTTCCGGTGCGCCAGACCCACTGGAACGCAGCCTGGAACGCACGCCGCGCGTTCAAGGGAATTGTTCTGCGGCGGACCGGCTAGTTGCCTTTGGATTGGTGTATATATCACCGGATGCAATTGGACTTTTCACATTTTTTGTCTCTTTGAATTTTGTTTATTGTTTTTTTCTTGATACCAATGTATGAGGAAATCTCTCGCTTCCTCCTTTCACATTTACCAATGTAGGGAGATCTGGTGTATCTAATAATTAGCACAAATAATTTGTATGAAAATTGGAGGCAGTTTTTTTCCCAATTAGAAAGGGTTTTTGCACTGTGTAACACTAAGTTTTTTTCTGGGTTTTTTTCAGTTTTTTCCTTTTTTCGTTTTTGCTTGTGGTTAGGTTTTTTCTACGGTAGAGGTTTTATTAATCATTTTTTATTTTCGTATTTATATCTATATCTTTTGATCCGAATTTCTTAAATATTAATGAAACTATATGTAAAATAAGTGATATTAGCTCACTTAGTAGAGGTGATACAAAGTGGTGTGTAATCACTTTTTGGCTTGAGTTTGAGGTGTTGGATAAATGGGGTGTTGCTGAGACAAAATACGGAACACGGGTTTAATTCACGCAGCCCCTGGGGACACGTTAAGGTGATAGACATAAAAGGCTTGAGGAAGCAAAGAGTGTTAATGAAACTAATAGTGATGGCCGAACGGTTCGCCCGGCGGTCGTTTCGCGGCGAATTTCCGACTTTCGCCGTCCGCGGGTTCGAACGCCTTTTTCCGTCGTTCGCCCCGGCGGACTTACGTGTTTAATGTATACAAGAACTTTAACCTTTCGTGACACGTTTATCATGTGTTACAGGACAACCAATTGAGACATGACAGCTCATGGACACTTGTACATTCCCCCTAACCTATAAATACACCCGATCCGGTGGCCATTTTACATTCTTTCTTCTGTCACTGTAGGGAAAGGATCCTGTGTGGAGTAGGGACAGAGAAAACGCTAGCTATTTGGTACACAAAAGTTCTTTTCAGGACTGGTATAGGTGTTAGGTCAGCAGCCTGAGTTTCTTTTGTCAGTTTAGATAAAGGGACAGAGCGCTGTATGCTGCTATTTTAGGGACAGCTCAGCCAGATTAGTCTTTCTTCATCATCATCATCATCATCATCATTAGCTGTTACTATCAGGTCCACAAAAGAGCTGTTCCAGCTAATCGTTCCAGCCTACTCTTTTTTGCCAATTTGTATAGGGACAGGCAGGAAGCAGTGTGTCAGGCAGTGAGGATAATTTTAAAGACTTGCTGTTACTATTAGTTCCACAAAGGTTCTTTTCAGGACTGGTATCAGTGGTACGGTAATAGGCTTGTACACGTATAATATTCTTTCTTCCAAATATAGAAAGAATATTATACTTGACTGCTGCCCTTCTGCTGCAGTCTGCTAATCATTCACAACTCACTTGTTCCACAAAAGTTCTTATAAGGACTGGTAACTTGGTCTGTCTAGGGTGCTACGGTACATAGGCTTGGGTGCGGTACAGTCTGCTGTTCTGTAAGGACCGCTATCGGTCCACAATAGATAGGGTTGCCGTGCACTACTGCTGACCGCTGCCCTATACTGCAGCAGTCCTTCAGCGGTATAGGGACTGACGCACAGTCTGCTAAACACTAACACACAACCTGCTTGGTCCACAAAAGTTCTTATAAGGACTGGTAACTTGGTATAGGGTGCTACGGTACATAGGCCTGAGTGCAGTACAGTCTGCTGTTCTGTAAGGACCGCTATCGGTCCACAATACATAGGGTTGCCGTGCACTACTGCTGACCGCTGCCCTATACTGCAGCAGTCCTTCATTGGTATAGGGACTGACGTACAGTCTGCTAATCACTAACACACAACCTGCTTGGTCCACAAAAGTTCTTATAAGGACTGGTAACTTGGTATAGGGTGCTACGGTACATAGGCCTGAGTGCGTTACAGTCTGCTGTTCTGTAAGGACCGCTATCGGTCCACAATACATAGGGTTGCCGTGCACTACTGCTGACCGCTGCCCTATACTGCAGCAGTCCTTCAGCGGTATAGGGACTGACGCACAGTCTGCTAAACACTAACACACAACCTGCTTGGTCCACAAAAGTTCTTATAAGGACTGGTAACTTGGTATAGGGTGCTACGGTACATAGGCCTGAGTGCAGTACAGTCTGCTGTTCTGTAAGGACCGCTATCGGTCCACAATACATAGGGTTGCCGTGCACTACTGCTGACCGCTGCCCTATACTGCAGCAGTCCTTCAGCGGTATAGGGACTGACGCACAGTCTGCTAAACACTAACACACAACCTGCTTGGTCCACAAAAGTTCTTATAAGGACTGGTAACTTGGTATAGGGTGCTACGGTACATAGGCCTGAGTGCAGTACAGTCTGCTGTTCTGTAAGGACCGCTATCGGTCCACAATACATAGGGTTGCCGTGCACTACTGCTGACCGCTGCCCTATACTGCAGCAGTCCTTCATTGGTATAGGGACTGACGTACAGTCTGCTAATCACTAACACACAACCTGCTTGGTCCACAAAAGTTCTTATAAGGACTGGTAACTTGGTATAGGGTGCTACGGTACATAGGCCTGAGTGCGTTACAGTCTGCTGTTCTGTAAGGACCGCTATCGGTCCACAATACATAGGGTTGCCGTGCACTACTGCTGACCGCTGCCCTATACTGCAGCAGTCCTTCATCGGTATAGGGACTGACGCACAGTCTGCTAATCACTAACACACAACCTGCTTGGTCCACAAAAGTTTTTATAAGGACTGGTAACTTGGTATAGGGTGCTACGGTACATAGGCCTGAGTGCAGTACAGTCTGCTGTTCTGTAAGGACCGCTATCGGTCCACAATACATAGGGTTGACGTGCACTACTGCTGACCGCTGCCCTATACTGCAGCAGTCCTTCATTGGTATAGGGACTGACGTACAGTCTGCTAATCACTAACACACAACCTGCTTGGTCCACAAAAGTTCTTATAAGGACTGGTAACTTGGTATAGGGTGCTACGGTACATAGGCCTGAGTGCGTTACAGTCTGCTGTTCTGTAAGGACCGCTATCGGTCCACAATACATAGGGTTGCCGTGCACTACTGCTGACCGCTGCCCTATACTGCAGCAGTCCTTCAGCGGTATAGGGACTAAGAGTTTTGTCACAGGGTGATTTAAAAAATGACAGGCAGAGGAAGAGGCAGGCCCTTCCGCAGGGGTGGTAGGGGTAGGGCAGGAGCAACAGCCTTGAGCCAAAGTGGGAAGTTGCAGAAGGTGCGTTCAATTACTTTAAAGGACGCACCAGACTTGGTTGAGTGGCTCACTCAGCCTTATTCTTCTGCACCCTCCTCATCCTCTCGATCTGCACCCTCTTCTTCACTCTCTGCTATGTGCACCCCCAAAGACACTACCACCAACAACACGACCACCACCACCACCACCACATACCTTCCGCTTGAGTCACTGGAATTATTTTCCGATCCATATCAAGAGGACATTTCTGATGCGCAGCCACTCTTGGTATTGGATCAGGAAGAGGAGGTAGCAACAAGCGCTACTCAGCAGTCTGACGCCAGTACCCAGATCAGCCCAAGGAGGAGGTTGGTCCCCGGTGTTGCTGCCTACTCTACTTATAGCGGTGGGGAAGGTGACGTTGATGATGACGTGTCTAGTGATGTCACGTGGGTGCCCACAAGAGAGGAAGAGGAGGGGAGTTCAGAGGGAGATATGGACCAGCAGATAGGGAGGAGAAGCAGCAATGACTTACATTGCACAGCAGGGACAAAGCAGACTGCAAATGTATCAGGAGCGAGTCATCGACCATGTACGGTCACATCTGGCGCTCCCAGGACACCGGCACATGGCTCCGCAGTGTGGGCTTTTTTTAACGTGTCCGCTGCTGACAATAGCGTTGCCATCTGCAATCTTTGCAGTCAACGCGTTAGTCGCGGTAAGCCCAATACTCACCTAGGGACGACCGCCTTAAGAAGGCACATGAGCAGCCATCACCGAGCCCAGTGGGAGCAACGGAACACACAAAGCCACACTGCAGGCTCTCACCGTCCAGCCTCGTCTTCTACTTCTCCTTCTCCTCTCTCCTCACAATTGTCCTCCACTCCACCTTCCATCACGCCAAGCTCACATTTTTCTGCAAAAAGGCAGGCTTCCGTGGGCCTAATGTTTGAGCGTAAAAAAATGATGACGCCGGATAACCCTCTTGCCCAACGGTTGGCGGCTGGCTTGTCAGAACTCATAGCCCGCCAACTACTGCCATATAAACTGGTGGACTCGGAGGCCTTTCGCAAATTTGTGGCCATTGGAACACCACAATGGAAGGTCCCAGGAAGGAAGTATTTCTCAGAGAAGGGCATCCCAGAGCTATATGGCCATGTTCAGCGGCAAGTGAATGTATCTCTGGCACACAGTGTCGGTGCCAAGATACATCTGACCACAGACACGTGGTCTAGCAAACACGGGCAGGGAAGGTATATCAGTTTTACTGCCCACTGGGTGAACCTTCTGACGGCCGTCAAGCATGTAACCCGTGGCACCCGTGTAGATTTGGTTTTACCGCCACGGATTGCATGCAGGCCTGACTCTTCTTCTCCTCCTCCTACTCCATCCTCCTCCCTCTCCTCCTCAGCTGCCTCCTCCTTTTCCGCTGCTAGCGTCTCTTCCACTGCACCGCCCAAGCTCCCCAGAACCTATTCCACATGCCAGGTGAGACGTTGCCATGCCGTGCTGCGTCTGTTGTGCCTGGAAGCAAAGAGCCACACTGGCCCGGCACTCCTTTCAGCTTTGCGTTCACAGGCAGATGAGTGGCTAACACCGCTCAATTTGACAGTTGGTAAAGTGGTGTGTGACAACGGTGCCAATCTGCTTAGCGCATTGAAACAGGGCAAAATCACGCACGTGCCGTGCATGGCACACGTCTTAAACTTGGTCGTGCAGCGATTCCTTGTCAAATACCCTGGGGTCCAGGACATCTTGCGGCAGGCAAGGAAAATCTCGGCCCATTTCAGAAGATCTTACACGGCCATGGCTCGCCTTGCTGACATTCAGCGGCGACACCATCTGCCGGTCAGACGTCTTATTTGCGATTGCCCGACGCGATGGAACTCAACCTTCTATATGCTTGATAGGCTGCTCCAGCAGAAACGTGCAGTTAACGTCTACCTGTATGAACTCTGCGAAAGAAACGGTTCTGGGGAGCTGGGTTTTTTTTCACCGCGCCAGTGGCTGCTCATGCGCGACACATGCAGACTTCTGCGGCCATTTGAGGAGATCACCAAACTGGTCAGTCGCAGCCATGGCGCCATCAGTGACATGGTACCTTATGCCTTCTTTCTGGAGCGTGCATTGCGTCGTGTCATTGATCAGGCTGTGGAGGAGCAGGAGCGGGAAGATGAGGAAGTCGCAATGCTGGATGAATTCCCAGGGGGGGCTACTCTATCTGAGACAAGTCAACAACAGGAGTCTGATGAGGAGTCAGAGGAGGATGGTGCCGGGGCGGATGAGCAGGAGCAAGAAGAGCATGCTTTAAACCTTTCTGGGATCCCTGTTGTGCGAGGATGGGGAGAGGAGAATGAAGAGGACGACATTATCCTGGATGATGAGCAGGAGCCAGGCCACCACACCGCTTCCACTTTAGTGCAAATGGGGGCCTTCATGCTCCAGTGTTTTAATAGGGACCCCCGTATAAAAAGCATGAGGGTCAAGGACCAGTACTGGGTGGCAACGTACTTAGACCCCCGGTACAAACACAAAATGGCGGAAATGTTACCGCCGTCGCAGAGGGCTGTCAGAATGCAGCACTTCCAGGCCTTGCTTCGAGAAATGCTGCATTCTGCTTTTGCGTGCGCTGGCAGAGGAGCAATTCCCACTCCCAGAGAAGGATTTGCGGGTACCAATCCAACAGCGCCTGCAAGAAGAGGCCGGTTTGAAGATGTGTTGGTGACTTCGGATATGAGGTCATTCTTTCAGCCGACCCATCGACAGGTGTCATCCGGATCCAGCATCAGGGAACGCCTAGACCGTCAGGTGTCCGACTACATTGGGTTAACGGCCGATGTGGACGCTCTGAGGAGTGATGAACCCCTAGACTACTGGGTGGGCAGGCTTGACCTCTGGCCAGAGCTTGCCCAATTTGCAATCGAACTGTTGGCTTGCCCCTCATCCAGTGTCCTGTCCGAAAGGACGTTCAGCGCAGCAGGGGGGATTGTGACCGATAAGCGTACTCGCCTAGCTCACCACAGTGTTAACTACCTCACATTTCTAAAAATGAATGAGGCATGGATCTCGGAGGAATTCAACACATGTGATCAGTAGACCATGTATATGTCTATAAACAATTTTTGGAATCAAGCACACAGACCTTCTTAATTCATTTGGCTCACTTCCCTGACCCAAAAAAGCACACCGTACTATATGCCCCTACCCTCCTCTTTGAAGAGGTTGAGCGGTGTCATATTTCTACTGGGGCTGCTTATTATGAGGGGTTCCCACCATCCCTGTGCTGTGCTGACTTCCTCCTGGGTGTTCTTATTATGAGGGGCTCCCACCATCCCTGTGCTGTGCTGACTTCCTCCTGGGGGTTCTTATTATGAGGGGATCACACCATCCCTGTGCTGTGCTGACTTCCTCCTGGGGGTTCTTATTATGAGGGGATCACACCATCCCTGTGCTGTGCTGACTTCCTCCTGGGGGTTCTTATTATGAGGGGATCACACCATCCCTGTGCTGTGCTGACTTCCTCCTGGGGCTGCTTACGGTGCTGCTGTCAGCGCTGTATGTCACGGAGCTGCTGTCAGCGCTGTATGTCACGGAGCTGCTGTCAGCGCTGTATGTCACGGAGCTGCTGTCAGCGCTGTATGTCACGGAGCTGCTGTCAGCGCTGTATGTCACGGTGCTGCTGTCAGCGCTGTATGTCACGGAGCTGCTGTCAGCGCTGTATGTCACGGAGCTGCTGTCAGTGCTGTATGTCACGGAGCTGCTGTCAGCGCTGTATGTCACGGTGCTGCTGTCAGCGCTGTATGTCACGGAGCTGCTGTCAGCGCTGTATGTCACGGTGCTGCTGTCAGCGCTGTATGTCACGGAGCTGCTGTCAGCGCTGTATGTCACGGAGCTGCTGTCAGCGCTGTATGTCACGGTGCTGCTGTCAGCGCTGTATGTCACGGAGCTGCTGTCAGCGCTGTATGTCACGGAGCTGCTGTCAGCGCTGTATGTCACGGAGCTGCTGTCAGCGCTGTATGTCACGGAGCTGCTGTCAGCGCTGTATGTCACGGAGCTGCTGTCAGCGCTGTATGTCACGGTGCTGATGTCAGTGCTCTGTATTACGGTGCTGCTGTCAGTGCTCTGTATCTCCAGCACCCTCTTGTTTGCCTACCCTGGTCCCTGACCTTCCCTCTCCTCCATTGCCTTCATTAGCTCCATAGTCCTGAATTGTCAGAACAATTTCCCAAATAAAAAAAAAATGCTTGTAGTTATCGATCCCAAATTCACCTCATACATGTATTATGCTATTGTCCAGGTGGTGGGACTACGTGCTACCCCCTAATAATTACCCCGTGGCCGCAAATTCGACCTAAAGGTTTGCGAAATTCGCCTCCCATTGAAGTCAATGGAGCCCGCGGCGAACGGTCGTTTTCGCGAACGTTTGTGCCCGTTCGCGTTTCGCGTTCGCGAAACGTCCCGTCGGAAGTTCGTCCATCACTAGAAACTAATTGGTTGGAGGTAGCGCCAATAACCTATAATCAAGAACCATTCCATTAATGCAGGTTGTTTAGTGCAGCCTTTGCATATTAGGATGGCAGCAACCTCATAAAACGAAGAGAACTTCTATTAAACCTTTTAAACTAATAGGATAAAAATTAGACAGAGGAATTGTAACCAATAAAAAATCATATAAAATACAAGGTTACAGGTATAAATTAACACCTATACATACTCCTGCTGATCAAGACCCATCCCATAAGCGCGGCTTCACTTGTATAAGAAGACACTATATGGTTCTATGTGTGATCCCTGGGGGAGGCTGTTGGCGGCAATTGTGGGCAGCACACATTGCTCTGGCTAGGATGCCTCCCCTTAGTTATTGTGCCAGTGTGATGCAGGGAGTGGGACCCTAGGCTGTACCGGATGTATATAATGTTGCCGGTTCGATCAGACAATCCTGCTAGCTGCTTATCCTGGGTTCATCACAAACTGGACCATGCTTTTTATGGGAACATGAGGAAACCTTTTGGTAGTTTGTTGGTTCACTGGGCTGCCTTAGTCACGTGTTTGTGTTATACTATCTATCATGGTAGCTCAGGTTTTGCTCTACATTTGGGGAATGTGCATAATGGGTTCCATGCAACATTTCCATCACTACTTTTGTTTCTTTCCCTATATTCGGGTCATTTTCACTTCACGGAAGCTCACGCCTTGATTTTTATTTGGGGAATGTGCATGGTGGGTTCCATGCTACATTTTTGCCACCATTTTTGTCATTCTCCCTAGACTTGGGTCATGGTCTACCTTATATGTTTTCCCTACATACAGTTTTCTTCAATCCTTATACTCACTTAGGATTATTGGTAGTAGCGCCTCTCATAAGTATACTTGTTTATTTTATAGACACTTTGGATGCCATTGTGCACGACCAATGTTCCTAGCATGGAGACTCTCTTCCTTCCGGGTCAACAGTGTGTGCACCTGGCTTTCCCGTGGGTTTCTGTCACCACAGCTCCCACGACAGGAGCTCTTGATAACTCTTGTCTTTCAGTACCGCATGTTTGGACTTTGAGCCAATATGTAAGTATCCTAAGGATAGACCCCTTTTTGGTTTCCTCTCGTCTTTATCCTTCTCCCCCATTAGACCTCATTGGTCTCATTATATCTTCCACATTCATTTTATGCATTTGCTCCTGAGGAAATGGAATCTATCCACGAAACATGCCAAGCTCTTTTAGATGCATATATGCTTTCAAGATATGGTGCAATTGTTTATTTCTAGATCTTTTTATGGATACTTACACAATACAGAGCAGCACTGGCTCATAATATTTTATATTGCAGTGTTATGATGATATCAATATATATATAGTTACATTTCCTTGTATTATTGGTATGTACAGTTTTTTACTATGTATATACAATTGCTATATGTTTTGACATGTGTATATGCTGAATAAATATGTCACTATGTTTAAAAATTCATCCAGCAGTCTTCACTTGACTCATTTAAAACCCCATCTTTGTATTTTTATGTGTGAATTAAAGAACAATCATTTGTTATCATTGAATATGTGACATGTTTGGTTACCATAGACCTTTGTGAGTATATTTGGTTTAAAAATCTATTAATAAAAACTTTGCATACTTCACTACATGCTACCTATTTTTGGTTTGTTAATGCATTTCTCTTCACATAGCCCTGCCAGCCAGTAAAATGGACTCAGTTGCAGTTGCAAACATTTGAAAATATAGGTGGATCACACCAACAGCTTTCAGGATGCTTCTGCAGATATGGTTCCACTTAAATCTATGGAAAACTGAGACTTCCCATTAGGCACAGTAGGCCTATAAATGGCAGAGTCCAAGGGGCTGGCCTTCCTTGGAATAGTTATCGGTCATCCATTTTTGTTATCCTTTGGTGGAATATTTTACATCAGGTTATGACCAGTAAAAAGCTGAGTCTAAAAGTGGGGGTTCTTTGGAAGTGAAAGGTGCTTGCATGATCCAATTAAGTAAATTCAGTCCTGGCTTTAAGAAAATGAAAGGCTCCCCAAGGTTACCCAAGACCAGTGGCGGTGCGTCCATAAAGGGCGCAGGAGCACTGCCCTCTCTCTCCTGCACCACTCTAATAACCATAGATAGATTCATACATTGCATGAATCTATCTATGGTCACCACTGAACCCCCTATTCAGGTGCCCGGCCCATTTTCAGGTGCCAGGCATCTGAATTACGCTGTCGGGGCTGTTTTTTGGAAGCACCTGATTAGAGCCATAGGCTCTAATAATCACCCAAAAATGTGCGTTCGCTTCTCACACAGCTATATGTTATCAAAGCAAAGGAATTTGCTTTGCTAGCATTGAACCGCCTCCCAGCCAATCAGGTTGCCGGGTCTGTGTTACCTGTCAACTGATTGGCTGAAATGACAGGCACTGTGATTGGATGCCTATCAGGCGTCCAATCATAGCAGAGGACGAGAGGAGGAGCAAGCAGGGGAAGACATCGGGACAGGGAAGAAATGGAGGACACCGGACGCCGTGCGCTCCGCCAGCCACCATCCCCTGCTGCTCACCCGAGACAAGGTAAGTGGGCGGTGGGGGGCACAGTGGCAGCACTTGGGGCACAGTGGCAACATTTGGGGCACAGTGGCAGCACTTGGGACACAGTGGCAACCTTTGGGGCACAGTGGCAGCACTTGTGGCACAGTGGCAACATTTGGGGCACAGTGGCAGCACTTAGGGCACAGTGGCAACATTTGGGGCACAGTGGCAGCACTTGGGGCACAGTGGAACATTTGGGACCAGTGGCAACATTTGGGGCACAGTGGCAGCATTTCATGGGCACAGTGGCAGCATTTCATGGGCACAGTGGCAGCAGTTGGAGCACAGTGGCAGCATTTGATGGGCACAGTGGCAGCTTTTGATGGGCACAGTGGCTGCGTTTGATGGCACAGTCGCTGCATTTGATGGAACAGTGGCTGTGTTTGGTACAGTGGATGCGTTTGTTGGGCACAGTGAGGCTGCAATTGATGGGAGGGAGGGTTTCAGAATTCTTCAGTTTGTTTGCACCACCCCAAAATTTTTGAACACCAGCCGCCACTGCCCAAGACTTCCTCAAGATACAAGAATTCATTTTTAATCATCTTTATACTAGAAACAGAGATGCATGCTTCTCTCTTCAATTAGTACTTAAAGTGTTGGAAGCAGACGTTGCATCAAGAGCAAAATAAAGGTAAAAATAAGAAGAAAAGATCCTGAGGTACTCCTGTGGAATCAGGGGAGGAATGGATTATACTTTAAAGCGGGAGTTCCGCGTTTTTTTTTTTTTATTAAAGCCAGCAGCTACAAATACTGCAGCTGCTGACTTTTAAAATAAGGACACTTACCCGCCCAGTGCGCCCGCGATGTTGGCACCCGAAGCCAATCTCTCGATCATCTCTCGGGTGCTGCTGCCGCCATCTTGGGTATGGGAATCAGGAAGTGGAGCCTTGCGGCTTCATTTCCAGGTTCCCTACTGCGTATGCGCGAGTCGTGCTGCGCAATAAGGATGGTCCCCGCTGTCTCTGGGATCCGTGTGTTTCCCAGCAGACAGCGGGGGACCTGCGGAAAGGGGCGTAAATATCCGTAGATTCTGCGGATATCTATGCCGGAAGTGGGTGCAGCTAACTGTACTGTACAGGTACCTGCACCCCCCCTCCCCCCTGAAAGGTGCCAATTGTGGCACCGGAGGGGGGGTTCCAATGAGCGGAAGCTCCACTTTAGGGTGGAGCTCCGCTTTAACAAACCTGTACCTAGTTACATAGTAGGTGAGGTTGAAAAAAGACACAAGCCTATCAAGTCCAAATTACACTTTGTTACAATGTAAAGTAGTGAGTGTACAGCTTGTATAACAGTGTAAAATTGCTGTCCCCTCAAAATAACTCAACACACAGCCATTAATGTCTAAACGGCTGGACAACAAAAGTGAGTACACCCCTACATGAAAATGTCCACACTGAGTCCAATTAGCCATTTTCCCTCCCCAGGGTCATGTAACTTGTTAGTGTTACAAGGTCTCATGTGTGAATGGGAAACAGGTGTGTTAAATTTAGTGTTATCGCTCTCACTCTCTCATGCTGGTCACTGGAAGTTCAACATGGCACCTTATGGCAAAGAACTTTCTGAGGATCTGAAAAAAAAGAATTGTTGCTCTATATAAAGATGGCTTAAGCTATAACAAGATTGCCAAGACCATAAGGCTGAGCTGCAGCATGGTTGCCAAGACCAAACCGTAGTATTACAGGACAGGTTCCACTCAGAATAGGCCTCGCCATGGTCGACCAAAGGAGTTGAGTGCACGTGCTCAGCGTCATATCCAGAGGTTGTCTTTGGGAAATAGACTTTTGAGTGCTGCCAGCATTGCTACAAATGTTGAAGGGGTGGGGGGTCAGCCTGTCAGTGCTCAGACCATACGCCGCACACTGCATCAAACTGGTCTGAATGGCTGTCATCCCAGAAGGAAGCCTCTTTTAAAGATGATGCACAAGAAAGCCTGCAAACAGTTTATCGAAAGACAAGCAGACTAAGGACATGGGTTACTGGAACCATGTCTTATGGTACGATGAGGCCAAGATAAACTTATTTGGTTCATATGGTGTTAATCCTGTGTGGCGGCAATTAGGTGAGGAGTACAAAGACAAGCGTGTCTTGTCCATAGTGAAGCATGGTTGTAGAAGTGTCATGGTCTGGGGCTGCATGAGTGCTGCTGGCACTGGGGAGCTACAGTTCATTGAGGGAACCACGAATGCCAACATGTACTGTGCCATACTGAAGCAGAGCATGATCTCCTCCCTTTGGAGACTGGGCCGCAGGGGAGTATTTGAACATGATAATGACCCCAAACACACGTCCAAGATGACCACTGCCTTGCTAAAGAAGCTGAAAATAAAGGTGATGTACTTGGCAAGCATGTATCCAGACCTAAACCCTATAGAGCATCTGTGTGGCATCCTCAAATGGAAGGTGGAGGAGTGCAAGGTCTCTAAAATTCATCAGCTCTGTGATGTCATCATAGAGTTGTGGACGAGGACTCCAGTGGCAACCTTTGGAACTCCATGCCCAAGAGGGTTTTGTTACTGAAGCCCCCCAATTCCCTTGTGAATACCGAGAAGAATAAATCCAATACCTTCACCATCTCCCCATCCTTTGTAACCAGATTTACTTCCTCATTCTTTATGGAGCCAATATGGTCTGTATTTCCTTTTTTACTTGGGTTTCTTTTTGCTCTCCTCTGCTATGTGTCTTTCGTGTTCTATCTTAGCCCCCCTAATTGCACCCTTACATTTCTTGTTGCATTCTTTGTAAAATCTGAATGCTGATGGGGATTCCTCAGCCTTGAATTTTTTTGTTTTATTGTTTTATTGTTTAATTTTTATATGCATTTTTACATTGGTATTAAGCCATCCAGGACTTTTGATCGCTCTTTTCAATTTCTTTCCCAATAGGAGGCACTGGCTCATGCCCTTATTTAATATTTTTTTAAATCAAAACCATCTCTTCGCCATGTTCTTTGTTGCTAAGATTCTATCCCAATTTATATCTTCTAGCAAGGTTCGTAGTTTAGGGAAGTTAGCTCTTTTGAAATTCAGTTTCTTTGTATTCCCCTTATGTTTCCTAATTGTTTAATTTATACTGAAACTTATTGACCTGTGATCACTGTTTCCTAACTTGCCCCTTATTTCCACATCCATGATTAGGTCTGTATTGTTAGTAATCAGTAGGTCTAGTAACACTTTGTTTCTAGTTGGTACATCTACCATCTGATCCATGAAATTGTCCTGCAAGACATATAGGAACTGGCGGGCCTTAGACGAATGCATGGTTCCTTGTACTCAGTCTATGTCTGGATAATTAAAATCCCCCATTATGATGACACTTCCCATCCTTGCTGCTAATCCAAATTGTGATATATAACAATGTACCAATCTAATAAGGGAATGTCAGCAAATTTTATCCTCCAATGACTAGGTGGTTCAGGCAGATATCCTGAACCCACATGGCTTGTTTAGCGAACCAGGAATGGGCCCCTTAGTAGTTCATGTGGGAAACATAGATTCCAATTTTTAGCACATGCTGCTCACCCCTTAGCCCATTTGTTTATTTAAAGGCGGAGAGTAAGGGCAGATGGTCAATGTAATGTACCTAAAAAGTTATGTATGTAAGTTATGTATTGCCCTTACAAAGAAAATTAGGAATTCTTTATTGGATATCATCCATTCTATGGTGAGCACTTCATAGAACCCTTTAACCAGTCCACAGGTAGGTTTGGCTGATGGTTGTCCAAAGTGCACATCCTCTTGCCACAGATGCATCCAATTCCATTTAAGTTTGTTTTGCATTCCTGATCCCAGAACATTCTTTGTGGAAACATTACTACATTATGCAGTCAGCAACAGTTACTGCCAGTGGTCCACTGCTTAGTAGACATGTGCAGAGTAAAATATTTCGTTTCGGAATTTCGTTTTCGTCCGAAAACTTAATTTATTTAGTTACTCCCGAAATTCGTTTTTATTTATTTTGTTTTTCGTTCAAAAATTGCATTCGTCCGAAAATCCACATGAATTACGGTCGAATCTGTCTTTGAAGGCTTATGGTGTCTGTCGAATGTATAAAGAAGATTCGACGGAGCTAGTATATAGCATACTTTAGAACCCTATTAAAGTCTATGGGACTCCAACGTTCAAAATCTAAAGTGCTAATTTTAAAGGCTAATTTGCAAGTTACTGTCCTAAAAAGTGTTTGGGGACCCGGGTCCTGCCCCAGGGGACATGTATCAATGCAAAAAAAAGTTTTAAAAACTGCAGTTTTTTCGGGAGCAGTTATTTTAATAATGATTAAAGTGAAACAATAAAAGTGTAATATTCCTTTAAATTTCGTAGGGGGGGGGGTTGTCTATAGTATGCCTGTGAAGGGGCGCATGTTTCTGGTGCTTAGAACTCTCCCTGCACAAAGTGTCATTTATGCAGGAAAAAAAGTCCTTTAAAATCACTCGCAGCTATTATGAATTGTCGGCTCCGTAATACAGAGAACACTCATTGAAAGTCATTAATAAAAAAATAAATAAATAAATAAATAAAAAAAGTGTGGGGGTCCCCCAAATTCAATTACCAGGCCCTTCAGGTCTGGTATGGATATTAAGGGGAACCCTGCCTCAAATTTAAGAAAAAATTTGACGTGGGGTTCCCCCTAAATATCCATAACCAGACCCTTCAGGTCTGGTATGGATATTAAGGGGAACCCCGCGACAAATTTAAAAAAAAATTGACGTGGGGTTCCCCCTAAAAATCCATACCAGACCCTTTATCCGAGCACGCAACCTGGCAGGCCGCAGGAAAAGAGGGGGGGACGAGAGAGCGGCCCCCCCTCCCTCCTGAACCGTACCAGGCCACATGCCCTCAACATTGGGAGGATGCTTTGGGGGTCTGTGACCCCTCAAAGCACCTTGTCCCCATGTTGATGAGGACAAGGGCCTCATCCCCACAACCCTGGCCCCTTACCATTTCAAACAGGGGGGGGCCGGGATCTGGGGGTCCCCTTGTTAAAGGGGGCTTCCAGATTCTGATAAGCCCCCCGCCCGCAGACCTCCACAACCACCGGCCAGGGTTGTGGGGATGAGGCCCTTGTCCTCATCAACATGGGGACAAGGTGCTTTGAGGGGTCACAGACCCCCAAAGCATCCTCCCAATGTTGAGGGCATGTGGCCTGGTACGGTTCAGGAGGGAGGGGGGGCCGCTCTCTCGTCCCCCCCTCTTTTCCTGCGGCCTGCCAGGTTGCGTGCTCGGATAAAGGGTCTGGTATGGATTTTTAGGGGGAACCCCACGTCAATTTTTTTTTTAATTTGACGCGGGGTTCCCCTTAATATCCATACCAGACCCGAAGGGTCTGTTTATGGATATTTAGGGGGAACCCCACGTCAAATTTTTTCTTAAATTTGAGGCAGGGTTCCCCTTAATATCCATACCAGACCTGAAGGGCCTGGTAATTGAATTTGGGGGACCCCCACGCTTTTTTATTTATTTATTTATTTATTTTTTTATCAATGACTTTCAATGAGTGTTCTCTGTATTACGGGAGCCGACAATTCATAATAGCTGTGAGTGATTTTAAAGGACTTTTTTTCCTGCATAAATTACACTTTGTGCAGGGACAGTTCTAAGCACGGGAAACATGCGCCCCTTCACAGGCATACTATAGACAACCCCCCCTACGAAATTTAAAGGAATATTACACTTTTATTGTTTCACTTTAATCATTATTAAAATCACTGCTCCCGAAAAAACGGCCGTTTTTAAAACTTTTTTTTTGCATTGATCCATGTCCCCTGGGGCAGGACCCGGGTCCCCAAACACTTTTTAGGACAGTAACTTGCAGAATCTTTTCTCTCTGTCAAATCTTTTTTCTCTGTCGAATATTTTCTCTATATAATCTTGGACTAATAGAGGTAAGGTTAGGCACATTCGACCACAGGTTCTATAGACACAGATTGTTGTCAGAGTCATGTCGAATCTCCTATTCTATATCGAACTGTTGTAACAATGAAAACGAAAATAAAGTATTTATTTATGTCGGATCTTTCGTTTTTCGGATTTTGTGCTTTCGTTATCGTTTGTCAAAACGAAAACGAAAATAGCTGAAATTCGGACGAAAATGCTTTCGGACGAAAACGAATGCACATGTCTACTGCTTAGTGTGTCCCTTCCACATGACCAATGTGTTAATTACACAATACTGGTTTATCAAATACTATTAAATTATAGTAAAATTATTGGATTTGTTATGGTGACAGTGTTAGGCAGTGTTGGGAATTCTGCTGGAGTTGGCTCAAACTCACAGAAGTGATATATTTTTGTATGGAGTTGACCTAATTAATACGAAAACGTCATAAATTAAGTTGCAAATACTTTAAATGATATCTGTTATATTCTAAATGAAAAATGAAGTTCTACTATAATTTACTTCCTTTTTAGTAATCAGGAACAAACACAGCCATTAGGTTTTTGAAGATAAGAACATTAGACTCCCAACTGGAGAAAAGAACCCAGCGTGACAAATGAGTACACAGATTTACAGCGATGTTCAACCCGGTGATGAATTGAGGAAACTTTAGCTGTGAATAAGCCAAAAGCAGTCCTCTAACATACTTCCTAGCTAGCGAGTGTTCAATGGTTCATTAATTTCATTTATGAAAATGTAAAATGTAACTTTTAAAAAAGGACCAAATATGAAGCAGTGTAAGGAAGTTCAACGCTGCCCTTATTTTTTCTTTAAAGCTATAAAAAATTTAGTACAGTATATCTTTGCACTTATTCATTTTTCTTTGTTTTATATTCATCCCTAATTCATTTGATGCCCTCCTGCTGTTCATTTTAGCATTTCCCCTTCCCCAGTCAGGTCACCTAAAAAGTAGGGCTGTTAGTGATTCAAATTTTTGTGTTCAGTTAATAGATTTTTTTTAATCAATTAATCGACTAGTTTTGATTAATTATAATGCACATACAGATCCAACTACTTTTAGCTGATCTCCTTGCATTGGAAATCTATGACTTAACTTCACAGTTCACACAAATATGTTTTAAATTCAAACTGTAGCACTGACATAAGTAATTTTTTTTTCCACAGTAGCGTGACAATCCCTCCACCTCCGGTCTAACTAATCACTCTCATCTTATGACATGGACCCCTGTGCAAACAGGTGGGCATGCAAGCGGGTATCAAAAGGGTTAACACGGTCCATAAACTTCTCTCACGTCTCCTTAGATCTCAGCAAGGACACCAGGTCATGGGTAGAAAAAAAAGATCTAAGTGCTCACCGCTTAAGTATAAGATTTAATTTTTGTGTTCAAACACAAACCACTCACATAAAGATAAAAACACAGCATGTAAAGCCGACAATCGTGTTAGTTCCGTAGGGCAGAAGTGGGTGACGTCTGGCGTAGCTCCTCCCCCGTACATGTTACGTTCAACCAGAACTTCAACGTCACCGGACTCCTCCCCCTTTCCCTTCTTAGCAGACAGAGACACTTGGGGAAGGGGGAGGAGTCCAGTGACGTCAATGTCCGTGACATCACCAACGGAACTCCCTGAAGACCCGGAAGCCGGCGGAGAGGCGAGTATCGATCAAAAAAAGTCTATTAATCAAGGAATTAATCTTTCATTTCAAAAGCCCTACTAAAAAGGTGACCTGAAGAAGGAGGCCACGCCTCCAAAACATGTAGTCTTGGCAACTGTTTTTTGTTAGCTGAAGAGGAGACATCTCACTCACCTTGTCTTTCCTCTCTGGCCATGAGAGGCATCACGCAGCGCCAGCTGGACCATGCACGGGCCCTACAGCAGACACAGCTTGACAAGATGAGGAAACAGATTCTGCAGTGACTTCTCATACCATCACCACTAGTTTTTGGGAGCCAACCCAGTTATACAGGCCAGGAAGGGAGACATACATCCTGCTGTACATGCAATCTAAGTCCCATATTTGTGAATGCAATCCTCTATTGTTTGATTTTGCATTTGTATCATTAAAATGGAATTACACTAGGGCAGCCGTTCGCTCTCTTTTCCTTGTATATTCCCGTATTACTTTAGTAGATTAGGTTAACTGGGGGAAATAGGTTATATAAATGTTAGGCCTTGATGTTGATAGTACTTTAAAAGTGACCCCAAAGAGCCATCTTAACCACTTGACCTCCAGAAGGTTTACCCCGTTTCTAACCAAGCCATTTTTTGCGATACGGCCTGCGTTACTTTAACTGACAATTGTGCGGCCATGCAACGCTGTACCCAAATAAAATTTATGTTTTTTTCCCACAAATAAAGCTTTCTTTTGGTGGTATTTGATCACCTCTGCGGTTTTTGTTTTTTTGCTATAGAAACAAAGAACGACCGATAATTTTGAAAAAAAAAAAAAAATACAATATTTACTTTCTGCTCTAAAACACATCCAATGAAAAAAAAAGTTTAAAAAATCGAATTTCTTCATCAATTTAGGCCAATAAGTATTCTGCTTCATATTTTTGGTGAAAATCCTAATACGTGTATATTGATTGGTTTGTACAAAAGTTATAGCGTCTACAAACTATGGGATTTTCTTTTTCTTTTTTTTTTTTTTTACTAGTAATAGCGGTGATCAGCGACTGCAGCAGTGGGACTGCAATATTACAACAGATGAATCGGACACCTGACATTTTTGGCACTTTTGTGGGGACCA
This sequence comes from Lithobates pipiens, assembly GCF_037356315.1. NCBI lineage: Eukaryota > Metazoa > Chordata > Amphibia > Anura > Ranidae > Lithobates > Lithobates pipiens. The sequence goes on along the minus strand of NW_027507755.1, from coordinate 7,085,326 downwards.
GTGACATTATTATAGTGATCAGTGCTAAAAATATGCACTGTCACTGTACTAATGACACTGCCTGGAAGTGAAGGAAATGTAGATTGTCTAAAGGTGATTTCTTAACCCCTTCATGTCTGTCAAAGTGTGACGTTCAATCCCCACACAGGCCTGGGAGATTAGCCCATTGAGACAATGACACAAAACAGCAAAGTCTCTCCGAGCAAATCTAATCTTTATTCTTTGGTGTGAATATTTAAAGGGGGCTTTCAGAAAGTACCACCCTTTGAACGTGTCATACAGATTATCCAATCAAATACAAGTACAGCCTACAATAAAAGTGAAACTAGCAATTCCTCAAAATCATGTGCTTTCCAAGAAACGAAACAACTAAATAAGATAACAGTAACATGGGAAACGAAACTAGACTAGCAAAACTTGAGCATACATTTTGTGAGGTGGATGTTAGAGAGAGACACAAAATGGAAACCAAATTTCTTAAAGAATGAAAGCGGTTAAGCTAAATATCCCTTCAATCCCCTCTTAGATCATATAAGATGATCTCTACATTCTATGTTGTGTCTTAATACTTCTTTGGGATTGTGGCATTGATTGCCTGATGACTCTTCATGTATGTCATGTAGGATAGAACCTTATTGGGAGATTGAAGGCGTGCAACTATGCAAGTGCAACACTTAAAGCAGAGGTAAAGAATCAGAGCAAGGATAAATATCATAACAATAACAAGGACAATGTCTTTTAACCATGAAAATATACCTCCAAGCCCAAATCCTGCATTGGCAAATGGGCTCCATGTTTTAGCAATGTCCCTAGCTTCCTGCTGGTGCTGACTTCTAATGGATTTCCCCTTTTATCATCCCCTACCACTCCCATGACAGGTACCAAGTATGCAAGGTAACACCATCCCTTAACCACTTCCTGACCAGCGCACGACGATGTACGTCGACAGAATGGCACGGGCAGGCATATTGGCGTACATGTACGTCCAATATTCGTTGCCGCCGTGCCATCGGGAGCGCGCCGCCGGCGGCGCGCTCCCGCGCTGGTCGGGACCCCCGTGAGTCCGGTCGCGGGACCCGCGGACTCGATCGCCGCGGGCATCCCCGCGATCGTCTCACGGAGCTGCCGAATGGAGGAAATGCTGTATAAACAACATTTTTCCATTCTGCCTAGCAACTAGTGACGCTGATCTCTGCTCCATGTGATTGGAGCAGAGATCAGTGTACACTAAATGAAAGCCCAACCCCCCCACAGTTAGTAACACACCCCTACACTGCCACCCACTGGTTAACCCTTTCACTGCCAGTGTCATTTACACAGGAATCACTGCATTTATATAGCAGTGATTACTGTATAAATGACAATGGTCCCAAAAATGTGTCAAAAGTGTCCGATGGGTCCCCCACAATGTCGCAGTCACAATAAAAATCGCAGATCGCCGCCATTACTAGTAAAAAAAAAAATAATAAAAAATTATTAATAAAAATGCTATAAAACTATCCCTATTTTGTAAACGCTATAACTTTTGCGCAAACCAATCAATAATCGCTTATTGCGATTTTTTTTACCAAAAATATGTAGAAGAATACGTATCGGCCTAAACTGAGGGAAAAAAATGTTTTTTTATATATTTTTGGGGGATATTTATTATTACAAAAAGTAAAAAATAATGCGTTTTTTTCAAAATTATCGCTCTATTTTTGTTTATAGCGCAAAAAATAAAAACCGCAGGGGTGATCAAATACCACCAAAAGAAAGCTCTATTTGTGGGAAAAAAAGGACGTTAATTTTGTTTGGGAGCCACGTCGCACGACCGCGCAATTGTCAGTTAAAGCGACGCAGTGCCGAATCGCAAAAAGTGGTCTGGTCTTTGACCAGCAAATTGGTCCGGTCTGAAAGTGGTTAATATGAAGGGGCACCCAGGGATAACACACTTTCCCACAACATACATAAATACTTTGTCCTAGTGCAAAAGGTCTCTTAGCGACAATCTCATGAGTGTACTTGTCCTGTGTCGCGATTATTGGTGCAATATTTCACCTACATTTTTAGGGAAAGAAGAAAAGTTATGCAAAGTTCAGTTTAGCCCTGGGTCAGATACTTGAAACAGTGAGCAGGCATTCCCACATCTTGATGTTAAATATTGACCTTCTGCAGAAAGAAGGGTTAGTCTGTGTCTCATTCCCTAAATTAAAACACCAATCAGGGGAATGACTTCTACCTGCTATTGGAAAGGTAACAAAGTTGTTTATGTACAGAGTGGATATGTTAGTCAGGAATACCGGAGGAGGAGTCTCCTTGAGAAAGGAGGAAATATTTAGAGGTACAGACAAAAGGGAAATTCAGGCAGTGCTAGGATGTAATTTGTTACATATCCTACATTCTTCATACCCTGATTTTTTCCCGAGCATAAGCATACTTAAATTTTAGCAAAAGCATCTTATCAGTAAAACTATCTCCAGTCTCTCTCTTGATTCTAACTTGTGTCACTGTAATGTTCTCTTGTGTGTTTGTGTGTGTGTTCCAAAAAATACTTTTAATTGCAGTCAAATCTTCAGGTGGGTAGGAACACTGTCAGAGAGATCAGGATCAGGAGGCAAAATGCCTTGCCAGAAGTCTGTGGTGAAATAAGCGAGGTCATCTTCTCTGGCCGGACCTGCTTTCCCAGGAACTCCTCCATCGTCTGCTTGGACTTCTGCTTGAGGGTCCCCTGTATCCAAGATCTCCTTCCAGCTCTTGGGGCTTTGGGCAACCTTTTTTACTCTGCTGGCATGGATCCAGGACTGGCAATTTTCCACTAGGATGGCTGTTCTGGTCACTGCAACCACTGTGGTAGGAGGTCCATAGGGATACTCTTGCTTCTTACTTCTGTTCAGCTATTGGGCCACCACGGTGTCTCCCACCTTAAAGAGGTGAGTAGCTTCCTGTGAAGAGAAAGGAGAGGTGCGAGCAACATTTCTCTCAACTATATCCAACGTTTCAACCAATTTCCTTACATATTCTTCCTGTATTAAGTCTAAATCTACCTTTTCCATCATTAAAGGTGCTCTGGCCCATGGGGTGGGGAAAGGTAGACCCATCAAGACTTCAAAAGGTGAATACCCTGTTGTCTTGGAAGGGGTCATTCTTATTTCTGCCAGGACTGCTGAGAGGACCTTCTTCCAGTTGGCAAAGATTCCTCCTGTGGCCTTTCTTATTTTGTCTTTTTTTAATTGTTCTGTTCATTCTTTCTCTTATCCCTGAGCTTTGAGGGTGGTAGGGAATGTGAAACTTCCATTCTATCTTGAGAGTTTTTACCAAGTCCTGGCAGACCCTTGATACAAATGTAGGTCCATTGTCTGAGTTTATTTGAAGTGGGCATCCCCATCGAGGAATGATTTCCTGAATGAGGATCCTCACTACTGTTTGTGCATCTTCTTTTGTGGTTACAAAAAGTTCAACTCATCTTGAGAAAATGTTCACAATTACCAAAAGATATTTCTGTCTTTTGCCTAGTTTGGGCATGTGTGTGAAGTCAATCTGCAAATGTGTAAAAGGAGTGTTTGGCCTTGTGTGGGTTGCTCCTGATGCATGTGATGCATATTGATACATAATCTTTAATCCTTCAGGAAAGTTCTGGAAAATAAAAATCTTTCTCCAATAGTTCACAAGTGGCCTTCCAGCTTCTGTGACCTATTCCATGGTACTGAGAAATAAAAAGTGATGCACTAGCTACTGGTATACATGGCTTCCCCTCTTTGCAGAGAAGTCCAGTCTTTGGATCTTTCTGCACACTTATTTTGTCCCAATCCCTGAGATCAGCTTCTACTGCACATCCCTGCAAATCTGAAAGAACCTGATCAAAGAAGGGCAATTCTGGGGCTAGCATGGGCATTTAGATCTGTGCATTTTGTGAAATATCAGCTTGTTTAGCAGCTAAACCAGCCAGAGCATTTCCCTTGGCTATCTGTTGGTTGGCCTGTGTGTGCTCTGCAGTGCTGTGAAAGATAAATCAGACCTGGGTGATGTGTCTTGGTGAATGAGGTTTATGCAATCATGTTGTGGCACAACCTCATCCTGCTCTCCTTTTAATTCTAAAGGGCATTTAAGATTGGTGCTAGTCCTGCAGTGGGAGAAGCATATTTGATGTGCAATTTTGGATTAGACAGCACGATCACCTCATAGCCACTCAACCTCTGAGCAGGCGTGCTGTGTATGTACATTTTTCAATAGGATTGATACATTGTGGGTGGTGTGAAGTGTGGTGTCGTGCCCCAGAGAGAGTGAAAGAAGTGGTCATCTGAACCATCATCGCACAGGACACGAGAGCTCCGAGACACACAGGCATGCCCTGAACCTGCACCGGAACCATCTTTGAGGGAAAAAAAACAATAGGGCCCAACTTGCCTCCATGCTCCTGAGCGAGGACACCTGACAAAGTCTTACAATTTTCCCTTGCAAACAAATAAAACATTTTTCCATAATTAGGGAGGCCGAGCCCTGGAGCCATTACCATAGCATTTTTCAAATACACAAAAGCATTGCACATTTCATCTGACCATTTTATACAGTCTGGCATTTCTGAACCTGTGGCTTGTCTCAGGAGATTGTCATAGTAGGAACAGTCAGGTATTCATTGGCGGCAGTAACCAATCATACCAAGAAAGGTAAGCATGTCTTTCTTAGTAAGTGGGCGGGGCAGACCCACAAGAACCATAGCTCTTTTGTGATTGACTTTCCTTTCTCCTTTTGAGAGTACACAACCAAGATATGCAACCATTTCCTGACACCATTGCAATAATTTCTTTGACACTTTGTGACCACTTTCAAAAAAACATTTCAAAAGATCCCTCCCATCCTCCAGGGCGGCCACCGAGTAGAACTGCAGATGAGGAGCCACATACTGCAGCAGGGATGAACAGTGTCCTGGTATCCAAGCTCTGAGAGTAGTTTGGAGTACAATGGGATAGACTGCAGAGGAGTCTACATAGCCCTGGGGCATTCTACACCATATATGTTCGTTAGAAAGCAAAGATTGGCTGTGTCTCCTCATCCACAGGGACGGAAATAAAAAAAGCATTCAATAAATCAATCACAGTAAAATACTCTGCATCCGGTGGTATGGCAGTATTGATGACACATCAGGCACTATTGGAGCAATCGGTACCATTAGGCTATTGATGGCCCTTAGGTCTTGTACAAACCTATAGTCACCATTTGCCTTCTTACTGGGTTAATGTTAATGTAGGGCGAGACAATTTAACTCTTGGTTGTCTCTGTGTGTAACCCCCTCTTTGTCCTTGCCCCCTCCCTTTTATAAAAGTTACCCCTTTTATTTCCTGAGAAATCATTTTGATAATGTGTCTGCACTGGTGTTTGCTTAAGGATGTCAAAACATCCTGCAGCATCCTTCGCTGTCAGAAATCAGTTATTGTGCTTGTAGCCCACTCTGATATTTACTGTGTGTCCTCATGTAATGAAGTCTTTCATGAAACTCTTATCTGGTTGTGGAATGTAAGGGGGAGGAGGGGGGCGCATGGTACATGCATAGAAAACATTGATTTAACCCTTAAATCCACCATCTCATGTCTCTGTTAAACCCATCGTGGACAATGTTGTGGCTAGGATGCTATAGGGAGCCTCGGTCCAGCCGGCGATCTCCACAGCATGTTTATTTTCATCCTTATTTTTCTTTCTAAACATTCTGACTTTTATTTCCTTTACTTTCTTATTTATTTATTTATTTATTTATTTATTTATTTAATTATTTTTTTGGCAAAATTCCAACAAGCACTCCTTATGGCCAGAGGTTCCCCTGATTTGTGCATTATTACTTTTCTTATTTTTATAACCAAACAATTTTTATTTATATTTCAAATTTTTGGCAGAGTGCCAACAGGTTCAAACAGTACTTTCAATTGCTGTAGTACCAATGCCGCAAACAATTCCTCACTATCTATTACGGTCAGTGAGATATTAGCACTTGAACCCTGTTGGCAAAAAGCCAAATGTCCAAATGTTGCACCTGACTTCCCCTGTGCAAGAGATGTCAGTAGCAAAAAGAATTATTCAAATAGCATGTTTTGATCAAAAGTTAGCCTCAGAGTATACTACCGACTATGCCAATTCATGTATTACCTTAAGAGAGTGTTATAAACACTGCTACTACGCTCACTATCTCATACATTGGAGTCAAAGCATTCATATGTAAATCATTAAGAGAAAACATAAATACATCACCAGATACTGTAGCATCGCTCTACGTTTCGATTGGGGAACTTCCATCAATCACAAAAAGGAGACGGGAGTTCACCGCAAGATGCGTCTGTCGCCTTTTATTTATGTACCCTTATAACACAGTGCAGTGGAAAAAGTCGTCTTACCTTACAACGCTGACAAATTCCACACAAACAGTTAACAGATCATCTTATAAACTTCTACAGGCGATAGGAAGATAAGCAAAGAGAAGGGTTTTGTCCGTCACACTTTAGCAGACTTTTTCTTATAATTACAGTACTGTATAAATCATTTTCCTACGAACTTCTCACAGTCAGTGAAAGCCCCTCCAGAGCTTTCTCCTTGTTCACACGGGAACAAGTGCTGCTTCTTAAAGCAGTCTTATTAAATGAACTTCTCAGAGTCCATTAAAGCCCACCCAAGGCTTCTCTACCTGTTCACATGGGAACAGGTGCTGCTTCTTAAAGCAGTCTTATTAAATGAACTTCTCAGAGTCCATTAAAGCCCACCCAAGGCTTTATCACTGTTAACTCAAAACAGCTTTTTTTACTGCTTCTCAGAGCAGTTAAACTTATGAACGAGGTCTGAAAACAACTTCTACATAAATTTTCAGGTTCAAAGAACGATTTCTGAATAGATGTCAGTGAGAGATACATATATCAATTCAACTCACCATATAGACATATATTATAATCGACCCCGGACGAGCCCCCAAACTGAAGGAAATGTAGATTGTCTAAAGGTGATTTCTTAACCCCTTCATGTCTGTCAAAGTGTGACGTTCAATCCCCACACAGGCCTGGGAGATTAGCCCATTGAGACAATGACACAAAACAGCAAAGTCTCTCCGAGCAAATCTAATCTTTATTCTTTGGTGTGAATATTTAAAGGGGGCTTTCAGAAAGTACCACCCTTTGAACGTGTCATACAGATTATCCAATCATATACAAGTACAGCCTACAATAAAAGTGAAACTAGCAATTCCTCAAAATCATGTGCTTTCCAAGAAACGAAACAACTAAATAAGATAACAGTAACATGGGAAACGAAACTAGACTAGCAAAACTTGAGCATACATTTTGTGAGGTGGATGTTAGAGAGAGACACAAAATGGAAACCAAATTTCTTAAAGAATGAAAGCGGTTAAGCTAAATATCCCTTCAGGAAGGGGTTAGCATCTGGGGCAATCAAAGGGTTAAATGTGTGCCTAGATAATGTTTCAGTGTAGTGGGTGCTTTTACATATAGTTGCATAGCTAAAAAAGACACAAGTCCATCCAGTTCAACCATAAACAAAAAAATTAAATAAAAATAATAATATCATACAATCCCATATACCCAATTCTATACCCACAGTTGATCCAGAGGAAGGCGAAAAAACCCATCAAAGCATGATCCAATTAGCTGCAGCAGGAGAAAAAAATCCTTCCTGATCCCCCCAGAGGCAATCAGATTTTCCCCGGATCAACTTTACCTATAAATGCTTTGCTAGTGGAAGTCATGGGTCACTATTTCTGCTTTACAGAAACACAGGATCCATGTCTTCTGTACTGAATGACAGTCTGCCTTGTTTACATAAGCAGACTGGCATTCTGTCAGTGTAACGAATGATCAGCGGGTGCCGACAGAGATTGGGTCCGTGGGACCCGCTGATCAACTCTTGCTGTGTAAAATCACAGTGGGAGCAAGCTGCCGCCGCTACCACGCACTCGTGTCCAAAACACGGAAGTGCAGAATCACGTATAGATACTTGAATCTGAAATGGAGAGAACCCTAGAAATGGGACTTTAAAGACACTCAATAGTATTACAATGAAATATTCGATAAAACACAGTTTATTGATAGAAAATTAAAAATAAAAACATGGCCTAAACAACTAGAAGTACATATCGACAAAGGTACAGATATAATGGTATCCTTTACCCAACACGTTTCAGAGCTGATTGTCGTCTCTTTCATCAGGGGTTTAACAGGATATCAGTAATATCTATTCCAGCCATGTACATGTAAAGATTCCATGTTATATTAAAAATAGAAGCCTAGAGGCTCACACAGGTGATGAGGTGGTCATTTCTATCTGGGACACAAGCTTACAACAAGCACACGTTTGAGCCCAGCCAATCCAGGTTTGAGCTCCATGAGCTTGGCATTATCTTACATGGCTCCATCTTTCTTTTCAGTGTTCTTGGTCTTTCCCTGTAGGGGCACCTTCATCCTAGGGCCCCTTCTTTCTTATTTTATATGGAGATACTTTCACTCCTCACACTCCATCTCGAAGCAGCCGCCAACCGGGCAGGGTTTCCAGAAACTCTATGTGACAGTGTTTTATTTTTTATTTTTAAATAGTTTATTTATAGCAGGAAATGGGCCACATATACCAACAGGTTACATCATTTCTACATAGCTTACAGAGAAAAAGGCAGTACAGGTAATACAACATCAATTCTCTGCTAACCTTATCATCAAGAATAATAAACATCAGCATGTGAAGTTGTGAATTCTCATACAGTTATGTCACTGTACCTTTAGGAGCCTCCCGTCGGCAGTACAATGCGGGCAAGCGGTCGTAAAGAGGTTAAAGAGTGCTTGAGCCATAGGTACATACATCCTTCAATTGCTTCCCCTCAGTGCTCAATGTCAACCCAACAGTGTATTGTTAGCGGGGCTGTACCACAGTAGATACCCCTCACTCCGAGAATGATGTAGGAGGCAGAAACTATGGTACCAATTGTGGTTCTGGCCACACTTTTTTGGAATGGCTTTCATTTTGGCCACCTGCAGTGGAGAATTTGTCTACCTTGAAAATTGAATTTAATCTGCGTGGAATTGGATTGGCATGAGACTTTATTTTATGCCCTTTGCCAGCTCTACATATGGAATTTGCATGATGTACAATTGCAATATACAGCAAGACAACTGGAGGATGTGTACCTGCTAGAGAGATTAACCCTTTGCATTTGTCTTTGTGCTTTTTCACATAGAAAAAAAGTGATCGGAAATCAAAAATGTTACAGATCTCACTGGAGCAGGAAATGAGGGTACATCTCTCAAAGGATACCTGTGCCAATCGCAACTGTCTAAGAGGGGATTTGCTCTCACTTCATAAATATTTCCTCTTACTTCCTGTTGTATCTTCAGGATAGAACGTGTAGAAAGTGCAATTAACCACTGGGCACTTAAACCCCCTTCCTAACCAGACCAATTTTCAGCTTTTGGTGTTCTCACACTTTGAATGACAATTACTCAGTCATGCAACACTGTACCCAAATAAAAATTGTGTCCTGTTTTTCACACAAATAGAGCTTTCTTTTGGTGGTATTTAATCACCGCTGGTTTTTTTATTTTTTGCGCTATTAATCAAAAAAGACTGAAAATTCGGTAAAAAAAAAAAAAAATATTTGTTTCTTTTAAAATGTATTGCAGAGTATTGGCAGTGTATTGGCAGTGTATTGGCAGAGTATTGGTGAGTATTGGCAGAGTATTGGCAGATTATTGCAGAGTATTGCAGAGTATTGGCAGAGTATTGGCAGAGTATTACAGTGTTGCAGAGTATTGCACAGTGTTGCAGAGTATTGGCAGAGTATTGCACAGTGTTGCAGAGTATTGGCAGAGTATTGCACAGTGTTGCAGAGTATGGGCAGAGTATTGGCACAGTGTTGCAGAGTATGGGCAGTGTATGGGCAGAGGATTGTCACTGAGCAGTGCTGTGGGCACTTCACATCCAGCCCACAGCGCTGCTGCAATCTCTCCCCCTCTCTGCCTCTCCCCTCTCACTGTACCGATCAGTACAGAGAGGGGAGGGAGTAACCGGCGTCATGACGTGAAGCCGGTTTGTTTACAAGTGATCACTCCGTCATTTGACAGAGCGATCACGTGGTAAACGGCCACGATCATCGGCCATTTACCGTGATCTGGTCACGGATGTTCCGGGTGCGGGATACTGTCCATGGACGCCCTCTCAGAATAAGCCGCTGTAGCCGTCTTTCAGCTATGGCCCGGTCGGCATGTGGTTAAATCTCAACAATGAGATACAGAGAGCCAAGTCTACAGTTTGCTACAAGCAAGGACTTCTGCTTCAGCTTTTCAGAAAGGAGTTTATTGTCATCAATCTGTTTATAGTTTCTGTCTTTGGAGTGTCCCACTCAATTCCCCCAACCTTATCCAAGTTCTCCAAAAATAAAAACAACACAAACAACTGCCCTAGACTAGTTACATGACATTTGTAAGGACTTAAGCCCCCCTAGATGCGTATCCGTAACCTCCCACCCATGACAGACACCCGCCTCCAAAACCTGATCCCCACCTTTAATAAACCACGGACAAGGTATGGAGTAAATGGCCAATTGGCCTTAATTTATTAACAAAAATATATATAGTTTAATAAAATACCATAAATAACTTTCAAAAATGTAAACATTCCCAGCCTTTAAACGGGTCATGGGTACCATCATAACAACACACTGGTCACTGCGAACGACTTCCCACTTTTGACCTCTTGACCTCCAGACGGTATCCCCTGTCTCGGAGGCTATACCCAAACCATCGCAGTGACCTACCCCTTTTAACCCTTCCAGGTTAACAACTCTTAACCCGAAAGTACATTAACCACCCCCATCCCATGGATGGGTACAACAGTCCTTTCTACCTGGAAAAACCTCCCCTTTTCTACCCAAAAATCCCCAAGCGCCGCCTGCGGCCCCACCCCTCTAACCCCCAACCTAACACACTTGACCTAAACCAGGGAGGGTGGGTGGGAATCGCTTCCTCCTCCGCTCTCCGAGTGAAAGCATGGTGCGCCGCTATCGCGTACCATGCCGTAACTCCGCCCCTTACCTCCGCCTGACCCCTTGCCTTAAAGCGGCGTCCCCGGGCAGCTAATTAAAACGGCGACAGGGCTGTCCTGCACCTGTCATGCCGTCCTTCCGCTGACCCCCCCCCCTTCGGGGGGGGGTATGGCTGCAGGACTCTCTGTATTGAGGAAAATTGTGGCTAAGATTGTGTGTCTGGCAGACTTTCAGCTTTTAATTTGAGGGTATTTACATCAAAATCAGGTGAACGGTGTAGGAATTACAACAGTTTGTATATGCACCTCCCACTTTTTAAGGGACCAAAAGTAATGGGACAGATTAACAATCATCCATCAAACTTTCACTTTTTAATACTTGGTTGCAAATCCTTTGCAGTCTATTACAGCCTGAAGCCTGGAACGCATTCTTGGGGCATTTTCCCTTCAGTTTTGTCTTCAGCAAGTGAAATGCATGCTCAATCGGATTCAGGTCAGGTGATTGACTTGACCATTGCATAATATTCCACTTCTTTCCCTTAAAAAACTCTTTGGTTGTTTTCGCAGTATGCTTAGGGTCATTGTCCATCTGCACTCTGAAGTGCTGACCAATGAGTTCTGAAGCATTTTGCTGAATATGAGCAGATAATATTGCCCGAAACACTTCAGAATTCATCCTGCTGCTTTTGTCAGCAGTCACATCATCAATAAATACAAGAGAACTGGTTCCATTGACAGCCATACATGTCCATGCCATGACACTACCACCACCATACTTCACTGATGAGGTGGTATGCTTTGGATCATGAGAAGTTCCTTTCCTTCTCCATACTCTTCTCTTCCCATCACTCTGGTACAAGTTAATCTTGTGAAGCCTTTTTTAGATGTTGTTTGACAAACTCTAATATGGCCTTCCTGTTTTTGAGGCTCAACAATGGTTTACATCTTGTGGTGAACCCTCTGTATTCACTCTGGTGAAGTCTTCTGTTGTGAAGGGTGTTTTCTTCACCAGGGAAAGAATTCTTTGGACATCCACCACAGTTATTTTCCAGGTCTTTTGGTGTTGCTGAGCTCTGCGGTGCATTCTTTCATTTTAAGGATGTTCCAAACAGTTGATTTGGCCACACCTAATGTTTGCTATCTCTCTGAAGGGTTTGTTTAGTTTTTTCAGCCTAATGATGGCTTGCTTTACTGATAGTGACAGCTCTTTGGATCTCATTTTGAGCGTTAACAGCAACAGATTCCAAATGCAAATAGCACACAATGAACTCTGAACCTTTTATCTGCTCCTTGTAAATGGAATAATGAGGGAATAACACACACCTGGCCATGGAACAGCTGAGCAGCCAATTGTCCCATTACTTTTGATCCCTTAAAAAGTGGAAGGCACATATACAAACTGTTGTAATTCCTACACCGTTCATCTGATTTGGATGTAAATACCTTCAAATTAAAGCTAAAAGTCTGCAGTTAAAACCCATATTGTTTTTTTCATTTCAAATCCATTGTGGGGGTGTATAGAGCCAAAAAGATTAGAATTGTGTCAATGTCCCAATATTTATGGACCTGACTGTAGTAGCCATAATATAATGTTTTTCAAATTGAGGTATTTCAGGAAAGTATGACATTATGGCCACTAAATGGATCTGACAATCATAGAAAACTAAATATATTAGACACATTACGATTGCAATGTCTTTGTGAATGCTGATACGTTCTCATTGATAACTTTTGGTAATTAGGACCCAGGGGTGGCCTGTCCATTAGGGATGCCCAGGGTGCCACTCCCTCCCTCCACACCACCCCCTACATGCAATAGATAGATTCATGCTTAGCATGCATCTATCCACGGCCGCGGCACCACCCCCTCATCATGCTTCCGGCCCCTTTCAGGGCACTGGGCACATGAATTACAGCCAGTTATTTTTTTGAAGCACCTGATTAAAGCCAGAGGCTCTAAGAGGCTTTGAAATAGGGTGGGCTTGGGTCGAGAAAATGCGCTCTGATCCCACCCAGAAGCTGCTCCAGGAGGGGACACAAGAGCAGCTTTCCCCGAGCCTTCCATGCTTAAGGACAATGGCAACCGCACTGGAAGATGGCCACATCAGCCCCATAAAGATCCGGCCACTGCTCTCACTCCATGGTAAGGTCTGACCGGCAGACAGAGGGAGGGGGGCAGGGACAGTTGTGCTAGTGCCACTCAACCGGCAGCCCAGGGGGTTGTTTGCTGCCCGCCCAAAAAACCCCCACCAGCTGCCACTATTAGGACCCAAACTTTACAACAATTAGGCCATTATATACAAACTGACACAGATAGGTTTACTGTTTGAGTTTTCAGGGACACACCATTGTCCCAAAGGCCAAGCTTGTCACTACTTGATAATGTCATCATCGCATGTCATCACCGGGTGATGTCCCCACCCATTATGATGTCACAGTCCCAGCATCCTCTGGGACTGTGACATCATCACCCGGCGATGTCCCTATATAAGTCGCTGCACGCCACGTCCCAGTCATTGCGGCCAGAGACAGTGACGAATCAGAAGAAGAGTGCGGTGACGAAGAAGAAAGCCGGGCTCCTCCGCTAGTAAAAGAGCTAGCAGAAGATAGCGGAGGAGTCCAGCGAGAAGAGCCCCCAAGACGGAAGAAGACCCCCGGAGTTGTGCAATACATTATTTTTAACCCTTGTGTGTTGTGTTTTATTTACATTTTTTTTCACAGGTGAATGGGTAGGGGTACATTGTACCCCATACTCATTCACATAGGGTGGGGGGCCGGTATCCGGGGCCCCCCTTATTAAAGGGGGCTCCTGGATTCCGATAAGCCCCCCCGCCCGCAGACCCCGACAACCAACGGTCATGGTTGTCGGAAAGAGGCCCTTGTCCTCATCAAAATGGGGACAAGGTGCTTTGGGGTGTGGGGGTCGCGCTGAGGGCACGCTGCCTGGTACGGCTCAGGGGGGGTGCTCGCTCGTCCCCACCCCCTTTCCTGACTGGCCAGGTAGCGTGCTTGGATAAGGGTCTGATATGGACCTATTGGGGAACCCCCACGCTGTTTTTTCGGCATAGGGCTTCCCCTTTAACTCCATACCAGGTGACAGGGCCAGCGAGGAGGATTTTAGCCGCATCGGTTGTTATCCTCGGAAAGCTGATTGCCCGTTCTAAACAACAATACCGGGATGATGCCTGCAGCTGCTGGCATCATCCCAGTATAACCCCCGAAAGCCGAGTAAGCACATCTGCGTATACTCAGCGGGAATTTTAAGAACTATCTTCAGTGTAGGGAAGAACAAGAAGTCCTGGAAGTGATGGTTTGGCCCCCACAGAGCCCTGATCTCATCATCATTGAGTCTGTCTGGGATTACATGAACAAACAGAAGGATTTGAGGCAGCCTACATCCACAGACGATCTGTGATTATTTCTCCAAGATGTTTGGAACAACCTGCCTGCCGATTTCCTTCAAAAACTGTGTGCAAGTGTACCTAGAAAAATTGATGCTGCTTTGAAGGCAAAGAGTGGTCATACAAAATATTGATCTGATTTGGATTTCTTTTCTGTTCATTTACTTTCCATTTGTTATTTCTGAAAGCATTGTTAACCATTAGCTTACTGGGCATATATATATATTCCCTTCCTGCCCAGGCCGGTGTCACACTTTAAATTACAATTGTGTGGTCATGCTACACTGAAATTGTTATAATTTTTTTCTCACATATAGAGCTTTCTTTTGGTGGTATTTTACCACCTCTGGGTTTAATTTTTTTTCCAAACAAACAAAAAAAAACGAAAATTTTGAAGAAAAAGTTTTCATAACTTGTTATAAAATTTTCCAAACAGGTAATTCTTTTCCTTCCTTGATGTGTGCTGATGAGGCTGTACTGATGGGCACTGATAGGTGGCACTGATGGGCAATGATGAAGCAGCACTGGTGGGCACTGTTTAGGAGGCACTGAGAGATGGCACCGATAGGAGGCACTGATAGGTTGCACTGATAGGCAGCACTGATAGACACTAGTAGGTGGCACTGATGATCAGGCACTGATGGGCACCAATAGGTGGTACTGGTGGGCACTGATTAGCAGTACTGATGGGCACTGGTAGCTGGCACTGATGGGCACTAATTAGCAGCACTGTTGGTCACGGTGTGGGACCGATGTCCCTCTTACAGAGGCCGGTAATCGTTTTTATTCTTTTCTCCTCAAGCTGTGAACATGAGGGGAAAAAAAGCCAATGACCGGATGTTGTTTACATCATGTGATCAGCTGTCATTGACAGCTGATCACGTGGTAAAGGGCCGAGTGATCTGTAACTCAGCGATCACAGAGTGTGGCGCATGCGGGCAGCGTGAGCACAGGAGGACATCCATGTACGGCCTCCCGGCATTTACATTTTATTGTGGTCGACGATTCAAGTTCTGAGAAAGGGCGGCTGCACCCCACCACATCATCCACCGCAATGAATACTTTGTTGAATATTGCTCCTACTCTTTAGGTCTACTAGAGCACACTTGCTTTTTGCCTGTGATTCTGTATGTATATACAGTACCTCACAAAAATAAGTACACCCCTCACATTTTTGTAAATATTTTATTCTATGTTTTCATGTGACAACACTGAAGAAATGACACTTTGCTACAATGTAAAGTAGTGAGTGTACAGCTTGTATAACAGTGTAAATTTGCTGTTCCCTCAAAATAACTCAACAAACAGCCATTATTGTCTAAACCGCTGGCAACAAAAGTGAGTACAGCCCTAGGTGAAAGTGCCCAAATTGGCCCCAAAGTGTCAATATTTTGTGTGGCCACCATTATTTTCCAGCACTGCCTTAACCTTCTTGGGCATGGAGCTCACCAGAGCGTCACAGGTTACCACTGGAGTCCTCTTCCACTCCTCCATGATGACATCACAGAGCTGGTGGATGTTGGAGACCTTGCACTCCTCCACCTTCCCTTTGAGGATGCCCCACAGATACTCAATAGGGTTTAGGTCTGGAGACATGCTTGGCCAGTCCATCACCTTTACCCTCAGCTTCTTTAGCAAGGCAGTGGTTGTCTTGGAGGTGTGTTTGGGGTCATTATCATGTTGGAATGCAGCTCTGCGGCCCAGTCTCCAAAGGGAGGGGATCATGCTCTGCTTCAGTATGTCACAGTACATGTTGGCATTCATGGTTCCCTCCATGAACTGTAGCTCCCCAGTGCCAGCAGCACTCATACAGCCCCAGACCATGACACTCCCACCGCCATGCTTGACCGTAGGCAAGACACACTTGTCTTTGTACTCCTCACCTGGTTACCGCCAAACACGCTTAACACCATATAAACCAAATAAGTTTATCTTGGTCTCATCAGACCACAGGATATGGTTCCAGTAATCCATGTCCTTAGTCTGCTTGTCTTCAGCAAACTGTTCGCGAGCTTTCTTGTGCATCATCTTTAGAAAAGGCTTCCTTCTGGGACGACAGCCATGCAGACTATTTTGATGCAGTATACGGTGTATGGTCTGAGCACTGACAGGCTGACCCCCCCCCACCCCTTCAACCTCTGCAGAAATGATGGCAGCACACAAAGACAACCTCTGGATATGATGCTGAGCACGTGCACTCAACTTCTTTGGTCAACCATGGCGAGGCCTTTTCTGAGTGGAACCTGTCCTGTTAAACCGCTGTATGATCTTGGCAACCGTGCTGCAGCTCAGTTTCAGGGTATTTTATTTAAATACATCATAAAAACAAAAAACAAAAAAGGAACAATCTAGATGGTTCCTTTTATGTTTTTTGTTTTTGTGATGTGTATTTAACCTCTTGGGACCCGTGCTAAAGCCGAATGATGGCTACAGCGCGGATCTCCTTTTCCAGGACTACGCCTATTGACGTAGTCCCGTGCACGAGCGGCCTGCGCGCCCCCTGAGGGGCGCGCGCGGCCCGCTCTGTGATCGGCGAGTCTATGAGACTCGCCTGATCACCGATCAGAGCAAGGGGTCGATCCCGACCCCTTATCACGTGATCAGCTGTCAGCCAATGACAGCTGATCATGTGATATAACGGAGCCGGTAATTGGCTATTATTCCTCCTCGCGCTGACAGCGCGAGGAGAAAAAAAAAAAGCCGATCACCGGCGGCCGTGATCGGGACATCAGTCCCAATCACGGCCAGCCCTGCCAGTGCCCACCTGCCCCCTCATCAATAAAGATGATAAAAAAATAAGTGCCCCCCGTCAGTGCCACCCAGCAGTGCCCATAGTGCCACACAGCAGTGCCCACAGTGCCACCCAGCAGTGCCCACAGTGCCACCCAGCAGTGCCCACAATCTGCCTCAACAAAGGTGCTGCACCCCAGTGCCACATATCCGTGCCCATCAGTGTCATCTACCAGTGCCCAGCAGTGCCGCCCATCAGTGCCCAGCAGTGCCACCTATCAGAGCCACCTATCAGTGCCACCTATCAGTGCCCATCAGTCCCAACTATCAGTGGTACCTATCAGTGCCCCTTAGTGCCACCCATCCGTGCCACCCATCTGTGCCACCCATCTGTGCCACCCATCCGTGCCATCTTATCTGTGCCCATCTTTTCCTATCAGTGCCGCCTTATCTGTGCCCATCGGTGCCGCCTTATCTGTGCCTATTAGTGCCGCCTTAACTATGCCTATCAGTGCCCACCAGTGCAGCCTATCAGTGCCCACCAATGCAGCCTATCAGTGCCCACCAATGCAGCCTATCAGTGCCCACCAATGCAGCCTATCAGTGCCGCCTCATCAGCGCACTTCAATGAAGTAGAAAAATGACCTGTTTGCAAAATTTTATAACAAACTATTAAACATAATTATTTTTATTTTTTTTGCATCTTTTTTTGTTTGTTTAGCAAAAAATAAAACTCCCAGCTGTAACTAAATACCACCAAAAGAAAGCTCTATTTGTGGGAAAAAAATGATAAAAATTTCATTTGGGTACAGTGTTGTATGCCCGCGCAATTGTCATTCAAAGTGCATCAGCGCTGAAAGCTGAAAATTGGTCTGGGACTGAGGGGGGTTTAAGTGCCCAGTAAGCAAGTGGTTACATAAAATATATTGTCTATGGTTTTTATATAATTGTGTCATTGTAGCCCTTGGCACCGTTATAATCCCCTTCCTTATCCTTTTTCTTCCCTATACAAACTATACCAAACAAGTAATTTTCAGACATTGATCACTGACTACGTGCTTCAAAGCAAAATAATAAACAGCTCAATGCAGAACATATCAGGCATGATTACTCATGAAGTCTTTCAAAAACTATATTTATACTTTGAGTATGACAGCTGCACACCTCCAATTAAATGTACAAAACACTCCTATCGCTTCACGGCTCATATGTAATACTGCTGTCAAAACAAAATTAACCGGCATTATACAATACAGAATATGGAAAAAATACATCCAACAAAATCTAAGCCCTTGTACACACGGTCGGAGATTTCGACAACCAAATCCGTCGGATTTTGTCCGTCAGATCTTGTCTGAAACTGTTGCATACACACGGTCGGACAAAGTTGTCGAAAAATCCGATCTTTCAGAACGTGATGACGTAATTTCGTTACGATGGGACTAGTAGCCAATAGCTTTGATGTAGGAATTTGATCTGAGCATGCGTGGCACTTGGTCCGATCAAAATTCTCTACACATGATCGGAGTATGTCCGATCGAACCAGTTGGACGGGAAATATTTCCAACAAGTTGGAAAATTGGGTCCGACGGATATTCCAACTGAATCAGTCCAATGCATACCACACACAGTCGGATTATCCGACAACACGGTCCGATAGGACACATTCCGACGGATTCTCCGACCGTGTGTACAAGGGCTAAGACTCAAAGGGTAACTCCAATTTTGTGGGGCAAAAAAATGGTAAATAAAAAAAATAATAATATAGTGTATACAATTGCGACACAAGTCATATTGTAATTGAAAGTTATTAAAATGTACCTTTCCTTTTAAATCTGCAGCCGCTGTAATTTTCTGAAAATGCAATGCAATATGGCTACCTGGAGGTGTCCTCTACACAGAATATGTACAGAATGCCCCCCAGAAACATAATTTCCTGCTTGTGTGATTGGCTCACCAATTTTCCCAGAAGTCTGCCAAAAGCCGCGTACACACGTAGCCGTCTGTCCGACGTACTTAGTCTGGCGGACTTCCCGCCAGACTGTCCGTCGGACTTTCTGAACGGGCTACTTGCCCACACACGGCACTTTTTCAGCAGACTAATACGGCGTACTAAGTCCGCCGTACTATCCGCCCTACTTTTGAAATGAACGGACTCGCCCATACATGCAGAGGAAAGTCCGCTCATTTCGAGCGCGTCTCGAGGTAGGCGGGGCCCGCGAAGGAGACGTCGCTGGCCTCGCCGTCTGGTATGGACTTAAAGGGGAACCCCAACGCCGAAAAAAATCGGCGTGGGCCCCCCCCCAAAGTCCACAACAGACCCTCGTCCGAGCACGCTACCCGGCCGGCCAGGAAAGGAGGGGCGAGCTAGCGCCCCCCCCTCCTGAGCCGTACCAGGCCGCGTGCCCTCAACATGGGGGGTGCCTTGGGGAAGGGGGGGCCGCGCGGCCCCCCCACCCCAAAGCACATTGTCCCCATGTTGATGAGGACAAGGGCCTCTTCCCGACAACCCTGGCCGTATGTTGTCGGGGTCTGCGGGCGGGGGCTTATCGGAATCCGGGAGCCCCCTTTAATAAGGGGCCCCCAGATACCGGCCCCCCACCCTATGTGAATGAGTATGGGGTACAATGTACCCCTACCCATTCACCTGTAAAATAAAGTACAAAAAAAAAAACACAACACACAAGATAAAATAATTTATTGCACAGCTCCGGGGGTCTTCCGTCTTTGGGGGTCTTCTCGCCGGACTCCTCCGCTATCTTCTTGTAGCTCTTTTACTAGCGGAGGAGCCCGGCTTTCTTCTTCGTCGCCGCGGCCTCTTCTTCCGACTTCAGGGGTCTTGTCCCCCTCTTCGGTTCCTCTGCCGGGCCACCGCGCCTTCTTATAGCTCTTTTACAGGCGGTCTTCTGTCGCCGCCGCCGCCTTCCGTTCTTCTTCTTCTTCTCCTTCTTCTCCTGGAGATGTTGACTCGACGTTCTCTCCGGGCCGCAATGCCAGTGTCACATGGGTTGATGTCACATGGGTTTATGTCACATGGTGACCCCGCCCCCTTACGATGTCACAGTCCCGGAGGATGCTGGGACTGTCGCCATGTGACATAAACCCATGTGACATCAACCCATGTGACAGTCCGGCGGGAAGATTGGAGTGCAACACTACCTTCTAAGTCCGCCGTACTTTCTGGTCAAAAAAGTATGCCGGAGGCTACACACGGGGGGATTGTCTGGCGGACTTGAGTTTGCCGGACTTTTCCACCCGCTTGTTTGATCGTGTGTACGCGGCATAAGATGTAAGTCAGATTTCAGGCATCCCTTGCAACAAAAATGTCATTTTTGGTGAGATATTTCCAATAGGAACCAATCTAAAGGGATGAAGACCCTGCCAATTTCCTCATTAGTGCCCCGCAGCTGCACAGCTGATTGATAATTAAGAAACCACTCCCATTAGATCCACTGAGCACAGAGGAACAAGCAATATTTTTTTTCTGAATAACAAAAGGTAGGAATCTGAAACAAAGGTTGTTAGAATCCTTGTAGTGTACATAGATCACCCAGAGGGGAATGTTTTTTCTCAACAAAAGTGGAGTTACGCTTTAAAGCAGTATTAAACCCAAAAGCAAACATTTGTTATATTGAAGCTTACCAATTCTTTTAAAAAATGTTTAGGCTTTAATTCTTCTATTTTCATCTGGTAATCTTGCCAGGGGATGGAGCAGGTCAGGTAACACTGGCAGGGGTGTTTAAAATATTCCATTAATTATTTATGCAAAACCTTTATCCCAAAAGGAAAAACAAACTGTTTGCTGTAACTGATCATAAAGTGTTATTTGGAGTTCAGTTTCTGTTACTGTATTTAAATCTGCTAGTACTTCTAACCCCCCCCCCCCTTCCAGACTGATGATGCTGCTGTCCAAATGTGCCCTTTGTGATATAAAGGAGGTGCATTACTGGTCAGATTAATAGGTGAAAACAAAGGGGAAAAAGCCTAAACAAAGAAAACCACATCTAATGACTGGTAAGCTGCAATATATTACATTTTTGGTCTTGGGTTCTCTTGTGATCCACAGGAGAAGCACAACCAAATGAGCTTTGACTTTTCTTTTCCTTTGAATTGAGCCTGTCTAATCCATGCAAACTGATTCTGCCGGAGCGCTTGTGTTGTGAAAAACAACAGACTTGCTGGTTGGATTACCAGATAAAAATAGAAGTAAGAAAGCCTGAAAAAGGAAACGAATGCAGCCATCACATCTAAGGGCTCATGCACACCGCAGCTCAAGGGAGCTCAAAGAAATGGTTCTTACAGGCTTTTGAGCTCTCATTTTTTTCTGCCTGGAAACTCCTCTCCGTGTTAGCCAATGTGTCCATTTACACTTTGGCTTTTTCAGTAATTTTGAGGCATATGCTCCTACAGGCAGAACCCCCCCAAACTCATGTTTTTGAGAGGAGCTAGTGCCCCAAAGAGTTCTAAAAAGCTCAAAGAAGCTTGAAAACGTGTGAAAACATTTGTTTATAGAGTGGTTAAGAAAATACTATCTAGGAGGGTTAGTGAAAAATAAAAAAACACATGCTCAATAAAGCTCAAAGAAGCTCAAAGGAGCTAAAATGAGCTTTAAGAAGCTCAATAAAAACGTGCACAAGAGCACAAAAAAGCAAAAGCTTCTTCAAGCTGACATGAAAGCTCAAATGCCTGTAAAAGCAGTTTTTTTCTTTCTTTTTTTTTAGCTGCAGTGTGCATGAGCCCTAAGAATTGGTAAGCTGCAATATTATAAATGTTTGCGTTTGAGTTTAATACTGCTTTAAGAGATATCCTTATGAAGGCCTAGTATTTGTGGTAAAGTCAAAATTGTTGGACAATAACTTGATCGATAACAAGCAAAACATCCGTCCCAACGTGTCCTGGTTAATAACATCCCATGTGATATAAGATCGGGATCACACTGGTACAACACGACAGTCGTGCGAATGTGGATCTGTCTTTTCCCTTGAAGTCCGACATCCGTTCGACTTCAATGGACTAGGATCCGACTTTGATCCCGACAATGCCAGGTGCTTTGTGTCTGGTATGAAGCTCTAGGAGAAACTCCATGGCCAAATATAAAAGAAAAACAGCATGGGTTCACCCTCAAAGACAATACCAGACCCTTCGGTTTGGCATGGATTTTAAGGGGAACCCCCCACGCCTAAAAAACAGCATGGGGCCCCCCAAAAATCCATACCAGACCCTTATCTGAGCATGCAGCCCAGCAGGTCAGAAAAAGGGGTGGGGATTAACGAGCGCCCCCCCCCCTCCTGAATTGTACCAGGCCGCATGCCCTCAACATGAGGGGATGGGGGCTTTGGGGCCCCCACCCCAAAGCACCTTGCTCCCATGTTGATGAGGACAAAGGCCTTTTCCCGACAACCCTTGCCGATGGTTGTCGGGGTCTGCGGGCGGGAAGGGCTTATCGGAATCTGGAAGCCCCCTTTAGCAAGGGGACTCCCAGATCCTGCGTACCCATGTGAATGAGTATGGGGTACATTGTATGCCTACCCATGCACCTAAAAAGAAGTGTCAAAAATAAAACACAGTACACAGGCTTTTAAAGTATTTTATTAAGGAAACTCCGGCTTCTCTTCTGACTTCTCCCTTCTCTGGCTCTTCTTCCTCTTCTGGTGACGTCTTCTGCCTCTGCCGGTTCTTCTCCCTCTGTCTGCTGTCTTCTGCCTCTGCTGGGTCTTCTCCGCTGTCTTCTCGCTCCTTTGCTGGGTCTTCTCGCTCTTTTTCCGGGTCTTCTCCCTCTGTTGTTCTTCTGATGTAGATGTGGCTGCATGCTCAGATAAGGGTCTGGTATGGATTTTGCGGGGGATCCCACGCCGTTTTTTCAGCATGGGTGGTTTCCCCTAAAATCCATGCCAGCCCGATGGTTCTGGTATGGTCTTGGAGGGGGAACCCATGTCGTTTGCTTTTTTTTTTCAGTTTTTTGCATGGGTTTCTCCTTGAAGATCATCAAAGTTGCATGAAAAAGTCAGACCAGTTAAGACAGCAATCTGACTTTCATCCAACTTCAGTGATATTCAATGGGTTGAAGTAGGATCAAAGTCGGATCAAAGTGGTGTAAGGAGCATTTTCAAAGTCAGGCCGACTTGTGTCGGACCAGTTAAGACGGCTTTCATAGGGAAACACTGATTTTCACACGTCATGTGACATGAGCTCCTAATGTTGGAGCATTTGTTGTACCAGTGTGAACCCGTCCTTATACAGTTTCTGGTATCAAAATCCAGCTTCATGTGTCAGTACAGTAGGAAGAATCAAAACTTCCTTCCAGTTATAACAATAATAGGACAAGAATTGTTTTTTGATTTTGTTAAGGGATAAGGGATTACTTTGTTAACCACTTTAGCCCCGGAAGGATTTACCCACTTCCTGACCAGGATATTGTTTGCGATATGGTACCGTGTCACTTTAACTGACAATGGTGAGGTCATGCAACCTTATACCCAAACAAATACATAACAGTGTAAAATTGCTGTCTCCTCAAAATAGCTTAACACACAGCCATTAATGTCTAAACTGCCGGCAACAAAAGTGAGAACACCTCTAAGTGAAAATGTCCAAATTGGGCCCAAAGTGTCAATATTTTGTGTGGCCACCATTATTTTCCAACACTGCCTTAACCCTCTTGGGCATGGAGTTCACCAGAAAAAATAAGGAAAGAGGAATAAAGGATTTATTGAATTGTATAACTCTAAGGCCGCGTACACACGCGGGGACTGTTCGCTCAACTTTGTCCGTCAAACAGTTTCAGCGGACAGTCCGCTCAAAATTAGCATGGACGGACTTGGCCACACACGACGAACGAACAGTCCGCTGAAACCGTGCGCGGTGACGTGAACGGCACGTACGACGGGACTAGAAAACGACGTCCTATACACTGCAATGCAAACTTCGGCGTGTAAATCCTTTCTGAGCATGCGCGGAACTTAGTTTGACAAACAAGCCTACACACGAGGGGACTGTTCGCTGAAACAAAGTTTCAGCGGACAGTTTTTCGGAATTTCCGAAAAACTTTGTTCAGCAGACTGTCCGCTGAAAGCCCACACACGAGCGGACTGTCCGCCGAAACACTGTTCAGCGGACAAAGTTGAGCGAACAGTCCCCGCGTGTGTACGCGGCCTAAGTCAAAGTTATGGTGGGAGACTTTTTGTAATTTTGTATTTTGATATATATACTGTATATTATGTATATTATGTATGTAGCACCCTGCTCCTAATGGGCAGACGCTATAAGTGTAAATTTAGATTTGTCTGAGCTGTAGTTTAGTTCACACTGATTATGTTAAATTTCTGATTTCTCTTCCAGTTCAGCTGGGTTGTGTAGTTTTCCACTTGGCCATGGGTGGCGCTCTCATCATCGGTCAGTGGTGGAAATGCAACAGGCTGGGTGTTTTGAGTACCTCTTTGCCCGGAAACAGCCCAGTGGGAGTGGTTTACCCGCTCTGCATTCTGGGAGAGGGTACTTAAGGGACAGACACGTGGGAGGGGGTTGTTCCCTGACCTAATGGCCCTCCTGGCCTAATGTGTATCATAACCACTCAACTGTCTCGGGGCTGGTTGGCCTGAGGCCTCATCAATGGAAGTAGACCCATAAGTCCTGGGGCCTTCTGATCCAGGGGTGGTCCAGTGCTGTCTTGCCTGTGGGAAGAAGCCGAGCAATTGGAGAAGCCAGGGGAGGACTTTTTTCAGAGAGGACTGAGCAACAAAGCTGGTATCTCAAGAAAAGCCTGGAGACTCAATTGGAGGATGCATCCCAGGTCACCTACCTCACAGTATCGCCGATTTGGCTGAGAGAAACTGGTACTGTGTGACTATACTTTGACTTTGCAAAGGTTATTGGTTACACAATCCTGTGGCAGAGGATTGTGCAACGATTCTACTATATTTCTTCAAGTCTGTGGCAGAGACTATGATCGAGCATCGTACCGGCTGGTAGGTCAGTGAGAGAGGCCTATCCGGTGGTTGCTAGATCCAGTCTGTGGAAGCTGTTTGTTCTCTGAATCAAAGAAGTACCCATGATCCGCAATACAAGGTACCTGAATCTCCCTAACCCTCCATCCCTAAACTTGAATTGTGTTAATAAAAGCTCAGTGAAAATAAGAAAAAATTGGTGTAGCGCTAGTTAATCAATTAGTGAAAAACTTTAAAGATGTATATTAAAGGGGTGATAATGAAACCAATACTAAGAAACACACATGTGACAAAATGTGCAAAAGTAAAAAATATATAAAACAAAAATGAATGCAATTAATAATTCGCTAAGTATGTGGATACAATATATTAGTGCACGTAGATCTTGATGGGTATCAGCAGCTGAAATATAAATCCCAGCAAAACAGTCCACGTATGTTAGGTAGTGAAAAGTGTCAGTGTTGGTCTTCCCAGCAATGGAATCAGGCAACCACACAATTCAATTCAACCTGGAACAACGACTTGTCTGGAGTGAGTTAAAGAGAATTAAATACTCTTACTGGAGGAATTGGACACATCTGTCATATGACAGTGGGTCAAATGCGCTTGAAATCCTGGGTGGTCACCGCACTGTCTCCGGATTTCACGGACTCCTGATATGAGTGGCTGGATCATACGTCTCCAGGGTCAACAGGGTCCAAACACACAGCACAAGACGTTTCTCTGGGCTGCAGTTCCTCTGAGCTCCACAAGATAGTGATCTCACTTCTGTCCAGACAGGAGCTCTCTACGAAGACAGACCAGCCCCCAGGAAGGCTATGGCCTGGGGTACGGATCCACCCAACTTTATGTCTCGGGGCTGGCTAGCCTGAGGCAAGGAAACTAAGGAAAGGATTCGGAGGTGGTCCGGTGCTGTCTCCAGTTGTGGAGAGGTCCAGCAACTTCATAGCTATCCAGGGGAGGACTCTTCAGAAGAAGCCACGCACGGGTTGGCTTCTTAGCAAGATCCTGGTAGGGCTGAAGGACCTAAGTGAATCCAATTTTGTGGGTATCGCCAAACTGGCAGAAATATACTGGAATCACACGAGTGTTCTACAAGTATTCCAGTTTCCTTGTTCATGTTCTACAACAAAGTCTGTGGCAGACACCTATTTCTACATGTTCTACAACAAAGTCTGTGGCAGAGACTTATTCCTGATTTAAGCACCTTGTTGGCTGCTAGGCCTTGTGAGAGAGGGACTATCCAACTAGAGTGAACATCCAGCTGTGAATGGCTATTCTCTGGATTCAGTCAAAGAAAGCAAGTCCTTTATTATTGACTTTGACACTTATGCCGCGTACACACGACAGGACTTAAGTCCGGCAGACTTTCGACGGAGTTCTGACGGAGTTCTGACAGAGTTCTGACGGACTTTCCGAATGAACGGACTTGGCCACCCACAATCACACCAAAGTCCGACGGATTCGAACGTGATGACGTACGACTGGACTAGAATAAGGAAGTTCATTGCCAGTAGCCAATAGCTGCCCTAGCGTCGGAATCATTCCGTCAGACTTTTGATGTTGAAAAGTCTGGTCGTGTGTACGGGGCATAAGAGTACTTGAACTTTCTTCCTAACCCTCTGATCCTATACTAAGAGACTGTTCGTTAACTACGTTTTTGCAAATAAAAATCCCTTTAAGCGGATCTAGCGTCAGTCTCTAAAGTTTCTGGGCCATCTACCAGGGGAACCCCTAGACACGCAAATCGAGGTGAAGAAGGTAACGGTAAGCCCAATCAAACCAGCAGCTCCTTCGGGGGTTAGCGTTACATATATATAGTTATATATATATATATATATATATATATATATATATATATATATATATATATATATTTATTTTTTTTTGTGGCAGCAGGCAGGTGAAGTCACCTGGTTGTATCCAGGATGGTAAATATGTGTGTCCTAGATTCAGGCTTTATGCAGACTTTTACAATTAGAGGGGAAGAGTTAATGAGCCCAGCTGAAGCAAGTGGGCTCATTAAGGCCTCTACAAAAAACCCCAGCATGCATAGGGAGATGCTCCATCCTGGAACCAGTTTTGTGTTGTATAGACTGGGGAGTGTGTCACCTGTAAATAAACCGGATCTTTGGTTTTTTGAACCTACACCGCTGTCTGCTGTGCCTGACTTTGTGTTGTGAACCCATCCAGGGGGTCACACACACCCGCTACCGAGCTAACCCCTCACAGTTGGTGGAGAATGCGGGCAAGTTTTTTTTCAATTTTTTTTAAAGGCCAGCAATGGAGGAGATACTGAGACAGCTGGCTCTAGCAAATGCAAACCAGCAGCAAGCAAATGCAAATCAGCAGCAAACAAATGCAGCTTTACAAAAGAGCCTTGCAGCTCAACAACAAGCCCAGCAGCAGGCAAATGCAAACCAGCAGCAGACAAATGCAACTTTGCAGCAGAGTTTGGAAGCTCAGCAACAAGCCCAGCAGCGATCTGAAGCCCGCTTCATAGACCTGTTGCAGAAGTAAAAGCAGAAATATTGGCACGGCTGGGTGTCACCCTGGCCGTCCGGGCTCAGCGTGTGCATAACTGGACTTTTCAGGTTGGAAAACCTCCCAGGTCTCAAATGTATGATCTCATTCACCTGAGCAGGAAGTGGCTGCAGCCAGAGACTTTGACTGCACCAAACATTGTGGATCGTGTGGTTATGGATCGTTTCCTGAGAGCTCTTCCTACTGCCATCCAAAAATGGGTAAGCCATGGAGACCCAGAAAATGCAGATAAACTTGTGGATCTGGTTGAGAGGTACTTGGCTACAGAGAACCTGACCACCTCTTCCAGGGACTCACGGACTTTCCCCCCTAAGACCAGATCATCCCCAGTGGCGGGTAAGATGACTCCAAGGGGTGAGGGTGGAGAGAGTGAGAGGGTGGGAGTTCTACCTAAGGTCTGGCGGGAGCAGCCCAGGAAGCCCATGCTGCAAGAGGCAGCGAAAAAGATTATTTGCTACCGCTGCCGGCAAGAGGGACATATTGCAGCCAATTGCCCAGTTGTGGATGAGCCTATGCAATGTGACTTTATAAGGGAGAGACGTCAGTCGCTGTTTGCGACAGTTGCATGCACTGCCATTCGGGGACCTGAGAAACATTTATGTAAAATGTGTATTAATGGTAGACATGTTGATGTGTTGCTAGATTCAGGTAGCCTGGTAACATTGATAAAAGCTGAATTAGTTACTACAAAGGTCTCTGGGAAGAACAAGGTGGCTGTTATTTGTGTGCATGGGGACACCCGAGAGTATCCTGTAACTTCAGTGTTTTTTGAGACCCCCAAAGGTAACCTCTCTCATCAGGTGGGGTTAGTGGCTCACTTACCACATGATGCTATTGTGGGAAGGGATTTTCCAAAATTCTGGGAACTCTGGGATTGTCCTGAGGCCCCCATTGGTGCCCCTATAAACCAGGAAGATGACCAGAATTCCTCTGGGAGTGGTGAGGACTCTCCTGAATTTCCCTTGTCGGTATTGGCGGGGGAAACTCGAGAAACTGGGGAGGAGCCAACATCCTCAGATGAAAACATGCAGTCTGTGGAGTTTTCGGATCTTGAGGTTCACAGGGAAAATTTTGCCACAGAACAGTTAAAAGACCCCACCCTAATAAAGGCACGGGAAAATGTGGTGAAAATAGATGGCGAGTTAGTGAACCCAGATAAGACTTGCCCTTATCCTTACTTCACTATGGAAAGGGACCTGCTATATCGAGTGGCTCAAAGGGCAGAAGAAACCATTGAGCAACTTGTAGTGCCCAAACCTTACAGGAAGTTGGTGTTAGAATTGGCTCATGGACACATTCTGGGAGGTCATCTGGGGACAGAGAAAACCAGAGAAAGGGTACTGCAGAGATTCTATTGGCCTGGGGTCATGAAGGAAATAGAAAAGTATTGTTCCTCCTGCCCTGTGTGTCAGAAGTCGGCACCTATGCCACATTTCCGTAACCCACTGGTACCTCTTCCTATCATTGAGGTCCCCTTTGAGAGGATCGCAATGGATTTGGTAGGTCCGATAATGAAGTCTGCTAGGGGGCATCAGTACATTTTGGTTATTTTGGACTATGCCACCCGTTATCCGGAAGCAATTCCTCTCCGAAATACCTCGGCCAAAACCATAGCCAAAGAGCTATCTCTTGTTTTAGCCGCGTGGGTATTTGTAAGGAACTGCTTACGGACCAAGGTACACCCTTTATGTCCCGGGTTATGAAAGAATTATGCAAGTTGTACAAAGTGAAGCAATTGCGTACATCTGTGTATCACCCCCAAACAGATGGGTTGGTTGAAAGATTCAACAAAACCCTAAAACAAATGTTAAAGAAGGTGGTGGATAGAGATGGAAAGAATTGGGATTGTCTAATACCCTATCTGATGTTTGCCATTAGGGAGGTACCCCAATCCTCTATGGGTTTCTCACCCTTCGAGTTGCTCTATGGGAGACACCCAAGAGGGCTGCTGGATATCGCCAAGGAAACTTGGGAAAATGAGAGTTCTCCTCACAGGAGTGTGATTGAGCATGTCGCCCTGATGCAAGATAGAATTGCACAGGTAATGCCAATTGTAAAGGAACATTTAACCCAAGCGCAGTTAGCACAGCAGAGAGTGTACAACCGTGGGGCCAAGACCCGTACTTTTTCCCCGGGGGATAGGGTCTTGGTGCTAGTCCCTACGGTTGAAAGCAAATTTCTGGCCAAATGGCAAGGTCCATATGAAGTAATTGAAAAAATGAGTGAGGTGAACTACAGGGTTAGACAGCCAGGAAGGCGAAAGCCGGAGCAGATCTATCACGTCAATCTGCTGAAAGCCTGGAGGGATAGGGAATCCCTAGTCGCAGAGACTTTGTCCCAAGTACAGCCTGATTGCTTAGTTCCTGAGGTTGGAATAGCAGACACCTTATCGAAACCCCAACAACAGGAGGTTAAAGAGTTTGTACTTCGTAACAAAGAGATTTTCTCTGAGCTTCCGGGACAAACATCTGGCGTAGAGCATGACATTATCACCCCGCCAGGAGAAAGGGTAAAACTAAAACCTTATAGAATACCAGAGGCCCGACGGGAGGCAATACGTGGGGAGGTTCAAAGGATGCTGGAATTGGGTGTGATAGAGGAGTCCCAGAGTGACTGGTCCAGTCCTATCGTACTAGTGCCCAAACCTGATGGGAGCTGGCGGTTTTGTAACGATTTTAGACAATTAAATAAAGTTACAAAATTTGACACCTACCCCATGCCACGTATAGATGAGTTGATTGACCGGCTGGGAACAGCCCGATATATGACAACTCTTGATCTCACCAAAGGGTATTGGCAAATTCCCCTGGCCGAGTCGGCCAAGGAGAAAACTGCGTTTGTAACCCCAGATGGGGCATTCCAATATAAGAGAATGCCGTTTGGGTTACAGAATGCACCGGCAACATTCCAGCGGAAAATGGATAAGATTCTGAGGCCCCATCAGAAATATGCTGCAGCTTACCTGGATGATGTGATTATCCATAGCACAGACTGGGTCTCACATTTGCCAAAAGTACAAGCAGTCCTAGACTCTATCCGGGAAGCTGGGTTTACGGCCAATCCAAAGAAGTGTACCATTGGACAGGAGGAGGCCAAATATCTTGGGTACACTATTGGCAGGGGGGTGATAAAACCCCAAGTCAATAAAGTCGAGGTCATACAGGGTTGGCCACGTCCCAACAGCAAGAAACAGGTACGAGCCTTTCTGGGAATCGCTGGCTATTATCGACGATTCATTCCCCATTTTGCTTCCCGGGCTGTGCCCCTCACCAACCTGACAAAAGGGAAAGAGTCGGTTATGGTTAAATGGTCCCCAGAGGCTGAGGAAGCATTTCAGTCCTTAAAAACAGCCTTATGTAGCCAGCCAGTGTTGTACTCACCAGACTTCTCTAAGGACTTCGTGGTACAAACTGATGCATCAGACGTTGGGTTAGGAGCAGTGTTATCCCAGGTCTGGAACGGGGAAGAGCACCCAGTCATTTACCTCAGCAGGAAGTTAAAGTCCCATGAGGTAAATTACTCCACGATTGAGAAGGAATGTTTAGCAGTGAAGTGGGCTCTAGATTCCCTTCGGTACTATCTGCTAGGTAGGCACTTTGACCTGGTGACTGATCACGCTCCTTTAAAGTGGATGGCTCAGAACAAGGAGACCAATAGAAGAGTAAATAGGTGGTTCCTAGCCCTACAGGAATTTAACTTTACAGTTAAGCATCGCCCTGGTGTTAAAATGGGAAATGTGGATGCTTTGTCTCGGATACATGCGTGTCTGACTGCTGGTGTTACAACCCCAAGGTTGAAACAAGAGGGGGGGGTATGTGGCAGCAGGCAGGTGAAGTCACCTGGTTGTATCCAGGATGGTAAATATGTGTGTCCTAGATTCAGGCTTTATGCAGACTTTTACAATTAGAGGGGAAGAGTTAATGAGCCCAGCTGAAGCAAGTGGGCTCATTAAGGCCTCTACAAAAAACCCCAGCATGCATAGGGAGATGCTCCATCCTGGAACCAGTTTTGTGTTGTATAGACTGGGGAGTGTGTCACCTGTACTGTGCGGTGAGTTAACGCCTGTGTGGCAAAACCTTTACAACAAAGGCAGGGACTGGTACAGCACAAGGCTGCACCCAGTTGTTAGACAGGGAGTCTACGTGTGTAGTTAGAGGTCAAGCTGACCAGGATTTATTTTCCTGTTTTATTTTGTTTGGCTGTTTATGTATCACTGCATGTAGCAGAAATAAACCGGATCTTTTGTTTTTTGAACCTACACCGCTGTCTGCTGTGCCTGACTTTGTGTTGTGAACCCATCCAGGGGGTCACACACACCCGCTACCGAGCTAACCCCTCACAATATATATACAGTTGTGCTCATAAGTTTACATACCCTGGTAGAATTTATGATTTCTTGCCCATTTTTCAGAGAATATGAATGATAACACAAAAACATTTCTTTCACTCACGGTTAGTGTTTGGCTGCAGCCATTTATTATCAATCAACTGTGTTTACTCTTTTTAAATCATAATGAGTTGACAACAGAAACTACCCAAATGACCCTGATAAAAAGTTTAAAAACCCTGGAATGTTTGACCTTGGTACAGACACAGAAGGTGGCACACACAGGTTAAAATGGCAATTAAAGGATAATTTCCCATATTTGTGGCTTTTTAAATCACAATTAGTGTCTGTGTATAAATAGTCAATAAGTTTGTTAGCTCTCACATGGATTCACTAAGCAGGCTAGACACTGAGCCATGAGGAGGTAGAAATGAACAGTCAAAAGACCTGCGTAACAAGGTAATGGAACTTTACAAAGATAGAAAAGGATATAAAAAGATATCCAAAGCCTTGAATATGCCAGTCAGTTTAATCACTTATTAAAGCGGAGATCCACCCTAAAGCGCTCATTGGAACCCCTTCTGCAGAATCTACGCCGGAAGTGGGTGCAGATACCTGTACTGTACAGGTACCTGCACCCCCCTCCTCCCTGAAAGGTGCCAATTGTGGCGCCGGAGGGGGGTGCAGGTACCTGTACAGTACAGGTATCTGCACCCACTTCCGGCGTAGATTCTGCAGAAGCTACGCCCCTTTCCGCAGAATCTACGCCCCTTTCCGAAGGTCCCCCGCTGCCTGCTGGGAAACACATGGATCCCAGAGACAGCGGGGACCATCCTTATTGCGCAGCGCGACTCGCGCATGCGCAGTAGGGAACCAGGAAATGAAGCCGCAAGGCTCCACTTCCTGATTCCCATACCCAAGATGGTGGTGGCAGCACCCGAGAGACGATCGAGAGATCGGCTTCGGGGGCTGACATCGCGGGCGCGCTGGGCGGGTAAGTGTCATTATTTTAAAAGTCAGCAGCTGCCGTATTTGTAGCTGTTGGCTTAAAAAAAAAAAACGGCGGACTCTCGCTTTAAGAAGTGGAAAATTAGGGGCTCTTTTGATGCCAAACCTTCCTTCTGGGACAACAAGGCTTCCTTCTGGGACAACAGCCATGCCAGCCAATTTGATACAGTGTGTGGCATATGGTCTGAGCGCTGACAGGCTGACCCCCAACCCCTTCAACCTTTGCAGCAATGCTGGCAGCACTCATACGTCTATTTCCCCAAAGACAACCTCTGGAAGTGACTCTGAGCGCGTGCACTCAACTTCTTTGGTTGACCATGGCGAGGCCTGTTCTGAGTGGAACCTGTCCTGTTAAACCACTGTATGGTCTTGGCCACCGTTCTGCAGCTCAGTTTCAGGATCTTGCCAAACTTCTTATAGCCTATGTCATCTTTATGTAGAGAAACAATTATTTTTTTCAGATCCTTAGAGAGTTCTTTGCCATGAGGTGCCATGTTGAACTTCCAGTGATCAGTATGAGAGAGTGAGAGCGATAACAAATGTATCACACCTGCTCCCCATTCATGCCTGAAATCTAGTAAGTCTAAGGCCGCGTACACACGGGCGGACTGTTCGCCCAACTTAGTCCGCTGAACAGTGTTTCAGCGGACAATCCGCTCGTGTGTGGGCTTCAGCGGACTGTTTCAGCGGACAGTCTGACGAACAAAGTCTTACGGAATTTCCGTAAGACAGTCCGTCCAAACTTGGTTTCAGCGGACAGTCCGCTCGTGTGTAGGCTAGTTCGACAGACTAAGTTTGGCGCATGCTCAGAAAGGATTTACACGGCGAAGGTTGCATTGCAGTGTATTGGACGTCGAATTTCTCGTCCCGTCGTACGTGCCGTTCACGTCATCGCGCACGCTTTCAGCGGACTGTCTGCTCATCGTGTGTGGTCAAGTCCGTTCATGCAAATTTTGAACGGACTGTTTGTCGGATTGTCTGACGAACTTAGTTGGGCGAACAGTCCGCCCGTGTGTACGCGGCCTAATGAGTCACATGACACCGGGGAGGGAAAATGGCTGATTGGTCCCAATTTGGACATTTTCACTTAGGGGTGTACTCACCTTTGTTGCCAGCGGTTTAGACATTAATGGCTGTGTTGAGTTATTTTGATGGGACAGCAAATTTAAACTGTACACTCACTAACTTTACATTGTAGAAAAGTGTCATTTCTTCAGTGTTGTCACATGAGAAGATATAATAAAATATTTACAACAATGTGAGGGGTGTACTCACTTTTGTGAGATACTGTATATATACAGTTGTATGCAAAAGTTTAGGAACCCCTGAGAATTCCCATGCTTGTTATTTATACATATTTGGGTGTTTGGATCAGCAATTCCATTTTGCTCTATCAAATAACTGAAGGACACAGTAATATTTCAGTAGTGAGATAAGGTTTATTGGATTAACATAAAACGCGCAATATGCATCAAAATGAAATTAGACAGGTGCATACATTTGGGCACCCTTGTCATTTTGTTGATTTGAATACCTGTAACTACTTAGCACTGATTAATTGGAACACACAGTTGGTTTGGTGAGCTCATTAAGCCTTGAACTTCATAGACAGGTGCATCCAATCATGAGAAAATGTATTTAAGGTGGTCAATTGCAAGTTATTGTTCTCTTTGACTCTCCTCTGAAGAGTGGCAACATGGGGGGACTCAAAACAACTCTTATATGACCTGAACACAAAGATTGTTCTACATTATGGTTTAGGGGAAGGCTACAAAAAGTTATCACAGAGATATAAACTGTCAGTGTCCACTGTGAGGAACATAGTGAGGAAATGGAAGACCACAGGCACAGCTCTTGTTAAGGCCAGAAGTGGCAGGCCACATAAAATATTGGAGAGGCAAAGGTGAAGGATGGTGAGAACAGTCAAAAACAGTCCGCGGACCACCTTCAAAGACTTGCAACATCAACTTGCTGCAGATGGTGTCACTGTGCATCCTTCAACAATTCAGCGCACTTTGCACAGGGAGAAGCTGTATGGGAGAGTGATGAAAAAGAAGCCTTTTCTGCACACACTCCACAAACGGAGGCACTTGAGGTATGCAAACGCACATTTGGACAAGCCAGCTTCATTTTGGAATAAGGTGCTGTGGGCTGATGAAACAAAGGTTGAGTTATTTGGTCATAACAAGGGGCATTATGCATGGCGGCAAAAGAACACAGCATTCCAAGAAAAACACTTGCTACCCACAGTAAAATTTGGTGGAGGTTCCATCATGCTGTGGAGCTGTGTGGGCAGTGCTGGTACTGGGAATCTGGTTAAAGTTGAGGGTCGCATGGATTCCACTCAATAGCAGCAGATTCTTGCGAACAATGTTGAGGAGTCAGTCACAAAGTTGAAGTTACCCCAGGGCTTATTTCAACAAGACAACGAGCCAAAACACTGCTCAAAATCTACTCTGGCATTTATGCAGAGGAACAAGTACAATGTTCTGGAATGGTCATCCCAGTCCCCAGACCCGAATATCATTGCACATCTGTGGGCTGATTTGAAGCGGGCTGTCCATGATCGGCAACCATCAAACCTAACTGAACTGGAGATGTTTTGTAAGGAGGAATGGTCCAAAATACATTCATCCAGAATCCAGACACTCATTAAAGGCTATAGGAAGCATCTAGAGGCTGTTATTTCTGCTAAAGGAGGCTCTACTAAATATTGATGTGATTTTTCTGTTGGGGTGCCCAAATTTATGCACCTGTCTAATTTTGATGCATATTGCGCATTTTCTGTTAATCCAATGAACCTAATTTCACTGCTGAATTATTACTGTGTCCTTCAATTTTATATATATATATATAAAATATATATCAATATCAGTCCACAAGGCCTTCAAGTTTTTTTTCCAACATTTGGAATATCTATCCCACATTTAAATTAAGTAGGAGAAGAATTTGAATATCTGCAGGAAAAATATGATGATTCTACTGTGTGAGTATTATGAGGAGGAGATTATTTGTGTTGACAATGACATCCAGAAGGTAAAAATAGGATTTTGTAGACAAACAGATATTTTTATCAGTCTAATAAGGAGTTAATTCATTTTGTGGCGAGATGGAACCACAGTTTCTTGGAAAACAACTAAAATATATTTGATCATGATACGCCTATACCTATACCAGACTACAGAACACAACAGAGTGATTTTCTGAGAAAATGATACAACACACGATACAATAAAAAAAAAAAATCAAAGCATCTACAAAGAAAACATGTTCGAAACACACCACAAAGGAGAACAATGTCACCAGAGAAGGAAACAGCACAAAGGGGAAAAACAAATTGTTTTGGAAACATATAACACAAGAAATTATAGTGGGTATGGTGCCATGTTGCTATGTTGGGATGGCTTTAGACAAATGCCCATTACCACAAACACCAAAATGCACAGAGTGACAAAAATAAAAAGAGAAAAAAGGGGGATCAACAGATCACCAAACTAAGACATGAAATTAAAAGCAATAGTTGACAAAATTGGATGAAAACTTCCAAACTATTAACCTATTAACTAATGACCAAAAATGAGGGAATCTCTAAATACCTAATATTCTGTCTGTCAACACAAACTGCAATAAAAGTTTTACCCCTGTTTGTACGCAAGATACTTTGACAAAGATGATCTGCCATTTAAAGATATAATACAGGATTGGAGAGATTGAGCTAGGCGAGAATATGGAGCCCCTAGAGACTGAAAAGAACTGTTGGAGAAAAGCCATGTTTACTATACTGACATTTGAAATTGTGAATTGTAATAATATTAACTGGATATGCTCACATGGGATATGATTAATCAAGACATTCTGTGACTGATGTGTTCATCTGGACAAGTATGTTGCTTAATATTGATCATGTATTATCCAACAGCTTTGACTTCTCCACAAATCCCGAACAATCTTATCAAGTGTGTCAACTATAATTTGTGAAACACTACAGCTCATTTGAAGTACCAGGTTGTGTATTTTCAGCTGATTCCTCATATATTGGAAGGAAGGCATGCTTTAGCACTGTATGAGAACAAAAGCTTGACTGGGAATGGGAATATGGGAACAAAAGCTTGACTCCAAACCACCTGGTGTGATAAAAATTGAAATGCTTGATTAACACTCTGCAAACAAGCTTCAAAGCAGGCCACTGCTGCCAAGATGATTGATGAGTTGAGCTACCAAGATCAAAGGCCAGATGTCATTGAAGATCTGACCAGGGTTGGATATCTATGATTCATGGATAGGGATGAGCTTCGAATTTGAGTTGAATGTAAGTTTGACTCAAATATCGGGTGTTCTCTGAACAGCAAATTTTATGGGGCATTCATGGCAAATTGGAGCGTCCCATAATGCACTGCAAGACCGCAGTGCATTGCTGTATGATGATTGGCCAAAGCATACACCTGACCTGCATGCTTTGGCCAATCACAGCACGCTCTTCAGCGAGAGCCATAATTGTTCAAACATAGTTCAGAGGGACTAAGTCCACGCCCCACATTATATAAGGCTGCTTACACAGCCCCCCCGTATATTGTGTTATAGTGTATGGAGATAGAGAGATCGAGCTAGATTAGGCAGGAAGGTTAGTTAGTGGCAGTGTATTTGATATACACAGTACATACAGTCAGACACTAGTATATATATATATATATATATATATATATATATATATATATACTTATACTCTGCATTCAGAGTAGCCTATATATACCGTGCTAACTTTATATTCAGTATTCAGTCAGTACAGTCAGTGAATTCGATATATATATATATATATATATATATATATAAATATATATATATATAGAGCCAGACATACAGTATCTCACAAAAATTAGTACACCCGTCACATTTTTGTAAATATTTTATTAAACCTTTTCATGTGACGACACTGAAGAAATTACACTTTGCTACAATGTAAAGTAGTGAGTGTACAGCTTGTATAACAGTGTCTATTTGCTTTCCCCTCAAAATAACTCAACACACAGCCATTAATTTCTAAACCGCTGGCAACAAAAATTAGTACACCCCTAACTGAAAATGTCCAAATTGGGCCAAATTATCCATTTTCCCTCCCCGGAGTCATGTGAATCGTTAGTGTTACAAGGTCTCAGGTGTGAATGGGGAGCAGGTGTGTTTAATTTGGTGTTATCGCAATCACTCTCTCATACTGGTCACTGGAAGTTCAACATAGCACCTCAATGCAAAGAACTCTCTGAGGAACTGAAAACAAGAATGTTTGCTCTACATAAAGATGGCTTAGGCTATAAGAAGATTGCCAAGACCTTGAAACTGAGGTGCAGCACGGTGGCCAAAACCATACAGTGGTTTAACAGGATTTTTTTTTTTTGGAAATGGAAGTATGAGTGCTGCCAGCATTGCTGCAGAGGTTGAAGGGGTGGGGGGTCAAATTGGTCTGCATGGCTGTCATCCCAGAGGGAAGCCTCTTCTAAAGATGATGCACAAGAAAGCCCGCAGTTTGCTGAAAACAAGCAGACTAAGGTCATGGATTACTGGAACCATGTCCTGTGGTCTGATGAGACCATGATAAACTTATTTGATGGGGGGTCAAGCGTGTGTGGCGGCAACCAGATGAGGAGTACAAAGACAACTGTGTCTTGCCTACAGTCAAGCATGGTGGTGGGAGTGTCATGGTCTGGGGCTGCATGAGTGCTGCCGGTACTGTGGAGCTACAGTTCATTGAGAGAACCATGAATGCCAACATGTACTGTGGCATACTGAAGCAGAGCATAGGTGTGTGCAGCCTATTACATCAGGGTGTGCACCCCAAAGCACACACGTGCGTGTGTGTATGTATATATATATATATATATATATATATATATATATATATATATATATATATATATATATTGTACCCCTCTTCACTGCAGGCATGTACATGCATGTATTTATAATTTTATATATTTTTTTAATAAACATATATATTTTTTTTTTAAATCAAATACGTTTTTATTGCAAAACACACATGGTACAAATCAAATGTAGAAACAAAGTACAGTCGTACAGCAGCATTGGTTGTTACATCCAAAGGTATACAAGGAACACAAAGTACAAATTGACCCGGTTTGTAAACCACTGAGACATAGAAAATGTCAACGAAACTAAAAAAAAATAAATAAGAAAAATGAACCAAGAATAGAAATAAAAGTAGCAGTCTTTCAGAGATCACATTGCGTCAGGGGACAACCATATAATTACAATGACTATGCACTGCGGTCAGCGTCCCTCCACCCAGTCCTGCTGGTGTCTCCCTACACCCCTTACAAACACCGGGTGAGGGAGAGACTTAGAAGTAGCCCCTTAACGAGGTCAAGAGTGTCTATGTGCCACCATGCATATGGCCCTGGACCTACATTCAGCCCTGTAAAAGTCTGTCCTGTATAAGTTGGTGGGGGGCTAGCCCCGGAACCTCGAGCCAGTCCCCCCACATAGCATTAAATTTGTGCAGTGCATTTCTGTGTTGGTATGTTAGCTTTTCCCTGATCAGCATCTGGTTCACCTGGTCTGTCCATTGCTGCCTGGTGGGAACCCTGTGTGTCATCCACAATCGTGCTATCAATTTCCTGGCTACGTATAGTAACCTAATAATGGCTGTATGAACCGAAGGCGTTAACGATTCTTCATCCAGGGCCCCCAGCAGGCATACCAACGGACACCACAGCATACCAACAGAGAACACAGAAGAGATAGTGTCAAGGATCTCATCCCAATACCGTTTGAGTTTCGGGCACCTCCAGAACATATGCATGAGATCCCCATGGTCCCTCATACATTTAGGGCAAAGGGGAGATCCCCTAACACCCCAACTGTGCAGTTTAACCGGTGTCCTATAAGCCCTATGCAGTAAATATAAGTGGGAGAGCCTATGGGAGGCCGATACCGACACCAATGGAGCGGAGGACAAACAAAGGTTCCAGGTCTCCGCGTCCACAGGCCCCAGGTCCGCCTCCCACCTCTGCCGACATGGAAGATGTGCCGGGTCCTGCACCGCGCCAAGAAGAATAGCATACCCCCTAGATATCATACCCTTACGCTCAGTCTGCATGAATATTCCTTGTACTACAGCATGGTCCGTTTGGCAAAGCTGCATACTTCGTGCTTGTGTCTGTAGCGCATGTCGTAACTGTAAGTATTTAAAAAAGTCCCTACGTGGTATGCCAAACTCAGCCTGTATGTCCATGAAGGACTTTAGCACCCGGCCACTATACAACTGCGAGAGGTATCGGAGACCTCTCCTTCTCCAGTTACCAAATCCCTTGAGCTTAAAAAGCTCACCATAATTAGCATTCCGCCAGATAGGGGTGAGCGCTAGGAAGCCACGTATTCGCAATAGTCGTTTAACATGGGACCACAGGGTATTCAGCAGTATAATAGTCGGGGAACTGCTGTCCATATGAGGGAAGCCCGCCTCCAACCTGGATAATGCCATGTCCGGGGCGACAGTGTCATCAAGTATCCTCCGTATCGGGTCCAGGGGATCATCCAACCCCCAACCCCCCAGGTGCTGGAGATGCGAAGCCAAAAAATATAACCTAGCATGAGGAAGTGCCAACCCCCCTTCGTCCTTATTATATTGCAGGGTAAGTAAACTAATCCTGGCCGTCTTTCTACACCATATTAGTTCCCTAAACTGAGAGTCAATTTTATCGAACCAACGTTTCGGAATCCAGGTCGGCGAGTTATGACAAACGTAGAGCAACTGCGGGGCCCATACCATTTTAATGAGGTTCACCCTTCCCACTACCGATAGCGGTAATTTACACCAAATTTTACACTTTTCTCTGAACTTAAGTAATAGCGGTAAAAGATTCAGATTGGCATAGTTCGTCACCTCAGGGGATATCTGCACCCCCAGATATTTAAACGACGCAACCGTCTGGATAATGTTTGCACATGGGGGTAGAGGTGCCGTTAGAGGGGACAAGGGCATTAACACAGACTTATCCCAGTTTATCTTAAAACCGGATAATGTAAGGGTAATCAAATGCATAGTTGCTGTGAGGGAACCCTGTGTGTCTCCCAAATATATAAGCGTGTCATCCGCGTATAGTGAAACCACATCCGTCCCAGTGGGCCTGCAGAATCCAACAATGTCCGGGGCCGATCTCATTCTGGCTGCCAGTGGCTCAAGCGCCATGGCAAAGAGCAGGGGTGACAAAGGGCACCCCTGTCTCGTGCCTCTATACAGCAGAAATGGGTCGGAGAGCTCCGCATTAGCCCTAATTCTAGCCGTAGGCTTCGCGTATAGCAGTTGGACCCATCTAATAAAGGTACTGCCCAGCCCCATCCTCTCCATCACCTTCCACAGATAAGGCCATTCAACACTATGAAAAGGCCTTAGCCGCGTCCAGGGAGAGGACGGCCTGATTACCGGGGTTATCCACAGGGACCTGTAGGTTCAGGAATAAACGGCGAATATTTAGGGCAGTCGACCGCGAGGGAATAAACCCTGATTGATTCCTATGAATAAGTTTGTGTATTACCAGGGACAATCTCGTAGCCAAGACCCGAGCCAATAGTTTAACGTCTGTCGTGAGCAAGAATATGGGTCTATATGCGTCCGGTGATGTCGCTACCTTACCCGGTTTCAGAAGTACAATTATGATTGCTTCATTCATAGAAGCAGGCAGAACCCCCGTCTCTAGTGCGTTGTTGAACACTTTCAAAAGGGTGGGCAAAAGAACACCAGCGTAACGCCTGTATACCTCGGACGGGAGGCCATCCGCCCCCGGAGCTTTGTTATTATGGGAACGTTCCAGTGCAGAAGCCAATTCATCCTCCGTTATGGGGGCGTTCAACAGCTCCCCATCCGACGCAGACAGGCATGGGATATCACATCCATCTAAAAAGTCCACAATCTCCCCGTC
This sequence comes from Lithobates pipiens, assembly GCF_037356315.1. Taxonomy (NCBI): domain Eukaryota; kingdom Metazoa; phylum Chordata; class Amphibia; order Anura; family Ranidae; genus Lithobates; species Lithobates pipiens. Next base: position 7,043,445 of record NW_027507755.1, on the reverse strand, counting down.
ACCCGGCTGCACCTTGGATGAGTACAAGTCTGTGTGAAAGGACCGAAACACCTGCAAGATCCCAGGGGTGTCCGTATGGGTCACCCCCTGCGAGTCACACAGCGAATGAACCATAGGTGCAGAACCCTGAGCCTTTGCCAGCAGAGCCAGCATATGGCCTGTCGATTCCCCCTCCTCAAAGTGTGTTTGTTGCAGGAAAAATCGCTTATTTTCTGCCAGTTGTAAAGCCACCTGTCTGGACATAGACTGTGCCCCCAGCCAAGTTCTCTTAGTGTCCTCTGAGGGGTTGGTAACATATGCCTGCTCTGACTCTCTGAGTGCTCTACTGACCTCCATTTCCCAGGCTTTGGTGTTCCGTTTTATACCATTTATAGCAGTGATAAATTGCCCTCTAAGGAAGGCCTTAGCTGCATCCCAGACTACGCCTATAGAGGCCGAGCCTAAATTGTCCTGCAGGAAGAGTTTAAGGGCACTTGCTATGGGGTCAGGTTGCGGAAAAAGTGCAAGCCAAAAGGGGTTAAGCTTCCAACTCCTAGGTGCAAGGTCAACAGACAGGGATATCTCAATCCACAAAGAAGAGTGGTCGGACACATGTCTAACTCCATAGTCAGAGTCACTAATTAGGGGAAGAAGGGTGGAGTTCCCCAGTCCCAAGTCTATTCTAGACAAGCTCCCAAACGCTGGAGAGCAACAGGAGTACAGACGGGTGTGGGGGTGGGCTCTCCGCCAGACATCTACCAGCCCAATTTCGGCTAATAGGGCTGCAAAGGGAGTATCGCCATTAGGGCGGGAGGGGACTACAGGAGGAGTTGGAATCTTATCCCACAGGCCGTTAACATAGTTATTAAAATCACCCATTGCCAGCAGGGGTATGCCAGGGAACTGTGCCATGAACCCAGCTAGGCGCCTAAGAATCTCCGCTGAGTACGGAGGCGGGATATAAATGTTGGCAATAATACAGTGTACAGTAGTGATGGCCGAACGGTTCGCCCGGCGGTCGTTTCGCGGCGAATTTCCGACTTTCGCCGTCCGCGGGTTCGAACGCCTTTTTCCGTCGTTCGCCCCGGCGGACTTACGTGTTTAATGTATACAAGAACTTTAACCTTTCGTGACACGTTTATCATGTGTTACAGGACAACCAATTGAGACATGACAGCTCATGGACACTTGGACATTCCCCCTAACCTATAAATACACCCGATCCGGTGGCCATTTTACATTCTTTCTTCTGTCACTGTAGGGAAAGGATCCTGTGTGGAGTAGGGACAGAGAAAACGCTAGCTATTTGGTACACAAAAGTTCTTTTCAGGACTGGTATAGGTGTTAGGTCAGCAGCCTGAGTTTCTTTTGTCAGTTTAGATAAAGGGACAGAGCGCTGTATGCTGCTATTTTAGGGACAGCTCAGCCAGATTAGTCTTTCTTCATCATCATCATCATCATCATCATTAGCTGTTACTATCAGGTCCACAAAAGAGCTGTTCCAGCTAATCGTTCCAGCCTACTCTTTTTTGCCAATTTGTATAGGGACAGGCAGGAAGCAGTGTGTCAGGCAGTGAGGATAATTTTAAAGACTTGCTGTTACTATTAGTTCCACAAAGGTTCTTTTCAGGACTGGTATCAGTGGTACGGTAATAGGCTTGTACACGTATAATATTCTTTCTTCCAAATATAGAAAGAATATTATACTTGACTGCTGCCCTTCTGCTGCAGTCTGCTAAACATTCACAACTCACTTGTTCCACAAAGCTCTTTATCAGGACTGGTAACTTGGTCTGTCTAGGGTGCTACGGTACATAGGCTTGGGTGCGGTACAGTCTGCTGTTCTGTAAGGACCGCTATCGGTCCACAATACATAGGGTTGCCGTGCACTACTGCTGACCGCTGCCCTATACTGCAGCAGTCCTTCATTGGTATAGGGACTGACGTACAGTCTGCTAATCACTAACACACAACCTGCTTGGTCCACAAAAGTTCTTATAAGGACTGGTAACTTGGTATAGGGTGCTACGGTACATAGGCCTGAGTGCGTTACAGTCTGCTGTTCTGTAAGGACCGCTATCGGTCCACAATACATAGGGTTGCCGTGCACTACTGCTGACCGCTGCCCTATACTGCAGCAGTCCTTCAGCGGTATAGGGACTGACGCACAGTCTGCTAAACACTAACACACAACCTGCTTGGTCCACAAAAGTTTTTATAAGGACTGGTAACTTGGTATAGGGTGCTACGGTACATAGGCCTGAGTGCAGTACAGTCTGCTGTTCTGTAAGGACCGCTATCGGTCCACAATACATAGGGTTGCCGTGCACTACTGCTGACCGCTGCCCTATACTGCAGCAGTCCTTCATTGGTATAGGGACTGACGTACAGTCTGCTAATCACTAACACACAACCTGCTTGGTCCACAAAAGTTCTTATAAGGACTGGTAACTTGGTATAGGGTGCTACGGTACATAGGCCTGAGTGCGTTACAGTCTGCTGTTCTGTAAGGACCGCTATCGGTCCACAATACATAGGGTTGCCGTGCACTACTGCTGACCGCTGCCCTATACTGCAGCAGTCCTTCAGCGGTATAGGGACTGACGTACAGTCTGCTAAACACTAATACACAACCTGCTTGGTCCACAAAAGTTCTTATAAGGACTGGTAACTTGGTATAGGGTGCTACGGTACATAGGCTTGAGTGCGGTACAGTCTGCTGTTCTGTAAGGACCGCTATCGGTCCACAATAGATAGGGTTGACGTGCACCACTGCTGACCGCTGCCCTATACTGCAGCAGTCCTTCAGCGGTATAGGGACTGACGTACAGTCTGCTAAACACTAATACACAACCTGCTTGGTCCACAAAAGTTCTTATAAGGACTGGTAACTTGGTATAGGGTGCTACGGTACATAGGCTTGAGTGCGGTACAGTCTGCTGTTCTGTAAGGACCGCTATAGGTCCACAATAGATAGGGTTGACGTGCACCACTGCTGACCGCTCACCTATACTGCAGCAGTCCTTCAGCGGTATAGGGACTAAGAGTTTTGTCACAGGGTCATTTAAAAAATGACATGCAGAGGAAGAGGCAGGCCCTTCCGCAGGGGTGGTAGGGGTAGGGCAGGAGCAACAGGCTTGAGCCAAAGTGGGAAGTTGCAGAAGGTGCGTTCAATTACTTTAAAGGATGCACCAGACTTGGTTGAGTGGCTCGCTCAGCCTTACTCTTCTGCACCCTCCTCATCCTCTCGATCTGCACCCTCTTCTTCACTCTCTGCTATGTGCACCCCCAAAGACACTACCACCAACAACACGACCACCACCACCACCACCACATACCTTCCGCTTGAGTCACTGGAATTATTTTCCGATCCATATCAAGAGGACATTTCTGATGCGCAGCCACTCTTGGTATTGGATCAGGAAGAGGAGGTAGCAACAAGCGCTACTCAGCAGTCTGACGCCAGTACCCAGATCAGCCCAAGGAGGAGGTTGGTCCCCGGTGTTGCTGCCTACTCTACTTATAGCGGTGGGGAAGGTGACGTTGATGATGACGTGTCTAGTGATGTCACGTGGGTGCCCACAAGAGAGGAAGAGGAGGGGAGTTCAGAGGGAGATATGGACCAGCAGATAGGGAGGAGAAGCAGCAATGACTTACATTGCACAGCAGGGACAAAGCAGACTGCAAATGTATCAGGAGCGAGTCATCGACCATGTACGGTCACATCTGGCGCTCCCAGGACACCGGCACATGGCTCCGCAGTGTGGGCTTTTTTTAACGTGTCCGCTGCTGACAATAGCGTTGCCATCTGCAATCTTTGCAGTCAACGCGTTAGTCGCGGTAAGCCCAATACTCACCTAGGGACGACCGCCTTAAGAAGGCACATGAGCAGCCATCACCGAGCCCAGTGGGAGCAACGGAACACACAAAGCCACACTGCAGGCTCTCACCGTCCAGCCTCGTCTTCTACTTCTCCTTCTCCTCTCTCCTCACAATTGTCCTCCACTCCACCTTCCATCACGCCAAGCTCACATTTTTCTGCAAAAAGGCAGGCTTCCGTGGGCCTAATGTTTGAGCGTAAAAAAATGATGACGCCGGATAACCCTCTTGCCCAACGGTTGGCGGCTGGCTTGTCAGAACTCATAGCCCGCCAACTACTGCCATATAAACTGGTGGACTCGGAGGCCTTTCGCAAATTTGTGGCCATTGGAACACCACAATGGAAGGTCCCAGGAAGGAAGTATTTCTCAGAGAAGGGCATCCCAGAGCTATATGGCCATGTTCAGCGGCAAGTGAATGTATCTCTGGCACACAGTGTCGGTGCCAAGATACATCTGACCACAGACACGTGGTCTAGCAAACACGGGCAGGGAAGGTATATCAGTTTTACTGCCCACTGGGTGAACCTTCTGACGGCCGTCAAGCATGTAACCCGTGGCACCCGTGTAGATTTGGTTTTACCGCCACGGATTGCATGCAGGCCTGACTCTTCTTCTCCTCCTCCTACTCCATCCTCCTCCCTCTCCTCCTCAGCTGCCTCCTCCTTTTCCGCTGCTAGCGTCTCTTCCACTGCACCGCCCAAGCTCCCCAGAACCTATTCCACATGCCAGGTGAGACGTTGCCATGCCGTGCTGCGTCTGTTGTGCCTGGAAGCAAAGAGCCACACTGGCCCGGCACTCCTTTCAGCTTTGCGTTCACAGGCAGATGAGTGGCTAACACCGCTCAATTTGACAGTTGGTAAAGTGGTGTGTGACAACGGTGCCAATCTGCTTAGCGCATTGAAACAGGGCAAAATCACGCACGTGCCGTGCATGGCACACGTCTTAAACTTGGTCGTGCAGCGATTCCTTGTCAAATACCCTGGGGTCCAGGACATCTTGCGGCAGGCAAGGAAAATCTCGGCCCATTTCAGAAGATCTTACACGGCCATGGCTCGCCTTGCTGACATTCAGCGGCGACACCATCTGCCGGTCAGACGTCTTATTTGCGATTGCCCGACGCGATGGAACTCAACCTTCTATATGCTTGATAGGCTGCTCCAGCAGAAACGTGCAGTTAACGTCTACCTGTATGAACTCTGCGAAAGAAACGGTTCTGGGGAGCTGGGTTTTTTTTCACCGCGCCAGTGGCTGCTCATGCGCGACACATGCAGACTTCTGCGGCCATTTGAGGAGATCACCAAACTGGTCAGTCGCAGCCATGGCGCCATCAGTGACATGGTACCTTATGCCTTCTTTCTGGAGCGTGCATTGCGTCGTGTCATTGATCAGGCTGTGGAGGAGCAGGAGCGGGAAGATGAGGAAGTCGCAATGCTGGATGAATTCCCAGGGGGGGCTACTCTATCTGAGACAAGTCAACAACAGGAGTCTGATGAGGAGTCAGAGGAGGATGGTGCCGGGGCGGATGAGCAGGAGCAAGAAGAGCATGCTTTAAACCTTTCTGGGATCCCTGTTGTGCGAGGATGGGGAGAGGAGAATGAAGAGGACGACATTATCCTGGATGATGAGCAGGAGCCAGGCCACCACACCGCTTCCACTTTAGTGCAAATGGGGGCCTTCATGCTCCAGTGTTTTAATAGGGACCCCCGTATAAAAAGCATGAGGGTCAAGGACCAGTACTGGGTGGCAACGTACTTAGACCCCCGGTACAAACACAAAATGGCGGAAATGTTACCGCCGTCGCAGAGGGCTGTCAGAATGCAGCACTTCCAGGCCTTGCTTCGAGAAATGCTGCATTCTGCTTTTGCGTGCGCTGGCAGAGGAGCAATTCCCACTCCCAGAGAAGGATTTGCGGGTACCAATCCAACAGCGCCTGCAAGAAGAGGCCGGTTTGAAGATGTGTTGGTGACTTCGGATATGAGGTCATTCTTTCAGCCGACCCATCGACAGGTGTCATCCGGATCCAGCATCAGGGAACGCCTAGACCGTCAGGTGTCCGACTACATTGGGTTAACGGCCGATGTGGACGCTCTGAGGAGTGATGAACCCCTAGACTACTGGGTGGGCAGGCTTGACCTCTGGCCAGAGCTTGCCCAATTTGCAATCGAACTGTTGGCTTGCCCCTCATCCAGTGTCCTGTCCGAAAGGACGTTCAGCGCAGCAGGGGGGATTGTGACCGATAAGCGTACTCGCCTAGCTCACCACAGTGTTAACTACCTCACATTTCTAAAAATGAATGAGGCATGGATCTCGGAGGAATTCAACACATGTGATCAGTAGACCATGTATATGTCTATAAACAATTTTTGGAATCAAGCACACAGACCTTCTTAATTCATTTGGCTCACTTCCCTGACCCAAAAAAGCACACCGTACTATATGCCCCTACCCTCCTCTTTGAAGAGGTTGAGCGGTGTCATATTTCTACTGGGGCTGCTTATTATGAGGGGTTCCCACCATCCCTGTGCTGTGCTGACTTCCTCCTGGGTGTTCTTATTATGAGGGGCTCCCACCATCCCTGTGCTGTGCTGACTTCCTCCTGGGGGTTCTTATTATGAGGGGATCACACCATCCCTGTGCTGTGCTGACTTCCTCCTGGGGCTGCTTACGGTGCTGCTGTCAGCGCTGTATGTCACGGAGCTGCTGTCAGCGCTGTATGTCACGGAGCTGCTGTCAGCGCTGTATGTCACGGAGCTGCTGTCAGCGCTGTATGTCACGGAGCTGCTGTCAGCGCTGTATGTCACGGAGCTGCTGTCAGCGCTGTATGTCACGGAGCTGCTGTCAGCGCTGTATGTCACGGAGCTGCTGTCAGCGCTGTATGTCACGGAGCTGCTGTCAGCGCTGTATGTCACGGAGCTGCTGTCAGCGCTGTATGTCACGGAGCTGCTGTCAGCGCTGTATGTCACGGTGCTGCTGTCAGCGCTGTATGTCACGGAGCTGCTGTCAGCGCTGTATGTCACGGAGCTGCTGTCAGTGCTGTATGTCACGGAGCTGCTGTCAGCGCTGTATGTCACGGAGCTGCTGTCAGCGCTGTATGTCACGGAGCTGCTGTCAGCGCTGTATGTCACGGTGCTGCTGTCAGCGCTGTATGTCACGGAGCTGCTGTCAGCGCTGTATGTCACGGAGCTGCTGTCAGCGCTGTATGTCACGGAGCTGCTGTCAGCGCTGTATGTCACGGAGCTGCTGTCAGCGCTGTATGTCACGGAGCTGCTGTCAGCGCTGTATGTCACGGAGCTGCTGTCAGCGCTGTATGTCACGGTGCTGCTGTCAGCGCTGTATGTCACGGAGCTGCTGTCAGCGCTGTATGTCACGGAGCTGCTGTCAGCGCTGTATGTCACGGAGCTGCTGTCAGCGCTGTATGTCACGGAGCTGCTGTCAGCGCTGTATGTCACGGTGCTGCTGTCAGCGCTGTATGTCACGGAGCTGCTGTCAGCGCTGTATGTCACGGAGCTGCTGTCAGTGCTGTATGTCACGGAGCTGCTGTCAGCGCTGTATGTCACGGAGCTGCTGTCAGCGCTGTATGTCACGGAGCTGCTGTCAGCGCTGTATGTCACGGTGCTGCTGTCAGCGCTGTATGTCACGGAGCTGCTGTCAGCGCTGTATGTCACGGAGCTGCTGTCAGCGCTGTATGTCACGGAGCTGCTGTCAGCGCTGTATGTCACGGAGCTGCTGTCAGCGCTGTATGTCACGGAGCTGCTGTCAGCGCTGTATGTCACGGTGCTGATGTCAGTGCTCTGTATTACGGTGCTGCTGTCAGTGCTCTGTATCTCCTGCACCCTCTTGTTTGCCTACCCTGGTCCCTGACCTTCCCTCTCCTCCATTGCCTTCATTAGCTCCATAGTCCTGAATTGTCAGAACAATTTCCCAAATAAAAAAAAAATGCTTGTAGTTATCGATCCCAAATTCACCTCATACATGTATTATGCTATTGTCCAGGTGGTGGGACTACGTGCTACCCCCTAATAATTACCCCGTGGCCGCAAATTCGACCTAAAGGTTTGCGAAATTCGCCTCCCATTGAAGTCAATGGAGCCCGCGGCGAACGGTCGTTTTCGCGAACGTTTGTGTCCGTTCGCGTTTCGCGTTCGCGAAACGTCCCGTCGGAAGTTCGTCCATCACTAGTGTACAGTAGCAATCTTACACTGCAAGAAGATGTACCGCCCCCCAGGGTCAATAACCTGTTGTGAGCAAGAGAATTGAGTATGGTGTCTAATCAGGATACTCACTCCTCTTGCATAAGCAGAGTATGTAGAGTGGAATTGCTGGGCATATAACCTAGACCCAAGGCTATGTGTACCAGCAGGAGCAAAATGCGTCTCCTGCAGGCACACAATACCAGCCTTCATATCTTAAAGGTGCCGCAACACCGCCATCCTCTTGACCGGGCTGCCCAGTCCCCTGACATTCCAAGAAAGAAATCTAACCTTAGCCATCAGAAATTCAAAACATAAGTGCAGATAGGAGTGACCATGTTAACATATGTAAACAACCAGGGAGGAAAAATGCAGTTAACACATATAGTACAGCAACAAGCAACTGGGAAGTCGCATCACCTGAGATGCCCCAAAATAGGGGGGAAAAAAGTCCGGCACGGGCAGCAGCATCTAGGATGAAGCGCCCAGACGGGCGCAGGCAGACCTGGATATAGTCATTGTCCATTGTGATCCTGAGAGAGAGAAAATTAAGTAAAAGGAAAAAAAAAATAAAAACAGTTAAACAGCAAAAAACCGTGGTATCTTCTGTAGTGAAGCCCGCGGGGCTCCCACACGGGAAAAGTAACAAACTAATAGCCCCCATCCGGAACTCTGGGGCAGGGGGAAGGCCAAGGAAACACCCATAGAAGACTCTTCTAGATGACAAACAGGGTTTCACATGTGCAGGCATACTGTAGCTCTAAAGGGATTACAATGGAGCCAAAAACCTCTACCTTCCACCGGACCTGAAGAATTGTAAGTCCAGTCATCTTGTCTGAAAGTGTCATTATCGTGGAGGAGATCTTTGGAGCTTGGCGGCCTTAAGTGCGTTGTGCTCCTGGTCAAGCCACTGTGCTGCCGCCGCAGGGCGATCAAAAAAGTGCGTGGAGCCCAGAGCCGTAACCCTGAGCCTGGCCGGATACAGCATACCATATTGAACGTTAAGGTCCCGAAGGCGTCTCTTAACCTCAAGAAATGTTGCACGCTTTTTCTGAAGCTCTGCTGAAAAGTCCGGGAATAGCGAAATCCTGGAATTCTCAATCTCCATTTTGTCTGACAACCCCCGCGCTTTAGGGAGAATGCTGTCCCTGTCTCTATAGTTGAGGAGTTTAAACAAGAAGGGCCTGGGGCGGTTGCCCGGAGGTAGGGGGCGAGACGGCACCCGATGGGCGCGTTCCACAGCAAAAAGCGGTGATAAGGATTCTTTCCCAAAGGTGGCAATCAACCAATTTTCAATAAAGTCAACCGGGTTTTTACCCTCAACACGTTCTGGGATCCCCAAAGCGCGAATATTATTGCGTCTCATGCGATTTTCCATCTCATCAAGTCGCATAGCGTGCTGTTCAGTAAGATGGCAATTATATTTCAGGTCCCGTTGCATGGGGGCCAGATCATCTTCTACTGTACTCAGTCTGCCTTCCAGGGCAGCCGTCCTCTCCCTGAGCTTTTGCATGTCATGTCGGACAAAAGTGATTTCAGCTTTAACCCCTTTAATGTCCTCAGAGAGGGCTGCAATAGAGTGATTACAGGAGGTGACAGCAGCAAATATGTCCCTTAGTCTAGGCTCTCCCTCCAGCACTGGAGAAGGGATGGCCTGTGCCGCAGGCCTAGCACTGTCTCTAGGTGTACTCACTGTGTGCCATGCTGCAGACAATCCATCCTCATCCTCCAAGTGGACCGTGTCATCTGCCTCAGGAGAACCGCCAGGGGTAGCTTGAGAAGAGGGCTGGCCAGCCAGGGCAGCCTTATACGATTTACCACCATAGAGGAGCTTTTGTGCTGCTTCCTTGTATTGGTCTCTGGCTGCACGCTGCGCGCCGGCGCCATCTTGGCCTGGGGGGTCCGTCAGCCCCTTCCTTCCGGTATGGCGTCTGGACATCACAGCGGGGGTCCCAAGATGTACCGCGGTGGTCCGGAATGCTTCTCCTAACGTGGCAGAAGGTAAGGGCTCCAAAAACAGCGTTTCAGAGCAGACTATAAGGATGTAAGCACGGATGGCCGGCGGATCTCAAGGCATGCACGTCTTCCTACATCAGCCGCTAAGCCACGCCCCAATAAACATATTTTTTACTGGATTTAACCACTTGACCACTGGGCACTTAAACACCCTTAATAACCAGACCAATTTTAGTCTCTCGGTGCTCTCACATATTGAATGACAATTACTCAGTCATGCAACACTGTACCCATATGAAATTTTTGTCCTTTTTTTCACACAAATAGAGCTTTCTTTTGGTGGTATTTAATCACCGCTGGGTTTTTTATTTTTTGTGCTATAAAAGAAAAAAGACAGAAAATTCTGTAAAAAAAATAATTTTTCTTAGTTTCTGTTATAAAATTTAGCAGATTAGTAATTTTTCTTCATAAATTTTGGCCAAAGTTTATACCACTACATATCTTTGGTAAAAATAAGTACAAATTGGTGGATATTATTTGGTCTTTGTGAAAGTTATAGAGTCCACAAGCTATGGTGCCAATATCTGAGAATGTATCACACCTGAAGTACTGATGGCCTATTTCAATTCTTGAGACCCTAACATGCCATAAAAGTACAAATACCCCTCAAATGACCCCTTTTTGGAAAGAAGACATTCCAAGGTATTTAGTAAGAGGCATGATGAGTTTTTTGAAGTTGTCATTTTTTTCCACAATTCTTTGCAAAATCCAAGATTTTTTTCCTTTTTTTTAAACAAAATTGTCATATTATCAGGTTATTTCTCACACACAGCATATACATACCACAAATTACACCCCAAAACACATTCTGCTATTACTCCCGAGTATGGCGATACCACATATGTGAGACTTTTACACAGCGTGGCCACATACAGAGGCCCAACATGCAGGGAACGCTATCAGGCTTTCTGGAGCAAACGGGACAATTCTGACATTTCTCTCCTACATGTAAAAATCATCATGTATTTGCTATAAAATTACATAGAACCCCAAAACATTATATAAGTTTTTTTTAGCAAATACCCTAGAGCAGGGGTGTCCAAACTTTTTTCAAAGAGGGCCAGATTCGATGAAGTGAACATGTGTGAGGGCCGACCATTTTGCCTGACATTCTTTGAACCATTAAAATTCGGTCATTCGAGCACTCATACCTGGCCCAACAAAAATTCTCGTGCCTTTGTCGCGCTCGTTTGCCTGACACACAGACGAATGCTCTGTTCTTTAGGGGTACCGGTAAGTCTTAATGGTACCCCACACATTGGAAACATGGGGTGCTTTTGGTGCAGCGCAATAAAAAAAAAAAAAAAAAGCTCTGGGACTTCTTTCCCTGCATTTTTGTGGGTATGGAAGCCCATTGAAATGCATGGGCTGCCCTACACACAGCATGCAGCCATGCAGATGTGAACCAAGGGCTTATTGGAGGGGCAGTAAAACTACATGGTTAAGCTGTTTTTACCACCCCCAACTTCTCCCCCTCTAGCTGCAGAGGGAGCAGCTGGGGGTGTACACATGCTGTGGCTGCAGCTGGAGGTATGCTCAGGGTGAATGGGCCTGCACTGCAACTACCCCGCAACTGTGTAGACTGCACAGTTGCGGTATAGTGATGCTACATTTACGGGCTTAAAACAGGTGGTGAGGAGGCAACATAATGCCTCTTTACCACCTTTCAAATGCCTCTGAAAAGCGATCTGTATATGGATTGCTTTTCAGAGGAGCAGCAATCCTGGCTGCTATCACACACACAAGCACCACAAAAGCAGTTCTGATGGTACAAGAATGGGGGGGGGGGGGGAGGTCTGGATTAAAAGTAACACACATGCATACACATACACACAGACATACACACATACAGACACATGCATACACATACAGACACATGCATATACTTACATACATACAGACACATGCACACACACACATACAGACACATGCACACACATACATACATACATACAGGCACATACATACATACATACACGCACATACATACACGCACATACAGACATACATACACACACACACACACATACATGCACACAGATACATACAGACACACATGCTGCACACACATACAGACACACATACATGCACACACATACATACAGACATACACGCACATACATACAGACACACATGCACATACGCATACATACAGACATACATGGACACACACACACATGCAATCATACATGCACAGACACACACACACATGCACACACACACACACAGACACACATGCACATACAGACACACATACACACACACACACATACATACAGACAGACATGCACACACACACACATATAGACACACATGCACACACATACATACAGACATGCACACACATGCACAGACACACATACATACAGACACACATACATACAGACACACATGCACACACACACATACACACATGCACACATACATACATACAGACACACATGCACAGACATGCACACACATACATACATACAGACATGCACACACACACATACAGACAGACATGCACACACACACACACACACATACAGACACACATGCACACACACACATACAGACACACATGCACACATACACATACAGACACACATGCACATACATACAGACACACATGCACATACATACAGACAGACATGCACACATATACATACAGACACACATGCACATACATACAGACAGACATGCACACATATACATACAGACACACATGCACACATACAGACACACATGCACACACATACATACATACAGACACACATGCACACACACACACATACACATAAATAAAGCCTTTTTAAAACGAATCTAGCTTGTAGTACAGTACCTTTCCATTCCATTTCCTTATTCAGCCGGGTACTGCACTGTAGGGGGAAGCAGAGAGCACAGCACACTCCTCTGCACTTTACTTTCACTTTTGAAGCCGACGGAGCTTCTCACAGTGACGGGGATCGGCTCATTTGACAGCCCTGATCCCGCAGCACACCAGGCGGGCCGTTCAAAACCGGACCGCGGGCCGCGATTGGCCCGCGGGCCGGACTTTGGACATGCCTGCCCTAGAGAATACAATGGTGGTCGTTGCACGGTATTTGCACAGCAATTTTTCGAACACGTTTTTTGGAAAAAAATGAGTTTTGTGCTTAAAAAAAAAAAACTGTAAAGTTAGCCCAATTTTTGCATAATGTGAAAGATGAAGTTATGCTGAGTAAATAGATACCTAACATGTCACTCTTCAAATTTGCACACGCCCGTGGAATGGCGCCAACCATCGCTACTTAAAAATCCCCATAGGCAATGCTTTAAATTTTTTTTACTGGTTACATGTTTTGAGTTACAGAGGAGGTCTAGGCCTAGAATTATTTCTCTCGCTCTAACGTTCGCAGCGATACCTCACATGTGTGGTTTGAACACCGTTTTCATATGTGGGCTGGACTTACGTATGCGCTCGCTTCTGCATGCGAGCACATGGGGACAGGGGCGCTTTAAAAGAAAAAAAAAATGTTATTGTTCATTTTACTTTATTTATTTTAGTTTGACATTTTTTTCCCCCCCAAAAAATTTTTTTGATCACTTTTATTCCTATTACAAGGAATGTAAACATCCCTTGTAATAGGAATATGGCATGACAGGTCCTCTTTACAGTGAGATATGGGGTCAATAAGACCCCACATCTCACCTCTAGGCTGGGAAGCCTGAAATAAAAAAAAATAAAAAGATTTTTGCTTTGATTGTATTGGTGAGTCGTTAGAAGCAGTGGAGGGTGGGGGAGGGGGACGTCTATGGCTGGGTATTGCAGGGTATCACCGAGTATGGCTGAGTATTGCAGAGTATTGCAGAGTATCTCCAAGTATGGCTGGGTATCTCCGAGTATGGCTGGGTATGGCAGAGTATTGGCGGGTATTGCAGAGTATTGGCTGGTATTGCAGAGTATTTGCAGGTATTGCAGAGTATTGGCTGGTATTGCAGAGTATTGGCTGGTATTGCAGAGTATTGGCAGGTATTGCAGAGTATTGGCTGGTATTGCAGAGTATTGATGGGTATTGCAGTGTATTGGCTGGTATTGCAGAGTATTGGCGGGTATTGCAGAGTATTGGTGGGTACTGCAGAGTATTGGCTGGTACTGCAGAGTATTGGCTGGTATTGCAGGGTATTGGCAGGTATAGCAGAGTATTGGTGGGTATAGCTGAGTATTGACGGGTATTGCAGAGTATTGGCGGGTACTGCAGAGTATTGGCGGGTACTGCAGAGTATTAGCTGGTATTGCAGGGTATTGCAGAGTATTGGCGGGTATTGCAGAGTATTGGCGGGTACTGCAGAGTATTGGCGGGTACTGCAGAGTATTGGCTGGTATTGCAGAGTATTGGTGGGTATTGCAGAGTATTGGCGGGTATTGCAGAGTATTGGCTAGTATTGCAGAGTATTGCCAGGGTATTGAGGGGTTAATTTTGGTGAGCAGCGATGTGGGCACTGCAGATGCAGCCCACAGTGCTGCTGACACCGATCTCTTCTCCCTCCGCTGTACTGATCGGTACAGAGAGGGGAGGGAGGAACCGGCGTCATAACATGTCATTTGACGGAGCGATCACATGGTAAACGGCCACGATGAGCGAGGACCCGGCGGTCACGGATGCTCAGAGTTAAGAAACCACTCTGTAGCCATCATTCGGCTATAGGGCGGTTGTTAAGTGGTTAATCTACTCTTTGAGGAGGCCTTTTGCTTTTTTCTTTTCCCCTTTCTTATTTTTGATACACCTACTACGATGTGAGTACTTCCAACGTTGGAGTTTAAGCTGAGGATATCCTACATTGGACACCCTGTTTATACAGAGTACGGAAGACGGCTTGGCGGAGTGGAGGTTCACACCATCCCTTTGAGACGATCGCTGTTCATTACAGCTTGATGCCTAACTGACTCACCACTAAGGTGTGTGGGTCCACACCTTCGGGTAAGAGTACCCATAACTTATCTGTTTATCCAGTACGCTGTATTACCTGCATGAGGAGCTTTGGAAGGGTGTCGCTATGATGGTACCTTCAGTGTTCCATTTTACATTTACTGGAAGTTGGGCACTCCTGTCAATTTGGATCACTCCTTACTGAAGAGGAACTATTTGTTGCTTAAGGGGACGATTATTTTCTTACGTGTCATAGGATAATTTTTTGTTTTTTTGTTTTTCACATTATTTATTTGATCTACGTGGTACGGTTCACGTGGATCTCTTTATTATTTATCCACATATATTGTGGGGATCTTTACACATTGTTCACATGGATCTCTGTATTGTTTATCTATACATATTGCATTTGTGTTATTTTTATTATGCTTGGCTTATGCTATGCCACTGTGCAAAAATGTTTTCACCTTTTTCACAAGTAGGTGATTTTTTCACTTTTAGCGACACATTTTTTGTTTTTTTGTTTTCTATGCAATTGTATCATTGTTGATGCTGGCTGCTTTATACATTGTTTCTATTTGGTAGCGCAATTATATATATATATATATATATATATATATATATATATATATATATATATATATATATATCAGTAGAGCAATGGACAATGTCAGGGCAGATGTTTGTGTCAGTAGAGCAGGGCACGGTGTCGTATTATTTCTTATAAAATAATATATAATATTTAATATAATAAAAAAAAAATATATATATATATATATATATATATATATATATATATATACCGTATTTATCGGTGTATAACACGCACCTTTTTCCCCTTAAAATCAGTGGAAAATCGTGGGTGTGTGTTATACGCCAATCCCCCGTCAATTGTGAGGCTGTGGGTGGCTTTCAGCCGCCTTCGGCTCTTCTCGACGGCTTTCGACAGCTTTCGGCCACCTTCAGCCGTTCTCGGTGGCCTTCGGCCACCTTTGGTCATTCTCGAGGGCAGCCGAAAGCCGCCGAGAATGGCCGAGAGCGGGCGAAAGCTGCTGGGAGCGGCCGAAAGCTGCTGAGAATGCCCGAGAGCGGGCAAAAGCTGCCGGGAGCGCCCGAAAGCCGCCAAGAGCAGGCGAAAGCTGGCGAGAACGTCCGAGAGCGGCCAAAGCCGCTGAGAGCTACCGAGCGCCACTGAGATACACAGCACATCCAGCTCTGTATCTCAGTGGCTCCATTTTTAAACGGCAAAGCTGAACATGAAACTGACAAGGCTGCAAATGACACTGACAAGGCTGCAAATGATGGACAAGGCTGCAGATGGACAGCACATGGGCATGTAAGTTTTTTTTTCCTTAAACTTCCCTCCTAAAAGTTTTTTTCCTTAAAAGTCCCTCCTAAACTTGGGGTGCGTGTTGTATGCTGGCTCGTGTTATACACCGATAAATACGGTATATATATATATAGATAGATAGATATATCTATCTATCTATATATATATATATATATATATATATATATATATATATATATATATATATATATGTAGCACCCTCTACCAGTGGGTAGGTGCTAGTAAGGGTTATATTACTAGGGTTTGTTCAGCACAGTCACATTTAGGCAGTCCTATGCTGCATGCTAGGCTTGTCTGTTTTGATCTGGGGGGTTGGGAGGGGTCAGAGTAGCAGTTGGTGTGACCACCTGCACATCAGTTCTGAGGCGCCTTCCCTGTTTCCTGAGGAGAATGTTCTAGAAAAGGGGCTGGGCCTGGAACTGGTGTGGCAGTCATAAAATATATAAATACAGCGCTCGCAAACATAAATATATGTGAGAAAAAATTATATTTAAGGTGAACCAACATGAAGTCCAAGAACAAATCACTGAAAGTGCTCCAATCCAAAGTGAATAAAAACTTCAGGTGCACAACACCCCCTTGAGATTCCCCACTCACAAGATCCACATGACCCCCAGCTTTTCGTCTGGAGGGTCAATTCAGGCTTGGTATAGATGTCTTTATGATGGTTTGCAGAAAGCCAGGTCAGCAGATCCAGGGTTCCTCAATGAAGAGTTTAAGCCAAATAGACATGTACCCAGAAGTAAAGAAAGGGGGAACTAATAGTGAAGTACCATCAAAAACCGATTTATTTAAACAAAAGATGGGTACTTAAAAAACAAAGGGATTAACAAGCATCAAGCATGGAACAGATCGTATGAAACCATCGTTAGTAGCATGCGTTCCAATTGTGTGTTCCACACGACCGGAACTGACGTCAGTGTTCCCGGAAACAGCGTTACAGCGTTTGATGCTGTTTCTGGGAACACTGACATCAGTTCCGGTCATTACCACAGTGGATGGCTGGAGGTGACAGGGAATTTGTGAGGGAACTCTGCTTCTACACGGTCATTAGCAGAGTCTTTATCATGCACACAGTGGATGGTGAGGAGTGCTGTATCAGAGAAGAGACTGTGGGGATCTGTGTCAAATCAGTGTGGCCGGAGGGCACGTGGTTTGCAAGTTGGGCTGGCTGGGAGCAGTAGTCTATTTCATATAACTCAGGCTTTTAACCTACTAGGCCTCCGGGGAGAGGTTCTACAGGCCTCAGGCCTAGTAACAGCGAGCCACCAGAGCCAGTAGAGGGGCTTATTCAGATTGAGTTCATAGTACCCAATAGAAGAGGATGTGTCATATTTCAATTAGCAACTACAAATTTGTGCAGGAGGAATCAAGTTTGTACAGGAGGTGTCATGTTTGGGCAGGAGGTGAAGAGATCTCGCTTTAACACGAAAAAAAAAGTGATGTTTCTGTCCCTCACATGGTGATGGATAGAGAACTCTTAGAGATAGAGACAGTAGTCCGCATGGAGATACAGGGAGTAACAGTCTGCATGGAGATAGTTGCAGGAGAAGATTTATATTTACTCTAACATGCACATTCAATCTTCAGGCTCTAACTTTGTTCAAAGTGTATTGAATTCTTTAAATATGATAGCAATGATTAATTTCATGCGCATCCCATATCCCTATCAAAGTTGTACCCCCCCCCCCCCCCCCAATAAAACAACAAAAACAAAGCTTGCAAAAGACTGTTCATTGTCTCTGGAAAGGATGCATTAAGTCTGGCAGTGGGTGGGCTGATTTGGCAGATTGTTTGTCAGTAGTGCTAACACCATGGCTACACACACACACACACACACACACACACATATATATATATATATATATATATATATATATATATATATATATATATATATATATATATATATATATTCTGTATTCAGTGTAGCCTATATATACATTGCATTCGGCAGTGTTCATTTTCTAATACAGTGCAGGTGGTGTATACAGTATATAATACAGTGTAGTGCGGTGTTAAAAAAAAATACCCATCATGTCCGAAAGGCCTCCAAGGAGAGGCAGATGCTCACAGGCCACTAAAAGAGGGCAGGCAGCCTCGGAAATAATATTTAACAGCAGGAACCGTTCCTTCACCCAGCAAGAGTAACCGTGAGGGGTTAGAGTGTTCTGGCGCCACCAACACCTAAGGCCCAATGTTTCTGCCCCTGTTTAATAGGGGCATGTAATTACAATTTTTTAAATAATATTTAACAGAGTATATAGTGTACTCAGTGTAGTATATATATATATATATATATATATATATATATATATATATATATATATATATATATATATGTAGTATATATAATACAGTGCAGGGTATATAGTGCAATGTACTATATATAATATAGTGTATTGAAGTGGTTAAGGGGAGCCCTATGACAGAATTAAGAAAAAAATGGCATGGGTTCGGTTCCCCCTGTCCATGCCAGGCCCTTTGGGTCTAGTATGGTTTTTGGGAGGGGGACCCACACCATTTAAAAGAAAAAATATTGGCGTAGATTTCACCTCAGTATCCATACCAGACCCAAAGGGCCTGGTATAAACTGGGGAGGAAACTGTGCTGGTTTTTTTAATTATTTTTATGTATATTGCCTGGATCTGACAATACATTACATCTGTGAGTAATTTTAAATGACATTTTTTCCCTTTAGAAATTTCATTTTGCTGCAGTTCTAAAAATGATAAAAATGCACTAATTTATAGGCTGACTAATATAGTGTATTGAAGTGGTTAAGGGGAGCCCTATAAAAGAATTAAGAAAAAACGGCATGGGTTCCCCCTGTCCATACCAGGCCCTTTGGGTCTAGTATGGTTTTTGCTGCAGTAATTTTCTAAAAATGATAACAATGCACTAATTTACAGGCAGACTCACCCCCCCCCCCCCCCCCCCCCCCAGGCACGATATTTAAAGGAATATTTCATTTTTATTGTTTCAGTAAGTATTCTTAAAATCACTGCTCCTGAAAAAAAAATGCTTTTTTTGCGTTGTTCCATGGCAATAACATGCATATAAGACTTTAAAATGAGCACTTTTTATTTTTCACATTCGTGTCCCATAGAATTTAACGGTGTTCGCATACATTTTTTGTCTGTCCACAAGTATTGGTGCGAACGGAACCAGGGGGTGTTCGGCTCATCCCTATTCATGGACAAACGCTGCCCTAATGACACTACAGTATGCTTCCTGGAGAATGGACAGATATAAGAAGGACTGCCTCTTAACTATTTGGATTTGTAAGAAACCTAGATGGGCTGGTAAACCCCTAACTTACGTCCTAACTTTGAAGAGGGATATCTTTGTTAGCTAGCTGCCATAACCCTGATATCCTCTTCTTAGGTCCGGTTTCCGATAATATTGGTCTCTGCGGCAGATTCAAAGGTCACTTCCGCCCATAGCTCTTAAAGGGAAATTTTTTTTTTTTTTTTAAATGACAATTTTTTTTTATTGTATTTTAGTGTAAACATGAGACCTGAGGTCATTTCGACCCCAGATCTCATATTTAAAAGGTCCTGTCATGCTTTTTTTCTAATACAAGGAATGTTTACATATTAAGCAGTGTGTTTATTTTCATAGCTAACCTTATATCATTGTACTATCACCAGTTACATTATCAGTGCTTTGATAGTCTAGCTAGTTATAGGAATGGGCAAGTTAATACATATATGGAATACATATATGGAATAATATATGGAATAAATAGAGGGAATTCATAACCTCCTATTATTTATTTCAGGGTCCTAGATGATAGGCTCAGCAATTGCATGCAAGCTGCTGCTAACAAAGCAAACAGAATGGCATGCATTAAAATGGGGATCAACTCCAGAGATAAAATTCTCTCACTCTACAAGACTCTGGTCCGGCCTCAACTGGAGTATGCTGTCCAGTTCTGGGCACCAGTCCTCAGGAAGGATGTACTGGAAATGGGACTGGAGGATATTAGTTATGAGGAAAGGTTTCGAGCATTGGACATATTCTCTCTGGAGAAGAGACGCTTGAGAGGGGATATGATTTCAATATACAAATACCGTACTGGTGACCCCACAATAGGGATAAAACTTTTTTGCGGAAGGGAGTTTAATAAGACACGTGGCCACTCATTAAATGAGAAGAATAGAGGTTTACCTTAAAACTGTGTAGAGTTTCCTTCCACAGGCGGTGGTCTCAGCGGGGAGCATCGATAGTTTCAAAAATCTATTAGATAAGCACCTGAACAACCACAACATACAGGGATATACAATGTAATACTGACATATAATCACACACATAGGTTGGACTGGATGGACTTGTGTAATCTATGTAACATAAGTAGATCCGCTCCTTATTTGGACCCTGCTTAATACACTGTTAAAATGTAGGGGGTTTGTGACAGGCAGAATCCTCTACTTGCTGTCAATTAGATGCAGGCCATAGTTGATTTTGAGCTTTGGACTGCATGTGTTCAGGTCCGATGTACTCAGGCTGCAGTGACATATACTAATTTGTGGTCTGTTATGTATAAAGGTACTACTATGTTCCAAATATCCCTATATGTGAGGGAGCACACAACACTTTTGGTTTGGGTTCTCACTTTTGGTTTGGGTAGATTTTATCTAATTCCCAGAATTCAGCTTTAACTAATCACGTTTACATATACAAAACGCTTATAAATATCATATACAGGCTATAGTTTCCATTTCATTTTTTAAGATCAGCCATTTACTACAATTACTGCTTGCACTGTCGACTAAATGGAGCACTTAAAAAAAATCTGTTTATGAAATAAAATCATAAAAAATGACAGAGTAAGAAAAATATAGACATTATTCACGTGGTTGCTTTCAGTGTGTGTTAAAATAAAATTGTGTTATAAAATGAAAACTTACCATTTAACAGATATCTTGTAAAAAAAAAGCCCAAAGTCAGATGTCCTACTACAGTTAATCCGAAATAAGAAGTTTTTATAACAGTGGGTTTACCGAGTTGATTTAAGCAAATACATACTGTGAAAATCAATTAATTAACCAGCCTTGATCTTTTATATATACACAAATTGTGTCATTATTAAATATGCACACATTGCATTAGATCCCATCTCACAGTGTGTTGTAAGTAAAGTAAATCAACCACATATAATTCCCACTGATGTTCTGCTACATAAACACCAATCAAAACACTTTATGATTAAATTAAATTATTGTGTACAGCTTGTTCTGACAGTTTGTTCTGCTTTGTTTAATAAATGAAATTACCTGTCACTAATGGAAAAGTATTCTTTCTTGGTCGACGACTGTCAAGGGCTCATGAATGCCAAGAGTACAAATTTTAATATTAAAGTGACTTAAATATAGGAAGATAGTTATAGGGATCTCTATAAATCCATGTTAATTAGTTGTGCTGGTTTTAAGGTACACTAAACAATAGTGTTATTTTTAGTAATTAATCCATAAAAATCTGCTACTTAATGGCCCTGTAATTTATTTACATTTAAAATGTGAAAAAAAAACAGACGATTCAATATATATATTATGTATTCCTTGTGCATAGAGGTTCATCAATATACATACACTATATTTCCAAAAGTATTGGGACACCTGCCTTTACAGGCACATGAAATTAAATGGCATCCCAGTCTTAGTCCATAGGGTTCAATATTGAGTTGGCCCACCCTCTGCAGCTTTAAAATCTTCAATTATCCTGGGAAGGCTGTCCACAAGGTTTAGGAGTGCGTCTATGGGAATATTTGACCATTCTTCCAAAAGCGCATTTGTGAAGTCAGGCACCGATGTGGACAAGATGGTCTGGCTTGCAGTGTCCACTCTAATTCTACCCAAAGGTGTTCTGTCGGGTTGAGGTCAGAAATCTATGCAAGCCAGTGAAGTTCCTCCACCCCAAACTATTTCATCCATATCTTTATGGACCTTGCTTTGTGCACTGGTCCAAATAATTTAGTGTAGGGGGGATTAAGGTGTGGGGTTGTTTTTCAGGGGTTGGGCTTGGCCCCTTAGTTCCAGTGAAGGGAACTCTTAAGGTGCCAGCATACCAAGACATTATGGACAATTTCATGCTCCCAACTTTGTGGGAACAGTTATGTGGATGGCCCTTTCCTGTTCCAACATGACTACACACCAGTGTACAAAGTTCATAAAGACATGGATAAGGGAGTTTGGGGTGGAGGAACATGACTGGCCTGCACAGAGTCCTGACCTCAACCCGATAGAACACCTTTGGAATGAAATAGAGTGGAGACTGCGAGCCAGGCCTGCCAGGGCTGGGCTCAGCCCTTCCTTCTCAAAGCTGGCCACTCAGCTGTCGACTAATTGCCAGTTCCTATCTCTCCACAGTGACTCACATGTTGATGATATCCTGCTCATCAGTCCTTCCTACTTAAGTCCAGTCCAGATGACCTCTGCCTTCACCTTGGTCACATCTCTAAAGACTCTCTCCTGTGTTCCAGGTAAAGACTTGCTTGGCTGACATTCATTCTGTCTCCAGATCCTGCTTGCTTTTTTATTACTCTCATCTCTGGCTGCCTGATGTTTTGGCTTGTCTGACTATTGGTTCCAGTTCCTGAACTCTGGCTATGTTTTGATTAGGTTTACTCTGTTTACCTTTTTTTTACTATTATTAAACACGTGTGATTTAACTGTACTTCTGTCTCAGTCTGATTCATGGTTTTTGACAAGGCCTTCTTGTCTAACATCAGTGCCTGACTTCACAAATGTGCTTCGGGAAGAATGGTCAATCATTCCCATAGACACACTCCTAAACCTTGTGGACAGCCTTCCCAGAAGAGTTGAAGTTTTATAGCTGCAAAGGGAGGACCAACTCGATATTGAAGCCTATGGACTAAGACTGAGATACCATTAAAGTTCATATGTATCTAAAGGCAGGCATCCCAATACTTTTGGTAATATAGTATATACAGTTGTGCTCATACATTTACATACACTAGCAGAATTTATGTTTCTTGGCCATTTTTCTGAGAATATGAATGATAACACAGAAACATTTCTTTCACTTATGGTTAATGTTTGGCTGAAGCCATTGATGATCAATCAACTGTATTTACTCTTTTTAAATCATAAAGGCAACAGAAACTACCTAAATGACCTTGATCAAAAGTTTACATAGCCTGGTGATTTTGGCCTGATAACATACAAACAAGTTGACACAAAGAGGTTTGAATGGCTATTAAAGGTAACCATCCTCACCTTTGATCTTGTAATTAGTGTGTGTATATAAAAGGTCAGTGAGTTTCTGGACTCCTGACAGACCCTTGCATCTTTCATCCAGTGCTGCACTGACATTTCTGGATTCTGAGTCATGGGGAAAGCAAATGAATTGTCAAAGGATCTGCGGGAAAAGGTAGTTGAACTGTATAAAACAGGAAAGGGATATAAAAATATATCCAAGGAATTAAGAATGTCAATCACCAGTGTTCAAACTCTAATCAAGAAGTGGAAAATGAGGGGTTTTATTAAAACCAAACCACGGTCAGGTAGACCAACTGCAATTTCATCCACAACTGCCAGGAAAATTGTTTGGGATGCAAAGAAAAACCCACAAACAACTTCAGGTGAAATACAGGACTCTCTGAAAATGTGGTGTTGCCATTTCCAGATGCACAATAAGGAGGCACTTGAAGAAAGATGTGCTGCACGGTTGAGTCCCCAGAAGAAAGCAATTACTATGCAAATGTCACAAAGTATCCCGCTTACAATACGCCAAACAGCACAGAGACAAGCCTCAAACTTTCTGGCACAAAGTCATTTGGAGTGATGAGACCAAAATTGAGCTTTTTGGCCACAACCATAAACGCTTCATTTGGAGAGGAGTCAACAAGGCCTATGATGAAAGGTTCAGAGGTTGATCGTAGATGTTTTGGTGATGTGTGAGCTACAAAGGCACAGGAAATTTGATCAAAATTGTTGGCAAGATGAATGCAGTATGCTATCAAAAAATACTGGAGGAACATTTGCATTCATCAGCCAGGAAGCTGCACATGGGATGTACTTGGACATTCCAACATGACAATGATCCAAAACATAAGGCCAAGTCAACCTGTCATCGGCTACAGCACAATAAAGTGAAGGTTCTGGAGTGGCCATCTCAGTCTCCTGACCTCAATATCATTGAGCCACTCTGGGGAGATCTCAAAGGTGCAGTTAATGCAAGACAGCCCAAGAATTTACAGGAACTGGAGGCTTTTTGCCAAAAGGAATGGGCAGCTTTACCATGTGAGAAGATAAAGAGCCTCATCCACAAATACCACAAAATACTTCAAGCTGTCATTGATGTTAAAAGGGGCAATACACTGTATTAAGAACTGGTGTATGTAAACGTTTGATCAGGGTAATTTGGGTAGTTTCTGTTGCCATTATGATTTAACAAGAGTAAACACAGTTGATTGATAATAAATGGCTTCAGTCAAACACTTGAGTGAAAGAAAAGTTATTGTGTTATTATTCATATTCTCTGAAAAATGGCCAAGAAATCATAAATTCTGCCAGGGTATGTAAACTTGTGAGCACAAGGGTATACATGCATCCAACAACACCTTCCACAGATCACATATAAACATTAGAATAACTTAAGTTGTTCTCAACCAGATAAGGAAGGTTTAGTAAGCCATGCCACCACCTCCTCTGCATGCTGTGGCTGGATAGTATGGGCAAACTCACTAAACAGAGGAAATTATGCCCTGCCTGAGGACTGACCACCACTTCCACCTTTGCCTGTGGACACATTTGTTGCTGGCCAGCTTACAGTGCTAAGGGAACGTCTGCCTCTCCTTGTTGTCCACCCAGACATTATTGGGAGAGAGGGGGCCGTGCTTATAAGCAAATGTAAAGAAGAAGTTGAAATCTGTACGTAGATGCACTTTAATCAATGTAAAGATGTGTTTGGTGCACTTTAATTTGAGTACTCATACTACACAGACACACTCTATGGATACGCTATAATATACTGCAATATAATGTGCCAAACATACAGTGATGCACAGAACTATATGGCGTTAAACTGCCAGTAACGCACACAAAAGTAAATGGCCTTAAACTGGCAGTAACACACAAAACTATATGGCGTTAAACTGGCAGTAACGCACACAGAAGTAAATGGCATTAAACTGGCAGTAAGGCACACAAAGCTTTGTGGCGTTAAACTGAGAGTAATGCACACAGAACTATATGGTGTTAAACTGGCAGTAATGTACAAAAATATATGGCGTTAAACTGGCAGTAACACACACAGTAGTAAATGGCATTAACTGGCAGTAACGCACAAAACTATATAGCGTTAAACTGGCAGTAACGCCCACAGAACTATATGGCGTTAAACTGGCAGTAACGCACAAAAGCGTGGAACTATGGGGAAGATAAAAACACTTAATTTCAAGAGAGAACATTTTGCAAGGATGAGGGCTGCTCTCCAGGACCTAGACTGGGAGAGAATATTGGCATCAATGGGCACAGAACAGAAATGGGAATTCTTCAAAAAGACCGTTTGTGATCTCACGGCAAAGTATATTCCCATGGGCAATATGTTTAAAAGGCTAAAAATAAAACCGATGTGGCTCACGGCCAAAGTTAAAAAAGCTATAAACTATAAAAAAGAGCCTTTAAAAAATATAAAAATGAAGGAACGCTAGTGTCATTTAAATTTTACAAAGAATATAACAGAATATGTAAAAAGTAAATTAAGGATGCAAAAATTCAAAATGAAAGACAGATTGCAAAAGATAGTAGGACAAACCCCCAAAAATTCTTCAAATATATTAATAGTAAAAAGGTCAAGTCTGAGCATGTAGGCCCTTTACAAAATAATCTGGAGTGGGTGACTGGGGACAAAGAGAAGGCTAACTTATTAAATACTTTCTTCAGCTCTGTGTATACAAAGGAGCATGGGGGAGCTCATGTCCATAATGGGGGTGGTAGTGACGCAGCCCCAAATCCACAATGGCTCAAAAGTGATATGGTCCAGAAATATTTGGACAGAATAAAGGTGGATAAAGCACCTGGACCTGATGGCATCCACCCAAGGATCCTAAAAGAATTGAGCTCTGTAATTTCAAAGCCATTGTATCTAATTTTTAGGGACTCATTAATGACAGGTATAGTACCACTGAATTGGCGCAGGGCCAATGTGGTGCCTATATTTAAAAAGGGAACAAAGTCTTTACCAAGTAACTATAGACCTGTTTGTTTAACTTCTATAGTTAGGAAGATACTGGAGGGATTAATAAAAGACCACATAGATGAGTTCTTGCAGGAAAAAAATATTTTAAGCAACAGACAGCATGGATTCATGAAAGAAAGAAGTTGTCAGACAAACCTGATTTCTTTTTATGAGGTGGTAAGTAAAACCTTGGACAGAGGGGTGGCGGTGGACGTGGTATACTTGGATTTTGCGAAAGCGTTCAATACAGTTCCGCACACACAGCTCATGTGTAAGGTAAAGTCTACAGGTTTGGAAATATCGGTTTGTAAAGGGATAGAAAACTGTCTAAAAGACAGAATTCAGAGAGTAGTGGTTAATGATTCTTACTCTGAATGGTCTAAGGTTATCAGTGGTGTACACCAGGGTTCAGTGCAGGGACCCTTACTTTTTAATATCTTTATAAATGATATTGGGTCTGGGATCAAAAGTAACATTTCCGTCTTTGCAGATGACACCAAGCTATTCAGTGGAATAACCTCCTTACAGGATGTCTCCAATTTACAAGCCGACCTCAATGCTCTGTCTAATTGGGCGACTATGTGGCAGATGAGGTTTAATGTTGAGAAATGTAAAGTTATACACTTGGGGGCTAAGAATATGCATGCATCATACATGCTAGGGGGAGTACAACTGGGGGATTCCATAGTGGAGAAGGATTTGGGGTTTTTGGTAGATCATAAGCTCAATAATAGCATGCAATGCCAAGCTGCGGTTTCCAAAGCGAGCAAAGTCCTTTCCTGTATTAAGAGAGGTATGGACTCCAGAGAGAGAGATATCATTTTGCCCCTGTTCAAATCATTAGTGAGACCTCATCTGGAATATGCCGTTCAGTTTTGGGCACCAGTTCTCAAAAAGGATATCGGGGAACAGGAGAAAGTGCAGAGAAGGGCAACCAAACTGATAAGAGGCATGGAGGAACTCAGCTATGAGAAAAGATTAGAGGAACTGAATTTATTCACTCTTGATAAGAGGAGATTAAGGGGGGATAGGATCAACATGTACAAATATATAAGGGGTATATATAGTGAACTTGGTGTTGAGTTATTCACTTTACAGTCAACAAAGAGGACAAGGGGGCACTCTTTACGTCTAGAGGAAAAGAGATTTAATCTCCAAATACGGAAAGGTTTCTTCACAGTAAGAGCTGTGAAAATGTGGAATAGACTCCCTGCAGAGGTGGTTCTGGCCATCTCAGTGGATTGTTTTAAGAAGGGCCTGGATTATTTCCTAAGTGTACATAATATAACTGAGTACTAACATTTATAGGTAAAGTTGATCCGGGCAAAATCCGATTGCCTCTCGGGGGATCAGGAAGGAATTTTTTCCCCTGCTTTAGCAAATTGGATCATGCTCTGCTAGGGTGTTTTTGCCTTCCTCTAGATCAACTGTGGGTATAGAATTGGGTATATGGGATTGTATGATATTATTATTATTATGATTATTTTTTTGTGGTTGAACTTGATGGACATGTGTCTTTTTTCAACCTGACTAACTATGTAACTATGTAACTATATGTAACTATATGGCGTTAAACTGGCAGTAATGCACACAGAAAAATATGGAGTTAAAATGTCAGTAACACACAAAACTATATGGCATTAAACTGACAGTAACACACACAGAACTATATGGCGTTAAACTGGCAGTAACACACAAAAAACTAAATGGCGTTAAACTGGCAGTAATGCACACAGAACTATATGGCGTTAAACTGGCAGTAATGCACACAGAAGTAAATGACATTAAACTGTCAGTAACGCACACAACTATATGGCGTTAAAATGGCAGTAACACACACAGAACTAAATGGTGTTTAACTGGCAGTAATGCACACAGAACTATATGGCGTTTAACTGGCAGTAATGCACACAGAAGTAAATAGCGTTAAACTGGCAGTAATGCACAAAACTATAAGCCGTTAAACTGGCAGTAACGCACAAAACCATATGGCGTTAAACTGACAGTAATGCACACAGAACTATATGGTGTTAAACTGGCAGTAATGCACACAGAAGTAAATGGCATTATACTGGCAGTAACGCACACAACTATATGGCATTAAAATGGCAGTAACGCACACAAAACTATATGGTGTTTAACTGGCAGTAATGCACACAGAACTATATGGGGTTTACCTGGCAGTAACGCACACAGAAGTAAATAGCATTAAACTGACAGTAACGCACAAAACTATATGTCGTTAAACTGGCAGTAACGCACACAGAACTTAATGGCGTTAAATTGGCAGTAACGTACACAAAACTATATGCCGTTAAACTGGCAATAATGCACACAGAAGTAAATGCCGTTAAATTGGCAGTAACGCAATCAAATAGACGGTGTTCTACTTTCACTACACTGACGCTATCTAAACTTGTCTTTAGCTATACACTAATGTAAAGATTGCTGACACGGTCTCACTACACTACACTGAAACTATCTGAGCTGTCCCTACTCTAGCTGCACACTATGCAACGCTGAATGATGGTCCTCCTCACTACACTCACACTATCCCTAGACTGACACTAAACTAATATTCTACACTGACAATCGAAGCAAAATAGCACAGTATAGCACACTAACTAATAGCACTGAACAGAGCCCTGTTCTATCTCTCTCTGTGGCAAAATCACACATAGAAAATGGCTGCCATTGAAAGACTACTTTTATACTGTGGGGTAGGAGTGAAAGATGATTGGATAAAGTCATGATGACAGTATCCAATCATGACTCTGGCAGTGCTCTGTGCACAAACTGGCTGAAGCTTTCACTGCTTCAACCAATCAGGGTTTACAATGCACTGTGGTCGGTTCGGGGGTGCACAAGCGGTCGAACTACCCGTATTATGAAAGACATATGAATTGTGATTATAACTGTATAAAAAATTACGCATGTGTCTTTAGATAAACAAATATTCATTGGATGTACCAGAATTATACATTTATCCATATAGATAATCATTTTATGTGATATTGATTAACGCTTCAGCCCCGGAAGAATTTACCCCCTTCCTGACCAGAGCACTTTTTGCGATTTGCCACTGCGTCGATTTAACTGACAATTGCGTGGTCGTGCAACATTTTACCCCAAAAAAATGTATGTCCTTTTTACCCCACAAATATAGCTTTCTTTTGGTGGTATTTGATCACCTCTGTGGTTTTTATTTTTTGGGCTATAAACAAAAAAATAGCGTCAATTTTGAAAAAACGCATTGTTTGTTTAGCATTTATTGCTATAATAAATATCTCCCAAAAATATATTAAACATTTTTTTCCTCACTTTAGGCCGATATGTATTCTTCTACATATTTTATAATTTATACATTATATATAAAAAAAATCGCAATAAGTGTATATTGATTGAATTGCAAAACAGGGAGGGGGATAGGGGGGAGATAAGGGAGGTTTTTAAGCGGTGCAATAAAAAAACTAGAACAAAATATAATAAAAATTCATATTAATTTATTAATATACATTAAAAAGCACTATAGTGTCAAATATAGTACATAGAAATACAAAAAGCAATGTACGCATTATTACTGGACTAGAGGGATCCCAGCAGTAAAAGTTGACAGGCTGATAGCACTCGTTCCCAACATGTTTCGTAATAAGCTTATTCAGGGCAATGTGCAACTAACAATAAATATAATAGAAAATTAATATACAAAAACCAAAAACACGAATTGTTATGAAGTGCATATCAGTATACAATATAGTTACAAGGCTACATAAATACATATAGCTACACATAGCAACCCAAGCGTGTGTGATCTGAACAAAATGGCGCTTACCACCTATCGCCCAACAACCGCAAACCAGGAATCGACAACAGGATGGAAATGTCTGCACCCAACCGGTCAAATCAGAGGCCAATAAGCTTCATGGAGGACATAGATGGGGGTAAGTCAGCGCTAAAAATAAGTAAATAATTAATAAAAATAGGCAGCGCTGCTTATATTTCCCCCATCCATCGAGCCGGCGTCTGACGTCACCGGCTCAATGCGGACACTATGGGGAAGACACCGCCATGTGCAGAGCCAGCTGCGGCGACAGCCAAACTACATTTCCCATCGTACCGCTGTGCTGGTGGATAGAACTACCAGCTGGGCGGTTGCTAACAGAGGTTAGCAACAGGGAGATGGCCATGTCGGGTCTCCGCAGAAGTAGAGAGCGGAGACGAATGTAGGCAGGCCGGTTAGCATGCTAGCCCTATCCCCACAATAGGGGTCACAGCCAGCAATCCACCCATGACGGGTGTCCCAAAAGTCAACGACCCAAGAGACACCATGAGTGTCCGTATGCCCCCCAAAAGAAAAAGGCCAGGAGACCCAATAATCTGCCCCAGCGATGCAACAAAAAAATCAATTACACCCGAACGCGGTGCTGGCGACCAGCGGAGCGCCACCATGTGAGCGAGAGTCATAGTGAACAACAGAGATCCCAGTGTTTGCACAACATGACCCGCGACCGCAGATACACACACACTAGGGAATCATGAAGATCATTATCAAAATTTAGACAAAAGAAAAGAAAAAATGCATAGTGATATATTTACAGCAATAATCAGATAAATAATATACTGCTGTTTAGAATTCAGTGTGACTCAATACAATGATTAAGGACAAAAAAAAAGGGAAATTCTCTTCATCTGGATCCTTTTATCAGGGAAAGCCCAAAGTGGGAATTGGGGGGGGGGGGGGGCGATGGATACGAGAAATTAACCCTCGGGAGAAGTTATAGAAATGATCTATAACTAATATTTTCATTAAACCCCGGATACTGGGTGGCCTTTAAGGTGAAAATCCATTTGGCTTCGGTTTGTAAAAGAAACTTGTCAACAGAACCGCCTCACAAATTCAAAGGTATATGTGGCAAAGCTATAAAACGAATCCAATCGGGGTCAAAGGAATGATAGGTCCCAATATGCCTGCTTATGGCTGTGACTATTTTTTTATTTAGTATAGGTGTAATATGATTTTTAATACGTATTGAAAACAGTCGTTTTGTTTTGCCAACATAAAAGCCTCCGCATCAGCATTGCTGTCAGGAATCCGCCCGTTCCGTGCGATCGGCTCTCCGTGCGCGCACACGCGCCCGTACCGCGGGTCGTCGTGGGCACGAGCGTCTTCCGACGCGCGCGGGTGCACGTCGTTCGTATGTGCGCGTGGTACACGCACGCACGGGCTAGCGTTAGCACGATTGGCGCCAGTGGCCCTTTTTAAAGGCACAGCTGCAGGGGTTCTGTGCTGTCTCGTCTGCAGCTTGTACCCGAGTTACCTGCTATTCTGTTGAACCTTATCTGATACCTGACCCGGCTCCGTCCGACCTTGCTGATCTCCCCTGCTCCGACCCCGGCTTGTTTGACCCTTCTTGGACTGATTCTTGTTGCCGAACCTCTGCTTGTACCTGATTCCTCTGCTGGCTCCTGCTTGTTCCTGTGTCTGCTACTTTCTCATCCTGAGATCCAGCCATCCTGATCCCACAGTCCGTGGTCTCCTCCCAGCTGCCTTCTTGCTACAGAGAGCTCCGCTCCAAGAGGATCCTCATCTACCTGGCATCTGCTGCTGCACCTGGCTGGACTCTCCTACCCCGCTGTGCTCCGGTCTCCCTGTTCCCATTCCAGTGAGACCAGAACCAGAGCCGTAAGAGAGGTCCCCTTCCACTAAGTCAGACTCTCCACCTGAAGATCCTAACAGTACGAGACAGCCATGTCTGAGTCTGCGGAAGGGGCCTCTGCTTTGAAGGAGATCTGCTCCCACCTTGCGGCCCTCACCCAGGCCGTGAAGTCTCTGCAGGATGGCTACACCAGGTTGGAGGAGCGTGTCCAGCATCTCTCTACCCCGGGTTCACCAGACGCCACACCTCAGCCTCCTCCTGTTCAGCCAGCCGCCCATTCGGCAATTGTGATGCTTCCACCTGAGCCTAGGGTTCCCATTCCGGAGAGGTTTTCGGGGGACCGCTCCAAGTTCCGGGCTTTTCGCAACGCCTGCCAGCTATACTTTGCCCTCCAACCCAGGACTTTCTCTCTGGAGGCAACTAAGGTGGGGTTTGTTGTCTCTCTCCTGCAAGAGGAACCCCAATCCTGGGCCCACCACCTTCTGGAGAATGACAGTCCCCTTATCCAGTCCCGCAGCGGGCTGCCACCGCCGAATCCGCATTAACTGCGCTCCAGCAGGGCCGTAGGACGGCTGAGGACTATGTCTCGGACTTTAGACGCTGGAGCGCAGATACTCAGTGGAACGAGTCAGCCCTAAGACACCAATTTCGGATGGGTCTGTCTGAGGCCCTCAAGGACGAGTTGGCCCGTGTTGGAACCCCTGACGCCTTAGAGGACTTAATTGCTCTGGCCATTCAAATCGACCGAAGGCTTTGCGAGCGCAGGGCCGAACGCTCTTCCCAACCTCTGAGACCTGCCTGGATGACCGCCAGAACCCCGTCTTCCACACCTTTCTTCTCTCCTCCCCCCCAAAGGGGGCCTGCCAGCGTTTCTTCAGCTCCTGAGGAACCTATGCAGCTCGGATTACTCCGACCTACCCTGTCTCCGGAGGAGTGAGCCCGCCGCCGACAGATGAACTTGTGTCTATACTGTGGCGGCTCCAGACATTATGTGGCCAACTGTCCCGTTAAGTCACGTAAGTGCCTCTCTTCCGTGTCTCGCAGTTCCTTAAACCCGCCTTCCAACTCTCTCCATGTTGCCCTTCTGCTCTCGTTTCAGCTTCCGGAAAGAACGATCCGCGTCAACGCCATCCTTGACTCCGGAGCCTGCGGTTGCTTCATTGACGCTGCTTTCACCAACCAACATTCCATCCCTCTCCAGAAAAAGTCTCATGGACTTTCTATCTTTTTGGCCGATGGTTCCCAGATTAAGTCCGGTCGAGTCACCCAGGAGACCCTTCCACTACCCACCTCCACCTCCTGCCGACATACGGAACTGTTAATTCTCGATGTCATTTCATCCCCACTCTTTCCTGTGATTCTGGGCATCCCATGGCTGCAGGCCCACAATCCCTCCATTGACTGGACCTCTGGGGAGGTGAGGTTCCTCTCCCCTTACTGCCAGGACCACTGCCTTCCTGGGTCTTCTGTACAATCCGGAACACTTCTCTGCCTAGACCCAGACCTGGACTTATGTCAATCAGTTCCCGAGCCTTACCATGAGTTTCTGGACGTTTTCAGTAAACGGGGGGCTGATTCCCTACCCCCGCATCGCCCCTACGACTGTCCCATTGAGCTCCTTCCTGGGGCAGAGATCCCGTTTGGACGTGTCTACCCTCTATCCGAGAAGGAACAAGAGGCTCTGAAGGCATACATTTCCGAGAACCTCAAGAAGGGGTTCATCCGTCACTCCACGTCTCCTGCCGGGGCTGGAATATTTTTTGTCACTAAAAAAGACCAGACCCTTCGACCTTGTGTGGACTATCGGGAGCTGAACAGAGTCACGATTAAAAACCGCTATCCCCTACCCCTGATTCCAGAACTCTTCCAAAGACTGAGGTCAGCTACTATTTTTACTAAGTTAGATTTGAGAGGAGCCTATAACTTGGTCCGCATACGAGCAGGTGACGAGTGGAAAACTGCGTTCCGGACTCGCTTTGGGCACTACGAGTACCTGGTGATGCCTTTCGGGTTGTGTAACGCCCCAGCCACCTTCCAGCACTTAATTAATGATGTCTTCCGGGACTTCCTGGACATCTTCGTCATCGTATACCTCGATGACATCCTGATCTTCTCCAGGTCCCTGGAACAGCACCGGGGACACATCGGCAGAGTACTGCTTCGGCTCCGGCAACATGGGCTCTACGCCAAAGCTGAGAAATGTAAATTCGAGCAACAGGAGATCCAATTCCTCGGCCTTGAAATCTCTCCAGCAGGCATCAGGATGGACCCGCAAAAGGTCGCCGCTGTCCTTGAATGGCCAGCCCCCACTGACAATAAAGGCATTCAACGCTTTGTGGGCTTCGCTAACTTTTATAGAAAATTCATTAAAGGATTCTCTGCCATTATCTCCCCCATTACCCAGCTCACCAAGCAAAATACGCGCTTCCTTTGGGGTCCCGAAGCCCAGGCCGCCTTCAGGAGACTCAAGGACTTGTTCACCTCTGCTCCTATCCTCAGTCACCCGGATCCATCTAGACCTTATATTCTGGAGGTAGATGCCTCTGAGGTAGCAGTAGGGGCGGTGGTCTCCCAGCGCTTAGGTAAAGATGACCTGATGCACCCCGTGGGGTTCTTTTCCCGAAAACTCTCTCCGGCGGAGAGGAATTATGATGTAGGCGACCGGGAATTACTTGCCATTAAGTCTGCTTTGGAGGAGTGGAGATACTTACTCGAGGGGGCGGCACACCCCGTGCTCATCTACACGGACCACAAGAACCTCGAGTACCTCCGTAACCGCTAAATGCCTAAAACCTCGGCAGGCTCGCTGGGCCCTCTTTTTCTCCCGGTTCTGTTTCCACATAACCTATCGCCCTGGATCAAGAAACGTTAAGCCAGATGCACTCTCCCGTATGTTTGACAGCCCCAAGGACACCGCACCTCCGGATACCATCCTCCCTGCTAACACCTTTCTCCTCATCCAACCAGACCTAGTGTCTCTGCTAAAGAGTGCTTCCTCCACTTCTTCCTGTCCCCCGGGAATCTCACTTGCATCCAGAGAAGGCCTGCTTTGGAAGGACAACCTGATCTTCGTCCCTGAAGATGTGAGAGTTAAGGTCTTGGGTCTCCTCCATGACCATCCGCTCGCTGGGCACTTTGGTGTCCGCAAGACCTTGGAACTGGTACAGCGCTCCTTCTGGTGGCCAGGCATGAGGGAGTTCTGCAAGCAGTATGTAAATTCTTGCCCCGTATGTAGTCGGAATAAGGTCCCCAGAAATCGGGCTTGGGGGCTGCTTAAACCTCTTCCCGCACCCGACCGCCCTTGGCGGATGATTACTATGGATTTTATTGTGGAACTTCCCCCTTCTGAGAACTGCACTGCCATCTTTGTAGTTTGTGACCGTCTATCTAAGATGGCCCACTTCCTACCCTTAAAGGGAACCCCTTCCGCGACCGAGACTGCCCATATTTTTATCAAAGAAATAGTCAGGCTCCACGGGGTACCCACCAATATTGTATCCGATAGAGGGGTTCAGTTCACCTCCCATTTCTGGCGAGCCCTATGTGAAGCTTTGAAAATAGAATTGGCCCTGTCCTCTGCCTATCACCCACAGACCAACGGGCAGACGGAACGCACCAACCAGACCCTTGAGCAATATATCAGGTGTTTCTCTTCCTTTGTCCAGGACGATTGGGTCTCCCTGCTACCACTGGCGGAATTCGCCTACAACAATGCCAGCCATGCTACCACTGGGCAGTCCCCGTTTTTTGCCAATTATGGTTTTAACCTGTCTTTTCTCCCCGATATCCTTACAGAGTCTCATGTTCCAGCAGTACAGGACACGGTATCCTTTCTCCAGCAGAATAACCGGACCCTGCAGTAGGTCATAACCAAGGCTCAGGCTGACAGCAAGAGGAGCTTTGATCGAGGAAGAAGGGGAGAATTGATCCTTCAAGTCGGGGACCAGGTATGGCTGTCTTCTTCTAATTTAAAATTAGCATGTCCCTCCAGGAAGTTGGCACCCAAGTTTCTGGGCCCGTTTCCTGTTAAGAGGAAAATTAACGAGGTATCTTATGAATTGTCTCTACCTGATTCCATGAGAATACATCCAGTCTTTCATGTAGCTTTACTTAAGCCTGCTGTACCTGATCCCTTCCCTGGTAGGGAGACAAGGCCACCTGACCCTGTACTGATTGATGGCAGTGAGGAATTTGAAGTGGAGGCCATTCTGGATTTCAGAAGACGACGGGAACAAGGTCAGTTTCTAATTAAATGGAAGGGCTATGGCCCGGAGAATAATTCTTGGGAACCTGCTTCTAACGTACATGCTGATAGACTAATCCAGGCCTTCTTTGCTGCACACCCGGAGAAAAGAGCCACTAGGGGCACCCGGAGGTTGCCCCTTGTGGGGGGGCAATGTCAGGAATCCGCCCGTTCCGTGCGATCGGCTCTCCGTGCGCGCACACGCGCTCGTACCGCGGGTCATCGTGGGCACGAGCTTCTTCCGACGCGCGCAGGTGCACGTCGTTCGTATGTGCGCGCGGTACACGCACGGGCGAGCGTTAGCACGATTGGCGCCAGTGGCCCTTTTTAAAGGCACAGCTGCAGGGGTTCTGTGCTGTCTCGTCTGCAGCTTGTACCCAAGTTACCTGCTATTCTGTTGAACCTTATCTGATACCTGACCCGGCTCAGTCCGACCTTGCTGATCTCCCCTGCTCCAACCCCGGCTTGTTTGACCCTTCTTGGACTGATTCTTGTTGCCGAACCTCTGCTTGTACCTGATTCCTCTGCTGGCTCCTGCTTGTTCCTGTGTCTGCTACTTTCTCATCCAGCCTTCTTGCTACAGAGAGCTCCGCTCCAAGAGGATCCTCATCTACCTGGCATCTGCTGCTGCACCTGGCTGGACTCTCCTACCCCACTGTGCTCCGGTCTCCCTGTTCCCATTCCAGTGAGACCAGAACCAGAGCCGTAGGAGAGGTCCCCTTCCACTAAGTCAGACTCTCCACCTGAAGATCCTAACAATTGCGCTAAATATACAATGCCGGGGGTGGAACAAGTGACATGGAACTTAGGGAAAAACCAACTGCCATTGGGTAATTTCACTTTACAAGAGTTATTAATATACGGACACATTTCACATTGGCAACAAGAATATGTGCCTAATTGTTTTGATAAAGTAGTTAATGAACTGTCTGTAAAATGACTTTTAACTAGACAATCTTTTAGAGATTGTGTTCTCTTGAAAGTGATTGCAGGCGAATCATTTATGTATTG
Source organism: Lithobates pipiens (assembly GCF_037356315.1). NCBI lineage: Eukaryota > Metazoa > Chordata > Amphibia > Anura > Ranidae > Lithobates > Lithobates pipiens. The sequence goes on along the minus strand of NW_027507755.1, from coordinate 7,006,019 downwards.
ATTTACAATGGGGTCGGGCCTGTAGTAAAGGCCAAAATTGTTGCACAATAGCCCGAAAGCGTTTATGTTGGTTTGAATATTTAGTGTCAATACGAACAGTGTCTGTTTTATTTGTCGTTTTAGTAGAGAAGAGAAGGGTGGTTCTGTCCTTTTCCTTCACTCTGTTATAGGATCTTTTCAAAGAAGCATGGCTATAAGCGCGTGTTCTAAGTCGTTTGTACAAGTCTTTGGCTGAAATTTGAAAATCTGTTCGCACGCAAATTATTGTTTAGAACCATTTTTCATAAGCCCAATACATTAGTCGATTCAATTAACATTCAATCCTTCTACGGATGTTAATTTTGCCGAACATCAGGCCCTATCCAATCTAATGGACTTATGGGAGGAAGGTCATGGAATCTCCGAGGACCAGGGAGGGATTATCCCTATCAGCCTGTCGGTGAAGTCCGTTTCCTTCCCCCCTTTGCAGACCTTTAAACCAAAATCCAAACATTTTCCAATTCTTAATACTAATCCCAATATTTGGGCATTTACTCAACAAGTTTGTAAAGCTATAGAACTAAGCAATTTTTCAACTAATAAAGTACATAATTTAACTCAAGATCAATCTAAGGCACTAAAACAACTTCAAGCAAACTCAAATATTATCATCAAGCCTGCGGATAAGGGCGGAAATATTGTGGTTATGAACATCTCACAATATGTTACCATGTGTTCTAATATTCTTAACAACTGTGATTGGTATCGTCCTATATCCATTTCTCTGATTTCCCATTATGATTTGCAGTACCGCAAAATTTTTCTTAGAGCGTATCAATCTGGTATCAAAAGTACCTGGGATTTTCTCAATGTCAAGGATCCTAAACTCCCAACCTTTTATGCCCTGCCCAAGGTCCATAAATCATTAGTTGACCCTCCGGGACGTCCAATAGTTTCGAGTTGCGAAAGCCTAACCGAAAATTCTAGTTGCCTTATTGATGACTATCTTACTCCACATGTTATTTCTCTTTTCTCTCACGTTAAGGACACAATTGACCTTCTAAAAACACTTGAAGGCATTTCTTTACCCGAACAGTCTTGGTTAGTCTCGATTGATGTGGAGTGTTTATATAACGCTATCCCACATCATAAAGGCATACAAGCCATTCGTACATATTTGGAAGAAAGGGGTTCTGCTTCCTCTGCCTATAACGAATTTGTTATTGAACTATCGGATTACATCTTGAGACACAATGTGTTTCAATTCAACCAGTCCCACTACCTCCAGGTGCAGGGGGTTGCAATGGGGATGAAATGTGCCCCATTGTATGCCAACCTGTACCTGGGGGGGTGGGAAAAGGATATTTTTTCACGTGAAGATCTCACCCCATTTCTGGACAATGTCATAGCTTGGTATAGGTACATCGACGATGTCCTGTTTTTTTGGTCGGGCTCAGAATCTGAGCTGAAACGTTTTTTTGATATACTTTCTGTAAATCCCTTCAATTTAAAATTTACACTCAATTACAGTCAAGAATCTATTGAATTCTTAGATCTAACAATTAAAATTGACCCAAAAGGTAATCTCCATTCTGCTCTTTACAGAAAACCTACGGCCGGCAACACCATTTTGCACGCCACCAGTTTTCACCCGGAACCTCTATTAAAGAGTATTCCTTACAGTCAGTATCTTAGAATCAAACGCAATTGCAGCAACAATCTTGATTTTTAAATTGCAGCCAAAGACTTGTACAAACGACTTAGAACACACGGTTATAGCCATGCTTCTTTGAAAAGATCCTATAACAGAGTGAAGGAAAAGGACAGAACCACCCTTCTCTTCTCTACTAAAACGACATATAAAACAGACACTGTTCGTATTGTCACTAAATATTCAAACCAACATAAACGCTTTCGGGCTATTGTGCAACAATTTTGGCCTTTACTACAGGCCGACCCCATTGTAAATCAATACATAAATGATTCGTCTGCAATCACTTTCAAGAGATCACAATCTCTAAAAGATTGTCTAGTTAAAAGTCATTTTACAGACAGTTCATTATCTACTTTATCGAAACAATTAGGCACATATTCTTGTGGCCAATGTGAAATGTGTCCGTATATTAATAACTCTTGTAAAGTGAAATTACCCAATGGCAGTTGGTTTTTCCCTAAGTTCCATGTCACTTGTTCCACCCCCGGCATTGTATATCTAGCGCAATGCTGATGCGGAGGCTTTTATGTTGGCAAAACTAAACGACTGTTTAATGTTTTGTTTGTAATGTAATGTTTGTAATGTAATGTTTAATATGATTAAAGATCATATTAAACCTATACTAAATAAAAAAATAGTCACAGCCATAAGCAGGCATATTGGGACCTATCATTCCTTTGACCCCGATTGGATTCGTTTTATAGCTTTGCCACATATACCTTTGAATTTGCGAGGCGGTTCTGTTGACAAGTTTCTTTTACAAACCGAAGCTAAATGGATTTTCACCTTAAAGGCCACCCAGTATCCGGGGTTTAATGAAAATACTAGTTATAGATCATTTCTATAACTTCTCCCGAGGGTTAATTTCTCGAATCCATCGCCCCCCCCCCCCCCTAATTCCCACTTTGGGCTTTCCCTGATAAAAGGATCCAGATGAAGAGAATTTCCCCTTTTTTTTGTCCTTAATCATTGTATTGAGTCACACTGAATTCTAAACAGCAGTATATAATTTATCTGATTATTGCTGTAAAGATATCACTATGCATTTTTTCTTTTCTTTTGTCTAAATTTTGATAATGATCTTCATGATGCCCTAGTGTGTGTGTATCTGCGGTCGCGGGTCATGTTGTGCAAACACTGGGATCGCTGTTGTTCACTATGACTTTCGCTCACATGGTGGCGCTCCGCTGGTCGCCAGCACCGCGTTTGGGTGTAATCGATTTTTTTGTTGCATCGCTGGGGCAGATTATTGGGTCTCCTGGCCTTTTTCTTTTGGGGGGCATACGGACACTCAGGGTGTCTCTTGGGTCGTTGACTTTTGGGACACCCGTCATGGGTGGATTGCTGGCTGTGACCCCTATTGTGGGGATAGGGCTAGCATGCTAACCGGCCTGCCTACATTCGTCTCCGTTCTCTACTTCTGGCCATCTCCCTGTTGCTAACCTCTGTTAGCAACTGCCCAGCTGGTAGTTCTATCCGCCAGCACAGAGGTACGATTGGAAATGTAGTTTGGCTGTCGGCGCAGCTGGCTCTGCGCATGCGCGGTGTCTTCCCCTTAGTGTCCGCATCAAGCCGGTGACGTCAGACGCCGGCTCGATGGATGGGGGAAATATAAGCAGCGCTGTCTATGGCTTTCTTTGCACGTATGATTGACCTCCTGGCTGTCACAACGCTGGACTGCTACTCACTGGTAACTTAAACTTATTGGTCTGGACATATATCTTTTCATTTTATTTTCATATACATTGTTCATTTAGTCTTTTTGTTTTGGTTGTTCCTAGGAAAATTACCCATTCAGGGGGAGAGCAGCCGGGCACTAATTAGTTTGTCTGGCTGCACATTATCTTGGATAGTGATGGACGAACTTCCGACGGGACGTTTCGCGAACGCGAAACGCGAACGGGCACAAACGTTCGCGAAAACGACCGTTCGCCGCGGGCTCCATTGACTTCAATGGGAGGCGAATTTCGCAAACCTTTAGGTCGAATTTGCGGCCACGGGGTAATTATTAGGGGGTAGCACGTAGTCCCACCACCTGGACAATAGCATAATACATGTATGAGGTGAATTTGGGATCGATAACTACAAGCATTTTTTTTTTATTTGGGAAATTGTTCTGACAATTCAGGACTATGGAGCTAATGAAGGCAATGGAGGAGAGGGAAGGTCAGGGACCAGGGTAGGCAAACAAGAGGGTGCAGGAGATACAGAGCACTGACAGCAGCACCGTAATACAGAGCACTGACATCAGCACCGTGACATACAGCGCTGACAGCAGCTCCGTGACATACAGCGCTGACAGCAGCTCCGTGACATACAGCGCTGACAGCAGCTCCGTGACATACAGCGCTGACAGCAGCTCCGTGACATACAGCGCTGACAGTAGCTCCGTGACATACAGCGCTGACAGCAGCACCGTGACATACAGCGCTGACAGCAGCTCCGTGACATACAGCGCTGACAGCAGCTCCGTGACATACAGCGCTGACAGCAGCTCCGTGACATACAGCACTGACAGCAGCTCCGTGACATACAGCGCTGACAGCAGCTCCGTGACATACAGCGCTGACAGCAGCACCGTGACATACAGCGCTGACAGCAGCTCCGTGACATACAGCGCTGACAGCAGCTCCGTGACATACAGCGCTGACAGCAGCTCCGTGACATACAGCACTGACAGCAGCTCCGTGACATACAGCGCTGACAGCAGCTCCGTGACATACAGCGCTGACAGCAGCACCGTGACATACAGCGCTGACAGCAGCTCCGTGACATACAGCGCTGACAGCAGCTCCGTGACATACAGCGCTGACAGCAGCTCCGTGACATACAGCGCTGACAGCAGCTCCGTGACATACAGCGCTGACAGCAGCTCCGTGACATACAGCGCTGACAGCAGCACCGTGACATACAGCGCTGACAGCAGCTCCGTGACATACAGCGCTGACAGCAGCTCCGTGACATACAGCGCTGACAGCAGCACCGTGACATACAGCGCTGACAGCAGCTCCGTGACATACAGCACTGACAGCAGCTCCGTGACATACAGCGCTGACAGCAGCTCCGTGACATACAGCGCTGACAGCAGCACCGTGACATACAGCGCTGACAGCAGCTCCGTGACATACAGCGCTGACAGCAGCTCCGTGACATACAGCGCTGACAGCAGCTCCGTGACATACAGCGCTGACAGCAGCTCCGTGACATACAGCGCTGACAGCAGCTCCGTGACATACAGCGCTGACAGCAGCACCGTGACATACAGCGCTGACAGCAGCTCCGTGACATACAGCGCTGACAGCAGCTCCGTGACATACAGCGCTGACAGCAGCACCGTGACATACAGCGCTGACAGCAGCTCCGTGACATACAGCGCTGACAGCAGCTCCGTGACATACAGCGCTGACAGCAGCTCCGTGACATACAGCGCTGACAGCAGCTCCGTGACATACAGCGCTGACAGCAGCTCCGTGACATACAGCGCTGACAGCAGCTCCGTGACATACAGCGCTGACAGCAGCTCCGTGACATACAGCGCTGACAGCAGCACCGTAAGCAGCCCCTGGAGGAAGTCAGCACAGCACAGGGATGGTGTGATCCCCTCATAATAAGAACCCCCAGGAGGAAGTCAGCACAGCACAGGGATGGTGGGAGCCCCTCATAATAAGAACCCCCAGGAGGAAGTCAGCACAGCACAGGGATGGTGGGAGCCCCTCATAATAAGAACACCCAGGAGGAAGTCAGCACAGCACAGGGATGGTGGGAACCCCTCATAATAAGCAGCCCCAGTAGAAATATGACACCGCTCAACCTCTTCAAAGAGGAGGGTAGGGGCATATAGTACGGTGTGCTTTTTTGGGTCAGGGAAGTGAGCCAAATGAATTAAGAAGGTCTGTGTGCTTGATTCCAAAAATTGTTTATAGACATATACATGGTCTACTGATCACATGTGTTGAATTCCTCCGAGATCCATGCCTCATTCATTTTTAGAAATGTGAGGTAGTTAACACTGTGGTGAGCTAGGCGAGTACGCTTATCGGTCACAATCCCCCCTGCTGCGCTGAACGTCCTTTCGGACAGGACACTGGATGAGGGGCAAGCCAACAGTTCGATTGCAAATTGGGCAAGCTCTGGCCAGAGGTCAAGCCTGCCCACCCAGTAGTCTAGGGGTTCATCACTCCTCAGAGCGTCCACATCGGCCGTTAACCCAATGTAGTCGGACACCTGACGGTCTAGGCGTTCCCTGATGCTGGATCCGGATGACACCTGTCGATGGGTCGGCTGAAAGAATGACCTCATATCCGAAGTCACCAACACATCTTCAAACCGGCCTCTTCTTGCAGGCGCTGTTGGATTGGTACCCGCAAATCCTTCTCTGGGAGTGGGAATTGCTCCTCTGCCAGCGCACGCAAAAGCAGAATGCAGCATTTCTCGAAGCAAGGCCTGGAAGTGCTGCATTCTGACAGCCCTCTGCGACGGCGGTAACATTTCCGCCATTTTGTGTTTGTACCGGGGATCTAAGTACGTTGCCACCCAGTACTGGTCCTTGACCCTCATGCTTTTTATACGGGGGTCCCTATTAAAACACTGGAGCATGAAGGCCCCCATTTGCACTCAAGCGGAAGGTATGTGGTGGTGGTGGTGTTGTTGGTGGTAGTGTCTTTGGGGGTGCACATAGCAGAGAGTGAAGAAGAGGGTGCAGATCGAGAGGATGAGGAGGGTGCAGAAGAATAAGGCTGAGTGAGCCACTCAACCAAGTCTGGTGCGTCCTTTAAAGTAATTGAACGCACCTTCTGCAACTTCCCACTTTGGCTCAAGGCTGTTGCTCCTGCCCTACCCCTACCACCCCTGCGGAAGGGCCTGCCTCTTCCTCTGCCTGTCATTTTTTAAATCACCCTGTGACAAAACTCTTAGTCCCTATACCGCTGAAGGACTGCTGCAGTATAGGGCAGCGGTCAGCAGTAGTGCACGGCAACCCTATGTATTGTGGACCGATAGCGGTCCTTACAGAACAGCAGACTGTAACGCACTCAGGCCTATGTACCGTAGCACCCTATACCAAGTTACCAGTCCTTATAAGAACTTTTGTGGACCAAGCAGGTTGTGTGTTAGTGATTAGCAGACTGTACGTCAGTCCCTATACCAATGAAGGACTGCTGCAGTATAGGGCAGCGGTCAGCAGTAGTGCACGGCAACCCTATGTATTGTGGACCGATAGCGGTCCTTACAGAACAGCAGACTGTACTGCACTCAGGCCTATGTACCGTAGCACCCTATACCAAGTTACCAGTCCTTATAAGAACTTTTGTGGACCAAGCAGGTTGTGTGTTAGTGATTAGCAGACTGTACGTCAGTCCCTATACCAATGAAGGACTGCTGCAGTATAGGGCAGCGGTCAGCAGTAGTGCACGGCAACCCTATGTATTGTGGACCGATAGCGGTCCTTACAGAACAGCAGACTGTAACGCACTCAGGCCTATGTACCGTAGCACCCTATACCAAGTTACCAGTCCTTATAAGAACTTTTGTGGACCAAGCAGGTTGTGTGTTAGTGATTAGCAGACTGTACGTCAGTCCCTATACCGCTGAAGGACTGCTGCAGTATAGGGCAGCGGTCAGCAGTAGTGCACGTCAACCCTATGTATTGTGGACCGATAGCGGTCCTTACAGAACAGCAGACTGTACTGCACTCAGGCCTATGTACCGTAGCACCCTATACCAAGTTACCAGTCCTTATAAGAACTTTTGTGGACCAAGCAGGTTGTGTGTTAGTGATTAGCAGACTGTACGTCAGTCCCTATACCAATGAAGGACTGCTGCAGTATAGGGCAGCGGTCAGCAGTAGTGCACGGCAACCCTATGTATTGTGGACCGATAGCGGTCCTTACAGAACAGCAGACTGTAACGCACTCAGGCCTATGTACCGTAGCACCCTATACCAAGTTACCAGTCCTTATAAGAACTTTTGTGGACCAAGCAGGTTGTGTGTTAGTGATTAGCAGACTGTGCGTCAGTCCCTATACCGCTGAAGGACTGCTGCAGTATAGGGCAGCGGTCAGCAGTAGTGCACGGCAACCCTATGTATTGTGGACCGATAGCGGTCCTTACAGAACAGCAGACTGTACTGCACTCAGGCCTATGTACCGTAGCACCCTATACCAAGTTACCAGTCCTTATAAGAACTTTTGTGGACCAAGCAGGTTGTGTGTTAGTGATTAGCAGACTGTACGTCAGTCCCTATACCAATGAAGGACTGCTGCAGTATAGGGCAGCGGTCAGCAGTAGTGCACGGCAACCCTATGTATTGTGGACCGATAGCGGTCCTTACAGAACAGCAGACTGTAACGCACTCAGGCCTATGTACCGTAGCACCCTATACCAAGTTACCAGTCCTTATAAGAACTTTTGTGGACCAAGCAGGTTGTGTGTTAGTGATTAGCAGACTGTACGTCAGTCCCTATACCAATGAAGGACTGCTGCAGTATAGGGCAGCGGTCAGCAGTAGTGCACGGCAACCCTATGTATTGTGGACCGATAGCGGTCCTTACAGAACAGCAGACTGTAACGCACTCAGGCCTATGTACCGTAGCACCCTATACCAAGTTACCAGTCCTTATAAGAACTTTTGTGGACCAAGCAGGTTGTGTGTTAGTGATTAGCAGACTGTGCGTCAGTCCCTATACCGCTGAAGGACTGCTGCAGTATAGGGCAGCGGTCAGCAGTAGTGCACGTCAACCCTATGTATTGTGGACCGATAGCGGTCCTTACAGAACAGCAGACTGTACTGCACTCAGGCCTATGTACCGTAGCACCCTATACCAAGTTACCAGTCCTTATAAGAACTTTTGTGGACCAAGCAGGTTGTGTGTTAGTGATTAGCAGACTGTACGTCAGTCCCTATACCAATGAAGGACTGCTGCAGTATAGGGCAGCGGTCAGCAGTAGTGCACGGCAACCCTATGTATTGTGGACCGATAGCGGTCCTTACAGAACAGCAGACTGTAACGCACTCAGGCCTATGTACCGTAGCACCCTATACCAAGTTACCAGTCCTTATAAGAACTTTTGTGGACCAAGCAGGTTGTGTGTTAGTGATTAGCAGACTGTGCGTCAGTCCCTATACCGCTGAAGGACTGCTGCAGTATAGGGCAGCGGTCAGCAGTAGTGCACGGCAACCCTATGTATTGTGGACCGATAGCGGTCCTTACAGAACAGCAGACTGTACTGCACTCAGGCCTATGTACCGTAGCACCCTATACCAAGTTACCAGTCCTTATAAGAACTTTTGTGGACCAAGCAGGTTGTGTGTTAGTGATTAGCAGACTGTACGTCAGTCCCTATACCAATGAAGGACTGCTGCAGTATAGGGCAGCGGTCAGCAGTAGTGCACGGCAACCCTATGTATTGTGGACCGATAGCGGTCCTTACAGAACAGCAGACTGTAACGCACTCAGGCCTATGTACCGTAGCACCCTATACCAAGTTACCAGTCCTTATAAGAACTTTTGTGGACCAAGCAGGTTGTGTGTTAGTGATTAGCAGACTGTACGTCAGTCCCTATACCAATGAAGGACTGCTGCAGTATAGGGCAGCGGTCAGCAGTAGTGCACGGCAACCCTATGTATTGTGGACCGATAGCGGTCCTTACAGAACAGCAGACTGTAACGCACTCAGGCCTATGTACCGTAGCACCCTATACCAAGTTACCAGTCCTTATAAGAACTTTTGTGGACCAAGCAGGTTGTGTGTTAGTGATTAGCAGACTGTGCGTCAGTCCCTATACCGCTGAAGGACTGCTGCAGTATAGGGCAGCGGTCAGCAGTAGTGCACGTCAACCCTATGTATTGTGGACCGATAGCGGTCCTTACAGAACAGCAGACTGTACTGCACTCAGGCCTATGTACCGTAGCACCCTATACCAAGTTACCAGTCCTTATAAGAACTTTTGTGGACCAAGCAGGTTGTGTGTTAGTGATTAGCAGACTGTGCGTCAGTCCCTATACCGCTGAAGGACTGCTGCAGTATAGGGCAGCGGTCAGCAGTAGTGCACGGCAACCCTATGTATTGTGGACCGATAGCGGTCCTTACAGAACAGCAGACTGTAACGCACTCAGGCCTATGTACCGTAGCACCCTATACCAAGTTACCAGTCCTTATAAGAACTTTTGTGGACCAAGCAGGTTGTGTGTTAGTGATTAGCAGACTGTGCGTCAGTCCCTATACCGCTGAAGGACTGCTGCAGTATAGGGCAGCGGTCAGCAGTAGTGCACGGCAACCCTATGTATTGTGGACCGATAGCGGTCCTTACAGAACAGCAGACTGTAACGCACTCAGGCCTATGTACCGTAGCACCCTATACCAAGTTACCAGTCCTTATAAGAACTTTTGTGGACCAAGCAGGTTGTGTGTTAGTGATTAGCAGACTGTGCGTCAGTCCCTATACCGCTGAAGGACTGCTGCAGTATAGGGCAGCGGTCAGCAGTAGTGCACGGCAACCCTATGTATTGTGGACCGATAGCGGTCCTTACAGAACAGCAGACTGTACTGCACTCAGGCCTATGTACCGTAGCACCCTATACCAAGTTACCAGTCCTTATAAGAACTTTTGTGGACCAAGCAGGTTGTGTGTTAGTGATTAGCAGACTGTACGTCAGTCCCTATACCAATGAAGGACTGCTGCAGTATAGGGCAGCGGTCAGCAGTAGTGCACGGCAACCCTATGTATTGTGGACCGATAGCGGTCCTTACAGAACAGCAGACTGTAACGCACTCAGGCCTATGTACCGTAGCACCCTATACCAAGTTACCAGTCCTTATAAGAACTTTTGTGGACCAAGCAGGTTGTGTGTTAGTGATTAGCAGACTGTACGTCAGTCCCTATACCAATGAAGGACTGCTGCAGTATAGGGCAGCGGTCAGCAGTAGTGCACGGCAACCCTATGTATTGTGGACCGATAGCGGTCCTTACAGAACAGCAGACTGTACTGCACTCAGGCCTATGTACCGTAGCACCCTATACCAAGTTACCAGTCCTTATAAGAACTTTTGTGGACCAAGCAGGTTGTGTGTTAGTGATTAGCAGACTGTACGTCAGTCCCTATACCAATGAAGGACTGCTGCAGTATAGGGCAGCGGTCAGCAGTAGTGCACGGCAACCCTATGTATTGTGGACCGATAGCGGTCCTTACAGAACAGCAGACTGTAACGCACTCAGGCCTATGTACCGTAGCACCCTATACCAAGTTACCAGTCCTTATAAGAACTTTTGTGGACCAAGCAGGTTGTGTATTAGTGTTTAGCAGACTGTGCGTCAGTCCCTATACCGCTGAAGGACTGCTGCAGTATAGGGCAGCGGTCAGCAGTAGTGCACGGCAACCCTATCTATTGTGGACCGATAGCGGTCCTTACAGAACAGCAGACTGTACCGCACCCAAGCCTATGTACCGTAGCACCCTAGACAGACCAAGTTACCAGTCCTGATAAAGAGCTTTGTGGAACAAGTGAGTTGTGAATGATTAGCAGACTGCAGCAGAAGGGCAGCAGTCAAGTATAATATTCTTTCTATATTTGGAAGAAAGAATATTATACGTGTACAAGCCTATTACCGTACCACTGATACCAGTCCTGAAAAGAACCTTTGTGGAACTAATAGTAACAGCAAGTCTTTAAAATTATCCTCACTGCCTGACAACACTGCTTCCTGCCTGTCCCTATACAAATTGGCAAAAAAGAGTAGGCTGGAACGATTAGCTGGAACAGCTCTTTTGTGGACCTGATAGTAACAGCTAATGATGATGATGATGATGATGATGAAGAAAGACTAATCTGGCTGAGCTGTCCCTAAAATAGCAGCATACAGCGCTCTGTCCCTTTATCTAAACTGACAAAAGAAACTCAGGCTGCTGACCTAACACCTATACCAGTCCTGAAAAGAACTTTTGTGTACCAAATAGCTAGCGTTTTCTCTGTCCCTACTCCACACAGGATCCTTTCCCTACAGTGACAGAAGAAAGAATGTAAAATGGCCACCGGATCGGGTGTATTTATAGGTTAGGGGGAATGTCCAAGTGTCCATGAGCTGTCATGTCTCAATTGGTTGTCCTGTAACACATGATAAACGTGTCACGAAAGGTTAAAGTTCTTGTATACATTAAACACGTAAGTCCGCCGGGGCGAACGACGGAAAAAGGCGTTCGAACCCGCGGACGGCGAAAGTCGGAAATTCGCCGCGAAACGACCGCCGGGCGAACCGTTCGGCCATCACTAATCTTGGATGATTGGTCTCCTATCCTGTGAATAGTTTATTGCAATTTGATACATTTCAACTTGCTTCAGTTCTCATCCATTATCTAAGGTATGAGCACATACTTTTTTCCTATTTGACAGTTTCAACTTTTGCAGTTTTAGGTTTTGGCACCATATATTCTTTTAGTTACATTCTCATGTATTTTGTTCGCTGTTTAATATATTAACCACTACAATACAGGGCACTTTCACCCCCTTCCTTCCCAGCCCAATTTTCAGCTTTCAGCGCTCTAGCGCTTTCAGTGACAATTGCGCGGTCATGCTACACTGTACCCAAATGAAATTGTTATCATTTTGTTCGCACAAATAGAGCTTTATTTTGGTGTTATTTATTCACGACTCCGTTTTTTTTTTTGCGATATAAGCGCAAAAATAGCGGAAATTTGGAATAACAATATTTTATTTTTTCTATTTGAAAAGAAATCCAATAAAATCAAATTTTGTCATAAATTTAAGCCAAAATGTATTCTGCTACATGTTTTTGGTAAAAAAAATTCCGTTAAGTGTATAATAATTGGTTTGTGTGATCACGGACATATGTACGCAAATGATCATGTACATATGTGTGCAGGTGATCACGTACATATGTGTGCAGATAATCATTGGGACATGTGATTTTAGTGGGACATATGTGGGGGACATGTTTTTATTATTAGGGACATGTGTTTTTATTATTTGGGGACATGTATGTTTTGGGGACATGTGTGTTTTGGGGACATATGTGGGGACTGTGTTTGTACTGTGTGGTGTGTTGTGTGTTTACACTACACTGATGATCAGTGAGTAAAAAGCTGTAAAAAGCAGCCCATACTCACTGATCATCAGCCGGCTGCAGCGTTCTGCTCTCCTCTCCTCAGCGGTGACTTCCGTGTGAGGAGAGGAGAGCCGATTGCCTAGCAACCGGCTGTTTGTTTACATCACATGACGGCCGTGATTGGACACGGCCGTCATGTGATCAGGAGGGCCAATCACAGAGCCCTCCTGCCGATCTGAGATGTGCCGTGTCCGGGTGACACGAGCACATCGGGATCGCGCCGCTGCGCGAGCGCGCGCGCGCGCGATCCCGCTACTCCTGAAGGACGTTCCTGAACGGCCTATCAGGAGTAGACGGCTCCCACCCGGCCGTATATATGCATTGGCCGGGTGGGAAGTGGTTAATAAGTATTGTCGCTGGCAGTATATATTTTAATTTTATTGAGGCTTTCACCCTATTTCCTCATATAATTGAGGCTAGTGTATCTTCTACTATATACTAATTTTTAATATATTGCATATATTTCTTCAATATTCCCGTTTTTTTATTTATAATTTACCCTTTTTTAGCACTGACTTACCCCCATGTCCTCCATGAGGCTTATTGGCCTCTGATTTGGCCGGTTGGGTGCAGACATTTCCATCCTGTTGTCGATTCCTGATTTGCGGTTGTTGGGCGATAGGTGGTAAGCGCCATTTTGTTCAGATCACACACGCTTGGGTTGCTATGTGTAGCTATATGTATTTATGTTTTTATATTGTATACTGATATGCACTTCATAACAATTTGTGTTTTGGTTTTTGTATATTAATTTTCTATTTTATTAATTGTTAGTTGCACATTCCCCTGAAGAAGCTTATTGCGAAACATGTTGGGAACGAGTGCTATCAGCCTGTCAACTTTTACTGCTGGGATCCCTCTAGTCCAGTAATAATGCGTACATTGCTTTTTGTATTTCTATGTACTATATTTGACACTATAGTGCTTTTTAATGTATATTAATAAATTAATATGAATTTTTATTATATTTTGTTCTAGTTTTGTTATTGCACCGCTTAAAAATCTCCCTTCTCTCCCCCCTATCCCCCTCCCTGTTTTGCAATTCTATACTTACTAGGAGATGAGGTGCCTATTTTTGTACGGTGTCATTGGGTTGGTTGGACCATATTGTTTCTAATGTATATTGATTGGTTTGCGCAAAAGTTATAGCATCTACAAAATAGGGGATAGATTTATAGCATTTTTATTTTTCTTATTTTTTTTACTAGTAATGGTGGTGATCTGCAATTTTTAGCGTGACTGCGACATTATAGCGGACACATTTTTGGAATCATTGGCATTAATACAGCGATCAGTGCGATTAAAAATGCATTGATTACTGTAAAAATTTCACTAGCAGTGAAGGGGTTAACACTAGGGGTGGTGGTGAAGGGGTTCACTATGTTCCCTGTGAGGTGATTCTAACTGAAAGGGGAGGGACTTACTACAGGAAGTGACAGATCGTGGTTCCTAGCTAATAGGAGCACATGATCTGTCACTCCTGTCAGAACAGAACAGGGAAGTGTGTGTTTATAAATGTTTATACCATCAGCCACGAGCATTGGCACCCCCGCTGTGTCTGCTATTATGACCTTGTGAGATCATGTAACGTGATTTCGCGCAGGGGAGCCAGCCTACAGCAGTAAAACTGCGCAGCTGGTCCGGAAGCGGTTGATATATATAACATGTGTCTTTCCTAGATAGACCAGTCTTTATAAGATATATATATATATATATATATATATATATATATATATATATATATAAACATTTTTTTGTAATAGTGAATAATCAAACTTATACTGAGCGTATTTAATGTTAGACTGGTTACCAAAGTACTTAAAGATATATATTCTTCTCATCAAAACACAAACAAATACACATTATGAAAATTGAACATTTTATTGAAGAGATAGTTCAGAACATATTTTTCTCCTTTCAGACATGTCTAGTGGTTGAAGTTGATATTACCTGAAATTCACCAAAGTAAATCAATCGATTTTTCTTAACCAATAGAAAAGAAGCCATATCGTTTGGGCTGAGCCTATTATAATTTTTATGATCTTATTGTCTGAGATGGTATTTAGAAGCAAGAAAGATGCCATGAAGGGACACTCAAGAACATTCAGAAACACCTGGTTACCATCAGTCATACACGCAGACACATACACCATTCATCTACTCACACTTGTACATCCATGGAGAACACCTTATGCTTTGGAACTCGGAGGTCGCAAGAAGTAATTCCTCTTTAAGAGTATCCATCTTTCAGACCAGTAGCTATTTTGGAACGGGTAATTATGTCGTGTGGATTTTATCTTATATTCATTTGTGTTCTCTTAAAAATTGAGTATTATACAATTGATAATTTTTCTCCCGAATCAATAACCGCCTTGTAGATTTTTCTCTAAAGATTCAATTTTCAATATATATTTTTAATTTTGAATAGTTTCCATTTTAATGACAGAACAAATGTCCAATATTATTTCACGCTGTTAATCACTTACCTGCAGTATAGTAATGGTTGAATTTGTGAAATATAGACGTTCTGTCTAATTGTCATTTTACAAGGTTATTGATTCTACAGGGAAGTTTATCACTGTTGTATCACATCAAAGGTACTACACTCCAATTTAGCGCATTTCAATTGACATTTGACATTCAAGATTTCATGTAACTCAATCAGTATTTTTTATTTATTTTATGTAATTATTTTGTTTATGTCATCCATTGTATATAAAACTATTTTGTATGATTACATGTCTGGTGAATAAATGTTATATTTTTAGACTGTGGTAAATCTGTATCTTAAAAATATCATTGTTAAAAATTACTTAATCATAAATACTGTGCAGGAAAACTTTCCTTAAAGCGGGTTTCCACTGCCCATAAAGTTTTTTTTTTTTTGGTACAATCACAAAGATTATGTTCTTTAAACGTATAACTCACTTGTTCCAGGTTTTCAGTGTTAAAGATGTCCGTTTTCTATTGTAAAATCAACTTTTAAATCTTCTTAGAGCCGGTTTTCATTTTGCCTGTGGGCATGTGAAGCCCACAGGCATCCTCTTCCAGGATACAGTGCCGCTGATCGACCAGCATGCACTGCGCGTTGTATCCCCGATCTCGCGCATGCGCAGTAACTGTAAATAGGAGCGCCGTCAACAGGTCAAGTCACCATCGCAACAGGCGGCGTTGTCGAAGTCCTGCCCCGTTGTGATGGCAACAGAGATGTGCAAGTAAGAAAGGAAGATAGAACGGAGAATCATAGAGGAGAGAGCGGCGCTGGAGTTATAGAAAAGGTAAATATAAAAATATCCTCTTACCTGGCTAAAAGAATATATATATATATATATTATATATATATAATTTATATATATATATATATATATATATATATATATATATATATATATAGATATATATATATATACATATATATATATATATATATATATATATATATATATATATATATATATATATATATACACATATATATACATATATATATATATATATATATATATATAATCTTGATCTCTCGCTATAAATATAGAGAGAGAGAGACATTTTATATATATATATATATATATATATATAGATATATATATATATATATAGATATAGATATCTTGATCTCGTGCTAAATATTTTTATAAATATAGGTCTCTCTCTCTCTCTCTCTCTCTCTCTCTCTCTCTCTCTCTCTCTCTCTCTATATATATATATTCATTTATTTATATTTTATATATTATATTATATTTATTTATATTATTTTTATTTATATTAAAATACTTATCTCACTTTGTCTGCCTAATATTTATATACCATGTTCTAATAATTTTTTTTATAATAATTTTTAATAATTGTTCATAATAAAAAGTACTTTGTGATTTAAATCAGTTTATAGACTTTTCTGTTTTTAATAATGTAATTTTTTATTATTTTAAGGAGATTACGCAAAACTGTCTATCGTGCTTTCATAGCTTGGAACTACGATTTTTTTTTTTTTTTTTTAATACGAACTTTTATTGAGACTTAAAGAGAAAAAAATAGGCACATACATTGAGCGACTGAGTGCTCCAGAATACAAACATCAAAGTACAGTACACCGAGTAAACAATAATACATTGCTTGCAGTAATGGAGTAGCAGGCATTCAAGTGTAAAACAGAGTAATGGTTGGTAAATAGCTGCCATCCAACACAGTAGTCATTGTTCATGGGGGTATAAAGAGCGAAGCATCAAACAGAGATAAAGTATCCCCCACTATACCAAGCACTGGGGTAGTGACTGTAACATCGAAAAACATCAAGCATGGAAATGCCAAAGAAAACCAAAGAAAAACAGGAATCATAACACAAGACAATAACTAAAACTGAAATAATGAAATAAATGCTCCAAAAGGGTACGGAACTACAAGATCCTCAACCTAGGTCTGAACCCCGTTTGGGGGCGAGCAAACTCCCAGATAGCCCCAGCCCGAAGGCATAGGGTCTCAGGGGGACCAAGACTTCCATTTAAGGTCATATACCGGCATGGTGTCCAAAATTGTATGGGAAATCCTCTCCATTAACTGTATTGCAGCCATCCTCTTGAGCACCCGCTCCCATGCAACCGTAGGCGAACGCCAGAATAAGGCAATCGACCAGTGTACTGCACTAAAGAGAGTATGGGAGAGCTTTTGCTCTGGGGGGGTAGAGCCTGGGATATCAGCAAGAAAGAGGCACATTTGGAAGGTAAGCGTGACAGGGGTGCCAATGATACCCGACACTCTGTCCTGCACTTTCTGCCAGAGGGTTCTGAGAGCTGGGCAGCTCCAAAAAATATGGAGATGAGTGCCTGAATCAGGGCAACCCCGAAAACAAGAACCAGAAACGGTGGGGAAGAAGGTATGCAGCTTCGCAGGGGTGTAATACCACCTGGTATGGAGCTTCAACACCGTTTCCTTCACCGCCTCGGACCTGGTACACTTATGCATGTTAGAAATTCTGCGAGACCACTCCTCCGAGGAGACTACCTCTCCCGTCTCCAGTTCCCATTTAAGTATGGCCGCAGATTTCTCCGAAAGGCCCACATCCGTAAGGGATAAGTATAAGATGGAAATACCGCCCCTATCTCTAGATCCCGGTCCACATAGTCTCTCAAATAAGGTGTCCGCCCCCCAGGTGGCCCTCGGGAAATAAGTGTTATAATAATGTCTAATTTGCAAGTAGCGAAAAAATTCAGAGTTAGGTAGGGCATGAGAGGACCGGAGGGATCCGAAAGACCGAAAGGTCCCCCTGACATGTAGGGAACCGTAGGTGATCAGATCCCCCCTAGTCCATAATGCAAAACCAGCATAATCCTGGAGGGCCGCAGGGAACTCAGGGTTCCCGATAAATGAGGCCAGTTTTGGGTTAGGGGGACGAAGTGAGAACTTCCCACTGTACAGGGACCATAGGCGAAGTGACTGACTCACAACTGTATTCAGGGCTGAGAGCTCTTTAATGTGTAAGGATTTATTCCAGAGAAGACCGGGGAGGTAATAGGGGATCACCGAGGCCCGTTCAAAGCGCAACCAGGGCACTGATCTCGGGGAATAGTGCCATTGGGCAAGCTGGAGAAATCTGGCTGAAAGGTAGTACAACCAGATGTTCGGTAAACCCAGGCCTCCCCTGTCTCTACTCCTGTATAACATATGTTTGCCCAAACGAGGTTTTTTGTTGTGCCAGACAAACTTATTAATATCACTTTGTAAAGATTCCAGGGTGAGACGGGAAATATAATTGGGCAGGGATCTAAATAAAAATAATAGTTTAGGGAGGATCGACATCTTAACCGCCTGAACCCTGCCCAAGAATGAAATATGGTAAGAGTCCCAGGTGTGTAACAGTTGTCTAACTCGGGAAAACATAGCCGGGTAATTAGCAAGGTATATTTTATGGCTAGAAGCCGCTAGCTTAATCCCCAGATAAGAGAAGGTCTGGCAATCCATAGGAAAACCAAAGTTCGCTTGAATCTGAGCTGCTATCTGTTGGGGAAAATTAATTGGCAGAGCTGAACATTTCGTGAGGTTAACTCCCAGACCAGACAGACCCCGGAAATCATGCAGGACTGAAACTAAGTTGGGTATGGAGACCATGGGGTCCGTCAAAAACAGGAGTACATCATCCGCATACATGCTCAGCTTAAATTCCTGATCGCCCTTAACATAGCCCCTAATATCAGGGTTGAGGTTGATCGCCCGAGCCAGAGGTTCTATGGCGAGGGCGAACAGCAAGGGCGATAACGGGCACCCCTGCCTGGTTCCACGACCCAGTGTAAAATAGTCTGAGTTGCAGCCTGGCAGCTTGATTCGGGTGCGGGGGTGGTGGTAAAGTGCCCTAAAGCCATGCACAAAGGCTCCGGAAAAACCAAATCTCCCTAAAGCCAGTTCTAGATAGGACCACAACACACTATCGAACGCTTTGTGGATATCAAGGCCCAACAGTAACACTCTACGGGAAAATAGATCAGCATCCTGAATGACATTAGAGGCAAGCCTGATATTATCCGTGATCTGTCTGGTCGGTATAAAACCCGTTTGGTCAGGGGAGACTAGAGAGGTGATTATCTTAGAGAGCCTGTCGGCCAAAATGCGCCCAAAAATCTTGAGGTCGGTGTTGATAACCGAAATCGGCCTATAATTCTGTGGAAGAGTGTGGTCCCTGTTCGGCTTGGGGATCAGAGACATATTCGCCAAGAGCATGTCATCCGGGAAGGTATTACCCTCAAGGATATGATCGAACATGGCCCTGAGGTACGGTGTCAGGGAGTCCTGAAATTTCTTATAGTACTGGGCCGAGAATCCATCTGGCCCGGGGGTTTTGGAGGGTTTAAGGGATTTGATAACTTTAGAGATTTCCTGATCAGAGCACGGGGCATTCAATGCTTGAATCTGGACCGTAGACAATTTAGGGAGCGGTATCTCCTCCAGCCAAGCCTCGAGGGCCCGGTCCGGAGGGGAGGCCGGGGGGGAGAGAAGGTCAGCGTAAAACTTGGAAAAAATTTTAAGGATCTCAGCTGGGTGGGAAACTGCAGTGCCTTGAGCGTTTCTTAATCTGTATGTATGCGGTGCTTGAATAGATTGGTTCAACTTTCTAGCAAACATAGCTGAGGCCGAGCTGCTGTGTAACAGAAACTTGGCCTTAGACCAGCGCAAAGCTTTCTCTGTTCTGTCAGACAAAATTCTGTCAAGTTCTAGTCTGTGCGAGTTGATTTGTAAGAGAATGTTAGGGTCGTGATCTTGAGAATGTAAGTGATAAAGTCTGTCCAGTTCGATCGTGAGTCTGCGAATGTCTGCCAACCTTTGCCTATTCCTTTCTGCCGCTAACTGAATCAGGTGCCCCCTGACCACTACCTTATGAGCGGCCCACAGTATGGGGGGGGACACCTCATTCGTATCATTATGAGCAAAATACTCTGTAATATGGGAGGAAATCTGCGTTAACACGCTTGGGTCTGAAAGAAGTGCCTCATTTAGTCTCCAACCCGCCACTGAGGGCTTAAGGCCCATGTGGGACAGGTCTAGGGATACCATCTGATGGTCTGACCATGGGCAGGGGTGGATGGATGCAGCCGTGGAGTTTGCCAGGAGAATTGCAGAACAGAATAAATAATCCAGCCTGGAATAACTGTCATGAGGGTGAGAATAAAATGTATACTCCCTGGCCCCCATGTTATGGGCCCTCCAAGAGTCTGTCAAGTTATGGGAAAGAAGCAATGTTTTTAGAGACTTCGAGAAGGCGTTAGCGGAGCCTCTGTCCCTACTACGGTCAAGCACTGAGTGAGCTACCAGGTTGAAATCACCCCCCACTATCATGTGGGGAGAAATATAACCATCCAGGACCCGGAAGAACGCTTTAAAAAAAGCTAGTTGTGAGTCATTGGGTGCATAAACATTTGCTAGGGTAACCTGTTTACCTTGCAAGGAACCCTGAAGGATGATAAATCTGCTCTCAGGGTCCTTATACATTCTGTCCATGTTAAACTGAACCCCATTGCGTAAAAAAATAGCCACCCCTCGGGATCGGGATGCATAAGTGGAGTAATAACCACGAGAATAAGCCTTATCGAAAAATGAGGGGTGATTACCCGTAGAGAAATGTGTCTCCTGGAGGAGCAACACATCTGCCCGCAACTGTTTGTAGGCACTAAATGCTTTTTTACGTTTTTGAGGGGAGTTAAACCCCTTAACATTATGTGAGACTATCTTAATCCCCATTGATCATTTTGAGGGGAAAGCAAAACCCAATAGAGGCTATTAACTCCGATCCCGAGGGGGGGGGTGAAAGATAAACATACACACATTGGACAATCCAATAGGCCGCACTGCAGCGGAAGACTACTAGCGTATATAAAGAAGTGTTTCCAGAGGATCTTAACCTTAGGTATTCTAATGATATAACAAAAAAGTGTCCCGTACCAGAAAATAAAAACAACCAAAAAAAACATAGTGAACATATAAACCATTGGGGTCGGGAGGGGATAGACCATCCCGACATAAAGATAAACCATATCTGCCAGGTGAGTGACCTTCCTGAACAGTAGGACCTCCTGGTCCAACACTCTCGGCCACCCGAGAGGAGACAGATGGCGGGGAGGAGCAGGGACTAACTTGCCTCCACTCACCCCAACCCTCAACTCTCCCGCGGGGACGCAAGAGTGGGGGGAAAAACAAGCGCGGGCCCAATATCTCCGCACAGCGGGGACTAGGTAGCGCCAATGGTGCATCCAGAAAAGCGCATTGGGCCATAGGGGGGAAGGGTGTCAAAAGTACAGTGTTCTAAGAAGAAAACCCCCCCAGCTGGCCTCCAAACCAGTCCACCAGTCCCATCAAATCTCAGGCCGGGGGAAAAAAGAGGAAAAGAAAAGCAACCGGGCCAACGGGTTAAATATCAAAGTGCAAAAGAAAACAAAAATTACAAGACCCGTCTTCACATGAGGTGGGCTCTAAGGTTTTGCCTTTGCCTCCTGCGGTCTCTGTTCGGAGAAGGAGTGGCCCATATGGCCGAAGGGCGAGGTGTAGAGGGCATCCTGGGCAGGTCCTCCTTCGCCATGAGTCCCAGCTTGACCAGGAGCTCCTTGCCCTCCTGAATGGTGGAAACAGAGTACGTGGTGCCGTTATGGATAACCTGAAGTTTGAATGGAAATCCCCATCTGTACCGGATTCGTGCTTCCTGCAGGGGAGTCGTGATTTCTTTAAATTTGCGCCTCTTGTCCAGGGTCGCCGGGGAAATGTCCGGGTAGATTTGGATCTTGACCCCCTCCAAGGTAATGTTGGGGGTGGCTCGAGAAGCCCTTAGGATCTCCTCCTTCACCAAATAATCCTTGAGACACAAAATAATGTCCCTTGGAGGTTTGTCTTCAGGGGGCTTGGGCCGCAAAGCTCTATGCAGTCTGTCACAGGTAAATGCAGAGATAGGAGAAGCAGGCAGTAGGGATTGAAACAGCTTCAGCACGGCAGGGGCTATATCAGTTATGGCCTCCGGGACCCCCCTGAGCCTCAGGTTGTTACGTCTGTTTCTATTGTCAAGGTCCTCCAAGTGGCCCTGGAGCTGGGAGACCAACTCTGAGAGGGTTTCATGATCCCTGCGGAGGTCAGAGTATGCAAGCTGCAGCTCATCATGCTTTGTTTCCAGTAAGTCAGTTCTGCCTCCTAAAACAGCAAGCTCCTGTTGCAATGTGCTGGTGGACTTATGGAGTTCGGTTTGAAACTTCTCCGCCAGTTTTGTATACATAGCTGTGAGGCTGTCATCTAGGTCCGCTTTGGTGAGTTGTAAAGAGTACTCACCATCCCTGATCGAATGTGCAGGGGAGGCTGCAGGGCTGCCTCTGAGCTCCGGCGTGCGTCCCAGGTCAGCGCCATCTTGGGAATTCCCCGCCATCTCCCGGGCCCTGAGGAGATAGTTTGTGAGGGACCGCTGTGCTGGTTTCCCGCGACGGGACTTGGCGGACGGCATGCACCGATCTTTCCTCCGGGGGTGCAGGTACTTCAGGTGCTCAAACAGTGCGTTAAACGGCCCCGGGGAGTGAGATAGCGTCCCCGCTGAGACGGAGCTCCGCTCAAGTGCGACCTTCCAGGTTCGCGCCGCGCATGCGCCCCCGCGGAACTACGATTTTTTAGGGAAGGGGAACCGTAGGGTCATCCCATCCTGTGTAGAAAGTTGTGCGTCAGATTTTTCCTGATCCTAATGGGACATACAGTACGTAGGATTTCTGTACTCAGATGACTATGATGCATCAGAAAGGGCATTTCATTAAAATTATGTTTTTTTTTAATTTATAATAACATTTTTGAAATGTATTAATATGTTAATGTTATTTGTTTCCATTTTTTTGTATTAAAAAAAAATAATGTTTCAATTTTTTATACATGATAAATGTATTTTATTCTTTGTTTGTAATAGGAGTAAAGATAATAAACTTATACCATTAAATAAAAAACACTTGGATAAAATTAATTGTATTAATATATATATTTATTTGTAAGGATTTTCATAACCAAACAGTATACAACATTATATAATCAACACAATCGCAATCTATTAAAATAATATCTAAAGTTTTTTTTAATATAGTTTTTAAGAAGATGAAATGTTTATTAACATAATAAAACAAATATGACATTTAACGCTTAATTTTGTAACATTTGGAAAGCGTGTCATATATTTTCTCACTACCGCACTAGTTTCCGGCCTTTCCACTGGTGCAATGTTTTTGGGCATATCAATATTTTTGGATGTCCATTAACTTGTTATTGTCCCCTCTATAATAGAAATCATGGTTGCCAGCATTATGAATGTATGTTCAGTATCCATTTTTTCTGAACTATCCCTTTTTTGCGACCTCTGGGAAACTCCAGGTTTTTCCCTTTCCACCAAAATCTCCTCACCACTAGCACCCTTTTTTTTGTCAGAGCAGGTTCCGTATCACATTATGATTGTGGTATAATGCCGCCAATTTAGTTCTGACATCCATAGAATCCATTCTAAAATGTATTCTTTTTGGACGATATTTTAGAATCATACTATGATACGTTTCCATATAACACCTGTCTTACAAAAAAAGTGAGATGTTTCATGTCCTTTTCCAATTGGGCATTCATAACAATTGTGGATAATGCATGAAATGCAGGTGTATGTTGGCTTAACCCAGGGAACAGTCGGAGAATGCACATCAATCTCATCATGCAGGCATTTGTGTTCTGTATCTCCAATTTTCCATACATGGACATTTACTATATGATGTACTAGAGATTCCCAAGGAACTTTAAAACGCTCCTCGCTTCCTTCGCAAGCTCTACTACACCAATAGAAATGGGTCAGTATGGCTCCAATCCATGGCAAAATTGGATGATACGATTTTTTTTTTTGTACATTTGCATCAATTTTCGTTTCACATTTTTAACATAATGCCAGATGTCGAATTGATGATTGATATTTTGGTATTTTAATTTTGTTAATAATTTGCGTAATGTGGTGTGTCGATCTGTTCTCACAAATAGAAGATCTACGGTAATTTTTTTCCAATTATACGATCTAAACTTTTTCTGAATCCAAATTTCTCCATTGCAACAGATGAAGTAGTTTGAGACACCAGCACCAACTCAAAATCCACATTTTTTTTTGGTAAAGAGATCCATGAAAGTATATGTTGAGTATTTAGTCGAAAAAACTGGACTATCACATTGGCCATCCCGGACAAGAAACAATAGTTTGGCTGTCAATTCATTGATCACACTGACATTATTTTCTTGTCAACTGTAATCAATAGATTTAAAAATGTATTTGTTTTGTGCTATATTGTAAGAAGATTTGCCAAATATATGAATTCCACAAAAATCTAAAATTTCTGTAACTTTCGTATAACTACCTCCAAAGACACAGATTGATCCAGCCAGCAAAATGTTACCAGCAGGATACTGTTTGATTTTGGGCTGGCTTTCCCACAGCTTCATTTGATGTTCTGCACATGTCGAAAAGATACAGTAGATACCATTGTTCCAATTATATTCTTTTAAATTTTTTCAATTTTTGAAAAACATTCAGGATCAGGACATCTCATCTGATATAATAATTGATCTAGGTTGCTTTCAAAAATAATTTAAAAAAAATCTTTAACCAAATTAAGCGGATAAGTCAGAGTGTTTTCTGGATGTGTGTCTTCAACACTCTCACAGTAACTAATACCGCCTTTCTGTGGTATATCACAATCCGACAGGTGGAAACTAGGGTCTTCATAATATGTGAATTTTCTTTTTTGTCTGCTTTCTGGACTGTCATCCTCTGCCATAAAAGGAGATCTCTTATTCTTTGTGGTTTCCAAATTTGGTGTCACGCTAGGTGAGGGTGATAATACCATACTGGTTTGTGGTTCTGATCTTTTTTCATGATGTAATGGTGTTGAACCATCAAGGGGTATCACTACATCTTCTTCCAACTTGCACTACGAATGGTCCAAACTTGTCACTCTTTCACTTGCTATTTTGCAATAACTGTCTTCTGATTCAGATACTGCAAAGTGAAATGGCCCTGTTTGAGTGCCTGCATCTTTCGTTAACACTCTCGATAACTGCGAGTAGTGAGAAAAAGGCCTTCGCGCTACTATTTACAGGTCAAGTTGATCAATAAACAACAGGGTAAATAAACCTCATATATAAAAAATCAATATAGAAAATAAATCAAAAGGCATAAAATAAATAATACAATAAATAAGTGCACGTGCACGTATCACAGTAAGGTGCTAGAAACTGCAGCTGAACCTGATAGCATTACACATCTGACTCTCGATAACTGGCATTTACATCTTGTGGTGTCAGGTTTGGATTGTGTAATTAACGGCATTAGATAATTAATTTGTTTAATTTTGGTCAGTTTTTTTTCCATTTGTTTTCGGAGGCTGTATCTGTCGCAGTTTCAATAAAAATAGTAGGGACTGCTTCTGGTCTTAATTTTCTTTTCTTGCCTTCAACAGTAAAAGAATCATTGCTGAAGTGTGCAGAATACATACGATAACTGTTTCCACGACAGTCTTTTTGTATTAATGGAATACATTCCTCAGTCATTTCTGGCTCCATTCCAGCATTTCCAAGCCAAATTCTAATCTCTTTACCATCCTTAGGAAAGGTGTAATAATTTATATTGGTCGGTGGTTTTTGAAAACCAGTGTTGTGGCTGCAAAATTTTGTAAAACAGCTAGGCATTTCTATGGAATAAATAAGAATAAGATTAAAGAATGTAACATAAATTAATTGAATTTTTTATTTAAATTTTCTATAAAAAAAATAATATTTGGAATTAATAAACATATTGACCTAATTTAATTAAACTGAAACTACTAAATAATATTTTAAATATTTAATAATTTTATTTTTAAAAAAATGTAATTTTAATAAGATTAATTTGTTTCATACTTACTTTGATTTCTACATTGTATCTAAAAAAAATGTATTATAATAACATTTAAGATTTTTAAATAAATACATTATTATATTGTGATATGAAAAAAAAAACAAAGAATCATAATAATTTAAAAAAAAATGTAATTTTATTGATCGTAAACATAAATAAATGTAATATAAACATACATTTAAAAATAAATGTTTTAACATAAACATTTTACATACATGAAAAGTTCATATCATATTTTAACATAATTTTATATTCATGAATGGTTGTCTAAATGACAAATCCAATTGTCAACAACAAAATGGAGTGGAATGACATTTAAATTGAACAATGAAATAGAGAGCCAAAAATAGAATGAGAGACACACATTATAATAAGAGAGATAAGGGGGTGATAAATAGAGAGAGAGAGAGAGAGAGAAGGGAGAGATAGAGAGAGAAGGGAAAGAGAAGAAAGAGAGAGAGAGAAAAGAGAGAAGAGAGAAGGGAAAGAGAAAAGATAGAGAGAAGGGAAAGAGAAGAGAGAGAGAAGGGAAAGAGAAGAGAGAGAGAGAGAAGGGAAAGAGAAGAGAGAGAGAAGGGAAATAGAAGGGAGAGGACAGAGAGAGAGAGAGAGACATAACAAACATACATTACACAATACAATGTAATTTTATACATTAAAAATTTTACAAACAATTCTTTATTTGTATGGAATTTCAATACTAAAATCCCATTGTCTGAGAGAGAGAAGGGAAAGAGAAGGAAGAGAGAGAGGGGGGAGGAGAAGGGAGAGAGAGAGAGAGAGAGAGAGAGAGAGAGAGAGAGAGAAGGTAAAGGGAAGGCAGAGAGAGGAAAGAGAAGAGAGAGAAGGGTAAGAGAAGCGAGGGAGAGAGAGAGAGAGAGAGACGGTAAAGAGAAGGGAGAGAGGGGGAAAGAGTAGAGATGGGGGGAAGAGAAGGGAGGGAGGGAGAGAGAGAGAGGGGGGGTAAAGAGAAGAGAGAGAGAGGGAGAGAGAGGAAAGAGAAGGGGGAGAGAGGAAAGAGAAGAGAGAAAAGGGGGAAGAGAAGGGAGGGAGAGGGAGAGAAAGATGGTAAAGAGAAGGGAGAGAGGGGAAAGAGAAGAGAGAGGGGGAAGAGAAGGGAGTGAGAGAGAGGGGGGTAAAGAGAAGAGGGAGAGAGGAAAGAGAAGAGAGAGAGAGGGGAAGAGAAGGGAGAAAGAGAGCGAGAGAGAGGGGGGTAAAGGGAAGGAAGGGAGAGAGAGAGGGAGAGAGAGAGAGGGAGAGAGAGAGAGGGAGGGGGAGAGAGGGAGAGGGGGGAGAGAGTGAGGGGGGAGAGAGAGAGAGGGAGGGGGAGAGAGGGAGAGAGAGAGGGGGGGTAAAGAGAAGGGAGGGAGAGCGAGGGAGAAGAGAGGGAGAGAGAGGGGAGAGGGAGGGAGGGAGAGAGAGAGGGGGTGAGAGAGAGGGAAAGAGAGAAGAAGAGAGAGAGAGGGGGAGGAAGGGAGGGGGAGAGAGAGGGAGAGAGAGATGGGGGGTAAAGAGAAGGCAGGGAGGGAGAGAGAGGGAGAGAGAGGGAGAGAGAGGAAGAGAGAGGGGGAGGGAGGGAGAGAGAGATGGAGAGGGAGTGAGGGAGAGAGGGAAAGGGAGGGAGAGAGGGAGAACCTAAAGAGAAGAGAGAGAGATAACAAACAGACATTACACAAAAAAATATAATTGACTACATATAACATTTTACTAACAATTTATTATTTGTATGGAATTTTAATACTAAAATCCCAATGTCGTAGAGAGAGAGGGGGGGGGGGAGGAATGGAGAGAGAGAGAGGGGGGAGATAGAGGGAGAAGGGGAGGGAGAGAGAGAGAGAGAGCGTGAGAAAGAGAGAGAGAGGGAGGGGGAGAGGGGAGGGGGGAAGGGAGCGGGGGGAGGGGGAGGGAGAGGGAGAGGGAGAGGGAGGGAGAGGATGGGTGGAAGGCTGGAATTGGGGAATGGGGGAAATGGAGGAAGGGAGGGAGGATGTTAGTAAGCAAGGAACGAACGGTGTAAGGGAGGGAGGGCTGTAACATGGAAGAAGATAGTAAGGAAGAGAGATAGATTACATAAAAATAAAACGGCACATTATCAAAATTAGTTAAACATCAAGTTCGATTTTGGCATGGTTTTGAAAAATCAAATCCACTTGTCTTTGCAATCTATGGAAAAAAAAAAAAATATTTAAATGTATGAAAATAAAATAAAAGACATTTTACAGATACATGTTGATCAAATTATAATATATATATATATATATATATATATATATATATATATATATATATATATATAAATTACACACACACACACACACTTTTTTTTATATTTTGCTGCTTCGTATGCGATATAGAATATATATATATATATATATATATATATATATATATATATATATATATATATAAAATGTAAAAATTTTATATATTACCTGAAAAAAAGCTATAGAATAAAATGCTCCCCGAGATGTCTGTTACAAGCTCTTTAGTATCTGTAATGTCATTAACAAAAGAATTAGCGTTAGTACCTCAAATTAAGCCTTATTAGAAATCAATAAATGTTTACAACAATATATACAATTCATTTATATATAAAAACATTTTAATAACAAAGAATATAATTATTAAAATTGAATTTTACTTTTTAAATACCTTTAAATGAAATGCAGCAAGCACTGACCTATATAAATTTCTGCTTTACGCATAGCATTCAAAAATAAAATAGAATCTAAGAAAAAAAAAACATAAATGTGAAATTAATCATAAAATAACAAATACATTCTTCTTAGAATTTAATTTAAAATGTAATTTCATATACAGCAAGAACATATAAATTACACATTTTTAAAATAATCTAAAATTATAATTCAAAAATACAAAAAAAAATTACAAAGTTTTAAAAATGAAATTAAAAGTTTTCCCTAAATAAATATATAATTAATTTTATTTTAAGTCATAGAACTATTTTTTATCGTTTTGCGTATAATAAAAAAAACAAATAAATAAATAAATTATTAGACGTGACAATTACAATTTGGATTAAATAACAAATATAAATACAAACTAATCGCTGATTATCTTTTAACAATATATAAAAGATAAAAAAAATAATCTTAGATACAATATACTGTTTAAAAGATGTGCAGCGATTAATAACAGTTAAAAAAAAAAAAAAAAGATTTATAAACAAGTATGCACTTTTACATTTCATTCGAAATTTCTCCCCCTGTCCGCCGTATCTCCTTGTCCTGTCCGTGTTATCAGGTAATACTGACCAGGTATACTAGTCAGTATTACCATTTTGCCCTCGTTTGAAATGGTGGTTTTGGAACTGCCCTCCGAACGTGACTGTCATAATAACGTCACTTCCGGTTTCAAAATCACGCGATAACTCACGCCAGGCCGCCGTACTGACTCCTGGGAACAATCACACAAGCTCCCAGGAGACAGTGCGGATAGAGGAAATGCTGAAATAGCTGCAATCACCACATCCAGGAACTAGACAACATGAGAAGAAAAACCAAGGTACAGTAGAAAAAAAAAGGTTCAGTTTTTACATTAGGACATCTATTTAATCAGCTTGAGCTATTGTCTTAAAATCGGGTGGAGCTCCGCTTTAATAAGTACAACACTATCCAGCTCAGTCAGCCTTTCCTTCTGAGGATGTTTTCCTAGGAATGGTATCCATAATGCAAGCTGATCAGCGGTGTATTGTGCCACCTGCACAGTGTACACCTGAAGCTACCCCAATTGCTGGTGTTGTTCTGGTCCTATACCACAGGCAGCTGCAGAAATTACAGTCGGTGTATTGTGCCACCTGCACAGTTTACACCTGAAGCTACCCCAATTGCTGGTGTTGTTCTGGTCCTATACCACAGGCAGCTGTAGCAGTTACAGTCGGAGTATTGTGCCACCTTCACAGTTTACACCTGAAGCTACCCCAATTGCTGGTTTTGTTCTGGTCCTATACCACAGGCAGGCAGCTGCAGTAATTACAGTCGGTGTACTGTGTCATCTGCACAGTGTGCACCTAAAGCTACCCCAATTGCTGGTGTTCTGCTGATCCTATACCGCAGGCAACTCCAGTAATTACAGCTGGTGTATTGTGTCATCTGCACAGTGTGTAACTAAAGCTACCCCAATTCCTGGTGTTCTTCAGATCCTATACCACAGGCAGGCAGCTGCAGTAATTACAGTTGGTGCACTGTGTCATCTGGACAGTGTGCACCTGAAGCTACCCCAATTGCTGGTGTTGTTCTGTTGTTCTGGTCCTATACCACAGGAAGCTGCACTAATTACAGTCGGTGTATTGTGCCACCTGCACAGTGTACACCTGAAGCTACCCAATTGCTTGTGTTCTCCTGGTCCTATAGCACAGGCAGCTGTAGCAGTTACAGTCGGTGTATTGTGCCACCTGCACAGTGTACACCTGAAGCTACCCCAATTGCTGGTGTTGTTCTGGTTCTATACCACAGGCAGCCGCAGCAATTACAGTCGGTGTATTGTGCCACCTGCACAGTGTACACCTGAAGCTACCCCAATTGCTTGTGTTGTTCTGGTCCTATACCACAGGCAGCTGCAGCAGTTACAGTCGGTGTATTGTGCCACCTGCACAGTTTACACCTAAAGCTACCCCAATTGCTGGTGTTGTTCTGGTCCTATACCACAGGCAGCTGTAGCAGTTACAGTCGGTGTATTGTGCCACCTGCACAGTGTACACCTGAAGCTACCCCAATTGCTGGTGTTGTTCTGGTCCTATACCACAGGCAGCTGCAGTAATTACAGTCGGTGTATTGTGCCACCTGCACAGTGTACACCAGAAGCTACCCCAATTGTTGGTGTTGTTCTGGTCCTATACCACAGGCAGGCAGCTGCAGTAATTACAGTCGTTGTACTGTATCATCTGCACAGTGTACACCTAAAGCTACCCCAAGTGTTGGTGTTGTTGACATCCTATACCACAGGCAGGCAGCTCCAGTAATTACAGTCGGTGTACTGTGTCATCTGCACAGTGTGCACCTAAAGCTACCCCAATTGCTGGTTTTATGCTGATCCTATACCGCAGGAAGTTCCAGTAATTACAGTTGGTGTATTGTGTCATCTGCACAGTGTGCAACTACAGCTACCCCAATTGCTGGTGTTCTTCAGATCCTATACCACAGGCAGGCAGCTGCAGTAATTAAAGTCGGTGTACTGCGTCATCTGCACAGTGTGCACCTAAAGCTACCCCAATTGCTGGTGTTCTGCTGATCCTATACCGCAGGCAGCTGCAGTAATTGCAGTTGGTGTACTGTGTCATCTGCACAGTGTGCACCCAAAGCTACCCCAATTGCTGGTGTTCTCATCTCCCTGCAGGCCATTAGTATGTCTGGAAAGCCAACAAGGAGAGGCAGACACTCACGAGCCACTAAAAGAGGGCAAGCAGGCTCTGTGTCTAGAGGCAACAGTGCTGGTCGTGGACACGGTGCATCATCATCAGCACGTGGCCATGGGACACGCTTGTCCTTATTTTCGGCAGCTGGATGTGTTGAGCTGCAACATGCTGAAGACTTGGTAGAGTGGAGGACCAAGCCCTCCTCATCCTCCTCATCCTCTCTCACCCAGGCTCAGGGTACTGGCAAAGCAGCTGCCAACGCGGCCTCTTCCCTCGTCTCAATGGCATCAGTCACTCCTTCCCTAGACCCACCATGTCCTCCTGAGGAGTCCCCCAAACTGTTTGAGCACAGTGTTGTGTACATGCTCCAAGAGGATGCCCAGCATTTTGAAGGCTCTGATTATGATACCCAGCTAGAGAAAGGCAGTAGCATGAGCCCAGAGAGAGGCGATGCCCAAGAAGGACAGCAATCTGGCAGTCATGTTCCATCAGCTGCAGCATACTGCCATATTTGCTCCAGTGATGAGGAGGGAGGGGATGATGAGGTCAATGACACCACGTGGGTGCCTGATAGGACAGAGGAGGAGGAGTCACATCTCCAATGAGGCAGGATGCCCTCCAGGGGCTAGCACTTAAACTGCTGCCTTTTCAGGTGGTAGATCCGGGCCCCCTTACGTGAGTTTGTGCAATGTGCGGTTTCTCAGTGGCAGGTTCCCAAACGTCACTTTTTCTCACGAAAGGCGATTCCGGCTCTCTACTGGCATGTGGAAGGCAATGTCCATGCTTCGCTCGACAGGGTGGTCAGTGGTAAGGTACATATTACTAGTGATGGACGAACTTCCGACGGGACGTTTCGCGAACGCGAAACGCGAACGGGCACAAACGTTCGCGAAAACGACCGTTCGCCGCGGGCTCCATTGACTTCAATGGGAGGCGAATTTCGCAAACCTTTAGGTCGAATTTGCGGCCACGGGGTAATTATTAGGGGGTAGCACGTAGTCCCACCACCTGGACAATAGCATAATACATGTATGAGGTGAATTTGGGATCGATAACTACAAGCATTTTTTTTTTATTTGGGAAATTGTTCTGACAATTCAGGACTATGGAGCTAATGAAGGCAATGGAGGAGAGGGAAGGTCAGGGACCAGGGTAGGCAAACAAGAGGGTGCTGGAGATACAGAGCACTGACAGCAGCACCGTAATACAGAGCACTGACATCAGCACCGTGACATACAGCGCTGACAGCAGCTCCGTGACATACAGCGCTGACAGCAGCTCCGTGACATACAGCGCTGACAGCAGCTCCGTGACATACAGCGCTGACAGCAGCTCCGTGACATACAGCGCTGACAGCAGCTCCGTGACATACAGCGCTGACAGCAGCACCGTGACATACAGCGCTGACAGCAGCTCCGTGACATACAGCGCTGACAGCAGCTCCGTGACATACAGCGCTGACAGCAGCACCGTGACATACAGCGCTGACAGCAGCTCCGTGACATACAGCGCTGACAGCAGCACCGTGACATACAGCGCTGACAGCAGCTCCGTGACATACAGCACTGACAGCAGCTCCGTGACATACAGCGCTGACAGCAGCTCCGTGACATACAGCGCTGACAGCAGCACCGTGACATACAGCGCTGACAGCAGCTCCGTGACATACAGCGCTGACAGCAGCTCCGTGACATACAGCGCTGACAGCAGCTCCGTGACATACAGCGCTGACAGCAGCTCCGTGACATACAGCGCTGACAGCAGCACCGTAAGCAGCCCCAGGAGGAAGTCAGCACAGCACAGGGATGGTGTGATCCCCTCATAATAAGAACCCCCAGGAGGAAGTCAGCACAGCACAGGGATGGTGTGATCCCCTCATAATAAGAACCCCCAGGAGGAAGTCAGCACAGCACAGGGATGGTGTGATCCCCTCATAATAAGAACCCCCAGGAGGAAGTCAGCACAGCACAGGGATGGTGGGAGCCCCTCATAATAAGAACACCCAGGAGGAAGTCAGCACAGCACAGGGATGGTGGGAACCCCTCATAATAAGCAGCCCCAGTAGAAATATGACACCGCTCAACCTCTTCAAAGAGGAGGGTAGGGGCATATAGTACGGTGTGCTTTTTTGGGTCAGGGAAGTGAGCCAAATGAATTAAGAAGGTCTGTGTGCTTGATTCCAAAAATTGTTTATAGACATATACATGGTCTACTGATCACATGTGTTGAATTCCTCCGAGATCCATGCCTCATTCATTTTTAGAAATGTGAGGTAGTTAACACTGTGGTGAGCTAGGCGAGTACGCTTATCGGTCACAATCCCCCCTGCTGCGCTGAACGTCCTTTCGGACAGGACACTGGATGAGGGGCAAGCCAACAGTTCGATTGCAAATTGGGCAAGCTCTGGCCAGAGGTCAAGCCTGCCCACCCAGTAGTCTAGGGGTTCATCACTCCTCAGAGCGTCCACATCGGCCGTTAACCCAATGTAGTCGGACACCTGACGGTCTAGGCGTTCCCTGATGCTGGATCCGGATGACACCTGTCGATGGGTCGGCTGAAAGAATGACCTCATATCCGAAGTCACCAACACATCTTCAAACCGGCCTCTTCTTGCAGGCGCTGTTGGATTGGTACCCGCAAATCCTTCTCTGGGAGTGGGAATTGCTCCTCTGCCAGCGCACGCAAAAGCAGAATGCAGCATTTCTCGAAGCAAGGCCTGGAAGTGCTGCATTCTGACAGCCCTCTGCGACGGCGGTAACATTTCCGCCATTTTGTGTTTGTACCGGGGGTCTAAGTACGTTGCCACCCAGTACTGGTCCTTGACCCTCATGCTTTTTATACGGGGGTCCCTATTAAAACACTGGAGCATGAAGGCCCCCATTTGCACTAAAGTGGAAGCGGTGTGGTGGCCTGGCTCCTGCTCATCATCCAGGATAATGTCGTCCTCTTCATTCTCCTCTCCCCATCCTCGCACAACAGGGATCCCAGAAAGGTTTAAAGCATGCTCTTCTTGCTCCTGCTCATCCGCCCCGGCACCATCCTCCTCTGACTCCTCATCAGACTCCTGTTGTTGACTTGTCTCAGATAGAGTAGCCCCCCCTGGGAATTCATCCAGCATTGCGACTTCCTCATCTTCCCGCTCCTGCTCCTCCACAGCCTGATCAATGACACGACGCAATGCACGCTCCAGAAAGAAGGCATAAGGTACCATGTCACTGATGGCGCCATGGCTGCGACTGACCAGTTTGGTGATCTCCTCAAATGGCCGCAGAAGTCTGCATGTGTCGCGCATGAGCAGCCACTGGCGCGGTGAAAAAAAACCCAGCTCCCCAGAACCGTTTCTTTCGCAGAGTTCATACAGGTAGACGTTAACTGCACGTTTCTGCTGGAGCAGCCTATCAAGCATATAGAAGGTTGAGTTCCATCGCGTCGGGCAATCGCAAATAAGACGTCTGACCGGCAGATGGTGTCGCCGCTGAATGTCAGCAAGGCGAGCCATGGCCGTGTAAGATCTTCTGAAATGGGCCGAGATTTTCCTTGCCTGCCGCAAGATGTCCTGGACCCCAGGGTATTTGACAAGGAATCGCTGCACGACCAAGTTTAAGACGTGTGCCATGCACGGCACGTGCGTGATTTTGCCCTGTTTCAATGCGCTAAGCAGATTGGCACCGTTGTCACACACCACTTTACCAACTGTCAAATTGAGCGGTGTTAGCCACTCATCTGCCTGTGAACGCAAAGCTGAAAGGAGTGCCGGGCCAGTGTGGCTCTTTGCTTCCAGGCACAACAGACGCAGCACGGCATGGCAACGTCTCACCTGGCATGTGGAATAGGTTCTGGGGAGCTTGGGCGGTGCAGTGGAAGAGACGCTAGCAGCGGAAAAGGAGGAGGCAGCTGAGGAGGAGAGGGAGGAGGATGGAGTAGGAGGAGGAGAAGAAGAGTCAGGCCTGCATGCAATCCGTGGCGGTAAAACCAAATCTACACGGGTGCCACGGGTTACATGCTTGACGGCCGTCAGAAGGTTCACCCAGTGGGCAGTAAAACTGATATACCTTCCCTGCCCGTGTTTGCTAGACCACGTGTCTGTGGTCAGATGTATCTTGGCACCGACACTGTGTGCCAGAGATACATTCACTTGCCGCTGAACATGGCCATATAGCTCTGGGATGCCCTTCTCTGAGAAATACTTCCTTCCTGGGACCTTCCATTGTGGTGTTCCAATGGCCACAAATTTGCGAAAGGCCTCCGAGTCCACCAGTTTATATGGCAGTAGTTGGCGGGCTATGAGTTCTGACAAGCCAGCCGCCAACCGTTGGGCAAGAGGGTTATCCGGCGTCATCATTTTTTTACGCTCAAACATTAGGCCCACGGAAGCCTGCCTTTTTGCAGAAAAATGTGAGCTTGGCGTGATGGAAGGTGGAGTGGAGGACAATTGTGAGGAGAGAGGAGAAGGAGAAGTAGAAGACGAGGCTGGACGGTGAGAGCCTGCAGTGTGGCTTTGTGTGTTCCGTTGCTCCCACTGGGCTCGGTGATGGCTGCTCATGTGCCTTCTTAAGGCGGTCGTCCCTAGGTGAGTATTGGGCTTACCGCGACTAACGCGTTGACTGCAAAGATTGCAGATGGCAACGCTATTGTCAGCAGCGGACACGTTAAAAAAAGCCCACACTGCGGAGCCATGTGCCGGTGTCCTGGGAGCGCCAGATGTGACCGTACATGGTCGATGACTCGCTCCTGATACATTTGCAGTCTGCTTTGTCCCTGCTGTGCAATGTAAGTCATTGCTGCTTCTCCTCCCTATCTGCTGGTCCATATCTCCCTCTGAACTCCCCTCCTCTTCCTCTCTTGTGGGCACCCACGTGACATCACTAGACACGTCATCATCAACGTCACCTTCCCCACCGCTATAAGTAGAGTAGGCAGCAACACCGGGGACCAACCTCCTCCTTGGGCTGATCTGGGTACTGGCGTCAGACTGCTGAGTAGCGCTTGTTGCTACCTCCTCTTCCTGATCCAATACCAAGAGTGGCTGCGCATCAGAAATGTCCTCTTGATATGGATCGGAAAATAATTCCAGTGACTCAAGCGGAAGGTATGTGGTGGTGGTGGTGGTGGTCGTGTTGTTGGTGGTAGTGTCTTTGGGGGTGCACATAGCAGAGAGTGAAGAAGAGGGTGCAGATCGAGAGGATGAGGAGGGTGCAGAAGAATAAGGCTGAGTGAGCCACTCAACCAAGTCTGGTGCGTCCTTTAAAGTAATTGAACGCACCTTCTGCAACTTCCCACTTTGGCTCAAGGCTGTTGCTCCTGCCCTACCCCTACCACCCCTGCGGAAGGGCCTGCCTCTTCCTCTGCCTGTCATTTTTTAAATCACCCTGTGACAAAACTCTTAGTCCCTATACCGCTGAAGGACTGCTGCAGTATAGGGCAGCGGTCAGCAGTAGTGCACGGCAACCCTATGTATTGTGGACCGATAGCGGTCCTTACAGAACAGCAGACTGTAACGCACTCAGGCCTATGTACCGTAGCACCCTATACCAAGTTACCAGTCCTTATAAGAACTTTTGTGGACCAAGCAGGTTGTGTGTTAGTGATTAGCAGACTGTACGTCAGTCCCTATACCAATGAAGGACTGCTGCAGTATAGGGCAGCGGTCAGCAGTAGTGCACGTCAACCCTATGTATTGTGGACCGATAGCGGTCCTTACAGAACAGCAGACTGTACTGCACTCAGGCCTATGTACCGTAGCACCCTATACCAAGTTACCAGTCCTTATAAAAACTTTTGTGGACCAAGCAGGTTGTGTGTTAGTGATTAGCAGACTGTGCGTCAGTCCCTATACCGATGAAGGACTGCTGCAGTATAGGGCAGCGGTCAGCAGTAGTGCACGGCAACCCTATGTATTGTGGACCGATAGCGGTCCTTACAGAACAGCAGACTGTAACGCACTCAGGCCTATGTACCGTAGCACCCTATACCAAGTTACCAGTCCTTATAAGAACTTTTGTGGACCAAGCAGGTTGTGTGTTAGTGATTAGCAGACTGTACGTCAGTCCCTATACCAATGAAGGACTGCTGCAGTATAGGGCAGCGGTCAGCAGTAGTGCACGTCAACCCTATGTATTGTGGACCGATAGCGGTCCTTACAGAACAGCAGACTGTACTGCACTCAGGCCTATGTACCGTAGCACCCTATACCAAGTTACCAGTCCTTATAAAAACTTTTGTGGACCAAGCAGGTTGTGTGTTAGTGATTAGCAGACTGTGCGTCAGTCCCTATACCGATGAAGGACTGCTGCAGTATAGGGCAGCGGTCAGCAGTAGTGCACGGCAACCCTATGTATTGTGGACCGATAGCGGTCCTTACAGAACAGCAGACTGTAACGCACTCAGGCCTATGTACCGTAGCACCCTATACCAAGTTACCAGTCCTTATAAGAACTTTTGTGGACCAAGCAGGTTGTGTGTTAGTGATTAGCAGACTGTACGTCAGTCCCTATACCAATGAAGGACTGCTGCAGTATAGGGCAGCGGTCAGCAGTAGTGCACGTCAACCCTATGTATTGTGGACCGATAGCGGTCCTTACAGAACAGCAGACTGTACTGCACTCAGGCCTATGTACCGTAGCACCCTATACCAAGTTACCAGTCCTTATAAAAACTTTTGTGGACCAAGCAGGTTGTGTGTTAGTGATTAGCAGACTGTGCGTCAGTCCCTATACCGATGAAGGACTGCTGCAGTATAGGGCAGCGGTCAGCAGTAGTGCACGGCAACCCTATGTATTGTGGACCGATAGCGGTCCTTACAGAACAGCAGACTGTAACGCACTCAGGCCTATGTACCGTAGCACCCTATACCAAGTTACCAGTCCTTATAAGAACTTTTGTGGACCAAGCAGGTTGTGTGTTAGTGATTAGCAGACTGTACGTCAGTCCCTATACCAATGAAGGACTGCTGCAGTATAGGGCAGCGGTCAGCAGTAGTGCACGGCAACCCTATGTATTGTGGACCGATAGCGGTCCTTACAGAACAGCAGACTGTACTGCACTCAGGCCTATGTACCGTAGCACCCTATACCAAGTTACCAGTCCTTATAAGAACTTTTGTGGACCAAGCAGGTTGTGTGTTAGTGTTTAGCAGACTGTGCGTCAGTCCCTATACCGCTGAAGGACTGCTGCAGTATAGGGCAGCGGTCAGCAGTAGTGCACGGCAACCCTATGTATTGTGGACCGATAGCGGTCCTTACAGAACAGCAGACTGTACTGCACTCAGGCCTATGTACCGTAGCACCCTATACCAAGTTACCAGTCCTTATAAGAACTTTTGTGGACCAAGCAGGTTGTGTGTTAGTGTTTAGCAGACTGTGCGTCAGTCCCTATACCGCTGAAGGACTGCTGCAGTATAGGGCAGCGGTCAGCAGTAGTGCACGGCAACCCTATGTATTGTGGACCGATAGCGGTCCTTACAGAACAGCAGACTGTAACGCACTCAGGCCTATGTACCGTAGCACCCTATACCAAGTTACCAGTCCTTATAAGAACTTTTGTGGACCAAGCAGGTTGTGTGTTAGTGATTAGCAGACTGTACGTCAGTCCCTATACCAATGAAGGACTGCTGCAGTATAGGGCAGCGGTCAGCAGTAGTGCACGGCAACCCTATGTATTGTGGACCGATAGCGGTCCTTACAGAACAGCAGACTGTACTGCACTCAGGCCTATGTACCGTAGCACCCTATACCAAGTTACCAGTCCTTATAAGAACTTTTGTGGACCAAGCAGGTTGTGTGTTAGTGTTTAGCAGACTGTGCGTCAGTCCCTATACCGCTGAAGGACTGCTGCAGTATAGGGCAGCGGTCAGCAGTAGTGCACGGCAACCCTATCTATTGTGGACCGATAGCGGTCCTTACAGAACAGCAGACTGTACCGCACCCAAGCCTATGTACCGTAGCACCCTAGACAGACCAAGTTACCAGTCCTTATAAGAACTTTTGTGGAACAAGTGAGTTGTGAATGATTAGCAGACTGCAGCAGAAGGGCAGCAGTCAAGTATAATATTCTTTCTATATTTGGAAGAAAGAATATTATACGTGTACAAGCCTATTACCGTACCACTGATACCAGTCCTGAAAAGAACCTTTGTGGAACTAATAGTAACAGCAAGTCTTTAAAATTATCCTCACTGCCTGACACACTGCTTCCTGCCTGTCCCTATACAAATTGGCAAAAAAGAGTAGGCTGGAACGATTAGCTGGAACAGCTCTTTTGTGGACCTGATAGTAACAGCTAATGATGATGATGATGATGATGATGAAGAAAGACTAATCTGGCTGAGCTGTCCCTAAAATAGCAGCATACAGCGCTCTGTCCCTTTATCTAAACTGACAAAAGAAACTCAGGCTGCTGACCTAACACCTATACCAGTCCTGAAAAGAACTTTTGTGTACCAAATAGCTAGCGTTTTCTCTGTCCCTACTCCACACAGGATCCTTTCCCTACAGTGACAGAAGAAAGAATGTAAAATGGCCACCGGATCGGGTGTATTTATAGGTTAGGGGGAATGTACAAGTGTCCATGAGCTGTCATGTCTCAATTGGTTGTCCTGTAACACATGATAAACGTGTCACGAAAGGTTAAAGTTCTTGTATACATTAAACACGTAAGTCCGCCGGGGCGAACGACGGAAAAAGGCGTTCGAACCCGCGGACGGCGAAAGTCGGAAATTCGCCGCGAAACGACCGCCGGGCGAACCGTTCGGCCATCACTACATATTACCACTGACTCATGGTCCAGCAGGCATGGACAGGGACGTTACCTATCTAACGGCGCATTGAGTGACTCTTCTGGCAGCTGGGAAGGATGCAGGACAAGGTGCAGTAGTGTTGGAGGTTGTTCCACCACCATGCCTCCAAAATGCTACCACTGGTTGTGACATAACTCTCTCCTCCACCCCCTCCTCTTCTTCCTCAATGGCCTCTTCCTGTGCTTTGTCCTTAGAACAAGTGGTGCTCCATAGGCATTCGCAAGTACACAGGCAACAAGGGGCTACGCAAGTACGCAGGCAAAAAGATGCTATGCCGTGCTTGCTCTGGTGTGCTTGGGGGACAGGAGCCACACTGGGGCAGATATTCTGTCAGCTCTGCAGGGGCAGGCTGAGAGGTGGTTGACTCCATGCCAGCTTAAGCCAGGAATGGTGGTTTGCAACAATGGCACCAACCTCCTCTCCGCCCTCCGACAGGGACAACTGACCCGGGTGCCCTGTGTGGCTCACGACCTTAACTTGGCAGTGTAGCGGTTCTTGGGCAGGTACCCGGGCTTACAGGATGTCCTGAGGCAGGCCAAGAAAGTCTGTGTGCATTTCTGCCAGTCATATAATGCCAGTGCTTGGCTGGCTGAGCTCCAAAAGTAATTGAACCTGCCCAAGAACCGCCTAATCTGTGACATGCCCACCAGGTGGAACTCAACGTTAGCCATGCTGCAGTGGCTGCACCCACAGCGGAGGGCCATAAATGAGTACCTGTGCGACTAGGGCACCAGGACAGGGTCGGGGGGGCTTGGTTTTTTTTCCCCATGCCAGTGGGCCATGATCAGGGATGCGTGCACTGTCCTGTCACCATTTGAGGAGGCCACGAGGATGGTGAGCAGTGACAGTGCATGCATCAGTGACACTGTACCTCTTGTCCACCTGTTGGAGCACACGCTGCGTGGAATAATGGACAGGACACTTGAGGCAGAACAGAGGCAGGAAGAGGAGGACTTCCTTGCCGCTCAAGGCCCTCTTTATCCAGACAGTGTTCCTGCTGGCCAGCCGATCACACAGGAAGAGGACCAGGAGGAGGAGGAGGAGGATTGTGTCAGCATGGAGGTGGAGCCTGGCACTCAGCATCAGCAGCATTCTTTTAGGGATGATTTACAGTCCCAAGAAACCCGTGGACTTGTACGTGGCTAGGAGGAGGTGGCTGTGGATCATGTCGTCCTTAGTGACTCTAGACCGAATGCCTCAGCTAACCTACGCTGCATGGCCTCCCTGATCCTGCAAAGCCTGCGGAAGGATCCTCGTATTCAGATGATCAAGGAGAGAAATCATTACTGGCTGGCAACTCTCCTTGATCCATGATACAAGGGTAAGGTTTCGGACCTTATCTTTCCTTTGCAGAGGGAGCAGAGGATGAGACATCTTCGGGAGGCCTTGCAGAAAGGTCTG
Organism: Lithobates pipiens; assembly: GCF_037356315.1. Classification (NCBI taxonomy): domain Eukaryota; kingdom Metazoa; phylum Chordata; class Amphibia; order Anura; family Ranidae; genus Lithobates; species Lithobates pipiens. Next base: position 6,964,227 of record NW_027507755.1, on the reverse strand, counting down.
TGCAACGCGTTCCCAGAGACTGGGAGCGTACAAATTCCTGGTCCTGGACAACGTGTTGCTGAGGCTTCGGTCAGTCACAGAAGGAGCGGTGGAGAAGGTGGCTGTCTGACTGATGCGTTCAGACAATTCCTCTGGCTTACTGGGTCTTGAGGATGGATCACTGGCCAGAGCTTGCACAGTATGCAATTGAGCTACTGGCCTGTCCTGCATCCAGCGTTCTTTCGGAACGCACATTCAGTGCTGCTGGAGGATTTGTAACCAATCACAGGGTGCGCCAGTCCACTGACTCTGTTGATTGACTGACCTTCATAAAGATAAATCAGTCTTGGATCACCACCAGCTACCAAGCACCTGAAGCTGATGTAACTAAATAATTTTTTTTGAAATGTCACATCCCTTCAAGACTGCCTATGCTGATGCTGAGTGACTATACTGTTATGCTGACTGACTATCCTCTTCCTCCTCAATGATCCTGCTGATAGCTTGGAAGAACATTTTTGGTTCTGGGCGTCGCCACCAGTGGCTAAGGCCCAATTTTTCAGCCCCTGTTTAACAGGGACGTGTAATTACAATTTTTGATGCAATACTTTGCAGCGGGGCTCATTCCTGCGCTCCAACTAGAGTATCTGTGAGGGGTTGCAGTGTTGTGGCAGCAGCACCAGTGCCTAAGGCCCAATTTTTCAGGGGCGTGTAATTACAATTTTTGATGCAATACTTTTCAGCAGGGCTCATTCCTGCGCTCCAACGAGAGTATCTGTCAGGGGTTGCAGTGTTGTGGCACCAGTGCCTAAGGCCCAATTTTTCAGCCCCTGTTTAACAGGGACGTGTAATTACAATTTTTGATGCAATACTTTGCAGCAGCGCTCATTCCTGCTCTCCAACTAGAGTTTCTGGGAGGTGTTGCAGTGTTGTGGCACCAGTGCCTAAGGCCCATTTTTCAGCCCCCGTTTAACAGGTGCATGTAATTACAATTCTTGATACAATATTTCACAGCAGGGCCTGTTCCAGCACCCACCGAGAGTAACTGTGAGGACTTACAGTGTTGTGGCACCACCACCACCACCAAAGGCCCAATTTTTCTACCACTGTTCAACAATGGCATGTAATTGCACTTCTTGATATAATAGTTCACAGCAGGGCGCTCCAGTGCCCACCAAGAGTCACTTTGAGGGCTTACAGTGTTGTGGCAACACCAACACCTTAGGTCCAAATTTCTGCAGAGCATATAGGGCAGGCCCCTACTTTCAAACATCGAACTTACAAACGTCTCCTACTTGCAAACAGAAGGAGACAACAGGAAGTGAGATGAAAACTACCGCTAGGAAGGGAAATTATCTCCTGTAAGAGTTGATATGGGAAAAATGTGTCTTCTCTCCACTGATAGTTTATCCCAATCCCTGTTTTACTAAAAAACCCAAATTTTCAAAAAACATTGGTCGTTGGGACAGAAAGTGAGGTGTAGTCTTCTGAAGAGGTGCACAGACGGGAAAAAAAATGTTACAGGGGTGATAACCCTTCCCTATGTTTTCCAAAAAGCTTAAAAATTGATTTTTGACTGCAGCTACACTTTAAAAATGCACCAGTTCAAAATTACAAACACATTCTACTAATAACAAACCTACACAGTCCCTGTCTTGTTTGCACTGCCTGTATACTGCTGTTCTGAGTATATAGGGCCTGGGGGGTCCCACTTCTTTCCTTTTTTTATTTGGGTACAGGGTTCCCCTTAATATTCGTACAAGACCCAAAGGGGCTGGTGATGGGCAGGGGCGCTACCCATGCCATTTTTCTCAATGATTTTCATCCATATTGCTGGAACCAGACATTACATTAAAACTGCAAGCAGTTTTAAATGACTTTTTTTCTGTTAGAAATTTAATTTTATGCAGGGACTGTTCTAAACACGGAAAACACGTGCCACTTCACAGACATACTATAGACACCCCCCCCCCCCCCAGGCACGATATTTAAAGGAGTATTTCCCCTTTTTTTTCTCACTTTAAGCATCATTAAAATCAGTGCTTACGAAAAAACTGTAGTTTTTAAAACTTTTTTTTGCATTGATACATGTCCCTTGGGGCAGGAGCTGGGTCCCCAGACCCTTTTTAGGACAATAACTTGCATATTAGCCTTTAAAATTAGCACTTTTGATTTCAAATGTTCGAGTCCCATAGACTTTAATGAGGTTCTAAAGTTTGCGCAAATTTTCGGTCCGTTTGCAGGTTCTGTTGCGAACCGAACCAGGGGGTGTTCGGCTCATCCCTACTCCCAAACAAAATTGGTGTCCCTTTTTCCCCACAAATATAGCTTTCTTTTGGTGATATTTTATCACCCCTGCGGTTTTTATTTTTTGCGCTATAAACAAAACAATCGCGACAATTTTGAGAAAAACACATTATTTTTTACTTTTTGCGATAGTAAATATCCCCCAAAAATATATATAATTTTTTTTTTCCCCAGTTTAGGCCAATATGTATTCTTCTACATATTTTTGGTAAATTATCGCAATAAGCATTTATTGATTGGTTTGCGCAAAAGTTATAGCGTCTACATAATAGGGGATAGTTTTATGACATTTTTATTAATATTTTTTTTTTTACTAGTAATGGCAGCGATCAGCGATTTTTATCATGACTGTGACATTATGGTGGACAGATTGGACACTTTTGCCACGATTGTGGGACCATTCACATTTATACAGTGATCAGTGCAATTAAAAATGCATTGATTACTGTGTAAATTTGACTGGAAGTGAAGGGGTTAACCACTAGGTGGCGCTGTAGTGGTTAAGTGTGTCCTAGGGAGTATTTCTAACTGTGGGTGGGAGGGGCTGTGTGTGACATGACACTGATCACCGCTCCCGATTACAGGGAGCTGTGATCAGTGTCATTAGGCAGAACGGGGAAATGCTTGTTTAAATCAGCATTTCCCCATTCTTCCTCTCCGTGAGACGATCGCGGATATCCCCGCGGACATCGAGTCCGTAGGACCCGCAATCACACTCACGGAGGTCGCAGCGTGGGCACGCCCGCAAACCGTTTCTTAAAGGGCAATGTACAGGTACGTTAATCTGCCTGTATGTGCCCTTCTGACGATGTATATTGGCGTGAGCTGGTCGGCAAGCAGTTAAAATAAAAAAATACTGTAAGGGGGCTTTTGGTTAAACCAGCCCTCTCACCATAAAGGCGAGGACACAGAGCAGCCATAGTGTCATTGAATTAGAAATTGTAAGGAAAGCTGACAAACTGGATAGGGAGATATTAGGGTCAGTTAGGAAACTGTATTTTAATCCTGATTGCTAGCTCTTTGGGCAATCAATCCATATGTTGCCTTTTAGTGTTTTAATTATCGGGGACTGTTTGTCTTTCATTTGATATTTTGGTTGATTTGGGACAAGCAGTTGCTTTTTGCTGCTATCAGGTCCATAGCAAACTTTTTTTTTCGGCTAGGCCTTTATTTCAGGGGGTAGTATTTTGAAGGTTCTATTTATTTTTGAGATTTTTTTTTATATTTTATGTTGATAGGGTCTTTATTTTAGGTTAAACTGCTTTTTTGTTCTTTGAGGGAATCCTCTTTTAATAAGGGGACTTTTGTTTTAGAGGTAGGATCTTGAGATTTTTTTTTTATGTTAAAGTGGTTGTAAACCCTTACAAACCACTTTGACCTACAGGTAAGCCTAGTTCAAGGCTTACCTGTAGGTCCAAGAAATATCTCCTAAACCTACACGGTTTAGGAGACATTTAGTAAAAGACAGTGACGGCTGTCTACGGCGATATACCGTTAGTGGCGGCTCCCGTGCGCAAGCGCGGGAGTGACGTCAACGCTGCTCTGGCGCTGTGAGTGGCCGGAGCAGCGACACCCGGAAGAAGATTGGCGCTCTGGACTACAGGGGACAGCGGTGACATCGATGGCTCCTGTGTCAGGTAAGTGACAAATAATGGGCTACTATGCGATGCATAGTAGCCCATTATGCTTTACCTTTGCAGGGAGACTGATGCCTTGTACACACGATCAAACAATCCGGTGGAAAAGTCCGGCGGTCTCAAGTCCGCCAGGCAATCCCGCCGTGTGTGTGCCAGTCCGCTGTACTTTTGAAATGAACAGACTTTTCCCGCATGGAGAAAAGTCCGCTCATTTTGAGCGCGTCTCCAGGTAGCCGGGGCCAGCGAAGGAGGCGTCGCTGGCCCTGTCACCTGGTATGGACTTAAAGGGGAAAAATCGGCGTGGGGGTCCCCCCAGGTCCATATCAGACCCTTATCTGAGCACGCTACCCGGCCGGCCAGGAAAGGGGGTGGGGACGAACGAGCGCACCCCTCCCTCCTGAGCCATACCAGGCCACGTGCCCTCAACATAGGGGGGTGCCTTGGGGAAGGGGGGCCGCGCGGACCCAGAGGATGCTGGGACTGTGACATCATAATAGGCGGGGGCATCATCCCCTACATTGTACCCCATACTCATTCACATAGGGTGGGGGGCCGGTATCCGGTGCCCTCTTATTAAAGGGGGCTCCCTGATTCCGATAAGCCCCCCGCCCACAGACCCCGACAACCAATGGCCAGGGTTGTCGGGAAGAGGCCCTTGTCCTCATCAACATGGGGACAAGGTGCCTTGGGGTGGGGGGGCCGCGCGGCCCCCCCTTCCCCAAGGCACCCCCCATGTTGAGGGCACGCATCCTGGTACGGCTCAGGAGGGGGGGCACTCGCTCGTCCCCATCCCCTTTCCTGGCCGGCCGGGTAGCGTGTTCGGATAAGGGTCTGATATGGACCTGGGGGGGACCCCCATGTCGATTTTTTGGCGTTCCCTTTTAAGTCCATACCAGGTGACGGGGCCAGCAACGCCTCCTTCGCTGGCCCCGGCTACCTGGAGACGTGCTCAAAATGAGCGGACTTTCCTCCGCGTGTGTGGGCGAGTCTTTTTTAATTTTAGCCGGATGTCCATTGTCACATTTGATCTGCTCTTAGAAAAAGTACGACCTGGTCTGACATTCGTGGACACCAATATGAGAAACAGTGTGTCACCAGAGGAACTGCTGTTGGTAACGATCAGGTATGTGTATATATTTATAAAATATATTTATCTATAGGTGTACAGATGCATTTTTTTCTCTGTTCTTTATTTAAAAAAAAATTATGTCTATTTATAGCAAATTATTTAATTTTTTAAAATATCTAAAATTTTCTTGTGGCAATTTTTGACCTCTCACGAAATTTGCGACGATGTTGCTGTCTCATCAAGAGCAACATCAGGAGCATTTCCTGACATATATTCAATATGGGATCCATTTTGAAATATATACCACAGAAAGAGAGGCAAATTCAAGTGTACAACTGCTCTCTATGCTGCTGCTGCTCACTCTGATCAAAAGAGCAGAAATAGTTAAAAAAACATGCTTTGAGAGCTTGAGGAGGGTCTACATGATGTTATCTTTACAAACGCTTATAAACGCAAACGCGTCTAAACGCGGCAAAACGCGCTTTTCTTAACGCGCGTTTCAGCTTTTTTTGAGCAGAGTTTTCACCTGCGTCTCGTGTGCATGAGGCCTAAAAGTTAGGCATACATCAATTATGGCTATTATCCCTGATTAAAATTTAAAATTTTCCTACTACTGTCAAACGTTACATTACTGTGCCATCTGTGGCCCTTTAAATCCTGCAGTAAAACACCTGCTTGTACTCTTTTTCTAGTACATTTGAGCTAATTCTCTCTCATTAAAAATGCCTCACTGCTGGTCAGTTTTACCCTGTTTTATTATCTGCTGTCGCTACATTCTTCATGACAGCTTGGAAGAAATTGTCTAGCAGTTTTGCATCAATAAAAGTAGAGACAGCCATAGCGAACAAGTGGCTAATTTCTATCTGTTAGTAAAAGCTGGGCTAATACCATCTGATGCTAAATTAATTTGTCACTGCTAAAGCTACTAGAAAAAAAAAGTTTTGCCAAACTAAAATGAATCAGATTAAGGTACTGCTGCTGTACGTAAGCCAAGCTGGCTGTAAAACCAATTTTTTAGACTGGCTGTAAAAATTATACAATTCCATAATACCTTATACAGCTTTAAGGCAACTCCAAGCATGTTACTTAGCCACCAACAGGTTAGCGCTATTGCGCAATTCTCCATAGCCTTACCTTGGTTCGTGCAATAAGTACAGTGGGCACGTGCACGGCACCAGAGGCAATGCGTGTGACCGGCAGCCGCGGTGTCCGCCAGCCACCCTCGATCGTTCCACAGAGAGCAAGAATGAGGATCTGTCAATGTAAACAAACAGATCCCCATTCTGACAGGGGAGTAGAGAGACATTGTCTGTTCCTAGTGATCAGGAACAGAGATCTCGCTCCTCCACCAGTCAGTACACTCCCCCCACAGTTAGAAACACCTCCCAGGGAACACACCTAACACCTTGATCACCCCCTAGTGATAACCCCTTCACTGCCAGTGTCATTTAAACAGTAATCAGTGCATTTTTATAGCAAAACAATAATAATTTTAAAAAAACATAAATCTATCCCCTATTTGGTAGACGCTATAAATTTTGCGCAAACCAATCAATATATGCTCATTGTGAGCATTTTTACCAAAAATATGTAGAAGAATACATATTGGCCTAAACTGAGGAAGAATTCTTTTTTTTTTTTACGTATTTTTTGGGGATATTTATTATAGCAAAATGTAAAAAATATAGCTTGTTTTTTTCAAAATTGTCACTCTTCTTTTGTTTATAGCTCAAAAAATAAAAAACACTGTTGTGATCAAATAGCACCAAAAGAAAGCTCTATTTGTGGGGAAAAAATGGAAATCAAATTTGTTTTGATACAACGTCACACGACCGCGCAACAGTCAGTTAAAACGACACAGTGCCGTATCGCAAAAAATGGCCTGGTCATTAAGGGGGTAAATCCTTCCGGTCCTTAATTGGTTAAAGGAATTTTGGGGTTGATTTGCTAAAAGTGGCGAGTGCAGAATCTGGTGCAGTTGTGCATGCTAGCCAATTAGCTTCTAACTTCAGCTCGTTCAGTTAAGCTTTGACAAAAAAAAACTGGAAGCTGTTTGGCTACCATGCAGAGCTGCACCGGTTTCAGTAAATCAGCCCCACAGTCTTGAAGTGTGCATGTATGCACTTTTTTTTAAAAGAGAAGTATGAAAATGTTTTTTATTTTAGAATCATACCGGTACTTCCAGTTTTAGTAAATCAACCCCTGTGTATTTACAATGTTGTGCTCAAAGCCACATGATCTCACGTCACTGAACTGTAATATATATATATATTTTTTTGCATTGCATATGTCCCCCATGGCAGCACCCAGCATCCCATGCCCTTTTTATGTTATTTTTACAGTTTGCCTATTACCCCTTTAAAAAAAGTGCGGAATTAGGCAAGATTCACCTTCTATAGATGTCAGTGGAATTTTCCTCTAAGCTGAAGTTCTCCTTGAAGAATCAAACCTGGGCAGATTTGCCCATTACTAGTAATAACATGGATCTATCATTGTTCTTCTACTCTCCATTGCAGAGATTGTATCATCTAATGAAGCCAAGCTACATCAACCTCATCCAATTATGTGTATAAGTACAGCGTGTCTTCTCACATTTGGCAAGCCTAGCTCATATTGAGCGTATCAGACTGTGGTTAAGGTGCCTTTGTTAAAACATTGTCACTGTGCTTTGCTATCTGATAAAAAAAAGTTTCACTGAATATGTTTTTTTTGTTCTAATTGTGCTTTTTAGACTTTCAACAGAGCTCCTTGCACTTTCTCCTACTATGAGGAATGTGAATTCAAAGAAATATTCAGCAGACATAATGGTCCCCCGAATGCTTTTACCTTTGCCTAGGTTGATGCCTTTTTTTGATTCATGAAATTCCTTTTTGTTAGAGAATAACAAGCTTACTCATAAACAGGAGGAACAAAAAATGCCCTTGTGTTAGCTGAAAGGAGGAAATAACTGAGCGATTTGTACAAATTATTCTTACTGTGAAGGCTCTATCACGCTGGATTCTGGTGGGTATACATATGCCTTGCTTGTGAGTATTGCATTGTTTTATTTTGTTAGAATTAATTTCAAAGAAACTAAAGAAAATCAGTCTAGATTAAGAATAATGTTATTTGGAAAAAAAATCTGGGAGGAATTGTATAGTATTTTGGTATACTAGTGAACACATCTGTTATTTGAATGGTTGATTTGGAATGGGGTGTTTTACTTGTAGTTGGACCCAGGGAAAAGAAAGAGTTCTCCCTTGCAGTGGGGCTGCCCCCTCAATTTAAGAATTAAACCTTAGATTGTAAGCTCTAATGAGCAGGGCTCTCTGATTCCTACTGTATTAAAGGGTATTGTAGTTGACGTACTGTCTACCCTCAAGTTGTAAAGCGCTGTGTAAACTGTTGGCACTATATATACTGTAAATCCTGTATAATAATAATAAATAAATAAATAAATGCTTGTTTAGATCTAGGGGGCTGTAAAAAAATATCCTCCCTATTATTCCCTGCTCCTGCAACCGCCCTCCATGCTGTGAGTTTAGTCCCTGCAACCTCTATTCCCCTGATGTCAGAGCCCATAGCCATAGGACATAAGGACACCAAAGCTGGAGTGTAGGGGAGTAAAGGAGAGCCCCCGACCTAAATGAGTGCTTAACCCTTGTAGTCCAGGGCCAGCCCCACTGCAATAGTTAAATTGAGGATGTTGTATTAGGGAATTATATTTTCAAATACAACTTCACACTAATAAAAAAACACATAGTAGAAAAGTGTGCAATTTTATTAGTCTCATCTTTTTTTGTAGTGGCAGCAAGCATAGCACACTGTGCTAAACAGCATAATACAACATCACAAACATTATAGTGGAACTTCAGAATGAGGGACACTTGAGGGAAGGAGTGACCTGCTACATGCACCGTGGCAAAGTGTGGGTGTGACCAAAGTCTAACCAGTGGGAGAGGCTTAAGGGCATAGTTAAACAAAGCACAGGCTTCATTGTACCCAAAAATATGCTTTGATTGTTTTTTCAGAGCCTACCTTAAAGAAGAACTTAATTAAAATTGTCAGGGACTGCATAGCAACCAGCAACTGTTCAGACAATGAAGACTTTGGTGAGAAATATATCATGAACAGTACTCTGTATATAGTGCAGGAGTGTGTAAGGCAGAGCACAGGGGTTGGGGAGTGCTGTGTTGGGTTTAGGACGCACAACGTTGACTGCAGGGGTTCAGGGTGTGTAATGCAATGTGTTTAAGGATCAGGCGTATGTAACGCACTGAGGGTTGTAGTTAGTGCTGGGTTTAGGAGTACATGACACACAGAGAAGGGTCCAAAATTGTTATCCACAGAATGCAGAGATCAGGAGTATGTAATGCACAGAATGCAGGGGTCAGGAGTATGTAATGCACAAAATGCAGGGGACAAGAGTGTTATCACAGAATGCAGTGGACAGGAGTGTTCTCACAGAATGCAGGGGCAGGAGTGTGTAATGCGCAGAATACAGGAAACAGGAGTTATCCACAGAATGCAGGAGACAGGAACATGTAATGCATAGTAAGAGCCAGGTGTACAAAAAAAAGAGTGCAAAATCCCCCACCCTGCTCCTCTGGCACTCTGCCCCCCCTGACACCTTGCTCCTCTTGCACTTTGCCCCACTGGCACTCTGCTCCCCTTGCACCCTGCTCCCCTAGCACTCTGCTGCGCTAGAACTCTGCTTCCTTGGGACTCTGCTCCCCTGGCCCTGCTTCCCTGGCACCCTGCCCCCGGCACTCTGCTCCAATGGCACCATGCTCCCCTTACACTCTTCTCCCTTGGCACTCTGCTCCCCTGGCACTCTGCTCCCTTGGCACTCTGCTCCCCTTGGCTCTCTCCTACCCTTGGCACTCTGCTCCTCTGGCACTCTGCCTCCTCATCCATGTCCTGCACTGTTTTAATAAAGTTATTACTGCACGCCTCCTCTTACCTGGTGGGAGCCGCTAACAGGCAGAAAGTCAGAGTCGGAGGCGGGGGGAGAGCTGTCATTCAGTGAAGCCAGAGGCAGGGGTGGAGTGGTCATTACCTGGAGCCACAACCTTCATTCATTGGAGCTGAAGGCAGTGATGGAGCGGTCCATCACTGGAGGCGGCGGTGGAGCAGTCTATCACTGAAGGTGGGGATGGAGCGGTCCATCACTGGAGGCGGCGGTGGAGCAGTCTATGTCTGAAGGTGGGGGTGGAGCGGTCCTTCACTGGAGGGGGGTAGAGCTGTCCTGCACTGGAGGCAGGGTGTAGCTGTCCTGCAGTGGAAGCAGGGGGGTGGAGCTGTCTTACACTGCAGTTTAACAAAGATACTACACAGCTCCTCTTACCAGGCGGGAGCCGCTGACAGGCAAGAAACCGGAGCAGAAGGTGGAGGGGGGGGGGCTGTCCTACACTGGAGCCAGAGCTGTCAGGGGCTGGGAATCCAGGACTCCAGCCAAGATCCGCAGGACCATTGGATTTACTTTAAATCAAGGAACGTCCCGCAGAATCCGGGACAGTTGGGAGGTATGGGATAATGGATGGCAGTAAGTTTCATATTGTGGGTGCTGCATGACAGAAAGCACAAGATTCAAAGTGGATCCAAAGCATTTAGCAGGCAGTTAGGAGGTTTTGCCTATTCACTGCCCAATTTATCCCTTTGACCCACCCATATCTACCACAAAAAGCATCAGGGGGCATGAGTCTTGCCTAAGCCACAAAGCAAAGCATTGCGGCTGCTGCATGTGGCCTCTGCAGCTAAAGTGGTGGTAGTGGTTGGGGATAGTAAACTCTTGCTTAATCTCTGAGTATCACTGCCCCTCAACAATTAGTGTAAATGAGCACCTAAGGTTACTTTGGGTATGTGTGATTTTCCATCCTCTGGAGAGCTGAATGAGTGTGTGATAGGTGAAACCACGATATTTAGGTCTTTATAAGTAATTTGATATCCTCCATTTTACTGGAAGTCATTGCAGGGAACAATGAATTGGTGTGATGTGGTATTGACAGGGTAGGTTAGTGAGTAGCCTGGCTGCTGTGTTTTGTACCAGCTTCAAGTAATATCATTCTATTACAGGAGCAGGGATGTAATGGAGGAAATTAATGGAGTTTCTCCAAAATAGTAAAAAGCCCAACCCAAAGGGATCATATTCTAGACCTAGTACTGACAAATGGGAATTGATTGCTTGATGCTGAGGTGGAAAATGTGGGTTCTAGTAGTGATCATTAATGTCTTTGGTTTGATATTAAAACAAGAACTGATCATATACAGATTCACCATCAGATTCCTCTATAGACCCAAGCAAGGTTCATTGAAGAATCTCCCTGCAAGGACATTGTATTCTAATGCCCTGTACACATGGTCAGACTTTCCGATGGAAAATGTGCGATCGGACTGTGTTGTTGGAAATTCCGATCGTGTTTGGGCTCCATCTGATTTTTCCGTCGGAATTTCTGACACAAAGTTTGAGATCTTGTTTTAAAATTTTCCAACAACAAAAGCCGATCGTTTAAATTCTGAACGTGTGTAGACAATTCTGACGCACAAAGTGCCACACATGCTCAGAATAAATTACGAGCCAAAAGCTATTGGCTACTGGCCACTTTATAGTTCCGTTGTACGTGCTGTACGTCAGCTCGTTCTGAACGATCGGATTTTCCAACAACTTTGTGCGATCATGTGTATGTAAGACAAGTTTGGGCCAAAATCCGTCGGACAGTACAGGGCATAACAGTGTGTCCCGGGACTCTCCTGTCAAAATGCACTGATCAGTGGCTACAGCCAATCGACTTACCCCTTTCTTACCTACGCCCTTGAACTGTCTAGTCTGCTAGCCTGCTAGTCTGAGACTCTATAAGGGCAGCAACCTCTGGCACCTAACCCTTAAAGCACAAGAACACCTATAGCTGTAGGAAAAAGGTCCTAATCAATATGTCCAGAGAAAACTCCTAACCAGCTTTCCTGTGACATTTTTTAGTGAAAGGGGTCTTTCTCCAGCACAGCTTCCTAAAATAGGTCTTTATCCAGCCCAGCTTCCTAAAATAGTGTCTTCTAGCAAATGTCTTAAAAGGAGAAGTACGGCCAAAACAATGAAGTGAGGATCCGCCCGCATACCTGGACCAGCGCCCGGCTCAGCCTCTCAGCAAGCAGCTGAGAGGCTGAGTCAGCCGTTCCTGCCCTCTCCACAGCCCAGCACTCCAGTGAGCGGGGGGGGGGGATACCAGACAGGGGTGACTGACAGTCACCAGCTCTCTGCTCAAGGAGCCCTGAGAACTGATTGATCAGTGGCGTTTGATCGCTTGGTTATCAGTCTTAGAGCTGGTGAGGGATAGATGCAGCATTGGACTAATCCTGCATCCACCTAGGTAAGTCTTATTCTGAAAAACAAAAAAAATCCAATACGTCTCTTTTAAGTCCAGGTTCCTCCAGGCCATCTGCAAAGCTCATGCTGAGGCCTGACAACAGCCCTTCAGCAACACAAGCTGAATCCTAGGGGCAGAGGCCCCCAGGAGAGTGAGAGAGCTCCAATCAGACCCTCCCAAACATTTATATTCTCCCTAGCCACACCCTCTGGGCTTCCCTTCCAGAGATTGGTTTAAATAAATATTCGTAGCCCAGTGGATAATCCTCCTACTCTATTTCATGAAGCTTCTTCCAGAGGCAGGCAGGAGCAATCAACCATCAGTGTAAATTGCTGCTTAGCTGAGTTCAACAGAGACAAAAAATAAATTTAACCAGCTCAGGGAGCAAGAAACCTGGATAGCCTATAAATGCTGGGTTGGTTTAACACTAGGCATTAAAGCTAAACTACATGCACCCTAAGAACAAGTTGTTTTGATGCTAAGAACAAAAATGTAATACATTGTAGTGGCTGCATGCATTTTCATTTTTTCAGAGTAACAACACTTTTAGCAAGTAGCTTCCTTTAGCAAGTCACTTCTGTGAGCAAATTTATATTCCTTCACTAACCTACTAATTTCAATATCCCCCATGTAATGGAGATGAACACATGCAGACATATTTTAAATCCAATCAAGGCGAAAACTGTTGCTTCCTCCATATATACAGTGTAGGAGTGAATTTTTCATCCTAGGACAGAAGTCTGTCTTTCTGGACAAAATTACAAATCTTTTGGAAGGTGAACAGCTCCCATACATGTAATCATTAGCTGTTTGCATGGAATTCATTGTTAACAATCCAAGTATCTAGGCACACAAACAACATTTTAAAAGGATATAAGTTTGATGATATATTTATTTAGTAACATAAAAGTTAAAATATAAATCACTGAAAATGAAACGAATACTGTGTGGAATTTTATATAACAGGAGGCATTTCACTAAATCCAGGATTATTCTTGATAAAAGCAAGCTATGTGTTAGCCTTTTCTTCATTTAATAATGGACTGGCTAGACTGTGAAAGGTTTGATGGAATACCATATGCTACTTAAGGTACAATATCGTTTTTTTAAAAGCGCTGTTTTCCTTAGAAAACATTTAGAGGGATATTTCAAGGACTTTGCATTGGCAACTGAGAAAAAATGACTAACAGAGTGATGGCAGAAAAGGGCCAAATGGTCGAGCTAGAACATCCTTTCCTTTTAAACACTTGGGTTTTTTCAGTTTTTTTAACCTTTTTATTTGACTATAGATCTACAGTATGTTTATCCCAAGCATGTTTACATTTATTACTGTCGACTGATTCACAACCTCTGTAGGAAATCTGTTCCAAGCATCCACTATTCTTTTATAAAGCAATGCTTTCCTCCTGAAAATACTTCACATTATTTACACCCTTATTAATTGCCCAGTTTTCTTATCTAACTTTCTTTCTACGTATAGCATACCTCTTTGCACCATTTTTGCTCCCCATCTCTGGGACACCTCTGTCTTATCAATATATTTTTGGGCAGAGAGGTCTTCAGAATTGGATACAATTGGGATCTAGGATACTGTGTCCATTTCTGGAGATTTCTGAGTTCAAGAGTACTGAATCCAGGTCTAAAGATTTCTGAGGTTTAATACTTTGACCAATTCCAGAGAAGTGTTCAGTTCTAAGGATTTCTGAATTTTGGAATCATTTGTGCAGTTTTGAAGTTTTCTGTGGTCTAAAATACTATGTCCAGTTCAGAAGATTTCTAAACTTTTGTATACTGGGGTAGATTTACTAAAACTGAAGCACTCAGAATCTGGTGCAGCTGTGCATGGTAGCCAATCAGCTTCTAACTTCAGCTTTTTCAATTACTCTGGAAGTGGGTCATTTTCTTTGCAGAGCTGCACCAGATTTTGCACTCTCAAGTTTTAGTAAACCCCCCCCCCCACTGTGTCCAATAAAGAAGATTCTGAGGGCTAGAATACTGTGTCTAGTTCTGAGGATTTCTGAGGTTTAGAATACTGAGTGCAGGTCTAAAGATGCCTGCGCTTTAAAATACTATGACCAAGTCCAGAGACCTGTGTTCAGTACTAAACACATGATCAGATTTTCCTACAACAAAACCGTGGATTATTTTTCCAAAGAATGTTGGCTCAAACTTGTGTTGCATACACATGGTCACACAAATGTTGGTCCAAAATTCAGAACATGAGAATGTGTTGAAGTACAAGAGGTGCGACAAGCCAAGAAAAAGGAAGTTCAATAGCCAGTGCGGCTCCTTCTGCTCAATTCCAAGCATGCGTGAACTTTTGTGCGATGGACTTGGGTACACACGATTGGAAATTCCGACAAGTTTTGTTGTCGGAAAATTTGAAAACCTGCTCTTAAACATTTGTGTGTGGAAATTCCGCCAACAAATGTTCAATGGAGCATACACACGGTCGGACTTTCCGACAACATGCTCACGTCCAACATTTGTTGTCAGAAAATCCGATCGTGTGTATGGGGCATAAGGATTTATGAGTTTGTGCAGTTTTAAAGATTTCTAAGGTCTACACTACTGAGTCTAGTTATGAAGATTTCTGAAGTCCAGTAAACTGTGTCTAGATCCTAAGAATTTTGAGGTCTAAAATATTGTGTCCAGTTGTGGAGATTTCTGAAGTCTAGAAAACTGTGCCCAGTTCTAAAAATTGTCAGGTCCTATATGCTGTGTCCATTTCTGAAAATTTCTAAGATCCAGAATACTTTATTCAGCCCTGGAGATTTCTGAGGTTTAAAATACTGTGTCCAGTTCTAAAAACTTCTTAGCCCCAAAATACTGTGGCCAGTTCTGCATATTTCTGAGGTCTAGAGAAGGGATTTGCCCAGGTTTTCGATTTACCAAGAGTTTGGCGAATCTTGTTCAAAATATGGCAAACCCATTGAAATCTTTGGGGGGGGGGGGGTGAATCTTATTAAATACTGGCAATTTTAGAACTACTAGGCAAACTACTGTTAAAAAATGCATGGGAAGCTAAGCATGGCCTTATGAAACATGTACCATTGGACAATGCTTTTTTAAATACTATATACCAGATAGAGGGTCTTTCCATGAGACTTCAAGGGCAACATTGAAAACACAAAACCTTTAAATATGATGCCTAAGGCCTCTTTCACACGGACTGTCCATTCAGATTTCGCTGACATCCGACCTGCTCCAATCTGAAAAAGTGTGACGGAAGAAAAACCTTTTTCATCCGTCTGTGGATTGGATCTCTCTCCGGTCCGTCCTAATCCAATCCCCTATAGGGGAGAGCGGCGTTCTGACAGGTCCGTCTCTGCACACTCTGCAGAGACGGACCTGTCATCTGCCTGCTCAGTGGGGATAGATGGAGCGATCCCAGCGCTGAGCAGAACGGGCTCCGTACATGGACACATCCATGTGAAGGAGCCCTCAAAGCTTCATGTGATGTTATGGAACAGTACAATTTTCAGACAGCCGCAGCGCATATTTGGCTGCAGAATTCTTCTTTTGCAATTAGCTTGGTTTACATGCAGCAGCACCACCGCAATCTGATTTAACTGTTAAAAAATATTAAAATCTATTTTTTTAGGTAGCTTTAGCAGGAACATATTTGTGAAGCACTACTCCTGGAGGAGTAATTTGGGCTATCTGTTCTGTGCCTCAACTCCAACAACAACCTCAGTCCCTCATGATTTAACAAAGTTAGATATAATCAGTCATATAAGCATTAACTGAAATGCAGTGGTGGCCCGTGCATTAAAGGCGCACAGGCGACGCCCCCTCTCTCCTGCTATCCCCCTCTAGCACCAACAGATAGATTCATGCATTGCATGAATCTAGCTATGGCTGCCGCTGCCACCCCCTATTCAGACACCCAGCCCATTTTTGGGTGCAGGGCACCTGAATTACAGCGGTGGGAGGGTGGTTTTGAAGCACCTGATTAGAGTCATAGATTCTAATAGGCATCAAAAAAGGTGTGTTAGAAAAGCGAATAAATATTTTCTTTCCTAACACTAAACCTCCTCTCCGCCAATCAGGTGCTTGGATCTGTTACCCACCCCCTAATTGACTGAAACGATATGCGCTGTGTTTGGACACCAGACGTCCAATCATAGCAGAGGACGGGTGGAGAGGACGGGAGAAGACATTGATGAGCTATCCTACTGAGACAGGCAAGTACTGCAACTTCCTTCTCATTGGCTTACCTTCACATAGGCTATACCCATGGGTGTCCGCAGCAGGGTGCAAGGGGGGTAAAGTGCCCCCCCCCCCGCCCGGAATCCCCAAGGTGTCTGCCGTAGCCTTTTTTTAATTTTTTGTCCGCTGGCAGCTGCATCCTCCGCCCTCTCCGACTCCTATGGATCATAGTGCTGGATGGCTCTGTGTACTGCGGCCACTCTGTAACTCAGTCCCGCCCCCTCAGACCAGCTCGTGTGATAGTAGAGAGAATCAACGTTCCCCCTATCACACGAGCCGGTGGGGGGCGGGGTCATGTTATAGAGCGGCCGCAGTACACAGAGCCATCTAGCACTATGATCAAGACAAGGAGATGCTGCAGGTACAGCCCGCCCTGTGTGCCACAGTGCCTGGATAGGAGGATCGAGGGGGGCTGCAGGGGGCCCCCCTGCCGATTCTCCTATCCAACTTATTTTACTGTCCCCAGTTCACCTTGTGCTCCCTGCCCCCCCCCCGTGCTCTCCTAGACCACACTCTCCTGCCCCCTCACAGTTTTCTCCTCCCCTGTTCTTGCTGCCCCCCCAACTCTCCAGCTCTGCCCATCCTTCTCTAGCCACCATCCCAGTGCCCCCCTGTCCCCCCTGTCCCCCCCAGTGCTCTCCCCCCTCAGTGCTCTCCCCCCCTGTTCCCACCCCGCCCAGTGCTCTCCACTCCCCCCAGTGCTCCCCCGTTTTCCCCCCCACAGTGCTCTCCGCTCCCCCCAGTCCTCTCCCCTCGTTCTCCTCCCCAGTGCTCTCCCCCCAGTGCTTCCCCCCCCAGTGCTTCCCCCCCCCCCAGTGCTCTCCACTACCTCCAGTGCTCTCACCCCTGTTCTTTCTCCCTCTCTCTTCTTTCCACTCCCCCCAGTGCTCTCCCCATCACTCTCCAGCCCCCACCCCAGTGCTCTCCAGCCCCCCATTCTCCCCACCCCTGTTCTTTTCTGCCCCCCTGGTGCTCTCCAGCCCCCCCCGTGCTCTCCACCCCTGTTCTTTTTGGCTCCCCCCAGCACTCTCCACTCCCCACCCCTGTACTCTCCACTCCCCCTGCATTCTGCCCCCACCCATGTGCTCTCCAACCCTACCAGTGCTCTCCACCCTCCATAGTGCTCTCCAGTCCCCAGTGCTTTCCACCCCTGTTCTTTCTGGCCCCCACTGGTGCTCTCCACTCCCCCCCTGCTCTTTGTACCCCCCCAGTACTCTCCAGCCCCCCTGCTCTCCACCCCTGTTTTTCTGCTCCCCTAATGCTCTTCACCGCACCACACTCTCCTACCCCCCGTGCTCTCCTCCACCACCACACTCTCCTGCCCCCCTGCTCTCCAGCTCTCCCCATCCTTCTCTAGCCACCATCCCAGTGCTCTCCCCCATTCTCCCCCCAGTGCTCTCCCCCCCTGTTCCCCCCACAGTGCTCTCCACTCTCTGATCCCCACCCCTGTGATCTCCACTCCCCCTAGCTCTTTGGCCCCACCCATGTGTTCTCCAACCCCGCCAGTACTCTCTACTCTCTAGTACGCTCCCCCTTCTCTCCAACTCCCACCCAGTGCTCTCCGCTTCCCCAGGACCAGAGGACAGGCTGACTGGGGCCGGAAAATGGGGACGGCTGAAGGTGCAGGTGGCCAGGGACCACTCCATCTCACAGCAGACAGATCCTCTGGAAGGAGCACCGTCCCCATCCAAAACTAGAACAGATCCTGCCTGCTGCTGCCTGTCATGGATATCCTGCTGGCATGCAAGGTACCGTACCAAGCATCAACAACACACCTTCCCACAGACAGGGACTGCAGACTGGAACATGGGGCACAGGAGGGGCTGCATTGATGGGCACATTAAAGCTGCATTTGGTGGGCACAGTGAGGCTGCATTTGGTGGGCACTGGTGAGGCTGCATTGAGCTCTTGCATCAAGTCTGCAGTGTCTGACCCTCTCCTGTAGCATGTCTGCAGTCTCTGAGGGAGTCTGGAGAGGAGTCAAGAGTGGGAGCACCGCCGGGATGGGGGTCATGGGAGAAGTCAGACTTGTGTGGTCTGTGGAGAGGAGAATATAGGATAAAACCAGAGCCACCAAGCTGGAGCCGACTGACTGAGCCCTGCACAGTTTACCTGAAAGGAGGTCAGTGAAAGCTCCGCCAGGCCAGTCGGGGGGGGGGGGGGGTCACTGATGTAAGGGGTGAGTGAATACGATAATGTATAATGTAAGGGGCACTGATATAAAGGGTTTCCTCCTTATGTTAGTAACCCACCCCCCTTACCTTAGAGTATTCTTTCTGCAGAAGGTGCCCCCCCCCCACGTTCTGAGTTCCTGGGGTCCCCCCTTGATGATTGATCCCTTACCACTGGAATTTGAAAATTATATATATATATATATATATATATATATATATATATATATATATATATATATGTAAGCCCTATGTGATTTCATATCTATATATCTATATATATATTACTGTCTTCATCAAATGTGCTTTAAAATGTATGGTTTTTCCCTTTCATGAACAAGAAAATAATGACATTATGCTGTTGGGCTGGTATAATAATGCTGTGAGGCTGGTATGAAATTTTTTCCAGGGCTGATTTTTGAAAGCATGCGTGTCCGCAAGGTCACGCAGGTGGCTGCATATCATGCCCATATAGTCTAGAGAATGTACATCTTTTTACATTGCAATACATCTGTTGTTGCCATATTTTTATCTTGATGAAACAGCCTATACAGTGACAGTATGAGATCAAAATATGGCCACAACAGATGTATTACAATGTAAAAAGATGTACATTCTCTAGGCTATATGGGCATGGAACACAGCCGCCAGAGTAACTTCCAATACAAAGTGAAGATGAATTATCTGTTATATAACACATATGTATTTCCAGTGGAAAGATTTTCATGAGATTGTCGAAAAGGGGTGGAGCATGAGTGGCCTTAAAATGATGCCCCCCCTTGGAAAAAGTTCTGCGGACGCCCATGGCTATACCCCCTTCAGTCCATCATGAATTCTGCTGCCAGACTCATCCTCTTTACCAACTGCTCTGTCCTACCTCTCTCTGTCAATCTCTCCATTGGCTTCTGCTCACTCAACAA
This sequence comes from Lithobates pipiens, assembly GCF_037356315.1. Classification (NCBI taxonomy): domain Eukaryota; kingdom Metazoa; phylum Chordata; class Amphibia; order Anura; family Ranidae; genus Lithobates; species Lithobates pipiens. Next base: position 6,944,592 of record NW_027507755.1, on the reverse strand, counting down.
ATTAAATTTAAACTACTAATAACAACTTACAAAGCCATCCACAACTCAGCCCCAAGCTACATCACTAACCCAGTCTCAAAATACCAACCTAATTGTTCTCTTCGTTCCTCCCAAGACCTCCTGCTCTCTAGCTTCCTAGTCACCACCTCCCATGCTCACCTCCAGGACTTTTCCAGAGCCTCTCCCATCCTATGGAGCTCCCTACCCTAATCTGTCCGATTATCTCCTACTGTTAGCTTTTAGATGATCCCTAAAAACCCTCCTATTCAGAGAAGCCTATCCTGCCCACACCTAACAACTGTATGTTTATTTTCTCTATCAGCTCACCCCCCTACACTTATTAACTTTTGTATCACCTGACCCTCCCTTCTAGATTGTAAGCTCTAACGAGCAGGGCCCTTTTATTCCTCCTGTATTGAATTGTATTGCAACTGTACTGTCTACCCTCAAGTTGTAAAGCGCTGCACAAATTGTTGGCGCTATATAAATCCTGTATAGTATAGTAAACTGGCCAGTATTTCACTGTCTGTCCCACTGCAGGACAATTTCTGTCAAGTTTTTTTTATTTTATTTTTTTATTTCAGAATCTCATATTTTTAAATACTATATATGAAAAAGTTACAAAGTAAACCTAAAAATAAGACAGTATTGTATAAGTGGAACATCAAAATATAGTATACCATGCCTCCAAAACAAAACACAATATCAAAAAAAGAAAGAAAGAAAAGCAAAATTGCAAAGTATAACTCTAAAGCCGCATACACACGTAGCCGTCTGTCCGACGTACTTAGTCTGGCAGACTTCCCGCCAGACTGTCCGTCGGACTTTCCGAACGGGCTACTTGCCCACACACGGCACTTCTTCAGCGGACTAATACGGTGTACTAAGTCCGCCGTACTATCCGCCCTACTTTTGAAATGAACGGACTCGCCCACACACGCGGAGGAAAGTCCGCTCATTTCGAGCGCGTCTCCAGGTAGGCGGGGCCCGCGAAGGAGACGTCGCTGGCCCAGCCGCCTGGTATAGACTTAAAGGGGAACCCCAACGCCGAAAAAAATCGGCGTGGGGGTCCCCCCCAAGTCCACAACAGACCCTTGTCCGAGCACGCTGCCCGGCCGGCCAGGAAAGGAGGGGTGAGCGAGCGCCCCCCCCTCCTGAGCCGTACCAGGCCGCGTGCCCTCAACATGGGGGGTGCCTTGGGGAAGGGGGGGCCGCGCGGCCCCCCCACCCCAAAGCACCTTGTCCCCATGTTGATGAGGACAAGGGCCTCTTCCCGACAACCCTGGCAGTTGGTTGTCGGGGTCTGCGGGCGGGGGGCTTATCGGAATCCGGGAGCCCCCTTTAATAAGGGGGCCCCCGGATACCGGCCCCCCACCCTATGTGAATGAGTATGGGGTACAATGTACCCCTACCCATTCACCTGTAAAATAAAGTACAAAAAAAAACACAGCACACAAGATAAAATAATTTATTGCACAGCTCCTGGGGTCTTCCGTCTTCGGGTGTCTTCTCGCCGGACTCCTCCGCTATCTTCTTGTAGCTCTTTTACTAGCGGAGGAGCCCGGCATTCTTCTTCGTCGCCGCTGCCTCTTCTTCCGACTTCGGGGGTCTTGTTCCCCTCTTCGGTTCTTCTGCTGAGCCACCGCGCCTTCTTATAGCTCTTTTACAGGCGGTGGCCCGGTCTTCTGACGCCGCCGCCGCCTTCCGTTCTTCTTCTTCTTCTTCTCCTGGAGATGTTGACTCGACGTTCTCTCCGGCCGCAATGCCAGGGACGCGCTGCGCTGCCACTTATATAGGGACAAGGGGCGGTGTCACATGGGTTGGTCACATGGGTTGATGTCACATGGCGACAGTCCCAGCATCCTCCGGGACTGTGACATCGTAAGGGGGCGGGGTCACCATGTGACACCAACCCATGTGACATCAACCCATGTGACACCGCCCCTTGTCCCTATATAAGTGGCAGCGCAGCGCGTCCCTGGCATTGCGGCCGGAGAGAACGTTGAGTCAACATCTCCAGGAGAAGAAGAAGAAGAAGAAGAAGAACGGAAGGCGGCGGCGACGGCGACAGAAGACCGGGCCACCGCCTGTAAAACAGCTATAAGAAGGCGCGGTGGCCCGACAGAAGAACCGAAGAGGGGGACAAGACCCCCGAAGTCGGAAGAAGAGGCCACGGCGACGAAGAAGAATGCCGGGCTCCTCCGCTAGTAAAAGAGCTACAAGAAGATAGCGGAGGAGTCCGGCGAGAAGACCCCCGAAGACGGAAGACCCCCGGAGCTGTGCAATAAATTATTTTATCTTGTGTGTTGTGTTTTTTTTGTACTTTATTTTACAGGTGAATGGGTAGGGGTACATTGTACCCCATACTCATTCACATAGGGTGGGGGGCCGGTATCTGGGCGCCCCCTTATTAAAGGGGGCTCCCGGATTCCGATAAGCCCCCCGCCCGCAGACCCTGACAACCAACGGCCAGGGTTGTCGGGAAGAGGCCCTTGTCCTCATCAACATGGGGACAAGGTGCTTTGGGTTGGGGGGGCCGCGCGGCCCCCCCTTCCCCAAGGCACCCCCCATGTTGAGGGCACGCGGCCTGGTACGGCTCAGGAGGGGGGGGGGGCGCTCGCTCACCCCTCCTTTCCTGGCCGGCCGGGTAGCGTGCTCGGACAAAGGTCTGTTGTGGACTTGGGGGGACCCCCACGCCAAATTTTTTTTGGCGTTAGGGTTCCCCTTTAAGTCCATACCAGGTGGCGGGGCCAGCGGCGTCTCCTTCGCGGGCCCTGCCTACCTGGAGACCCGCTCGAAATGAGCGGACTTTTCTCCGGGCGGGAAAAGTCTGCTCGTTTCAAAAGTACGGCGGACTGGCATACACACGGCCGGATTGTCCGTCGAAATGCGAGTCCGGCGGGAAGATTGGAGTGTAAAACTACATTCTAAGTCCGCCGTACTTTCGGGTCAAAAAAGTATGCCGGAGGCTACACACGGGGGGATTGTCTGGCGGACTTGAGTTTGCCGGACTTTTCCACCCGCTTGTTTGATCGTGTGTACGCGGCATAACATTTTACAGTTACTCCCACCTTCAGGAGCCCTTGATTTTAAATTAGAAAAGAAAAAAGTCACACTGAAAGTGTCAAATAGTACAGTGACCTAGATAAATCAAGAGAAGATGAGAGCCATATTCAGAAGTCAAGTAAAATTCACGTTCAGGGAACCAGGTCTTTCTGAATTGCTTCTCTCTATGATAAAGAGAAGATGTGAGATCCTCTATTTGCATAAGTTCATTGATCCAAGTAACCACTGACTTCATTTTGGTGAAACGGTCTGCTTCTAAAGAATGGGAATGGTAGCCCTAGCCACATTTATCAAATGAATTAATAACAATAAATTTTTTTATTTTTTTATTGAAGTAGGGGTTACATGCAACAGGAATGCCAATGGGGCATTATCCAGACTGACTTCTGTAAGTTTATAACAGAATACTTAAACTGATTAAATGATTAAAAAGATGTAAGAACAGGACAATCCCAAAATATATGTAGATGCATACCATTCTGTGTTTTACAGTGCCAGCACTCAGGAGAGGCGTGAGAATGAATCCAGTTCAAATGGTCTGGAATCCTGTACCATCTTGTAATTTATAACCTGCGCTCTGAGTTTTATTAGAAATGGAGGCTTTATGCACTTAAAAAAAATACAATATTTTTGGCATGCGTAAAAGTATAATTAAGATCTTTTTCCATATTTCCCTCTTGAAGAACAGTTTATAGTGAAGAGAGTATATGCCTATGTGGAGAGGGGCTTAAACATAATTTCTCAAAATCAATAGCATCCCGAAATGGACTGTTATCAGGGGGTATATATAAAATGGGACATATATATATATATATATATATATATATATATATATATATATATATTTATATATATATTGGGTAACACTCGCCAAGACCCCAACCGGGAATTGGGACAGCTTTGTACTGGAAGGGCAGGTTTGGGGGAGAGCTCTGTACTAGGGAAGAGGGGGATATTGGGGCAAACTAGCCTGTGAAACATGCACTACTTAACTCTACACCCTGTACATAGTGAATTCCTGAGCCTTGCACCTTGTACATGGTTCACTTCTGAAACCTGCCTTCTCTATGTAGTGCACTCTATAGTTCTTCCCCCTGTATTTAGTGCACTTCTGGGTCCTGCCCCTATATGTAGTGCACTCCCGAGTCCTGCCCCCTGTACGTAGTGCACTCCTGAGTCCTGCAACCTGTATGTAGCTCACTCCTGAACCCTGCACCCATACGTAGTGCATGGTGCACTTCTGAAACCTGCCTTCTCTATGTAGTGAAGTGGGTCATGCTCCCTGTATGTAGTGCACTCCTGAGCCCTACACCATGCGCGTAGTGCACTCCTGAGTCCCGTTCCCTGTTCTTATTGTACTCAGTGCACTACACCCTGTGTCATACACCCTGTGCATAGCACATTCTGAACTCAACACCCAGTACATAGCGCACTCCTGAGCCCTAAACCCTTGTATGTAGTTCACTCCTGAGCCCTACGCCATGTATGTAGCACACTCCTCAGCCCTTCACCCTGTACATAGCGCACTCCTGAGTCCTTCACCCTGTACATAGCGCACTCCTGAGTCCTTCACCCTGTACGTAGCGCACTCCTGAGTCCTTCACCCTGTACATAGCGCACTCCTGAGTCCTTCACCCTGTACATAGCGCACTCCTGAGTCCTTCACCCTGTACATAGCGCACTCCTGAGTCCTTCACCCTGTACATAGCGCACTCCTGAGCCCTAAACTCTTGTAGGTAGTTGTACCCTGTGTGCAGTGCACTCCTGAGTCCTTCACACTGTACGTATCGCACTCCTTAGAAAAAAGCCTTGGTCAGGTATAACCATGAAATAGGCTAGATCATAATGTCCTTCAATATCTCTGTTTAATATACTATCCCTGTAGAAGGATTTAATGGCATTGTTGTAAATGCTGCAATATAATGCTGTGTGCCCTTGTGAAATGAGATGACGAGAGACGGTTATTTCTATTGTCTTATTACTGTATGCATGTGTATGGATTACAAAACATATCTTTTAACAAAATAGTTTAAAAATACCAGCTTTAAGACTTGACTCTTATTTAGATCTTTAATGACAAGTGTTTGCCTTCCTCTCTAAAGCTCCAGACACCTTGTGATCTTCTCTAACCTTCCGCAGTCCAGTTACGGCTACAGTAACCATACTACTCAGACCGCAGCCTCACCAAATAGTTATCTGTGTGTCCTCTCCCCACCACTGGCTCGCCTGGCTGGCGCTACTATGTTCACAGCATGACAGGTCCGCATGGGTCTGTTCCTTCGATAAGACCTCTACACTGCCCCCGACCCCCCCCTTCTGCCTCCATGCTGCCTGTCTTATTCACACAAGATGCGAAGAGCGGCCGCACCAGACAAAGGGTGGGAGTTTTTAAGTTAAGAACTGGGTGATTGGTTGCTACGCAGCGGGGCGGTTCCTGTAATCAATCACTCACCTTTAACATGAAAAGTCCCACCCATTGTCCAGGGCTGCGATGCTTTCCATCTTGTGTGTATAAGTTAGGCCAGTCTGTGATGGGGGGGGGGGGGGCAGTCTGTTGTGGTGGGGCCAGTCTGTTGTGGTGGGGCCAGTCTGTTGTGGTGGGGCCAGTCTGAGATGGGCCAGTCTGTGATGTGCACAGGAGGCTGCGATGTGGAGGCTATCATATAGCATCAATATGACACTCAGACCTCCGCTGGAAGAATTGTTTTCTGATTGGACCCCCGTGAATTTTAATTCACTACCCCTGCTCTAAGCTGTCCCCAGACCAGGCAGATGACCATCCTATCTTCGCCAAGGCTCAAATACAATTGAGGAAACTGAAAGTAGTCAGGCAATCACAAACAAACAAAAAAGCTGCAAATAGCGTATTCCAAAAACACATTTTATTAAAACAAGAATCACAAATAAAAACAAATTTTCTCAACATGTTTTGTCCCAGCTTAGAATCATGGGAGGATATTGCTGTTATATCTACTGCCTGGCTATATGTTCAAAGAGTAAGCCCTTGTACACACGGTCGGACATTCCGATGGAAAATGTCTGATCGGACCGTATTGTCGGATAATCCGACAGTGTGTGGGCTCCATCGGACTGTTTCCGTCGGAATATCCAACGGACCAAGTTTGAGAGCTGGGCTATAAAACTTTCCGCCAACATGATCCGATCGGACTTTGTCTAAAAATGTGTAGAGAATTCCGATCGGACAAAGTGCCACGCATGCTCAGATCAAATTCCTAGACCAAAGCTATTGGCCTGAATGTAGTCCCGTCGTAACGAAATAACGTCATCACGTTATGAACGATCAGATTTTCTGCCAACTTTATCCGACCGTGTGTAAGCAACACAAGTTTCGGACAAAATTCGTCAGACAAAATCTGACGGATTTTGTTGTCGGAATGTCCGACCGTGTGTACAAGGGTTTACACTCTCTGTGCTTAAAGTGAACTTGTACTTTTTGTGGACCAGATTAAGCAATAGTGATGGACGAACTTCCGACGGGACGTTTCGCGAACGTGGACCGTGAACGCGGCCGATAGTTTGCCAACCTGTAACGTTGGCGGTGGTCCCCATTGACTTCAATGGGAGGCGAACTTTGCAAACCTACAGGTCAAATTTGCAGCCACAAAATAATTACTAACTGTGCAAACATAGTCCCACCACATGGCCAATGACATAACACATGTATGAGGTGAATCTGGGATCGACAACTACAAGCATTCTTTTTTTATATGTGAAATTGTGACAATTCAGGACTGTGGAGCGCATGAAGGCAATGGAGGAGAGGGAAGGTCAGGGTAGGCAAAGAAGAGGGTGCAGGAGATGATCACCAGTAGCGTGACATACAGCAATGACACCTGCACCGTGATAGAGTGATCTGACACCAGCACCATGATAGAGAGCACTGACATCAGCAGCGTGACATACAGCAATGACACCTGCACCGTGATAGAGTGATCTGACACCAGCACCATGATAGAGAGCACTGACATCAGCAGCGTGACATACAGCAATGACACCAGCACCGTGATAGAGTGATCTGACACCAGCACCGTGATAGAGTGATCTGACACCAGCACCGTGATAGAGTGATCTGACACCAGCACCGTGATATACAGCACTGACACCTGCACCGTAAGCAGCCCCAGGAGGAAGTCAGCATAGCGCAGGGATGGTGGGAGCCCCTCATAATGAGCATAGCACAGGGATGGTGGGAGCCCCTCATAATATGCACAGCAGAGGTACAGCCCCAGGAGGAAGTCAGCACAGCACAGGGATGGTGGGAGCCCCTCATAATAAGCAGCCCCAGGAGGATGTCAGCATAGCACAGGGATGGTGGGAGCCCCTCATAATAAGAAGCCCCAGGAGGATGTCAGCATAGCACAGGGATAGTGGGAGCCCCTCATAATAAGCAGCCCCAGGAGGAAGTCAGCACAGCACAGGGATGGTGGGAGCCCCTCATAATAAGCAGCCCCAGGAGGATGTCAGCATAGCACAGGGATGGTGGGAGCCCCTCATAATAAGCAGCCCCAGGAGGAAGTCCGCACAGCACAGGGATGGTGGGAGCCCCTCATAATAAGCAGCCCCAGGAGGATGTCAGCATAGCACAGGGATGGTGGGAGCCCCTCATAATAAGCAGCCCCAGGAGGAAGTCAGCACAGGGATGGTGGGAGCCCCTCATAATAAGCAGCCCCAGGAGGATGTCAGCATAGCACAGGGATGGTGGGAGCCCCTCATAATAAGCAGCCCCAGGAGGAAGTCAGCACAGCACAGGGATGGTGGGAGCCCCTCATAATGAGCATAACACAGGGATGGTGGGAGCCCCTCATATGCACAGCAGAGGTACAGCCCCAGGAGGAAGTCAGCACAGCACTGGGATGGTGGGAGCCCCTCATAATAAGCAGCCCCAGGAGGAAGTCAGCACAGCACAGGGATGGTGGGAGCCCCTCATAATAAGCAGCCCCAGTAGGGTACGGGCATATAGTACGGTGTGCTTTTTTTGGAAAAGGAAGTGAGGCAAATTAAGAAAGAAGGTCTGTGTGCTCGATTAAAAAGAATTGTTTATAGACATATACATGGTCTACTGGTCACATGTGTTGAATTCCTCCGAGATCCATGCCTCATTAATTTTTAGAAATGTGAGGTAGTTAACACTGTCGTGAGCTAGGCGAGTACGCTTATCGGTCACGATCCCCCCTGCTGCGCTGAACGTCCTTTCGGACAGGACACTGGACGAGGGGCAAGCCAACAGTTCAATTGCAAATTGGGCAAGCTCTGGCCAGAGGTCAAGCCTGCCCACCCAGTAGTCCAGGGGTTCATCACTCCTCAGAGCGTCCACATCGGCCGTTAACCCGATGTAGTCGGACACCTGATGGTCTAGGCGTTCCCTTATGCTGGATCCGGATGACACCTGTCGATGGGTCGGCTGAAAGAATGACCTCATATCAGAAGTCACCAACACATCTTCAAACCGGCCTCTTCTTGCAGGCACTGTTGGATTGGTACCCGCAACTCCTTCTCTGGGAGTGGGAATTGCTCCTCTGCCAGCGCACCCAAAAGCAGAATGCAGCATTTCTCAAAGCAAGGCCTGGAAGTGCTCCATTCTGACAGCCCTCTGCCGTAACATTTCCGCCATTTTGTGTTTGTACCGGGGGTCTAAGTACATTGCCACCCAGTACTGGTCCTTGACCCTTATGCTTTTTATACGGGGTCCCTATTAAAACACTGGAGCATGAAGGCCCCCATTTGCACTAAACTGGAAGCGGTGTGGTGGCCTGGCTCCTGCTCATCATCCAGGATAATGTCGTCCTCTTCATTCTCCTCTCCCCATCCACGTACAACAACAGGGATCCCAGAAAGGTTTAAAGCATGCTCTTCTTGCTCATTCTTATCCGCCCCGGCACCATCCTCCTCTGACTCCTCTTCAGACTCCTGTTGTTCACTTGTCTCAGATAGAGTAGCCCCCCCTGGGAATTCATCCAGCATTGCGACTTCCTCATCTTCCCGCTCCTGCTCCTCCACAGCTTGATCAATGACACGACGCAATGCACGCTCCATAAAGAAGACATAAGGTACCATGTCACTGATGGCGCCATGGCTGCGACTGACCAGTTTGGTGATCTTCTCAAATGGCCACAGAAGTCTGCATGCGTCGCGCATGAGCAGCCACTGCCGCAGTGAAAAAAATCCAGCTCCCCAGAACCTGTTCTGCCTCAGTTCATACAGGTAGACATTAACTGCACGTTTCTGCTGGAGCAGCCTATCAAGCATATAGAAGGTTGAGTTCCATCGCGTCGGGCAATCGCAAATAAGACGTCTGACCGGCAGATTGTGTCGCCGCTGAATGTCAGCAAAGTGAGCCATGGCCGTGTAAGATCTTCTGAAATGGGCCGAGATTTTCCTTGCATGCCGCAAGATGTCCTGGACCCCAGGGTATTTGACAACAAATCGCTGCACGACCAAGTTAAAGACGTGTGCCATGCATGGCACGTGCGTAATTTTGCCCTGTTTCAATGTGCTAAGCAGATTGGCACCGTTGTCACACACCACTTTACCAACTGTCAAATTGAGCGGTGTTAGCCACTGATCTGCCTGTGAACGCAAAGCTGAAAGGAGTGCCGGGCCAGTGTGGCTCTTGGCTTCCAGGCACAACAGACGCAGCACGGCATGGCAACGTCTCACCTGCCTTGTCGAATAGGTTCTGGTGAGCTTGGGCGGCGCAGCGGAAGAGATGCTAGCAGCGGAAAAGGAGGAGTCAGCCGAGGAGAGGGAGGAGGATGGAGTAGGAGGAGAAGAGGAGCCAGGCCTGCATGCAATCCGTGGCGGTAAAACCAAATCTACACGGGTGCCACGGGTTACATGCTTGATGGCCAGGTTCACCTAGTGGGCAGTAAAAGTGATATACCTTCCCTGCCTGTGTTTGCTAGACCACGTGTCTGTGGTCAGATGTATCTTGGCACCAACACTGTGTGCCAAAGATACATACACTTGCCGCTGAACATGGCCATATAGCTGTGGGATGCCCTTCTCTGAGAAATACTTCCTTCCTGGGACCTTCCATTGTGGTGTTCCAATGGCCACAAATTTGTGAAAGGCCTTCGAGTCCACCAGTTTATATGGCAGTAGTTGGTGGGCTATGAGTTCTGACAAGCCAGCCGTCAACCGTTGGGCAAGAGGGTTATCCGACGTCATCATTTTTTTTACGCTCGAACATTAGGCCCAAGGAAGCCAGCCTTTTTGCAGAAAAACATGAGCTTGGCGTGATGGAAGGTGGCGTGGAGGACAATTGTGAGGAGAGAGGAGAAGGAGAAGTAGAAGATGAGGCTGAACGGTGAGAGCCTGGAGTGTGGCTTTGTGTGTTCCGTTGCTCCCACTGGGCTCGGTAATGGCTGCTCATGTGCCTTCTTAAGGCGGTCGTCCCTAGGTGAGTGTTGGGCTTACCGTGACTAATGTGTTGACTGCAAAGATTGCAGATAGCAACACTATTGTCAGCAGCGGACACGTTAAAAAAAGCCCACACTGTGGAGCCATGTGCCGGCGTCCTGGGAGCGCCAGATGTGACCGTACATGGTCGATGCCTCGCTCCTGATACATTAGCAGTCTGCTTTGTCCCTCCTGTGCAATGTAAGTTATTCCTGCTTCTCCTCCCTATCTGCTGGTCCATATCTCCCTCTGAACTTCCCTCCTCTTCCTCTCTTGTGGGCACCAACGTGTCATCACTAGATACGTCATCATCAAAGTCACCTTCCCCACCGCTATAAGTAGAGATCTCGGAGTAGGCAGCAACACCGGAGACCAACCTCCTCCTTGGGCTGATCTGGGTACTGTCGTCAGACTGCTGAGTGGCGGTTCTTGCTACCTCCTCTTCCTGATCCAATGCCAAGAGTGGATGTGCATCAGAAATGTCTTGATATGGATCGGAAAATAATTCCTGTGACTCAAGCGGAAGGTATGTGGTGGTGGTGGTGTTGTTGGTGGTAGTGTCTTTGGGGGTGCACATAGCAGAGAGTGAAGAATAGGGTGCAGATCGAGAGGATGAGGAGGGTGCAGAAGAGTAAGGCTGAGTAAGCCACTCAACCAAGTCCGGTGTGTCCTTTAAAGTAATTGAATGCACCTTCTGCAACTTCCCACTTTGGCTCAAGCCTGTTGCTCCTGCCCTACCCCTACCACCCCTGCGGAAGGGCCTGCCTCTTCCTCTGCCTGTCATTTTTTTTAAATGACCCTGTGACAAAACTCTCAGTCCCTATACTGATAAAGGACTGCTGCAGTTTAGGGCAGCAGTCAGCAGTAGTGCACCTCAACCCTATATATTGTGGACCTATACCAGTCCTTAAGGAATAGCAGACTGTACCTCACTCAACCCTATGTACTGTAGTACCCTATACCTTACCAGTCCTTATAAGGACCTTTGTGGAACTAGTAGGTTGTGAATGATTAGCAGACTGTACCTCAGTCCCTATACTCATAAAGGACTACTGCAGCAGAAGGGCAGCAGTCAAGTATAATATTCTTTCTATACCAGTCCTGAAAAGAACCTTTGTGGACCTAATAGTAACAGCTACTGATTAAACTGACTGTCCCTCACTGCCACACACAGCTTCCTGCCTGTCCCTATTTAAACTGACAAAACACAGGCTGCTGGAACAATAACTTGAATAGCACTCAAAACTATATCCTGTACTACTTTACCATACTAGTCCTGAAAATAACTTTTGTGGACCTAATAGTAACAGCTAATGATTAAACTGACTGTCCCTGCTGCACACAGCGTCCTGTCCCTCTCTCTACAATGACAAAAGACAGGCTGCTGCAACAATCACTAGCACAGCAGTGCCTCAAACCTATATCCTGAACTACACCTAACACCTATACCATACCAGTCCTGAAAAGAACTTTTGTGGACCTAATAGCTAGCGATTTGGGACACTGCAGTCTCTCCCTGCTCCACACAGCAACCTCTCCCTATAGTGACATACGAAAGAATGTAAAATGGCCGCTGGATCGGGTCTATTTATAAGTTAGGGGGAATGTACAAGGGGCCATGTGCTGTAATGTCTTAATTGGCTGTCCTGTACCCCATGATGGATGTGTCATCATAGGTCAAAGTTCTTTTACACAGTAAACACGGAAGTCCGCCGGGCGACCGGGGGCAATAGTCCGCCAATCGGGCGGACCGCGAACAGCCAAAATTCACCGCAAAACGACCGCCGGGCGACCCGTTCGGCCATCCCTATTAAGCAACAGGTTACAGGCCACTCATCTGTGAGGGACAGTTACCATTGACCCCTGAACTCAGTGTCATCTACTATTGACCCCTGCCTCACTTACTACTGACCCCTGAACTCTGTGTCACTTACTATTGACCCTAAACTCTGCATCACTTACTATTGACCCCTGAACTCTATGTTATTATCTACTGACTCCTGAGTACTGCTTCACTTACTACTGACTCGGTGTCACTTACTAATGAAGCTCTGCATCATTTACCATTTACCCCTCAACTATGCATCACTTGCTACTGACCTCTGAAATCTGTCACTTACTACTGATTCCTGAACTTTGCATCAGTTACTACTGAACCTCTGCCTCACTTACTACTGACCTCTGAACTCTACATCACTTACTACTGATCACTGAACTCTGTGTCACTTACTACTGACCTCTACATCATTTACAACTGAATTCGAAACCTGTGTCATTTACTACTGACCCCTGAACTACTGACTTTTGAACTCTACTTCACCTACTACTGACCTCTGAGCCACTTACTACAGAGTTCAGGGGTCAGCAGTGACAGAGTTACTACTGACCTCTGAGCTAAGAAAATGTAGAAAAGGTACGCCACTGCTCTTCAACAAAAAACAATATATGTGTTACTATAATTGAAAGAAACTCATATATAAGCCATTAAATCATAAACAATTTAAAAAATAAGTCCATCAAATGTCCTCCAATCACCATGCCTTATGATAACAAAGTGACTTCTCTTTCCAATAAAGTGCTCCACCACTGTGTGAGAAAAATGCACTCTTACCAACCAGAAATGAACACTAAAGGGTTGACCGCTTTTCTTAAAGTGGTTGTAAACCCTTACAAACCACTTTGACCTACAGGTAAGCCTAGATTAAGGCTTACCTGTAGGTCCAAGAAATATCTCCTAAACCTATATGGTTTAGGAGATATTTACCCGAAAACAGCCACCGCTGTCAGCGGCGCGCAGGCGCACTGGGCAGGCCGCAGATCGCGGCGATATGCCGCGAGTGTTGGCTCCCATGCGCATGCGCGGGAGTGACGTCATTGCAGCTCCAGTGAATCACAGTGCCGGAGCAGCAAGACCCACCAAGAAGATGGACGCTCGGAACTACAGGGGACAGCGGTGACATCGCTGGCTCCTGTGTCAGGTAAGTGACACATAATGGACTACTACTAATGCATAGTAGTCCATTATGCTTTACCTTTGCAGGGAATCAAAGAGAAAGTAAACCCATCAGGGTTTACTTCCTCTTTAATGCTCAGATGAAGTTCTTTAGGTCACTCTTCAGATGGACTCAAGGTAAAGGAAAAATGAATACACAGCACTCAGGCACTCCAACTAGAAATCTCTCAATCAATGTGATTTGGAAGAAGAGAACCGTTTGGAGTTGTCAGACAGGTTGGAAGCAATAAGGCAGCAGAGAAGGAAAACATCCATCATTGATCACGGGTAATGCATTTTCACCCGGGATCTGATTAAATACAATGTCCCGGAGCTCTTGCCTTGCTCTCCCCGAATAAAACTCATGTGCCGGATAATACAGCATACAGACGAACGGTTTTCCCGATAGGAATTGAGTCCATCGGACAGATTTGAAACATGTTCTATTTCTAGGTCCGTCTGATTTTTTAATCAAAAAACGATTGGATTAGCCCACACACGATTGGATTGTCCGACGGACTGATTCCGTCAGACCTAGTCTGTCAAAGTCCGGTTGTGTGTACTTGGCATTGGTAGAATGCCACCTCATCCCTTTAAACCTGAACACCTTTTAAATTACACAGGTTCTGAGGCTAATTTAATGCAGATAAGGCACAGAGTGAGTTTAATTACCACTTTAATCAGCCACAGAACCTGTGTAATTCATATGTGTTCGGGTTTAAAGGGATGAGGTGGCAACCCTAAATACCATGTATCTCTGAAGTCAGAGAGGAGTGAGAGATTCATTGCATCATCCGGCACTTGACTTCACTCATAAGTTGTGTTTCCTATGCGGTGTTTGGCTACAGCTCCACACATGCCTCCACACATGCCAGGGTCCTGGGTGTAATCCTTGACACTGACCTCACCTTCACCCCCCATATCCAATCACTGGCTAAATCCTGCCGCTTTCACCTCCGCAACATCTCAAGAATTCGACCCTTCCTGACTAATGACACCACAAAGCAACTTATTCACTCCTTGATTATTTCCCACCTTCACTACTGCAACTCTCTCCATAATGGCCTACCCTTAAGCAGGCTATCTCCCCTTCAGTCTATTATGAATGCTGCTTCTAGACTAAAACACCTCACTAATCGTTCCGTGACTGCTGCCCCCCTCTGCCAATCCCTTCACTGGCTTCCCCTACCCCACCGTGTAAAATTTAAAATGCTAACTATAACATACAAGGCCACCCACAACCTCGCCCCCATCTACATCACTAACCTCATCTGCAGATATCGCCCAAATCGTCCCCTCCGCTCCTCCCAGGACCTCTTGCTCTCTAGCTCACTTGTTTCCTCCTCTCGTGCTCGTCTTCAAGACTTCTCCAGAGCCTCTCCCATCCTCTGGAACTCCCTGCCCCAGTCTGTCCGCTCAGCCCCTACCCTGTCCACCTTTTAAGAGTTCCCTGAAAACTCATTTATTCAGGGAAGCCTATCCCACACCAACCTAACTGTCCCCGAGCCACCCCCATCAAATCATTCTCTGCAGCTATTACCTTTTGTACCACCACCCGCTCCCTTTAGAATGTAAGCTCTACAAACAGGGCCCTCCTGTACCTTTTTGTATTGTACTGTAATTGTGTTGTCCCCCCTATACATTGTAAAGCGATGCGTAATCTGTTGGCGCTATATAAATCGATGATAATAATAATAATACAGCTAATCACATGTAAAGGGCAATATGATTAGCCTATGTACCATGTGATAGCTGTGGGCCAATCACAGCATAGGAAACACAGCTGTTATGAATGAATTAATTCATGAAAGCTTTGTTGACATTGTAATCACATAGCGAGTACTGGGATCTGCAATCCGCTGTATCTACCGGGAGCGGTGTGTTGCGTTGCGTGCCCCTAACCCGGAGTAGGCTGGATGACGTACATATACATGAAGATAGAATAGATAGAAATCAATGCAGCTCTGAACGATGACAAATACATAATTGAATGCACTCATTTAGAAAGCAATGAATATGACCTGATATTGGCCTCTTGCAGTCCCTTGTATGTCAGAGCTGAGACTGGGAGAGGAAAAAGTCAATCAAGGAGCCAGTTTGTTGGGCTGTGATGCTCATTTGCTAACACGGGACATGCAGATAAGTTGAAAAAGCATAGTGGCATCAGCCAGCTGTCTCCTTCACTGTCCAATCACAGGGTGAGAATAGACAAGACCTGTAAGTTTTACCTTAAGCAGAAATAAACCCAAAAACAAACATTTATTACATTTCAGCTAACCATTTTTTAGACATTAGTTTTCAATCAATGCAAGTCACCTGAAGTCGCCCCAAAAATAGTACAGGAACCTTTTTTCTAAGTCGGAGTGACTTGAGTCGCTCCTATTAGAACGGTTCCATAGTACAGAACAGAGCGCGACTTGTCAGGCGGCTAAGTCGCCTGGACAAGTCGCCCCTGTGTGAACCGTGCCTTAGCATATAGTTTTAATTTAGTAGACAAAAATATTTTAGTCAACGAAATTAATAGCGCTGGCCAGGTCACCAGGTGAAAACAGAGGGGGAAAAAAAGCAAAACAAAGAAAAATAATGCTGCTACCACTTCTAATGATTGGTAAGCTGCATTATATTACATATTTGGTTTTGGGTTCAATACTGCTTTAGCTGCGGCAGAGGAAAATCACAGGTCTTCTGTCCTACCAGATAGGGCTGTGCCATCTAAATTTCAGGCATGGATTCCGAAAAATAAAAATTTATTGGCAGTTAAACAGCTCCCTTATATGTATTTAATATATGAATTATCCATTCGCCTGAAATTCATTTTTAACGGACCACCTTCCACATATATACTTGTACATCGGTCTGTACATGTGATACTGAAGGTGCACGCCTGACGCACACCACGGGAGCGTGCCTGCGGGGCAATGTCCGCCAGCCACTCACGATCACAGTGAAGAGAGGCAGAACAGGATCCCTGTTCTGACAGGAACAGAGATCTCTCTCTACTTCCAGTCAGTCCACTCCCCCCACAGTTACAAAAACCTCCCTAGGGAACTCTTAACCCCTTGGTCGCCCCTTAGTGTTAATCCCTTCCCTGCCAGTGTCATTTATACAGTGATCAGTGAATTCTTTTAGCTCTGATCACCAAAAAGTGCCACTTAGGGTCAAAATTGTCCGCCACAATGTCACATTCCCACTAAAAATCACTGATCCCGCCATTACTAGTAAAAACAATAAAAAGTCCCTAAATTTTTCCCCTATTTTGTAGATGCAATAACTTTCACGCAAACCAATCAATATACGCTTATTGCAAAAAAAAAATCCAAAAATATGTAGCAGAATACATATTGGCCTAAACCGAGTAATACATTTGTTTTTTTTATTTTTTTTTGGGGGATATATATTATAGCAGAAAGTAAAAAAATAATTTTTTTTTTTCAAGATTGTTCCTATTTTTTTTGTTTATAGCGCCAAAAATAAGAACCGCAGAGGTGATCAAATATCACCAAAAGAAAGCTCTATTTGTTGGGGGAAAAGAACAACATCAATTTTTTTGGGGTACAACGCCACATGATCACGCAATTGTCAAAGCAACATAGTGACGTATCGCAAAAAACGGCCTGGTCATTAGGGAGGTAAATCCTTCCGGGGGTGAAGGGGTTAAAGTCAATCTAGTACCATTACTGTCAGGTTTTTACACCAGCAGCAGAAATCCCCCCCCCCCCCCCCCCCGGGATAAAGAAGACTGCTATTTTGACCTCCTGAAATGTCAGTCACCTTGCTGTCACTGCCCTTCAAGCAATTAAAATGACTTATAAATAAATGCTGACAGGTAGGCATTTTATGACAGAATAGACTCTGTATGTTGGTGCTATATATGTAGAGTATATATGTTGTTCTAGTTATGTAATGAACTGTACATGTCTAGCTGAGTGTACAGCACAGACAGGTCAAAATCTCCAAACTCAAAAGCAGAAAAAAGATGAAGAGTGGAAGCAACAAATTGTATCATTGGAAAGGATGGTTTGTAAGGCAAGTGTGCCATATTGTGTAAGTATTTTTGCAAACCTCCACATTACATATCACCACACATTCTTATGCAGTATAGTTCTGCTTTAATGGTTTGTGAGATATTGCCCTAAGAGAATGTATTTTACTAAAAGAGTAGTTAATGCTTGGGATAGACTTCCAACATAGGCCTAGCTCCCAACTGTCTCTGATTTCTAGGAACTGTCCCTGATTTGAAACATTGTCCCTCTTTCCTCCTCATTTGTCCCTCATTTTGGTCCGACCTATATAGTTGCATATAAAATCCACCATTTTTCTTTCAAAAAGTGTTTCCCAGTGCTAAACTCTTCATCCAAATTCTAAATTGCTGCATTTGTAAAAAAAAATTTTTTGTATAATTCTTCTTTAACCACTTTCAGACCAATTTGCTGGTCAAAGACCAGACTACTTTTTGGGATTCGGCACTGCGTCGCTTTAACTGACAATTGCGCGGTCGTGCGACGTGGCTCCCAAACAAAATTGACGTCCTTTTTTTCCCACAAATAGAGCTTTCTTTTGGTGGTATTTGATCACCCCTGCGGTTTTTATTTTTTGCGCTATAAACAAAAATAGAGCGACAATTTTGAAAAAAACGCATTATTTTTATTTTATTTTTTTATCACAATAAAGTTTATTAAAGAGAATATAGTAAATACAAAAGGGTGTAAGCGTTACAGAAAATGTATAACAAAAGTAAATTATGGACATTATAGACATTAATATCTGTCGAAACACGATCTTAAAGGTGAATCGTATGAATGCAATCACATCAGTAATTAGGTTATAACAGCCAGAATATAAGTACAGTGGTGTGAAAAAGTGTTTGCCCCCTTCTTCATTTCCTGTTCCTTTGCATGTTTGTCACACTTAAGTGTTTCGGAACATCAAACCAATTTAAACAATAGTCAAGGACAACACAAGTAAACACAAAATGCAATTTGTAAATGAAGGTGTTTATTATTAATGGTGAAAAAAAATCCAAACCATCATGGCCCTGTGTGAAAAAGTGATTGCCCCCTAAACCTAATAACTGGTTGGGCCACCCTTAGCAGCAACAACTGCAACCAAGCGTTTGCGATAACGTGCAATGAGGCTTTTACAGCGTCCTGGAGGAATTTTGGCCCACTCATCTTTGCAGAATTGTCTTAATTCAGTTACATTAGAGGGTTTTCGAGCATGAACGGCCTTTTTAAGGTCATACCACAACATCTCAATAGGATTCAGGTCAGGACTTTGGCTAGGCCACTCCAAAGTCTTCATTTTGTTTTTCTTCAGCCATTCGGTGGTGGACTTGCTGGTGTGTTTAGGATCATTGTCCTGCTGCAGAACCCAAGTTCGTTTCAGCTTGAGTACACGAACAGATGGTCGGACATTCTCCTTCAGGATCTCTTGGTACACAGCAGAATTCATAGTTCCTTTTATCACGGCAAGTCTTCCAGGTCCTGAAGCAGCAAAACAGCCCCAGACCATCACACTACCACCACCATATGTTACTGTTGGTATAATGTTCTTTTTATGAAATGCAGTGTTCCTTCTACGCCAGATATACTTGGACACACACCTTCCAAAGAGTTCCACTTTTGTCTCATCGGTCCACAGAATGTTGTCCCAAAAGTCTTGGGGATCATCAAGATGTGTTGTGGAGAAATTGAGACGAGCTTTGATGTTCTTTTTGCTCAGCAGTGGTTTTCTCCTTGGAACTCTGCCATGCAGGCCATTTTTGCCCAGTCTTTTCCTGATGGTGGAGGCATGAACGCTGACCTTAACTGAGGCAAGTGAGGCCTGCAGTTCCTTGGACGTGGTTGTGGGGTCTTTTGTGACCTCTTGGATGAGTCGTCGCTGCGCTCTTGGGGTAATTTTGGGCGGCCGGCCACTCCTGGGAAGGTTCACCACTGTTCCATGTCTTCGCCATTTGTGAATAATGGCTCTCACTGTGGTTCGCTGGATTCCCAAAGCTTTGGAAATGGCTTTATAACCCTTTCCAGACTGATAGATCTCAATTACTTTCTTTCTCAATTGTTCCTGAATTTCTTTGAGTCTCGGCATGATGTGTAGCTTTTAAGGATCTTCTGGTGGACCTTACTGTGTCAAGCAGCTCCTATTTAAGTGATCTCTTGATTGTGAACAGGTGTGGCAATAATCAGGCCTGGGTGTGGCTAGAGAAATTGAACTCAGGTGTGGACAACCACAGTTATAGTATGTTTTAACAAGGGGGGCAATCACTTTTTCACACAGGGCCATGATGGTTTGGATTTTTTTTCACCTTTAATAATAAACACCTTAATTTACAAATTGCATTTTGTGTTTACTTGTGTTGTCCTTGACTATTGTTTAAATTGGTTTGATGTTCCGAAACACTTAAGTGTGACAAACATGCAAAGGAACAGGAAATGAGGAAGGGGGCAAACACTTTTTCACACCACTGTATGAGCAGTGGTGAGTATGAACATATTATTGTGTTGTAATAGTCTGGGTATGAATGGATTGAAGGTTCGGGTGATATAATGTAAAGTATATGCAGCAGGATGGGGCATGTAATATGCAGTATAATAGAACTTTCCCAGTGATATTCTATTATGAAAGTAGGAAGTAGTCATGTGTACACATCATGTTATGAGATTGCGGTAGAATTGTGTCTTACAGAAATTACGCCAGGGTACCCACATATGCCGAAATTGAGTGATAGAGCCCTTTTTGATGGCAATAATTTCTTCCATGTCATAGATATGATGAATTTTACGGAGCCAGTCTCCAGTTGAAGGTAGAGAGCTTGAGTTCCAATGTAATGGGATCAGAATTTTGGCTGCGTTGAGGAAGTGTCTAATCAAGGATTTTTTATATGAACCATATGAGAGGTTGTTTATGTGCAATAGGCACCAGGCTGCGTCAAGGTTTGAATGTGAGCCTATGATGTGATTGGTCCAATAGCAAACTTGGTTCCAGAAGGGTCTCAGGAGTTTACAATTCCACCAAAGGTGTAGAAAGGAGCCCGTTTCGGAACCACATCTCCAGCAGGTTCTGGGATTTTGATGTGACCAGTTATGTTTGGTGAGAGGTGTAATATACCATTGTGTGCGTATCTTATAAGAGACTTCTTGCATTTTTGTACTGAGTGCACATTTGTGTGTAAAGAAATTTTACTTTTTCCCATTGTTTTGTGGAGAATTGGGTGTTAAGATCTTTTTCCCATTTGGTTTTGTATTTGTCTCTTTCAGTTTTATTTTGACAGAGAAGCCATTTGTATAGCATAGAAGTTGTTTTTCTAGTTGGAGTTTTCCTTAAACATGTGAGTTCAAATGTGGACAAGGGTCTAAGTAACTGGTCTTTGTGTTTGTTGTTAGTTATGAAGTCATGAATTTGCCTGTATGACCATTCTGATAAGGGATGTGTTGGGAGTGATTTGTTTAGTTCTTGTCTAGATTTTAGGTTGTTATTGTGGATACAGTGAGTTACTAGTAGAGGATCGGAGGGGAATGTAGTGTACATCTTTGGGTTGTTAAGACCGGGTATGAAATCTGGATTATTGGCTAGTGTCGAAAGGGGTCCCGTGTCAGTTGATAATCCTAGTGGGATTGCAACTTTTTTGAAAATTTTTAGTGTGTTATTAATAGTGGGGTGTTTTTTAATTGAGAGGGGGAGATTTGAATAGGTAGTCCATGGTAGGTGCGGAATGTCTAAGGTGGAGTGGGCTTTTTCTAGTTTTACCCAGTCCTTGTGGTTGGCATGGCAGTGCCAATCTATAATTCTGGATAATTGTGCCGCTTGATAATATTTTCTGAAGTCTGGGAGTCCTATTCCTCCTTCTTGTTTTAATCTATAAAGGTATGTAAGTTTAATTCGTGGTTTTTTATTTGCCCACAGAAAATTTCTTTGTATGCGGGAGAGACGTGTGAAGAAAGGCTCAGGTAGCTCTATTGGGAGGGTATGAAATAGGTATAATAGTCTCGGCAGGATCGCCATTTTCAAAATTGCGGCCCTGCCAAACCACGAAAATTTCCCTTTCGTCCATTTTTTTAGGTCTGTTTCTATTTTTGTCAGGAGAGGGAGGAAATTAAGTGAGAATAAAGAATTTGGGTCTTGGGAGAGACGAAACCCCAAATAGGTCAGGGAGTTTGGTTCCCATTTAAATGGGCAATTGGATTTAGTCAATTTTTCGGTCTGTGTATCTAAGTTCAGACCTAAGGCCTCACATTTTTTTTGATTAATTTTAAAATTGGACAGATGGTTAAAATCCTGGAATGTTTTCAGCAGGTTGGGAATTGAAATATGTGGCTGTGTGATGTAGAAGAGCAGGTCATCTGCATATTCTAAAGTTTTGTATTCCCTGTTCTGGACCTTGACTCCGTGAATCGCTTTGTGTTTGTTTATGGTTCTGATTAGGGGTTCGATCGACAGGATGAAGAGTAGGGGTGAGAGTGGACAGCCCTGTCTCGTACCATTATTGATAGAGACTTTTTTTGATAATGAGCCGTTCACTTTAATGTTAGCACTAGGGTTAGCATAAATAGCATGCATCCATTTCAGTAGATTTTGTCCAAATCCCACATATTCACAAACTTTGAACAAGAAATCCCACGCGACTCGGTCGAAGGCCTTCTCCGCATCAGTTGACAGGAGAAGGCCTCCGACTCCCTCTCTCCTCATCCTGTGTATCAGATTAATGGACTTAGTGGTGTTATCCTTAGCCTCCCGGCCGGGCATATAACCTACCTGCTCAGGTCCAATAAGCTTATGTAGTAGTGGTCTTAATCTGTTGGCAATAATTTTAGTTAAAATTTTGAGGTCTAAGTTGAGGAGTGATATGGGTCTATAGTTTGTGCACTCTGAGGGGTCTTTGTTAGGTTTGGGTATGACTGTTATGTGGGCTGTTAAAAATTCACTTGAAGGTCTACTGCCTGAAGTAATTGAATTAAATGCAGTGGCTAGATGTTCTGATAGGGTGTGGTCAAAGATTTTGTAGTATTGGGCTGTCAGGCCGTCTGGGCCGGGGCTTTTCCCGTTTGTTAGGTCGCGGATAGTCTTAGAGACTTCGTCTGTGGTGATTGGTGTTTCTAGGGAGTTAGTATCAGTTAGAGGTAGAGATGGCATTGTGCATTCTGTTAAGTAAGAGATGATTGCTTGGTCTCTAGTGTTGAATCCAGGTTGCATCCTTGTTTGTGTAGGTATGTTATATAGAGTTGAGTAGTAGTGGTGGAAGGTGTCAGCTATCCTTCTAGTGTCGTGGGTAATAGAGCCTTGTCTGGTGCGTATCCTGTAAATATTGTTGAGATTCATAGTGTCTTTAAGTGCTCTCGCTAGTAGTCTCCCTCCCTTATCCCCATGTTCATAATACAGGGAGTTTCGGAAGAACAAATTCCGTTTAGTTTTATTATCAAGTAGGTCTTGGAGTTCTTTCCTAGCTGATGTGAGTTCTGCTAGGCCTGAGAGAGCTAGGGATCTTTTGTGTGTCAGTTCGAGTGTGTAAATTTTTTGTGCAAGGTCGGTTATTTGTTTTTCTTTCTCCTTCTTTTTTCTGGCCCCCCATCTACGCATTATTTTTTACTTTTTGTTATAATAAATATCCCCCAAAAATATATAAAAAAACATTTTTTTCCCTCAGTTTAGGCTGATACATATTCTTCTATATATTTTTGGTAAAAAAAATCGCAATAAGCGATTATTGATTGGTTTGCGCAAAAGTTATAGCGTTTACAAAATAGGGATAGTTTTATAGCATTTTTATTAATAATTTTTTATTCTTTTTTTTTTTACTAGTAATGGCGGCGATCAGCGATTTTTATTGTGACTGCGACATTGTGGGGGACCCATCGGACATTTTTGACACATTTTTGGGACCATTGTCATTTATACAGTAATCACTGCTATATAAATGCAGTGATTCCTGTGTAAATGACACTGGCAGTGAAAGGGTTAACCAGTGGGTGGCAGTGTAGGGGTTAAGTGTTCCTAGGGGAGTGTTACTAACTGTGGGGGGGTTGGGCTTTCATTTAGTGTACACTGATCTCTGCTCCAATCACATGGAGCAGAGATCAGCGTCACTAGTTGCTAGGCAGAATAGACAAATGTTGTTTACACAGCATTTGCTCTATTCGGCCGCTCCGTGAGACGATCGCGGGGATGCCCGCGGCGATCGAGTCCGCGGGTCCCGCGACCGGACACACGGGGGTCCCGACCAGCGCGGGAGCGCGCCGCCGGCGGCGCGCTCCCGATGGCAGGGCGGCATCGAATATTGGACGTACCTGTACGCCAATATGCCTGCCCGTGCCATTCTGTCGACATACATCGTCGTGCGCTGGTCGGGAAGTGGTTAATACGCTTAAGGACCAGGCCTCTTTTTCAGACTCTGTGTTTACACGTTTAAAACAGTTTTTTTTTTGCTAGAAAATTACTTAGAACCCCCAAACATTATATATTGTTTTTTTTCTAACACCCTAGAGAATAAAATGGTGGTCATTGCAATACTTTTTTTCATACTGTATTTGCACAACGGTCTTACAAGCGCACTTTTTTTTGGAAAAAAAAATAAGACAACAGTAAAATTAGCCCAATTTTTTTTATATTGTGAAAGATAATGTTACGCCAAGTAAATTTATACCCAACATGTCACCATGGGCGTCCGCAGAACTTTTTCCAAGGGGGGGGCATCATTTTAAGGCCGCTCATGCTCCATCCCTCTTCGACAATCTCATGAAAATCTTTCCACTGGTAATACATATGTGTTATATAACAGATAATTTATCTTCACTTTTTTATTGGATGTTACCCTGGCGGCTGTGTTCCATGTCCATATAGCCTAGAGAATGTACATCTTTTTACATTGCAATACATCTGTTGTGGCCATATTTTGATCTCATACTATCACTGTATAGGCTGTTTTCATAAAGATAA
This sequence comes from Lithobates pipiens, assembly GCF_037356315.1. NCBI lineage: Eukaryota > Metazoa > Chordata > Amphibia > Anura > Ranidae > Lithobates > Lithobates pipiens. The sequence continues at coordinate 6,920,186 of NW_027507755.1, read as the reverse complement.
AAATATGGCAACAACAGATGTATTGCAATGTAAAAAGATGTACATTCTCTAGGCTATATGGGCATGGTACGCAGCCACCTGAGTAACCTTGCGGATGCCCATGCTTTCAAAAACCAGCCCTGGAAAAAATTTCATACCAGCCTCACAACATTATTATACCAGCCCAACAGCATAACGTCATTATTTTCTTGTTCATGAAAGGGAAAGCCATACATTTTACCAGTTAATAGTGGTAAGTGATCAATCATCAAGGGGGACCCCAGGAACTCAGAACGTGGGGGGGACCACCTTCTGCAGAAAGAATACTCTAAGGTAAGGGGGTGGGTTACTAATATAAGGAGGAAATCCTTTATATCAGTGCCCTTTACATTATAGTATTCACTCCCCCTTACATCAGTGACCCCCCCCCCCCCCCGACTGGCCTGGCGGTGCTTTCACTGACCTCCTCTCAGGTTCACGGTGCAGGGCTCAGTCAGTCGGCTCCAGCTTGGTGGCTCTGGTTTTATCCTATAGTCTCCTGTCCACAGTCCACACTGACTTCTCCCATGACCCCCATCCTGGCGGTGCTCCCACTCTTGACTCCTCTCCAGACTCCCTCAGAGACTACAGACATGCTACAGGAGATGGTCAGAGACTGCAAACTTGATGCAAGAGCTCAATACAGCCTCACCATTTCCCATCAAATGCAGCCTCACCAGTTCCCATCAAATGCAGCCTCACTTTGCCCATTAAATGCAGCCTCACTTTGCCCATCAAATGTAGCCTCACCATGCCCATCAAATGCAGCCTCACTGTGCCCATCAAATTCAGCCTCAACGTGTCCATCAAATGCAGCTTTACTGTGCCGTGAATGCAGCCTCACTGTGCCCATCATTGCAGCCCCTCCTATGCCCCATGTCCCAGTTTGCAGTCCCTGTCTATGGGAAGGTGTGTTGTTGATGCTTGGTACGTACCCTGCATGCCAGCAGGATATCCATGACGACCAGCAGCAGGCAGGGTCTGTTCTCGTTTTGGATGGGGACGGTGCTCCTTCCAGAGGATCTGTCTGCTGTGGGATGGAGTGGTCCCTGGCCACCTGCACCTTCAGCCGTCCTCATTTTCCGGCCCCAGTCAGCCTGTCCTCTGGTCCTGGGGAAGTGGAGAGCACTGAGTGGGAGTTGGAGAGAAGGGGGAGCAAAGAGTACTGGTGGGGTTGGAGAACTCATGGGTGGGGGCAAAGAGTGAGGGGAAGTGGAGATCACAGGGGTGGGGAGCAGAGAGAGCTGGGGGGGAACTTGAGAGCACTGGGGGGCAATAAGAACAGGGGTAGAGAACGCGGTAGGCTGAGAGCACTGGGGGGGCTAAGAGTGTGGGGTGGTGAAGAGCACTGGGGGGGCAGAAAAGCAGGGGTGGAGAGCACGGGGGCTGGAGAGCACTGGGGGGGTACAAAGAGCAGGGGGAGTGGAGAGCAATGGGGGGGGGGAGCTTGAGAGCACTAGTGGGGGCCAAAAAGAACAGGGGTGGAAAGCACGGGGGACTGGAGAGCACTATGGGGGTGGAGAGCACTGGTAGGGTTGGAGAGCACATCGGTGGGGGCAAAATGCAGGGGGAGTGGAGAGTACAGGGGTGGGGAGTGGAGAGTGCTGGGGGGAGCCAAAAAGAACAGGGGTGGAGAGCACGGAGGGTAGAGAGCACTGGGGGGGCTGGAGAGCACCAGGAGGGCAGAAAGAACAGGGGTGGGGAGAATGGGGGTCTGGAGAGCACTGGGATGGGGGCTGGAGAGTGATGGGGAGAGCTGAAGAGCACTGGGGGGGGGAGAACAGGGGGGAGAGCACGGGGGGAGAGCACTGGAGGGAGTGGAGAGCACTGGAGGGAGTGGAGAGCACTGTGGGGGAAAGAACAGGGGGGAGAGCACTGGGGAGGAGAACAGGGGGAGAGCATGGAGGGGAGTGGACTGGGGGAGTGGAGAGCACTGTGGGGGGAACGGGGGGAGCACTGGGCGGAGTGGAGACCACTGGGGGGGCAGGGGGGAGGGCAGTGGGGGGGGTAGGGGGGAGAGCACTGGGGGGGGCAGGGGGGAGAGCACTGGGATGGTGGCTAGAGAAGGATGGAGAGAGATGGAGAGCAGGGGGCAGCAAGAACAGGGGATCAGAAAACTGTGGGGGGGGGCAGGAGAGTGTGGTGGTGAAGGAGAGCACTGGGGGGGTAGGAGAGTGTGGTGGTGGGGGGGGGGGCAGGAGAGCACTGGGGGGCAGGAGAGTGTGGTGGTGGGGGGGGGGGAGAGTGTGGTGGTGGAGGAGAGCACTGGGGGGGGGCAGGAGAGTGAGGTGGTGGAGGAGAGCACTGGGGTGAGGCAGGAGAGTGTGGTGGTGGTGGTGGGGGGGAGTGTGGTGGTGGAGGAGAGCACTGGGGGGGGCAGGAGAGTGTGGTGGTGGAGGAGAGCACTGGGGGGGCAGGAGAGTGTGGTGGTAGAGGAGAACACGGGGGGGTAGGAGAGTGTGGTGGTGGAGGAGAACACGGGGGGCAGGAGAGTGTGGTGGTGGAGGAGAGCACTGGGGGGGGGCAGGGAGCACCAGGTGAACTGGGGACAGTAAAATAAGTTGGATAGGAGAATTGGCAGGGGGGTCCCCTGCAGCACCCCCCCCCCCCGATCCTCCTATCCAGGCACTGTGGCACACAGGGCGGGCTGTACCTGCAGCATCTCCTCCTATGGATAAAAGCGCTGGCTGGCTCTGTGTACGGCTGCCACTCTGTAACATGGTCCCTCCCCCCCGACTGGCTTGTGTGATAGGCGGAACGTTGATTCTCTCTACTATCACACGAGCAGGTCTGGGGGGGCGGGGCCATGTTACAGAGCGGCCACAGAGCCATCCAGTGCTGTGATCCAGAGGAGAGAGCGGAGGATGCAGCTGTCGGCGGACTCAGTAAAAAAAATGCAGCATGGCAACACCTTGGGGATTCCAGGGGGGGGCACTTGACCCCCCTTTCCCACTGCTGCGGACGCCCATGCATGTCACGCTTCAAATTTGCACCCGCTCGTGGAATGGCGTCAAACATTTACCCTCAAATCTCCATAAGCGACATTTAAAAAATTCTACAGGTTGCATGTTTTGCGTTACAGAGGAGGTCTATAGCTAGAATTATTGTTCTCGCTCTACCGATCGTGGCGATACCTCACATGTGTGGTTTGACTACCGTTTTCATATGCAGGCGCTACTCACATATGCGTTCGCTTCTGCGCGCGAGCTCGTTGGGACGGGGTGTGTTAAAAAAACATTTTTTTTCTTATTTATTTTACTTAAATCTATTTATTTTTACACTTTAAAAAAAAAATGGATCACTTTTATTCCAATTACAAGGAATGTAAACATCCCTTGTAATAGAAAAAAACATGACAGGCCCTCTTAAATATGAGATCTGGGGTTAAAAAGACCTCGGATCTCATATTTGGACTTAAATGCAATAAAAGAAAAAAAAATGTAATTTGAAAAAAAGACATTGACAAAAAATGTACCTTTTTAAGAGGTATGGGCAGAAGTGATGTTTTGGCATCGCTTCCGCCCTCCTATGGTATGGAGACGAGTGGGGGCCATCTTAGCCTCACTCGTCTCCATACCCAGCAGAGGAAAGGACCCGATCGCCTCCGCCTCTACCAACAGCTCCTGTAAGCGACGGAGGGCGCGGGAGAGCGGCAGGAGGGGGGGTGGCACCTCTCCCGCCACTGATAAAGGTGATCTCGCGACGAACCCGCTGTGGAGACCACCATTATCGTACACAGGACCACCTCCTGTAAAGAGGGATATCTCGGTTGTGGCAGCAACTGCTGCTGTTACAGAGATATCCCTCTTCAAAGTACCGACGTATATGTACAGGAGGCGGGCCTTAAGTGGTTAAGGGGGCATGGCAGGGGGTGTGTTCTAGGCCTAGATACTTTTTTTTTTCTAATAGGTTACCATCTCAAAAAATGTGAAGGTTTGCATAGGTAGAGAGTCAGTCAATACTAATGCCCTGTACACACGGTCTGACTTTCCGACACAAAATATGCGATCGGTCTGTGTTGTCGGAAATTCCGATTATGTGTGGGCTCCATTGGACTTTTTCCGTCGGAATTTCCAACACGCAAAGTTTGAGAGCTGGATCTAAAATTTTCCACCAACAAAATCCGATCGTTTAAATTCCGATCGTGTGGTGTGGACAATTCCGACGCACCAAGTGCCACGCATGCTTAGAATAAATTACGAGACGAAAGCTATTGGCTAGTGGCCTCTTTATAGTCCCATTGTATGTTTTGTACGTCACCTCGTTCTAAACAATTGGATTTTTCATCAACTTTGTTTGACCGTGTGTATACAAGACGAGTTTGGGCCAAAATCCATCGGAAAAAATTTGATGGATTCTGTCTTTGGAATCTCCGACCGTGTGTACATGGCAATGCTCCAATTCACACCTGAGCATAGCAATGTACTGGCGTTTTTTCAAGCACATTTACTACTTTTTTATAAGTGTTTTACAGATTCAGGGAGAGGGAGAGGAAATAGGGGTAGACATTTACAATTCAGATCATTCAAAAAATTATCGACTGATTCAAATTCTGCGTAAAGAATAGCTGGTTGTTAAGCAGCGGGCATGGAGGCCAGCTACCTTGTCCTTAAGAACCAATAAGTCATCAGCTCTCAGGGGGCTTCCCCACTGACAGCTGAATGTAAAAAAAAAGATTGACGGCAATGACAAATAAACAGAAAAAACAGCATGGGGTCCCCCAATCCATACTAGGCCCTTCTCATCTAGTATGGATTTTAAGGAGAACCCCACACTAAAATTTAAAAACAAAATGGCGAGGGTTTCTGCCAAAAATCCATACCAGACACTTATTCGAGCATGCAGCCTGGCAGGCCAGGAAAGGGTGGGACGAGCAAGGGCCCCCCCTTCCTGAACCATACCAGGGCACATGCCCTTAACATGGAGGGGGTGCTTTGGGGTGGTGGTGGGCTCTGCCTTCCCCACCCCAAAGCTGCTTGCCTCCATGTTGCTAGGGACAAGGGCCTCTTCCCCACAACCCTGGACTGTGATTTTGGGAGGTCTGCAGATGGGGGCTTATCGGAATCTGAAAGCTCCCTTTAATAAGTGATATCGCCCCCCCCCCCCACCATGTGAATGAGTATGGGGTACATTGTACCCCTACCCATTCTCCAAAAAAGTGTAAAAAGTGAACAAAGACACAAACGTTTGACGATTCCTTTATTAAAAAATAAAAAATAAAAAAACAGTGTCCCCTGATGTAGAGCCATTGTCAATCACACTGCCTACCACCAACACCAGACCCCCAAAAAAAGCTCCGCCTGCAACAAAGGTTAACCGCCGCCTGCCCGGTCCTCCATGTGACATTTCCTAAATAGCTAAGGGGCGGAGTTAGATGATGATGTGAACAGGTGACCCCACCCCCATGTGACCTCACTGACCCAGCATGTTACGGGCGGAGCTTTTTTTCAGGTCCGGTGGTGGCAGCGGGTAGTGTGATTGACGATGGATCTATATTGGGGAAACTGCATATTTCATATTCCTTATTAATGTTGGCCTAACAAATATCTAGTAATCCCTCTAATATCCTGGTTATTCTGGTTACTTTTTACACAAAAATGGTGGACCGCAACTCTTATCAAAAATAATTACTTCTTATTGGTAATATGCAAAAGCTTTCATTGTGTGTAAACAGAAACCAATATGCATACATAAAACTGTGCATATAAAACTTAATGATATATTTTCTCTATATACCGCACAAAATTATACAAATAAAATCCAATACATATCCAAACGTGCAAAATACTATAAAAAAACTTAAGTAATATCCAGATTTGATGCACTGAAATCACCACTGGGACATTTATAAAGCAAAGTGAATCCACCGCCCATGTAGATTGGCCTCTCACCTCACTGACATGACCCCTGCACTACCAGTAGGTCACACCATGCAGTTTTCCCTCTCTGGGGATTAAGCAAACAGCTAGTATCTCCAATTCTTCAATGCCTCCTATTCAGATGAGTGGATGGATAAATGGATCTCAGATCCCAACAGCATACACGCAGGAAGAAAAAGCACACAACCCTCTCCATTTTCATTTAACAATAGGATAAAATATTGCACTATAGGCAGTGCTAACCGTAAACCACTTTACAAAACACTGGCAGGATAGCTTAACGCAAAGATGGCCACAGGATGATGTCATGTCTAATTGTTGGGACTTCCTCAGTAGGGTTATTCTGGTTACCTTGAATGACTCATCTTATAGGAATGTGTGATTATAAACTGACCAAGTCCTTGAGGGGTCATATTGCAAAGGAAGTTGGCTTGGGGGTTGTCAATTCCTTATACACAAGTCTAAATACCACAGCCCAAACTAGAATAGACTAGTCTCACCCAGAATTGCCATGAGGCATGTGTCTGGACATGGTCAACAGCCATGCTGCATACACAGATGGGGCTCTATGGCGAAACAGCATCCTTAGTGTAGAAGAGCACGCGCAATGCAGTTTTTCTAAACTGCAGTTTGGTTTGGGTGTAATTATCTAAATTGGGCCTCAGCATCAGTCTGACTGGACTGTGAGATGTTCAGCCTGGCCACAAGGGGCACTGTCTCTTTTGGCAGGCATGGAACTGTGGTCTGGTCAGGCGCTTAGGTTACTCTCTCTCGGAGCCCGCCCAGTGGGAGGGGCACTCTCTCTGTGCTTCTGGGAGAGGGTACATAAGATGCGGATGTCACGTGGTATGGGGTTCCGGTCCAGTATGATGTGCTGATTACATGGTCCTCCTGACCAGCCCCCAGGAAGGCCATGACCTGGGGTGCAGATCCACCTGATTTTAATGCCTTGGAGCTGGCTAGCCCAAGGCAAGGAAACTAAAGGAGGATTCTGAGGTGGTTGGGTGCCGTCTCTGGTTCGGGGGAGACCCAGTGTACTTTGAGCATTCCAGGGGAGGACTCTTCAGAAGAACACCATGTACGGGTTGGTTTTCTTAGCAAGAGCCTGGAAGGGCTGAAGTAACCGAGAGAATCCGGTCTTGTGGATATCGCCATGCAGGCTGAAACATCCATTTCTACAACAATGTCTGTGGCAAAGACTTTGTTCCTGAGTAAGCACCAAGTTGGCTGCTAGGCCTTGTGAGAGAGGGACTGTCCAACTTGAGTGATCATCCAGCTGTGAATGGCTATTCTCTGGATGCAGTCAAAGTAAGCAAGTTCTTTAAAGAGGAAGTAAACCCTGATGGGTTTACTTCCTCTTTCATTCCCTGCAAAGGCAAAGCATAATGGACTACTATGCATCGCATAGTAGCCCATTATGTGTCACTTACCTGACACAGGAGCCAGCAAAGTCACCGCTGTCCCTTGTAGTCCGGCGCATCCATCTTCTCGGTGGGGTCTCGCAGCTCCGCCGCTGTAATTCGGCGAAGCCGCGATTACGTCACTCCCGTGCGCATGCGCGGCATCTTAGTCATTGACGATGACGCGCTCAGTGCGCATGCGCCGTAGACAGTGAAATGGATATTTTGATGATAGGCAACTCCTATCCTCATATTGATTAGTGGTTCCAAATTAATAACTACTGCAGTAGGGAACAGACACAAAAGATACGCTCAGCATCTTTCCAAATAACCGTTCTCCTTTATTATGACGCATTTGAAGGCTTTTATACACATGATTACGTAGGTATCACATTAATATTACAATTGTACGTTTATGGTAACAAGGGGCGTTACATAGGCAGGCTTATTCTAATCAGAACTCGAAAGAATGCAAAACATGTACTGAAAACATTGTTAGTGCCGTGTGCACAGTGAGGGCATTGTGCAATACATATAAAATAGAATACAATTATATACAGAACCTACAAATTTCCATTACAGTCTCCTCTCTTTTGATCAATATTTTGATCACTAACCATACCTGCTATCACCGTTAACCTGGAACCTCCACACGCTTAGGTGGAGATAATCCTGGCCAAAGAGGCAAAAACTCCATTGTGGAGAAAATAATAGCTGAGCAGCTTTTTTCATTACAAAATGACTTTTCACTGTGAAAAACAAAGACATATTTACAGAGTACTGGCTGTACACTCCTGTGGCCAGAATGGCCTTCTAGCGTAATTGCTGGTATGCTGACTTATCAGCATATGTAAACACAGACGATTCTACATAAAATGGAGGTACAAAAGACAAATATGACTTCAACATGGCTAAACTACTTTTCAAATATATATATCCCTTACAATTAAAGTAATTGAATCAAAAATTGCCCTAGACTGTGATCGCAAGAAGGAAACAAATCAAACACAGAGATTTCTTTCATTTAGTCATTTTTGCAGTGTCTGGTGTAGATCCAGGTCACTTTTCCTTCAAGTTTTGCAAAACTGTACATGAAATAGATGCTGTATTGAGTCTCCAAACATCTCCTTATATATAAATGTCTCTTAACAATCCACAAGTCAACTGGCTTTAATTTTAGATCCTTCCAAACTTTTAGGATCTGGAATTGGGGAGAAAACACATAAATGAGTTTGTCAAAAACCTTAAAAGATCAGCAACATTCTCTGTGAGATCCGAATGGAGGACTTCAGCTGCTGAGACAAAATATAAGCAAGTGAGTAACACACTCCCAAACCAAATCCCATAGGGAGAGAGTCCAACATCCCCTTACGGGCTTGATAAAATATAATAAAACATTCAGGCAAAAGTTTTCTAGTTTCTTACTCTACTTTGTCCGCTACATTGTAGACAGTAGGGGGTGTAAAAATAAAACCTGAAAACTTCTAGTAAGGACTCTCCTATAAAAATGATTTCCTCTGTTACTCTCTGTAGATTCTGCACTCTGTACTTACAAACTACTTCTGATAACATTTTTTTACTGGGGCCTTTGCAGTAGCATTTGCCACTGGACATCTATAAAACATGTCCATACAAACAAAATACATACTCGTAAGATCCTGACTTGGGCATCTGGATGTACCGTATCTTTTTGCTATCTCTGGAAGGGATGTTCAGCTTTTGGTAACACCTTTGGTAACAGGTAAAACAAGAAGTGGTATGTTATAAAAACAACTGTGGAGAACCCTGGCTCTATCCCACGCTCATTTACTAAGGCAGCCATAACTGCTTGTGACTGATGACACGCTCCACGTGTCAAGCTGGAGGGAAAAGAGTGTCTGGCAGACATAAATGATCACCTTTTCCAAAGTCCTGTTTTGTAAGAAGTTGCCCTCTGTGGACCACTTGTGCTTCTCGTTCTGGGGTCCTTAAAGTTGAATTATTAATCCCAGCTATACTGGGCCAGAACTAGGGTGGAATCTGTGAGTTGCACAGACCCAGCAAGTGTCCAGGGCTGTAAATGCAGCATCTTTAGAGTCGCCTGGTCTGCTTCCATATGTGAGTTTTACTGTTAGTATGGCTACCTCAGCAAGAACCTGGAAGGCTGAAAACAGCCGATCAAATTAACTTGGCATGCTTGATTGGTTTACCTGCCGAAGTAAAACAAACTTCTGACCCTTCAAATGGAACCAAAAGCTCTCTATCTCTTGACTATATAAATATATACTCTTTTTATAGCTCACAGGCTTTTCTAAAACATGGAGCTCTGCTTCTTGAGCTGGGGAAAAAGGATCCAATGACTCTGAATACAGAGTATCCTTCTGGGTGATAAACTTCATCCTCGGTATAAAACCAGGAATAACACTACAAAAAAGTAAATACTCGGGTCTTCAGGGAGTGTGTCCTGCACTGGGCTCACAGCAGCTGATTCCCACATCATCAATTTAACACATGTGTTTTTTCGTTGTCTCCTGCCTCCTCCAATAGAGGCAATAAGGTGGTTGGATTCAAATGTACACATTTTTCATTGTTAGATTTGTACATAAACACACAAAACAAATTCATATTTTGAACCTTTCATTAGACAAACACTTAGCTATATATTTGCTGTGCAGAATGTCGGACTATTAAAAATTAAATATTCAACCAAAATAATATCTGTAACTTTGTCTAATAGCAACTTTGCATAAAGCTACAGCTCTGATACATCGGAGTGAACCCTTGATTATTGGGTCCGGCTTGCATAAATATAACAATGGCTTGTTTTCTATCATGCTGTTTGTGTAAGAACTCCAGTTTAATGTTTCAAAAAGACAACTTTTTCCTGGCAATATTATAATAAATGATAACAATACTCTGCAGTCATACAGAGATGTCCATAAATCCTGAATATTTTTCTACTTATACCCACTGCACTTACAAGGAAAAGGGGCACATCATTTCACAATCCACACATTCTGCTTTGGATTTCAAAAATAAAAATACATAAAAACAAAAGGACCAACAATATGTATGATGGACCAGAAAGCACTTGGCCATCAAAAACTATAAACCAACTGGCTGCAGGCAGCAGCTATCCTAACAGGGTGTGTGGACTTGATGTGATGGGTCTGTTATATTTACATGTTATTATTACTCTCACATCATGGACCGCACATTAAGTTATTATCAGACTTTAAGATTTCATTTCTGTAGAAAAACTTCCTTATGTATCCCATTCATCTTGGCTTTGTTAAACATTATTGCAGCTGTATTCAAATTAACAACCTCATCTTAATCTTTTTTTCCTTTCCACTCAATAAATGTAAAATTACAAAATTGTTATCTTAATCTAAACTAATTCCATTTTTACCAATTTTCCCATTAACCTGTATTTCATTTCCAACCAAAGGTTGTCTAAACCAGTGTGTGTGTGTGTGTGTGTGTGTGTGTGTGTGTGTGTGTGTCCGTGCAGCCTTGTGTGTCCAGCCTACCTGTGTCCCGAGCCTCCGTCCGGTCCCGTCCCGAGCCTCCGTGTCGTCCCGTCCCGAGCCTCCGTGTCGTCCCGTCCCGAGCCTCCGTGTCGTCCCGTCCCGAGCCTCCGTGTCGTCCCATGCCAGGATCGCCGCTCTTCGTCGGCGCCCTGGCGGCCATTCCCCTGTTCAAAAGCCGCGCCTCCGCCTCCGCCTGTGATAGGCGGAACACTCAATTTCCCAGCAGTCAGTGTTCCGCCTATCACGGACATCGGCTCATCCGAGGATGAGCCGATGTCCGTGATAGGCGGAACACTGACTGCTGGGAAATTGAGTGTTCCGCCTATCACAGGCGGAGGCGGAGGCGGAGGCGGAGGCGCGGCTTTTGAAAGGTAGAATGGCCGCTGTCTGTCTGCTCGACACGCTGTTCGGGCAGTCAGACAGCGGTGACTCGAGTATAAGCCGAGGGGGGCACTTTCAGCCTCAAAAAAGAGGCTGAAAATCTCGGCTTATACTCGAGTATATACGGTAATAAAATTGTTAAACTCATATTAGAAATTAATACTCATATGATCATTTCAATATCACACACTAATATATATGCACAGATAAATGTCCTTAAAGGGGGACATATTACTTAATTTTACTCAATTTCTCTCTTTTTTTTTTTTTAAATGCACTGTTTCCACTATCAAAAGATATTCAATTAGTGTAAGACATGGTTAAATGTAACCTTGATTTTACCATGTTTGGAAAACAGATTCAAAAATAATTGTGATCACATTGTTTATCATTAGATTCGTTAACCCGACACATTTTGTTATAAATGTTTTGTCTAAAAAACTGAAATTGGCATGGTGTCCTCCCAGCTTATCACCAACTCTCATCCCAGCTACATTCTTTGAGGAGAGCACAAAGTTGGGGGTCACATCTGCGTACATGACACAAGCGAGTGAACTAAAGGTTCCAGCATTCACAAACATACTCAAATATATCTCTAAAATTGCTTACATTATTCCCATTTGTACACAACACATGCATATCATTCTCTCACTTTCTTTTAACGCTTTTTTAATACTTCCTTGCTTAAACTTCTGCTTTCTTTATTTTGTTCTGATATCCTTTGCATCCAATGTATTGTAATTCCATACTTCACATACTGTACCTTCTATGATCAGACGGGCAGCCATAGTGCTCATCCCATCTTCCCTCTCTGACAACATATAAAGCATTCTGTTTTAACTCTCATTACTGTTTCTTGACTTTACTAGTTGTAGTGCCTGACCCCAAATTCAGCCCACAACTTAACATCAAAAAGTCCCTTTCTGTCTAGTGTTAATGTCACTCTTGATCCATCCTGCTCACATAAATACAGTGGTGTGAAAAAGTGTTTGCCCCCTTCCTCATTTCCTGTTCCTTTGCATGTTTGTCACACTTAAGTGTTTCGGAACATCAAACCAATTTAAACAATAGTCAAGGACAACACAAGTAAACACAAAATGCAATTTGTAAATGAAGGTGTTTATTATTAAAGTTGAAAAAAAATCCAAACCATCATGGCCCTGTGTGAAAAAGTGATTGCCCCCTAAACCTAATAACTGGTTGGGCCACCCTTAGCAGCAACAACTGCAACCAAGCGTTTGCGATAACGTGCAATGAGGCTTTTACAGCGTCCTGGAGGAATTTTGGCCCACTCATCTTTGCAGAATTGTCCTAATTCAGTTACATTAGAGGGTTTTCGAGCATGAATGGCCTTTTTAAGGTCATACCACAACATCTCAATAGGATTCAGGTCAGGACTTTGGCTAGGCCACTCCAAAGTCTTCATTTTGTTTTTCTTCAGCCATTCGGTGGTGGACTTGCTGGTGTGTTTAGGATCATTGTCCTGCTGCAGAACCCAAGTTCGTTTCAGCTTGAGTACACGAACAGATGGTCGGACATTCTCCTTCAGGATCTCTTGGTAGACAGCAGAATTCATAGTTCCTTTTATCACGGAAAGTCTTCCAGGTCCTGAAGCAGCAAAACAGCCCCAGACCATCACACTACCACCACCATATTTTACTGTTGGTATAATGATCTTTTTATGAAATGCAGTGTTCCTTCTACGCCAGATATACTTGGACACACACCTTCCAAAGAATTCCACTTTTGTCTCATCGGTCCACAGAATGTTGTCCCAAAAGTCTTGGGGATCATCAAGATGTGTTGTGGAGAAATTGAGACGAGCTTTGAGGTTCTTTTTGCTCAGCAGTGGTTTTCTCCTTGGAACTCTGCCATGCAGGCCATTTTTGCCCAGTCTTTTCCTGATGGTGGAGGCATGAACGCTGACCTTAACTGAGGCAAGTGAGGCCTGCAGTTCCTTGGACGTTGTTGTGGGGTCTTTTGTGACCTCTTGGATGAGTCGTCGCTGCGCTCTTAGGGTAATTTTGGGCAGCCGGCCACTCCTGGGAAGGTTCACCACTGTTCCATGTCTTCGCCATTTGTGGATAATGGCTCTCACTGTGGTTCGCTGGATTCCCAAAGCTTTGGAAATGGCTTTATAACCCTTTCCAGATTGATAGATCTCAATTACTTTCTTTCTCAATTGTTCCTGAATTTCTTTGGGTCTCGGCATGATGTGTAGCTTTTAAGGATCTTCTGGTGGACCTTACTGTGTCAAGCAGCTCCTATTTAAGTGATGCCTTGATTGTGAACAGGTGTGGCAATAATCAGGCCTGGGTGTGGCTATAGAAATTTAACTCAGTTATGGACAACCACAGTTATAGTATGTTTTAACAAGGGGGGCAATCACTTTTTCACACAGGGCCATGATGGTTTGGATTTTTTTTCAACTTTAATAATAAACACCTTCATTTACAAATTGCATTTTGTGTTTACTTGTGTTTACTTGTGTTGTCCTTGACTATTGTTTAAATTGGTTTGATGTTCCAAAACACTTAAGTGTGACAAACATGCAAAGGAACAGGAAATGAGGAAGGGGGCAAACACTTTTTCACACCACTGTAGCTGTTTCTCTAGCTGTATACTCTGCATGATTCTTAGTCCCTGTGGACTTTGGTGGTAACCCAGTTACCCTTTGTGGATCCCTGTCCACTTTAACCATTAATCTAGGGGCTCAGTATAGGCGGAACCGCACCTTCGGTTCATATATAGCGCTTCTCTTGCGCTGGGCATTTTTGAGGGTCTCTTACCCTTCATTCCCTTACTTAATTTAATGCCCATAATGACTGGTCAGTCTTCTCTACGTGTGCCTATACCCTCTTGCCTCTAAACTACTTTATCTAGCAGATGTACTACATTATACTCTGTGAACAGCACTATTCTTCTCTTTCTCTATAACACTCTGATGGACAGTAGACAGTGACAACATAACATATAACCACTAATCAATACAGTTCGATTAAGGGGAGTAAAATAGCTACCCTTTGTCCCGAAAATGCCTTACCGATCAAGGAAGTCTGATAACTCAAATGTAAGCAAAAGGCTTACCTCAGCCGGCTGATTATCAGAAATTCCCGGATCGTCTCAAGCTCCTCGTTTCGGATACTCAGGGTCACCTGATAACCCCTCCTGGCTGGCTCGCCACCTGAAATGGATATTTTGATGATAGGCAACTCCTATCCTCATATTGATTAGTGGTTCCAAATTAATAACTACTGCAGTAGGGAACAGACACAAAAGATACGCTCAGCATCTTTCCAAATAGCCGTTCTCCTTTATTATGACGCATTTGAAGGCTTTTATACACATGATTACGTAGGTATCACATTAATATTACAATTGTACGTTTATGGTAACAAGGGGCGTTACATAGGCAGGCTTATTCTAATCAGAACTCGAAAGAATGCAAAACATGTACTGAAAACATTGTTAGTGCCGTGTGCACAGTGAGGGCATTGTGCAATACATATAAAATAGAATACAATTATATACAGAACCTACAAATTTCCATTACAACAGCGGTGCCTGTCTTCGGACAAATATCTCCTAAACTGTATAGGTTTAGGAGATATTTCTTGGACCTACAGGTAAGCCTAGATTAAGGCTTACCTGTAGGTCAAAGTGGTTTGTAAGGGTTTACAACCACTTTAATGTTTTTGGACTTTGACACTAAGCCCTTGTACACACGATCAGAGATTCAGACGGAATGTGTTCTATCGGATAGTTTTGTCGGATAATCTGACTGTGTGTGGTCTCCATCGGACTGTTTCCGTCGGAGTATCTGACGGATGAAGTTTTCCAACTTGTCCGTAAAATTTTCTGACAAAATGCTCCGATCGGACATACTCCGATCATGTGTAGCCTACTCCGACGGACAAGGTGCCACGCATGCTCACAATCAAATTCGGACACAGAAGCGCTCGCTCAGGTAAAACTACTGCTCGTAATCAATATAGCACATTCGTCACGCTGCAATGTTAAATTTTTTTTCATGAAGCGCATTCTCTTGTTCTTTACAATGCTGCAAGAATGAACTTCTTTTGATGCTCATAGTCACACACACTTCTCCCGAACGTATTACTTGAGTCTTTTTACTCATTTCAGCAATACAATATTTTAAATCGTCACATCTACACAATTTTGTTTTTGTTTTTTTGGGAATTTTGTGTTTTTTTTTTCATCAACATCTCCTTTTTTGACAGTTTGCTCATCTTTGCATTTTTTGGGGTGTGTTTTGGGTTTCAACTTACCACAGCACCATTATTATCTTTTTTTGTATTTTGGTTTACTTTTTTAATCTACAGGAGGTTGTTTGGTGTTGGTGCCCCTTGTTATTCATTTCACTTTGTATTTTTTAAATGTACCTGCCTGCTCACAAATAAACTCTCCTTTTTTAAGTAAAACACATACGCAAGTATTTCTTCAAACAAAAAAAACCTTTATTTAGGTGTCAAACAACTAAAAAGAGGGAGGCAGCGCTGGAGAAACTTGTCAATTTGGCGAAGCCTTTGGCCCCCAGGGCAGACATGAACTAATTAGAAAAAGAAAAATTGGTGGCCTGAGGAGTTCATATCTCAGGGAGAGAAGTCTGGTCCAGAAGTCCTAGAGATCAGGAAGAGCAGATGCCATCTATGTCCCCAGGATGTGGTTCTTCAAGAGGCTGCATCTTCTTTCAGACCAGACTGAACCCAGGCCATCACTCTCTCATCTTCTTTAGGCACTTCTCACCAGACATCCTTCGAAGCTGTGGCTGGGCTCCTGTAGTTGAGGCAGGAGGAGGAGAAGGAGGGCGATGGTCGACCTCCTGGCTGCCACTTGCCACAGCCTCCTCCTGGCTGAGGTCTTCCTGTGTATGAAAATGGGACATCGTTTTAGTTTTTTGCTCATCAATCACACAATCTGGTGCTCATGACTGTTGTAAATTGAATGTTACCAAATAGAACAGACTTTCACTCTGAGCCCAGCATTTTTTCATTCTCGTCCCAAACATTTCTGCTCACTACTGTCTATTGAGATGTAAACCACTTTGTTAAATCACAACTTACTGATCAATAATAACATCTAGGTAACATCATTAAATGTACGACAAGAAATATGTTCAACAATGCAATACCTGTCTCAAGCTGGGATCCTCCACATGTTGTTGCCTGGAAGGCCCAGGTTGGATGTTGGAAGCCTCAGCTGGGGGTGAAGGAAGCCTTGAAGGAAGACGGTCGAGTGGTGGCCTGGGTACCCCCTGGTCTACCAGAAAATCCAGCCTCTCGAAGTACACCATCCTGGGGTAATAAATGGCATCTGGATCTCCTGATCTCAGGGACTCCAGGTGCTTCTTTCTCTCCCTGACATATGTACTCTTCATGGCACCAATTTTCAAATTCACATAGGTCATGTCTGCCGTGGGGACCATGATCCGCACCAAAGCAAGAAGTTTCTCTAGCGCTGCCTTCCTCTTTCTTTGGTCATGATAAACTGGGTTGTTGATCTGCCACAGGCAGGGCAGCTCCCTGAACAGTTCAATGAATAGCCCCATAAAATGTGCGTTTTGGAAGGGATACATCTTGTCCGCAAGACACAACACAAGACAAACCCTACAATACTAATAATGCCATGATAAACCCTCCTAATCTTGTTGCAACATAGGCCTAGATAGAAGCAGTCTAGTCTAGTGATGTACCAAGTTAAACATTTTTACCTTCGTTTGCATGATCGTCGCGTCAGCTCCTCACTTTGTTGACAGACCGTACGTACGACACACGCGTGTTGCGTTTTATGTACAGTGCGCATGTGTGAAACTCCACCCGCCCCTGACGTTCTTTCTAGACTATTCCCTGCCCCTTCTCTTTCGGCGCAGTGGGGAGAGCACATGGCGGAGACAACGCAGGTGCGCAATCAGAGTCCACTAACGAGGAGGAGGGCGAGGAAAGCCCGGAGCCTGAAACGTCCCGATCCTGGAGGAGAAGATTTAAAGCCTCAAATATGTCTTTTGGAGAGATGTTGGCGATGGTGGACATATTGAAGAGGACTGACTATGATGGGAAGTATGGACCTTACCCAAACCCAAATATCAGAAAGGCCAAGATTATGATTAAAGTTGTGAAGAGGCTTCAGAAGAATTTTGGGGTATGACGATCCAAGGATCAACTGGGAAAACGGTGGTCAGACCTGAAACTGAGGGAGCACGATCAGTACAGAAGGGTAAAGTGTGTTCTTCAAAAAAGTAAGTAGTTGTCGTGTGTTCATATGATTATTCTTGCTTGCATACTGCTCCATGTGCTTTGATTTAATGTTGTACAGTTTAAAATGGCCACGTTCATGTTCATGGTTACAATCGTTTGTAAGAAACCTAGTTCGTTAGCCCACTCATTTTCCCAAATTACACTTCACTACATTTTCTTCACACTGCAGGTAAGTATTCCAGCTTAACAAAGTGTCCACAATAATGTTCTCACCTTTGAGCTCGGCCAAAAAAACACAATTGGACCACACTTCCAAGCAATGTTTCATATTCCTATTTCTGCTCTCTGTGTTAAGTATTCCTTTTTTACATTCTCATAGGGGAGAGAAGACTCGGGAAGTCTGAGGACACCAGGGACCCCACACCTCCCAAAGAAGGCAAAATTGCAACACCAGAAGCAGAGGAGCATTAGCAGGAAGGAGAGATTGTTGAAGTTGGACAAATTGTCACCACAACAGGTGAGTGTCGGAGACCACAGCTTCCGGTAAGCTAATCAATGTATGTCGTCATATTTCTAATACATGGTGTTTTTTTGCTTTTTTTTTGTAGGTGATGTGGAAGAAGAATCACATTGCACCCCATTATCTCCCCAATCATGATCTGGGCACTTTCACTGGTAAAATCGGGATTTAGAAAATATACAGCAAAACATCAATGATGTTCTTCACTGCCAGTGTCATTTATACAGGAATCAGTGCATTTAAATAGCACTGATTGCTGTATAAATGACAATGGTCCCAAAAATGTGTCAAAAATGTCCGATGTGTCCGCCATAATGTTGCAGTCCCAATAAAAATCGCTGATCGCCGCCATTACTAGTAAACAAAAAAATTATTAATAAATAATAATAAAATATTATAAAACTATCCCCTATTTAGTAAACACTATAACTTTTGCGCAAACCAATCAATAATCGCTAATTGCCTAAACTGAGGACTTTGTTTATAGCGCAAAAAATAAAAACCGCAGAGGAGATCAAATACCACCAAAAGAAATCTTTTGTGGGAAAAAAAGGACGCCAATTTTGTTTGGGAGCCACGTCGCAGGACTCTCTGCTCCTCCATGAAGTACTCAGGTACTCTGATGGCCTGGTGACAGGTACTGTGGTACTCTGATGGCCTGGTGACAGGTACTGTGGTACTCTGATGGCCTGGTGACAGGTACTGGGGTACTCTGATGACCTGGTGACAGGTACTGGGGTACTCTGATGGCCTGGTGACAGGTACTCGGGTACTCTGATGGCCTGTTGACAGGTTCTCTGATGGCCTGGTGACTGGTATTTGGGTACTCTGAACGGCGGTGATAGGTATGCAGGTATTCATATGGACTGTGACAGGTATTCGGGTACTCTGATGGGCTGTGGCAGGTACTCGAGTACTCTGATGGGCTGTGACAGGTACTCGGGTACTCTGATGGGCTGTGACAGGTACTCGGGTCCTCTGATGGGCTGTGACAGGTACTCGGGTCCTCTGATGGGCTGTGACAGGTACTCTGGTCCTCTGATGGGCTGTGACAGGTACTCGGGTACTCTGATGGGCTGTGACAGGTACTCGGGTACTCTGATGGGCTGTGACAGGTACTCGGGTACTCTGTGACAGGTACTCGGGTACTCGGATGGGCTGTGACAGGTACTCGGGTACTCGAATGGACTGTGACAGGTACTCGGATGGACTGTGACAGGTACTCGGGTACTCGGATGGGCTGTGACAGGTACTCGGGTACTCGGATGGACTGTGACAGGTACTCGGATGGACTGTGACAGGTACTTCGGTACTCTTTGACAGCCGGCGGTCAGCAACTAGTTAAAGTATATTTTTCTACATGAATGACAGTTTGAATTCAAGCTAATTATATCATTCATTATGGAAAAGGTAATTTTATGTCTACTCATAATTGTTGGTTTCAATCAAAGATAATCATGACTACTTCAATGGTTGCAAATTTAAAGCAAGTCCTTCAAAATAAGGAGCTCTAAATATTGATACATACATTGTTATTTCTGGCACTCAGTGATCATTTGGCACCTGTTTAAAACACTTGATTGTGTTCTTGGTAAATGATTATAAAATGAAATAGGTTCCCACTTTTGGTTTTCCTCAATCCTCCCGATTTCTTGGGTTTGGGACTGGCACATAGGGTATGGTGACATATTTGAATAGGTAATACAGTATGTATGCACATACTGGGGTCAGTGTAGACAAGAGCCAGTTATCCTGCCAGAATATCTTTAGAGGGTGGGAGGGGACCAGAGTACACAGAGTAATCGCGCACATTAAAAGAGAAGTATGTTTTTGTTTTGTTTTTTGAGATTCATAATTACCTAGCTGGATTCAGCATCAGACCAATGCTGCAGCTATCCCTTGGCATCTCTGCACTGAGAACCAAGCCCCCAAACACAGCCGATGGCTCAGTTCTCTTACCTCCCCAAGAGGAGAGCTGCTGACTGTCAGTCAGCAGCTCTCCTCTCTGCTCCTCCATGCTCATTAGAGTGCTGAGCTGTGGAGGGGCGGGGAGAGGCCATCTCAGTGTATAAGGGGCTCGCTGAGACGCTAAGACTGCCATCAGTCAAAGCAGATGGCGGATCCAGATTTCGGAAGTTGGGATGACGCTATCACGTACCTATCATGCAAGGAGTGGCACGAGTGCTGGGTAGCTAGCTGGTGATGTCCCCTCTGAAGGTGGGTAGAGCTGGCAGTCACGGTCCTTGGAGAAGGAAGTAGAAGCAGCTGGGCACCAGAGTGTGGACAGGAGCAAAACCAGAAGAAGAGCAGTAGTCAACAACAGGGTACCGAATCAGCAGGCAAAAGCAAGTCCAGAGGGCAGGCCAAGGTCGGGTAACATCCGGGCAATGTGGTACCAAGTCAGCAGGTAGATCAAGTCCAATAAACAGGCCGAAGTCAGGATACCAGGTAACAGAGTAAAGGAGCAAGCAGAGGGGAAGTCCAAAGATGAGCCGGGTCATACAAGAACAAACAGGAGCAACGGATCAGGACTTGGTGGGTCAGGAAGGAGCTGAAGATTATCCAGCACTTGTTTGCAGTGACAGAGCAGTTTAAATAGGCCACTGGGAGCCAAGTGCTAATTGTTTGTGCACCCACACACTTACACGCACATCTGCGCACACGTGTGCACATGCACACTCATTCCGCACCAATGTGCGCACGTGCACATAACCGTGCGCGATGAACTGGCATTGCGGGCATAATTTTGGTCCTTTGCTTATGAATATTAGCACGTGTGCAAAGATGAATATGAATATTAGCACATGTGCAAACATGAGGACGAACATGAGCAGGTATCCGCACTGGCCTTTTAGTGGTGGAGGTCCGGTTTACCTTACAGATGCGCTGCCTCAACTGATTGCAGTGATGTCAGCGGAGAACAGACTTCAGACCACTCTTTGCTAAAAACGGGTCACAGGAGTGCAAAATGAATTGCACTCCTGTGACCCTTAGGAGAAGTCAATCCTAAAAAGCTCAGGCTGAACTTCTTCTTTAAGTGGTTTGAAGTTGGGTCTATGGTTGGACATTGTTTAGTTTAGATATAGAGTAATGTAAAGTTCAGGTGGGAGATGGGTGGTGGTGTTCCTGTACCAATATTTCACCCTGAACTAAAAAAAAAGCTGAGTTTTTCTTTTAGTGTTAGGGCAAGTCACTAGGGACAGCTTGAGAAGAGAACAGAAGAGAAGAACAGAAGGCAGCGACGACGAAGATAGTGGTGATTGAAGACCAGGCCACCGCTTGTAAAAGAGCTAGAAGAAGGCGAGGTGGCCCGGCAAAAAGAACCGAAGAGGGGGACAAGACCCCCGAAGTCGGAAAAAGAGGGCGGCGACGAAGAAGAAAGCCCGGCTTCTCCGCTAGTAAAAGAGCTTGCAGAAGATAGCGGAGGAGTCCGGCGAGAAGACCCCCGAAGACGGAAGAAGACCCCCAGAGCTGTGCAATAAACAATTTTTAACCCTTGTGTGTTTTTTTTACACAGGTGAATGGGTAGGGGTACATTGTACCCCATACTCATTCACATGGGGGGGCCGGGACCCGGGGCCCCCTTATTAAAGGGGGTTCACGGATTCCGATAAGCCCCCCGCCCGCAGACCCCAACAACCAACGGCCAGGGTTGTCGGGAAGAGGCCCTTGTCCTCATCAACATGGAGACAAGGTGCTTTGGGGTGGGGGGCCACGTGGCCCCCCTTCCCCAAAGCACCCCCCATGCTGAGGGCACGCGGCCTGGTATGGCTCAGGAGGGGAGGACGCTCGCTTGTCCCCACCCCCTTTCCTAACCAGCCGAGTTGCGTGCTCGGATAAGGGTCTGATATGGACCTGGGGGGAACCCTACGCCGTTTTTCCGGCGTAGGGCTTCCCCTTTAACTCCATACCAGGTGACGGGGCCAGCAACGCTTCCTTCGATGGTCCCGGCTATCTGGAGCCACGCTCAAAATGAAAGAACTTTGTGTGGGAAAAGTCCGTTCATTTCAAAAATATGGTGGACTAGCACACACAAGGACGTATTGTCCGCCGGACTGCGAGTCGGGCGGACATATTTTGGTGCAAAACTACTTTCTTAGTCCGCCGGACTTTTGGGTAAAAAAAGTCCCCCGGAGCCCACAACGGACTTTTTCACCGGATTGTTTGATTGTGTGTACGCGGCATTAGAAAGAAAGTTTGATGTTCATACCCGCTCTTGTGCTTTTGAAAGGAAAAGTGTGGTGTTCTTTTGTTAGTCCAACACACTGTTTTTTAAATTTTTAAATTTTGAATATTTTTATATTTTTCAGCCCTAACATAGCGTAGGTAAATCAGACAGGGAAAGTAGGTATCTACAATTTAGATCGATACACTTTAGATTCCCAATTTTCCATTTAAGGTAAACCAGGCGGTTGGAGAATACATGAAATATTATTTTTGTTTACAATTATAAGGTGCTTTCCTTTCAATGATGATATGGTGCCTTCATGTACAGTTGAATACATAACTGTATGATATTTTATATTCCTTATTAACGCTGGCCTCACAAATATCTAATAAAGCCTCTAATATTCTGGTTATTCTGGTTACCTTGAATTACTCATTTTATAAGAATGTGTGACTGTAAACTGACCTAGACCTTGAGGGGTCATATTGCAAAGGGAGTTGGGTTGGGGGTTGTTGATTCCTTATACACAAGTCTAAGTACCACAGCCCAAACTGGAATAGGCTAGTCTCACCCAGAGCTGCCAAGAGGCATGTGTTTGGACCTGGTCAACGCATAAGCAGATAGGACTCCATGGTGAAAAATCATCCTTAGTTAAGTATTCTTGTCATATTTTCTGTATCTGTAATTATCTTTAATAAATATTATACAGAGGCTACAACACTTTGCATAAAGCGACTATACATTTTACTCTTCCCTGCACAAAGTCTATACGAGGATAGATTTCTTTCTAGTCCCACAATCAACATCACGTGGTGAATGAATCCTTATCAGTAACATAACATGGTGTCTAGTCACATGCCTATCACTCTAAAGTATACTCTTTCGACGGCATCATCTTCCAGAACACGGTTCTGGAAACCTAACGAAAGTCTCCTGCAGACTCCAGCGCCTCTAGCAGATGTAACTAAAGAACTGAAATTCTATTTTCACATGAATGCTCATCTGGATTGTGATCCAGGTGTATTGTGGGAGGCTCACAAAGCGGTAATTAGAGAAGCACTAATTAACCATAGTTCACAAATAAAAAAAGAACACAAACAACAACTGACTATACTCCTTGACAAAATTAAAGTAGTGTAATCTCAATACAAATGAATGCCTTCTTCTTCAATAGAATCTGAACTTTTATCCCTCCGCAGACAAGCTGAAGACCTTTTACAATATAAAGCCAAAGCGGCACTTTAGTTCTGTTGCAAAATAGGCTATGAGTCGGGTGATAAGTGTGAGAAGATGCTGGCCAGAGCAGTTAGGGACCATATACTTTCCTCATACATCCCCCCCAAAGGGCTGTCCTACCTAAACAGATAGCGCAAGAATTCAGCGACTTGCGTTCATCTTTAATCTGACGGGGCATCATCACGGGACTCATTAGAGGACTACACCTCCTCATCCCAGCTCCCCCAGTTCTCCATGGCGGTGAGAGAAGAATTGGAGACCCCAATCTCATTAGAGTAACTACAACAGGCATTGAGTGGCATAAAGCCAGGAAAGCCCCAAGCCCAGATGGCTTCACTCTACAATACTATCAGACGGTTCTCCTGACCCTGGGCCCTTATATGGTGAAACTGTTTAATGAACTTAGCTCATGTACGGAGTTCCCAAGGGAAACTCTGAAGGCTCACATATCAGTTATTCATAAAGACGATAAGGACCCCTGCTTCTGTGGTAGCTACAGACCTATTTTGCTTTTGAACATAGATCTCAAAGGTTCTGGCTACAGGGTTAGCACAACAACTGCAAGACATAGTGCATTTAGACTAAGTGGGATTTTTCCCTACAAGGGAAGCTAGGGATAATACCACCAAAGTACTTAATTTGATCCACGTTGCCTCCACGACTCATACGCCCTGTATCTTTCTTAGTACGGATGCTGAGAAAGCATTTGATTGCGTTAATTGGACATTTATGATCTTGGTTCTTAGACATATAGGCCTAGGAAACAATATCATACAATAGATTGCCAGACTCTATTCAATGCCGACAGCCCAAGCTAAACCCAATGGTATCCTCACACACTCTTTTCCTATCACAAATGGAATGAGGCAGGGGTGCCCACTATCTCCTCTACTCTTTGCCCTGTCTTTGGACTGTTCCTTTTGTAAAATTTGCTTGAACTCGGATATGACAGGAATAACCGCTGGCACCATACAACACAAATTATCGGCATACTCTGATGATCTTCTCTTCTCCTTAACTAATCCATCGGTGTCACTCCCTAATCTTATGCGAGAGTTTGAGGTATATGGTGCACTTTCTAATTTTAAGATACATTTTGTCAAGTTGGCAGCTATGGGAGTCCAGATAGCCCCAGCCCGCTTAGCAACCCTAAAGTTCAGCTTTAAGCTTAAATGGTCAGATTCAGCCCTTAAAAATGTAGGTACTTATTTTCCCTGCAATTCAGCACGCACATATGAGCTTAATTTTCCACCCTTGTTAGCTAGGACCCGTATTTTGTTAGAGAGTTGGAATAAAGGAATACACTCATGGTGCAATCTTCTAAAAATGTGTGTCCTCCCAAAATATCTCTACTTATTCCAAGCTTTACCGATACATGTACCCACGTTTTACTTCAAACAAATAAACTTATTTTTCATTGATTTCATATGGGCAAACAAAAAAAAAATCGACTTCCCAGATGATATCTTACATTATCCAAATATTTTGGGGGCCTAGCTCTCCCAGATATCTGTAAATATTACCAAGATGTACACCTTGGTAGGTTCATTGATTGGCATAGACAAATACCCCTGAATCTAAAAGCCCATCCTCTGATTGGTAACATGCTTCGTACCATTTCTAGGACTGTTTTCTCAGCTTCCCTCTCATTGAGACTGCCCACTGTTTCCAATTCTTGGGAACCTGGCGTTCGCTCCACATAACTTTAAGACCCTTCTTCAAACAGGAAGAGACCAAGCCTCACATTTTCTGGAAGCCCTCCTTGACATCATTGATGAGTGGCAATGGCCAGTTCAAGCTTCTCTTGTGGAAGGAGCTACAATTATACCACTTCTAGCACTCCAACCCACACCCTTAGTGATTTATTTGCAGCTTAACAACTTTTGAAGTCTACTGTTTAGATGAAGGGACTCTAACACAAGTACTGTCTAAGCCCTACACGGTCGTCGGATATTCCGATGGAAAATGTCTGATCGGATCGTGTTGTCGGATAATCCGACAGTGTGTGGGCTCCATCGGACTGTTTCCGTCAGAATATCCGATGGACCAAGTTTGAGAGCTTAGCTATAACATTTTCCGACAACATGATCCGATGCACATCAGTTCCAATCGCGTGTAGCCTAGTCCGATGGACAAGGTGCCACTCATGCTCACAATAAATTCTGAGATGGAAGCGCTCGGTCGGGTAAAACTACCGCTCGTAATCGATATAGCACATTCATCTCGCTGCAATATTAAAAATTCTTTAATGCCGCGCATTCTCTTTTTCTTTACAATGCTATAAGAATGAAGTTGTTTTGCTGCTCATATTCACACACACTTCTCCCAAACGTATATCTTTATTCGTTTTCCTCATTTCATGAATACAATATTTTAATTCGTCACATCTCCCCAATCATTTTTTTGTTTTTTTGGTTTTAAATTTGGTGGTTGTTTTTTTTTTAATCAACATCTCCTTTTTTGACAGTTTGCTCATCTTTGCAATTTTTTTGGTGTGTTTTGTGTGTCAACTTACCACAAGACTATTATTATCTTTTTATTTTATTGTTTTATTTTTTAATCTAGAGGAGGTTGTTTGGTGTTGGTGCCCCTTGTTAATTAATTTGACTTTGTATTTTTGAAATGTACCTGCCTACTCACAAATAAACTGTCCTTTTTGAAGTAAAACCCATAGGCAAGTATTTCTTCAACCAAAAAAAAACTTTATTTAGGTGTCAGTAACAAATAAAGAGGGAGGCAGCGCTGGAGAAACTGGGGAGATTAGCAAAGTCTTTGGCCCCCAGGGCACACATCAACTATTTAAACTCAAAAATTGGTGGGCAGAGGAGTACATATCTGAGTGAGAGCAGTCTGGTCCTGAAGTCCAAGAAACCCGGAACAGCAGCAGATGACATCTATGTTCCCAGGCTGTGGTCCTACAAGAGGCTGCATCTTCTGTCAGACCAGACTGAACCCAGGTTTTCACTCTCTGGTCTTCCTTCCATGCTTCCTTCCAGGCTGTGGCTGTGGTGCTGGAGGTGTGGCAGAAGGAGGAGGAGCATGGTCCAAATTACACAAGTGTGTTGCTTGTGTGATTTGGCCCAACAACCCCTTGTTGAAGGTGTGTATGATGAGCTCCTCACACAAGCAGTGTTGCCCCGCCTCCATTTGCTGGAGTTTGCAGGCAGCCAAGGCGGAAAAGGCCTCTTGATATGTGGGGGTAGCTTTGAGGGCCGCTGAAGCCTCCCCAATGAGCTTCAGAGCCGACTCCTCCACATTCCTCCCCTTTCTGGCCCTTTTGTGCCGAAGGCGGAGGGGAGGGACTTGGGGTTCAGTCAGGCTCCTACGCCTGCCCACCTCTTGGCTGCCACTTACCCCTGCCTCCTCCTGGCTGCCACTTTCCACAGCCACCTCCTGGCTGCTGCATTCCACACCCTCTTCCTGGCTGATGTCTTCCTGTGTATGAAAAAGGGACATAGTTTTAGTTTTTGGTTCATCAAACACACACAATTTTCAGCTCTTGACTGTTGCAAATTGTTAACAAATAGAAAAGACTATCATTCTGAGCCCAGCATTTTTCATTCTTGGCCCAAAGATTTTGGCCACTACTGTCTATTGATATGTGACACTTTCTAAAATCAGCAATTAGTGAGAAAAAATCAAGTTAACATCATTCATTTCTACTCCCAAAATATGTAGAACAATACTACACCTGGCTCAAGCTGGGCTCCTTCAGTTCTTCATGAGTGGAAGGCCCAGGCTGGGCGTCGGAAGACTCAGCAGGGGTGTAATGTAGCGTAGAAGGACGTGTGGAAGGAAGGGTAGAGAGGGATTCCCTGACATCAGCCTGGTCTGACAGAAAATGCATCCTCTCATAATACCACAGCCTGGGGACATAAACTTCATCTGCTGCAGCCCCAGTTTGCATGGACTTCAGCACCTCCCTGCGCTCCCTCAGATATGTACTCCTCAAGCCACCAATTTTTGTTTTTAAATAGGTGGTGTCTGCCCTGGGGACCACCAGCTTCACAAACTCCAGCAGTTTCTCCATCTCTGCCTGCCTCTTTAATTTGTTACTGTAGTGTGGATGCATAGCTTGCCACAGACAGGGCAGCTCCCTGTACTTATCTATGAACAGAGGGAGGAAACTATGGTCATTAAACCCATATTCTCTGCAAGACACAACACAAGACAAACCCTAATGTCAGGCTAAACTCGACTAAATCTTGTCCCAATACAGGCCTCTAGAAGCAGTATAGGCTAGTGATGTACAAAGTTAAAAATTGTACCGTCGTTTGCACAATCGGCACGTCAGCTTCTCCCTCTGCTCACAGATCGTAGGTACGACACACGCATATACAGTGCACATGTGTGAAACTCCTCCCGCCCCTGACGTTCTTTCTAGACTATTCCCCGCCCCTTCTCTTTCGGCGCAGTGGGGAGAGCACATGGCGGAGACACAGCAGGGGCATGATAATTCCACTAACGAGGAGGAGGACGAGGAAAGCCCAGAGTCAGAAACGTCCCGATCCCAGGGGAGAAGATTTAAGGCCTCAAATATGTCTTTTGGAGAGATGTTGGAGATGGTGGACATATTGAAGAGGAACGACTATGATGGGAAGTATGGACCTTACCCAAACCCAAATATCAGAAAGGCCAAGATCATGACTAAGGTTGTGAAGAGTCTTCAGAAGAATTTTGGGGTACAACGATCCAAGGATCAACTGAGAAAAGCTGGTCAGACCTGAAACTGAGGGAGCATGATCAGTACAGAAGGATCAAGTGAGTTCTTCAAAAAAGTAAGTAGTTGTCGTGTGTTCATATTATTATTATTATTATTGTTTGCATACTGCTCCATGTGCTTTGATTTAATGTTGTACAGTTTAAACTGGCCACTTTCATGTTCATGGGTTCAATCATTCCTAATAAACATCGTTTGTTAGCCCACTCCAAAACGATGTTTTGCCAAATTGCACTTGACTACATTTGTTCACACAACAGGTAAGCATTCCAGCTTTAGAAAGTGTCAAAAATAATGTTTTCACCTTTGAACTCTGCCAAAAAACACAATTGTACGACACTTCCAAGCAATGTTTCATATTCCTATTTCTGCCCTCTGTATGCTAAGTATTCCTTTTTTACATTCTCATAGGGGAGAGAAGACTCGGGACGACTGAGGACACAAGGGGACCCCACACCTCCCAAAGAAGAGGAAATACCAACACCAGAAGCAGAGGAGGAGGAGGAATGAGAGATTGTCGAAATTGGCAAAACTGGCACCATAACAGGTGAGTGTCGGAGACCACAGCTTCAGGTAAGCTAAACAATGTATGTCTGCATATTTATAATTAATGGGGTGTTTGTTTTTTTTTGTAGTTTTTTTTTTAGGTGATGTGGATGTTGTGGGAGAAGAATCACATTTTACCAGTGAAAGTGCCCAGATCCTCGTTGGGGAGATAATGGGGTGCAATCGCAATTTAGAGAATATACAGAAAAACATGTTCAACAAAAAAATGAAGAACATCATTGATGTTTTGGAGAGAGTCTGAAACACCCCAAACTAGCTAGCATTGTTTTCAAATTTTCAAAAACACTTTTAGATTTTTAGAAAAGCCAAATTTGGAAGATGCACACAGTGTGTCAACATGTACTATCTCCCATCATGGGGGATCAATGTACGTGTTTTGTGGGTGCAACCCCTTCCTTGCTACTAAAGTGGCTGAGATGAAGGGGTTGCACCCCCAAAACACGTACATTGATACCCCATGATGGGAGATAGCACATGTTGACATTAGGCATGGGATCAGGAGGAAACTGGCCACTTTTTGATTCTCAATTTGTGTGTATCTTCCAAATTTGGCTTTTCCAGGGGTGACACCCCATCCGATGAAGGCAATATCAGCACAGTTTTACATACTCATGTCTGATATTGTCTTCACTTTTCAAAGTTGAACTTTGTAAGTTCCTGTGTTCTGTAAGTTATGCTTTGATACATGCCTGTTTACACAAAAACACCAAGTTTGTAAAATGTTACCCAAAATAATGTTTTCTATACACCAAATATGTTGGTTTGTTGTAAAACCCTTTTCTAAACGCACATGTGAATGTGCTTTGAGTAAAAAGTTAAATTATCAACAATGTGTGGCTTCCTTTTTCAATGCGCAATAGCAGTATTTGTAGTAAAGTTGTTGTTTTCTGTGGCAATGGGTGTTATTTACTAAAGGCAAATCTACTTTGCACTCCAAGTGCAGTTTCAGGTGCACTTTTTCAGTGCACTTGTAGTGCATAATGGATTTGCCTTTAGTAAATAACACCCACAGTGATGTTTAAATGTCCCCAATCATGCAATTTTCATGACCTCACATATTTCTGCCATGGTGCTGAAAATTAGCAATATTTTTGTCAGTAATGCACCTACATACATTATCAACAAAAACAAGGTGTGTGTAGCAGACCCACAACATAATAAGATTATCCGAAGAAGAGACTGTCACCTCATCTTGCTCTGAACTTGGGTTTGCACTGTTGTAGAAAAAGGCCCCAAAAAAACACCAAAAAACCTAGGAGACACCTAAAACAAAGCCAAGCAGTAAATGAAAGCAAAGATTATTGGAGTTTCGAAGAAAAATGTATTTAAAAAATGCCTCAGACATTGTCTGGCATATCAATGGCCCCCTACCCACAAAGTACTCCATGTATTGGTTTCTGACCTCTCGGGCGCTTTGGGGGGGGCAAGCCAGGACGAGCATCTTCAAGGGCCATGAGGTTCACATTTTCCATCAAGTCTGCATCAGGGCCAACTGAGGCCACATAGTTTAGGGAATGTTTTTTCAAAAAGTTGTGCAGAATACAGCAGGCAAGCACAATATGATTTAGTTTATATACCACCATGTGTATTGGCATCAAAAATAGGCGGAACCGGCTGGCCATTATCCGAAAAGTGTTCTCTACTACTCTTCTGGTTTTGGCCAGCCGCACATTAAAGATCCTCTGATCCGGGGTGAGGGTCCTCATCGGGAAAGGCCGCATCAGGTGGTTTGCCAGAGCAAACGCCTCATCCACAACGAAAACGAAAGGGAGTCCTTCTACATGCTCCTCTGGAGGTGGCAAGCCCAGACTGCCACTCTGGAGACGCCAGTAGAATTCCATCCGTGCGAACACTCCACCATCCGACATACGGACATTTTTCCCCACGTCCACATAAAGGAAGTCGTATGTCGCTGACACCACCACCAACATCACGATACTATTATACCCCTTGTAATTATAATAGTAGGCCCTTGAGTTGGGGGGTGGGACGATGCGGACATGTTTCCATCAATTGCACCTCCACAATTGGGAAAGTCCCAACAGCTGGCAAAGTGGGAGGCCACAGTCTGCCATTCCTGTGGCATTGAAGGAAACTGTGGAGTGAAACAAGAAAAACATTTTTTAATTTTGCACATCAACATTGCAAGCACATTAGACACAAACATTTTTGGACAATATCAGTATAACATTTTTGGAAATGAGTATTGAAAGCCTAACGTATAAGGTCCCCTTATCAGATTCCTCACCCCCCCCCACCCCCCCATCTGATGGCCCATTGCAAAAAATGAGGGGGGATGTTTTAGACAGGTAACCCTCTCCACTTCATTGAGAGCTGAATGCAGAAATAATGTGTGATACTTTGGCCAGCCCCTCCTTACTTACACTATTGGCAGCCCACCAGACAGGTAAGAAGTGTCATAATACAAAAAAAAAAAAGGAACAAATGGAAGCACATTTTGACATTCTGCTATTACCTATCAAGATAATAATAGGAGAAAAAAAAACTTCAAACTGTAGCATTTGAAAGTATTGAGGCAGGACCTTGCACTACATGCTTTGGTGAATTCATCCATAAATCTGATCAGAAAAAAGGTAGGTATAGTGTGAATTGGGTTTGGCAAAGTCAGCAGATAGAGGATTGCTATCAGCTGACCTAGCAGTTGGGGGGAGGGGGTTCCTAATGAGTTTGGCCCAACCAAACAAACAATTTAAGTACACACATAACATCCTTCTGTAGGACCTGAATTACGGCAGAACAGGTCTCTGGAATAATGATTCCCAGAGCCTGGGGGGAGATGCCTGTCGAGAACTTGAGTGTCAGGCTAGGAGCAGATAACAAGTAACAGTTCAGGTGTGCTGATTATACAAAGAGTTCAAAGCACATACCATGAGCAGGTCTAAGCAGAGCAGGTCAGCTGGGACTTGTAGTACACCGCTGCAGACGAAGGTAGATGATAGCTGCACCTTGTAGTTCACTGCTGTAGATGAGGATAGATGATTGCTGGACCTTGTAGTTCACTGCTGTAGATGAGGATATATGATTGCTGGACCTTGTGGTTCACTGCTGCAGATGAGGGTTCTAGTAGAATCAGGCAAAGCGTAGTCTAGGCAAGCTGGGTCATACATAGGTAGATCAGGATCCAAACGGTACTGAATCAGAAGCAAGCAAGGAGGGTCAAACAAGCCGGGTCAAACACGAAAGACACAGAGCAAATATCAGCTGGATCAAACACAAGTGAACTCTAACATGAGCACTGACTGAATGCTGATACAGGTGATTTAAACGTGAGCTGGCCAATCACTGTTGTTTCCCAGACACAGGCTGTGTCAGGTGAGTTTGCTGGGTCCTAAAGGGATTCTAGTACTGACATTGAGGTCCTGAAGACTTCTCCCTGTTGCCAAGTAGCGCAACGTGGCGTTGAGCCTCTGCTCTGGAGTGATGGCTTGCCGCATGCAGGTATCCTGCCTGCTGATATAAGGGGACAGCAAAGCCAGCAGACGGTGAAAAACGGGGTCCGTCATCCAGAGATAATTCCTGAAATCATCAGGATTATTCTCCCGGATCTCACGAAGCAAAGACATGTGTGAGAACTGGTCACTCTGGAGCAACCAATTCTTGGTCCACGAACTCCTCCTCACCCTGTTCATGGACCGGACTTGTGTCAAAGCTAAAAGCCCAACACCAAGCCCCTGCACAGCACGAACTCTACGACGAGTACGTACATGAAACATGGCTTGAAAACGGTCGGCTGGTCAGAAAGGACAACAGAAAGCACCGATAAACAGCAAGGCCTGAAAGAACGAACTGAAAACCAGAAACTAGCAGACAATAAGCAATGTGAATCAAAGCGTACTATATACCAAGATATAGTCTACAATGACTAACAAATGCTAACTGACTACACGCACTGATGTAAGCAGATATGCACCGACAAGCACAAACTGAAGAGCAGTAACGATCTGAAGCACAAATCTGAAAAGCGCGAATCGTCTCTCACCAAACTTCTACTAAAACACGATAAACATGAGATCAGCAGAAGGAGCCCAAAGGGTGCCGGACGTGGTGCTGAAATTTCCTTTTCTAGTCCCGTCGTACGCGGCTTACGTCACCGCGTTCTTGGCGGTCAGAAATTCCGACAACTTAGTCCGACCATGTGTATGCAACACCACTTCCGGACCACTTCCGGACTAAATCTGTCAGAATTTATCAGACGGATTTGGTTGTCGGAATGTCTGACCATGTGTACAAGGGCTAAGACTTATAATTTACAAATTACCCCTCCGAACAACCGTGTTTACCGTTCTTGTAAAAATGGGAAACAGATTTAAACGGACACTCGTTCACGGACACTCAAAAGCAACTTATTCTTAGATTTTCGTTGAAGTCATCAATCTGTACAAAAATTCAGGAAACCAACTATAAAAAACTTTAACTAGGTTGTATCATACACCGCACCTTTTACAAAAATTCTACCCAAACACTACAGTTGGAGATGTCAGATGGATAGAGGAAAGCTCCTCCACATATTTTGGTCCTGCCCCAAGCTGAAACACTTCTGGACTGTAGTGTCACTCAAAAATTCAACGAACAGGGCCAGTGTGGTCACAGTCATGGTCACAGTCTGCCTGTTCGCTCCTTCACAGCTAGTCTGAGGAGTCAGTGTCAGCGAGTGTCAGCACAGCCACAGCTCAGCCACAGTATACTGGAGTACATTCATTATCTGTTAGCTCAAGTGCTGGCTGTCTGAGTGTCCTCTCTGAACCTGTTTGCTGTCTGCAAATTCCGGGGAGCTGCTGTTGAGCTTCACTGGTACTGCCTGCGTGAGTACTCTGCCTGTACTCTGAATGTGCAGCCATTTTCTATATGTTATCTGCTGTGAGCCTAGCTGTGACTGATCTCTGAAAATGCTTTTGAAAATGCTTTTGAGATTGCTTCTGTCACTCCACTAACACCCCCGTGGATCTTGTGTATTGCTTTACTTGCATGACAATCAACCATTCAAGCTCTGGATCCCTTGGGGGGGGGGGGGGGTGTTAAGCTCGTAAATGACTGTGAAAAGACTGCGATTCCTTGGAGTATACAAGAGTATACAGGAGAAAAAACAAGTATGCAATTAAAGTAAACTGTGCACTTTTTCTATTATTTTTTTGACTTGAGTAAAATAACTGGTTTACCTGCTCTGTAATTAGTCTGTTACCTGCAACTTGATTATTCAGCTACTTGGTGGTTTATAAGCTGCTATTACTAAACTGTTATAACGATGCAATTAATCTTCACCATGAGCAAATAAAACTAAGGGAAAAGTATGGCCACCAGATCAAAGTATTAACAGGACAAAGGCGGGTAAAAGTGCCAATATTGCTAGGAGCATACAGGAGTGAGATTAAGTATATAATTAAAATATACTAAAGATGAATTGCTATGACACTCAAGCAACCTAGCAATACATAATTTTATTATTTTTTTGGACTTTCTGTGGAAAACTTTGTGAAAAATGTTTTGATTTAAGGCAAAACATGCATATATGTTTTGTATATCGGTTTTGAAAATTAGTTTGCTATCTGCAAAATTACTAAATTTTTGAAAAGCCAGTACTAAGCCATAATCAATTTTTGTTATGAGCAAATCAAACAAGGGGAAGAATATGGACACCAGATCGATACATCAACAGGATAAAGGCAATAAGTGTTAATATTGGCTAATTTTTCCATAAACCCTTAAACCAGCAACACCTACGCCAGTCACAAAAATCTGCTAAGATGGCTACATCCCCGGCAGAGTCTGAGGCTTCATCTCTGGATTGCTTTGTTGATAGCAAGGATGAAGCTGAGAAGACCAGTGCAGATCATGGTGCATAGTCAGGTAGTGATACTGAGAGAAGTGAAATACCACACATGCTAGAGAAATACCTCCAATTACTGCCAACAAAAAGAGGTATGGAAGCAATGCTTCAGAAAATGGAAGACAGCCACAAAAAAGATATCGCCGCGCTTCGGTCTAGTTTCCAAAGCTTCCATGACCGCCTGGAGGAAGTGGAAAACGTTATTCCACCTGTATTGAAGGTACAAGAAAACCATCAGATGGCGATTTTTGATCAGCATACCCAGAGTGCACTTTTTTAAACAGAAGGAAACAATACTTATTAAAGCACAGGATATTGTATTTGACTCAACACTACGTCTACCTCCAGGCGCTTTTCTTCAGATCAATGTTCTCAAGCGTCAACTGCATGATTTTCAGCTAGTTAATGTGTGGCGGGTATTGCACCCAAATAAGCATAATTATACCTGTCTTTCTAGAACCCATAAAACTTATAGTAGGATAGACAGGATAGATATGTTTTTTGGTTCACACAACTTACTTAGTTGGCAACCCCGGGCATATATCGTAACTCAACTCTGGTCAGATAATTTCCTGCTTTTTTTCTTAATAGGCCGCGATTTTCAAACCCTGTTGGAGGCTGAATGAAAGCCTCTTAAAAAATGAATCGACATGAGCGGTGGTTAGACGATCGATCTCTCTGTTTTTAACAGATCACACGCAGGATGTGACAGTGCAACCACTTAAATGGGAGGCTTTGAAGTGTGTAATAAGGGGGA
The DNA here is from genome assembly GCF_037356315.1 of Lithobates pipiens. Taxonomy (NCBI): domain Eukaryota; kingdom Metazoa; phylum Chordata; class Amphibia; order Anura; family Ranidae; genus Lithobates; species Lithobates pipiens. Next base: position 6,884,968 of record NW_027507755.1, on the reverse strand, counting down.
TCCTCATTTAAAAAAAAGTATGATCTGCAGAGATTACACAGCTCCTACAGGAAATTCATAAGCTTGAGCTTGCCCATAAACATTCATTAGGCTGATGTATTTCAGCTATTAGAAAAGAAACTGAAAGATATTTTACATATACTTGATATAGCATACTTTAAAGATAAAGACCAAATGCATAGAAATATGTATGAATTTGGTAATAAGGTAAGTAGACCACTGGCCAGGTCAGTTTGCACTAAACCAAATTGCACTTATATCCCCAAACTTCAATGCCCTAAAAAGGGCCTGGTACATAATTCTGAAGACATTGCTCGGAGCTTTCAAGAATATTATAGGACACTTTATAATATTACCAATCCCCTCACGGAACCTACAAACACAAAGGGATGCAAAATAATGGACCAATACATTTTGAAGACGGCCCTTCCAAGATTAGATCAGGATACTGCTAACTCATTGAATATGCCTTTCACTACACAGGAAATTCAACAAACAATAAAGGCAATTCGATCGGGTAAAAGTCCAGGCCCTGATGATTTTTCTAAAACATCAAAACCAGCAAACACTGCGCTATCCCCAAAAAATTATAAAGAAAGCTGCTAACACACCACAAGGATATTTAAAAGTGAAAAAATGTAAATTCTATACAATAGTGTAGCGCTAAAAGAAACAAGGTGACCTTATCTACCACCTATCAATATTCTCATAGTATTATATAGATACCAAGAAAAAGATTATATAACATTCATATAAAAAATGATGCATATCAGTGCATGCACAAGTGTGTGAAAAATTATGTAAAGTGATACAAAAAGAGTCCAAAAAAGGTATAGAGTCTCTTATATATAATAATCCAATCCACGTGTATGGTAGAAATCACCCTCCACCTTCCTTAAATGTAAGAGACATGCAGACACCACGTGACGTTCCCATCACCAATCACGATTCAGGCTTACCAGATATATTGGATCCAAACGAATATACATTCGAAGGATCACAAAGGCTTATGCAATTTATGCAGATTTTTCAAAGATGAACTCTCCGGGGAAGTTTCAAACATAACCGTTCCATTCATATACTAGGCAATAGATCATCTCCAGCAATACAATCCAGCTCAAATTGTTGGATACATGTAAAAGAAAATAGGGGCCAAATAGCGTAATTCCATTTTAAAAGAATTTTTTTTAATAAAAAGAAGATAATAAACTCACATGTGTACAGTAAATCAAGCGCTTTTCAATAAAAACTCGGCTGCAGTAGAGTCCCTGATGATTTTTCAACTGTGTTTTATAAACAATTTCAGGATGTTTTCTCACCAATTTTGGATATCACAGTCAACTCAATTTCAGATTAGTGTACTTTCTCTTCAAATGCAGGAAGCCCATATTACTCTCATTCATAAAGACCAGAAAGATCCTGCTGAATGTTCAAGTTATCAACCAATTTCTTTAATAAATGTTGACCTTAAAATATATGCTAAAATAATAGCAGATCGTTTACAAGCAGTTATTCCTTCTATTATTGGTTTAGATCAGGTGGGCTTTGTGCCAACTCAAGAAGCAAGGGATAACACTATTAAAATATTATCTCACACTGCCAGCTACAAAAAGTCCCATTGTGTCTTCTTTCACTAGATGCAGAAAAGGAATTTGATCGCCTAGATTGGGAGTTTTTGAAAGCAACATTAGAACAGTTAGGTTTATTTTCAGGTTCAATTAAAAAAACTATAGCCTTGTATTCTGCTCCATCAGCTCATATTAGAGTGAATGGCCTTCTTCCTGACGCAGTTCATTTATTGAATGGAACCTGCCAGGGGTGTCCCCTCTCGCCACTTCTGTATATATTAGCAATGGCCTTGCATGCTAACAACTCAATACAGGGTGTTGAAATTGTTGGTAAGCAATATAATAAGATAAGTTTGTTTGCAGACGATCTCTTGCTTCACATAACTAATCCAATAATTGCATTTTCAGCGCTTTTAAAGGAATTGGAACTTTTTGGTACTCTAAACAATTTTAAAATGAATGCGGCAAAATCACATTGTCTAAATATTACTCTTGCTGGGGACATTCAAGTTTCTCTAGCTGATAATTTTTCGTTCCAATGGGCCCAGTATTCTATCAATTATTTGGGGATTCAGATACCTAGACAACTTTATAAATTGTATGAGCTTAAAGGGGTTGTAAAGGATTGTGTTTTCTCACACTTGGCAGTCACCGGCCTCCTAGCCCCCTATTTTACTTACCCGAACCCCTTCATTCAGTCGGCGGGGACACGTTGTCTCTCTCCTCGGGCTCCGGGCTCTTGATTGGATAGATTGATAGCAGCGAAGCTATTGGCTTCTGCTGCTGTCAATAAAATCCAATGACGCAAGCCCCGGGGGTGCAGGGCCGTGTTCAGCATTCTGTGTCTATAGGCGCAAATGCTGGACTTAGGAGTGCACCTGCAAGGTAACCCCCTCGGGGAAGCACTTCTCCTAGGGGGTTATCAGATGTGGGGAGGAGCTGCGAGAGCCACCAGGGGACCCCAGAAGATGAGGTTCGGGACCACTCTGTGCAAAACGAGCTGCACGGTGGAGGCAATTATGACATGTTTGTTATTTAAAAAAAAAAGAAAAGGCCTTTACAGTCACTTTAACTACCAGCCAAGTTTGAACGTTATGCAATCTCGGCTTAAGTAATGGTCACCAATGCGACACTCATGGCTGGGAATAAATAAATCTTTAAGATGGACATCCTTCCTAGATTTCTTTAAATTTTTCAAACAATTCCAATTATGGTTCCTCAATCTTTTTTTTAGAATGACTCTTTCTATATTACCAGAATATGTTTGGCCTAGATTCCCGACTAGACTTAGATATGAAATCTTCGTGAAGAGAAGAGATGCTGGTGACACAGGCCTGCCGCACCTAGAATTATACCATTCGGCGGCTTTACTTAGCAGGGTGCTAGATTGGTTTTATCATGGATCTCTCAAACAGTGAGATACACTTGAGTCCAACCTGGTGCCTATACCACTGACTTCTCTCCCATGGCTTCTTCCTATTGATGGCCACGTTCAACACAAATAACACCTTTGATTTCATCTCTGTTATATGTATGGGATAACTTTATCACATCATACAATATATCTTCAGCCCAGGGCCATTGGCTCCAATATTGGGTAACCCAGATTTGGCACCGGGAATGACAGAAAAAAGTTTTCTTTGCTAGGAACCACTACATCCTTTGCCTATTTGTCATTCATGTATGGATAGAGGCTTGAAAACCATAGGAGAGCTTTGTTCCCACTCTTGCCTAAAATGCAGGTGAATGGCTTCAATATTTTCAGATACATAATTCCTATAAAGGGCTGAATAGCTTAAGTGTTTGTAGTGACTAAACTCAATTTGAAGAGATGTGCCTTTCTGATTCATGTTCTGATTCTGTCCTCATGCATTTAAAACATACAGTATTTTATTATTGCATGTAGTTTCAGATTCACCCTTTCTATGTCCGAGAACTAGGTAAAAATCTTTCCCATGAAGAATATAACAAGGTGTTTTACCTTACTTTTAAAATAACTTTGTCATCCTATTCACAGGAATGTAACTATAAGATTATGAGAAGATGGTACCGCTGTCTGGTCTTACTAAATAAAATGAATCCAGCTGACCTATGCTGGAGATGCGGTGAATTGAGGGGCACATTATTACATCTATGGTGGTCTTGTTTGAAAATAAAACCATTTTGGTTGGCTATATTTAAAATCAGCCATGTGGTCACTGGTAAAAATTGTCAGGAGACTCCTAAGGTAGTGCTTCTCTCTTTAAATACTGGGTCAATTAAATCAATTAAAAAGGGAATATTTAGATTTTTTTTGATGACAGGAAGAGCCTTAATTCCAAGACATTGGAAGTCCCAAATAATACCAACAATACGGGAATGGGTAGTAGAGATGAACCATATAATGCGGATGGAAGAGCTGATAAGTACAGTAAACAATGGTGAATGTAACTTCTGGGAAGTCTGGGCCCCCATGGGTGGAGTTGCTGGAGTCTCCTCAGATGTTATATTTTCTGTAACTGTAATGCCGCGTACATGCGGTCGGATTTTATGATGGAAAATGTTCGATTGGGAGCTTTTTTTGGAAATTACGACCCTATGTAGGCTCCATCAGTCATTTTCCGTCGTAATTTCCGGCACACAAAATCTGAAATATGGATCTCAAATTTTCCGACAACACAAGCCGTTTTTGTAAATTCCAATCATGTGTACACAATTCTGATGCACAAAGTTCCACGCATGCTCTAAATCAATTATGAGACGGAAGCACTCGGTCTGGTAAAACTAGCATTCGTAATGGAGATAGCACATTCGTCATGCTGCAAATTTTGAAATCTTTTAATGCAGCGCATTCTCTTCATCTTTAGAATGCTAGAATAATGAAGTTGCTTTGCTGCTCCTATTCACACAGAGTTCTGACAGCCTGATTTCTTTATTATTTCTTGTGATCTCATGAATATTTTTATTTTTTGTTTTTGTCAGATCTCCATAATAATGATTAGAATTTTTGGTTATAGTGTTTTTTTCCTTTTTTTTTATCCAGGTCTCCTTTATTTATTTATTTATTTATTTTTATAGTGATTTCCCTATTTTTTTCTTTAGTTTTGTGTCAAGTTACCACAACACCATTGTTATCTTTTATTTTTTAACTGCAAGGAGGTTGGTGTTGTTGTTCCTTGTTAATTTGACATTGTCTTTTTGAAATGTACCTGCCTACTCACAAACAAACTGTCCTTTTTGTAAAACACATAGCCAAGTATTTGTCAAAAATAAATAGCCATTTATTCTGGGCCATAACAAAATAAAGAGGAAGGCAACACTGGAGAAACTGGTGAAATTTGCAAAGCACACCTTAATTATTTTACATTCAAAATTGGTGGCCTGAAGAGTCCTTATAATAGTGAGCACAATCCGGTCCAGGACTACAAGAGATCAGCAACAGCAGCAGATGACATATCTGTCCCCAGGCTGTGGTCTTACCACAGCCTGCGTCTTTTGTCAGACCAGACTGAACCCAGGTCTCTTGTCTTCCTTACATGCTTCCTTCCAGTCTGTGGCTCTGGTGTTGGAGTTGTGGCAGGAGGTGGAGGAGGAGGCCCATTGTTGAACTCACAAACATTACTTTGGCTTGTTACTTCACCCCTCAACCCCTTACTTAGGGCTTGTAAGATAACTTCCTCACATAAGAGGCGTTGGCCCTCCTCCATTTCCTGCATTTTGCAGGCTGCCATGTAGGCATAGTCATCTTCATTATTTAGGGGGGGGGGGGGTTCTGAGGGCCGCAGCAGCCTTCTGAAATAGGCCAATTGCTGCGTCCTCCAGGTTACTCCTCTTCATGGGACTTTTTTTTTGGAAGGCAGAGGGGAGGGACCTGGGATTGGGGCAGGCTACTGGGCCCGGCCACCTCCTGGCTGCCACTTACCCCGTCACTTCCTGACTGCCATTTTCCACGGCCTCCTCTTGGCTGAGACTTTCTGTGTAAGAAAAGGGGACATAGATTTAGTTTTTGGTTCATCAATCACAATTTTCAGCTCATGACTGTTGCAAATTGAATGTTCAAGAAATAGAAAAGACTATCATTCTGACCCCAGCATTTTTAATTCTTGTCCCAATCATTTGTGGCTACTATTGATAGTAAAACACTTTGTAAAAACAGAAATTACTGATCAATAATAACAGCTAGTTAACATCATTGATTATTTGACTACAAATATGTTGAACAATGCTATATTTGGCTCAAGCTGGGCTCCTCCACTTCCTGGCTGGAAGGCCCAGGTTGGAAGTCAGAAGCCTCAGCTGAGGTGGAAGGAAGCCTTGAAGGAAGATTGGAGAGTGCTGGCCTGGGTTCAGTCTGGCCTGCCAGAAAATTAAGTCTGTCATAGTACCACAGCTGGGGTACATAAACGTCATCTGCTGCAGCTCCTGATCTCTGGGAATCCTGGACCTTCTTGCACTCCCTATTATAAGTGCTCCTCATGCCACCAATTAGGGCCTTCAAATAGGGGATGTCTGCCGCGGGGATCACTGGCTTCGCAAATTCCAGCAATGATCCAGTGCTCCTCTTTGGTTTATTGGTATAAAAGGGGTGGTTTACCTGCCACAGACAGGGAAGCTCCCTGAACATAGCAATGAATTTTGGGACAAAGTCCTCATCAGCTCCATTTTCTCAGCAAGACACAACACAAGACAAACCATAATGTCAGGCTAAACTCTCCTAATCTTGTCCCAATATAGGCCTCAATCTAGAAGCAGTATAGGCCACCGATGCACCAAGTTAAAATTGTACCTTTGTTGTAACGATCGGCGCGTCCGATATTCGTTCCTCCGCTCACAGATCATACAGTACGTATGACACGCGCGTGTTATGCATTATATACACTGCGCATGCATGAAACTCTGCCCGTCCCTGACATTCTAGTATATTCTTCGCCCCTTGTCTTTCTGCGCAGTGGGAGAGAACATGGCGGAGAGACAACAGGTGCATGCAGCAGAGAGCAGCAACGACAAAAGGCCAGAGCCACCAAGATCCCGATCCCGGAGTAGATTTAAGGCCTCTAATATGGCCTTTATAGAGATGGTGGACAATTTCAAGATGGCCAACTATGATGGGAAGCATGGATCGTACCCAAACCCAAATGTGAGAAAGGCCAAGATCATGACTAAAGTTGTAAAAAGTCTGCCGAAGAATTTTGGGGTATGGCTATCCAAGGATCAACTGAGACAACAATGGTTAGACCTCAAATTGAGGGAGCAGGATCAGTACAAAAGAATCAAGAGAGCGCTGCAAAAAAGTATTTTGTTGTTTGTTCCTATTCTTCTTATCATGTTCGTGCTGCTCCATGTGCTTTTCTTTACTGTTGTACAGTATAAAAGGGCAAGTTTCTGGTTCGTAGTAAACATCGTTCGTTCACCCACTAAGCCCTTGTACACACAGTCGGAGAATCCGTCGGAATGTGTCCTATCGGACCGTTTTGTCGGATAATCCGACTGTGTGTGGTATGCATCGGACTGATTCTGTCCGAATATCCGTCGGACCAAATTTTCCAACATGTTGGAAATATTTCCTGACTAACTGGGCCGGTCGGACATACTCCGATCATGTATAGAGAATTTTGATCAGACCAAGTGCCACGCATGCTCACATTCAAATTCCGACACGGAAGTGCTCGTTCAGGTAAAACTACTGCTCGTAAGCGATATAGCACATTCGTCACGCTACAATGTTAAAAATTCTTTCATCAAGTGCATTCTCTTGTTCTTTACAATGCTGCAAGAACGAACTTCTTTTGATGCTCATAGTCACATACACTTCTCCCGAACGGATTTCATTACTCTTTTTTAACCATTTCAGCAATAGAATTTTAGTTTGCGGCACATCTACACAATTTTTGATTTCTTTTTTTCTTTTTTGGATGTTTTTTTGGGGGGATTCCCTAAAAATCTACTTTAAAGACACTTTGCTCATTTCTCCTTTTTTTGTGTTTTTTTTTGTGTTTAAACTTACAACAACAACATTATTCTATTTTTGATATTTTGTTTTTCTTTTTTAATCAACAGGAGGTTGTTTAGTGTTGGTACCCCTTGTTATTTATTTCACTTTGTATTTTTGAAATGTACCTGCCTGCTCACAAATAAACTGTACTTTTGGAAGGAAAACACATTACACAAGTATTTCATCAAACAAAAAAAACCTTTATTTTGGTCGCTAGAAACTAAAAATAGGAACGTGGCACTGGAGAAACTTCTTAACTTTGGTGCAGCCTTTGGCCCCCAGGGCAGACATGAATAAATTCTAATTGAAAAAATTGGTGGCCTGAGGAGTAGATATCTCAGGGAGAGAAGTCTGGTCCCGAAGTCCTAGAGAGCAGGAAATTCAGATGCCATTTCTGTCCCCAGGATGTGGATCTTCAAGAGGCTGCATCTTCTGGCAGACCAGACTCAACCCAGGCCATCCCTCTCTGGTCTTTCTTTGGGACTTCCCACCAGGAATCCTTCCAGGCTGTGGCTCGGCTCCTGTAGCTGGGGTAGGAGGAGGAGGGCGTTGGTCAACCTACTGGCTGCCACTTGCCACAGCCTCCCCCCGACTGAGGTCATCCTGTGTATGAAAAGGGGACATAGTTTTCGTTTTTTGATCATCAATCACACCATTTTGTGCTCCTGGCTTTTGCAAATTGAATGTTACCAAATAGAACAGACTATCATTCTGAGCCCAGCATTTTTCTTTCCCGTCCCAATCATTTTTGGTCACTACTGTCTATTGAGATTTAAACCACTTTGAGAAATCACAACTTACTGATCAATAAGAACATCTATTTAACATCATTAAATGCAATACAAGAAATATGTTCAACAATGCAATACCTGTCTCAAGCTGTGCCTCGCCACATGTTGCTGCCTGGAAGGCCCAGGTTGGACATCAGAAGCCTCAGCTGGGGGTGAAGGATGCCTTGAAGGAAGCCTGGAGAGTGGTGGCCTGAGTGGTGGACCTGGGTACCCCTTGGTCTACCAGAAAATGCAACCTGTCAAAGTGAACCATCCTGGGGTAGTAAACAGCATCTGGATCTCCTGCTCTCAAGGACTCCAGGTGCTTCTTTCTCTCCCTGATATATGTTAGCTTCATGTCCCCAATTTTCCCATTCAGATAGGCCATGTCTGCCGTGGGGACCATGATCCGCAACAAAGCAAGCAGTTTCTCCAGTGCTGCGTTCCTCTTTGTTCTGTCAGTATAAAACTTGTTGTGGAACTGCCACAGGCAGGGCATCTTCATGTACAGTTCTATGAACAGCCCCATAAAGTTTGCATTTGTGAAAGGATCCATATTGTCTGCAAGACACAACACAAGAATAACCCTCAAATACTAATAATGCAATTAAAAACCCTCCTAATCTTGTCCCAACATTGGCCTAGATAGAAGCAGTCTAGTCTAGTGAAGCACCAAGTAAAAAATGTTACCTTCGTTTCCACGTTTGTCGCGTCCGCGCCTCACACTCTCCTCCCAGATCGTACGGATAATACACGCGTTTTGCGTTTTATATACAGTGCGCATGCGTGAAACTCCACCCGCCCCTGACGTTCTTTCCAAACTATTCCCTGCCCCTTCGCTTCCCACGCAGTGGGGAGAGCACATGGTGGAGAGAACGCAGGTGAGCACTAATAATAGTTCCACTAACGAGGAGGAGGGTGAGGAAAGCCCGAAGCCTGAAACGTCCTGATCCAGGAAGACAAGATTTAAGGCCTCAAATATGTCTTTTGGAGAGATGTTGGAGATGGTCGACATATTGAACAGGACCGACTATGATGGGAATTATGGACCTTACCCAAACCCAAATATCAGAAAGGCCAAGATCATGAATAAAGTTGTGAAGAGTCTTCTGAAGAGTTTTGGGGTACACCGATCCAAGGATCAACTGAGAAAACGCTGGTCAGACCTGAAACTGGGGGAGCATGAGCAGTACCTAAGGATCAAGCGTGTTGTTAAAAAAAGTAAGTAGTTGTATGTTCATGTGCTTTGATTTCATGTTGTGCATTTTAAAATGGCCACTTTCAAGGTCATGGTTTCATTCATTCGTATGAAACATCGTTCTGCAGGGAAGTATTCCAGCTTAACAAAGTGTCCCCAATAATGTTCTCACCTTGTAACTCGGCCCAAAAACACAATTGTACAACACTTCCAAGCAATGTTTCATATTCCGAATTCTGCCCTCTGTGTGCTAATTAATCTTTGTTTACATTCTCATAGGGGAGAGAAGACTCGGCAAGTATGAGGACACCAGGGACCACACCCCTCCCAAAGAAAGGCAACTTCCAAAAGCAGAAACAGAGGAGCAGGAGGAGGAGGAAGGAGAGATTGTGGAGGTTGGACAAATTGTCACCACAACAGGTGCGTGTCGGAGAACACAGCTTCCGGTAAGCTCATCAATGTATATCACCATATTTGGATTACATGGTGTGTTTGTTTGCTTTATTTTGTAGGTGATGTGGAAGAAGATTCCCATTTTACCAGTGAAAGTGCCCAGATCTTGATCGGGGAGATAATGGGGTGCAATCGGGAAATTGTCCAACAAAACATCAATGATGTTAAAAATAAAATGAAGAACATCATTGATGTTTTGGGGAGAGTGTGAAACCAAAAAAACTAGATAGGGTTTTATTTTTGCTTTTTTTTTTTTTTTTTAATTGTTGTATTTTGCGAAATTAAAAATTTGGAGGATGCACAGAGTGTGTAAACATGCGCTATCTCCCATCATGGGGGATCAATGTACATGTTTTGTGTAAAGTGTCTGAGATGAAGAGGTTGCAGCCCCAAAGCATGTACATTGATCCCCCATGATGGGAGATAGCACATGTTGACACACTGTGTGCATCTTCCAAATTAGTTTTTTTCAGGGGTGACACCCCATGTGATGAAGGCAATATCAGCCCAGTTTGTACATACTCATGTCTGAAATTGTCTTCACTTTTCCAAGTTGAACTTTGTAAGTTCCCGTGTTCTGTATTTTACGGTTTGATACATGCCTGTTTACACAAAAACAACAAGGAAAAAAAAATCTGATTAAACTCTGTTTTGGATACACAAAATCTCTTGGTTTGTTGTAAAAACCTTTTCTAAACGCACATGTGAATGTGCTTGTATTAAAAAGTTGAATTCTCACAATGTGTGGTTTCCTTTTTCATTGCGCATCAAATGTATTTGTAGTCAAATTTGAGTTTGTGCTGAGAAGGAGTGTACTTTACTAAAGGCAACTCCACTTTGCACTCCAAGTGCAGTTTCAGGTGTACTTTTGCAGTGCACTTGTAGTGCATAGTGGATGTGCCTTTAGTAAAAAAACACCCAGTGAGGTGTAAATTTGGACAATCATGCCATTTTCCTGCCATGGTGCTGAAAATTAGCATGATTTTGGTCAGTATTGCACTACATACATTCGTTAACAAAAAGAAGGTGTGTGTGTGTGTGTAGCAGACCCATAACATAAGAAGATTATCTGAAGAAGAGACTGTCCCCTCATCTCGCTCTGAACTTGGGTTTGCACTGTTGGTGAAAAAGGCACAACTTGAAAAAAACTGGCAAAGTGGGAGGCCACAGTCTGCCATTCCTGTGGCGTTGAAGGACACTGTGTAGTGAAACAAGAACAAAAACTAGTAATTTGACAAATCAACATTGCAAGCAGATTAGACACCCACATTTTTGGTCAAAATTCTTATAACATTTTGTGAACTGAGTATTAAAAAACTAAAGTATAAGGTCCCCTTATGAGAGTCATACCCCCCCCCCCCCCCCATCTGATGGGCCCTTGCTAAAAAATGAGGGGGGATGTTTAGGACAGGTAACCCTCTCCACTTGATTGAGAGCTGAATGCCTAAATAATGTGTGATACTTTGGGAAGCCCCTCCTTACTTACACTATTGGCAGCCCACCGGACAGGTAAGAAGTGTCATAATAACTAAATGGAAGCACATTTTGACATTCTGCTATTACATAGCAAGAAAATTTATGTGTTAAAAAAATAAAAATAGCATTTGAAAGTATTGAGGCAGGCCCTTACACTACATGCTTTGGTGAATTCGTCCATAAATGTGATCATGAAAAAGGTAGGTATAGTGTGTATTGGGTTTGGTCAAGTCATCAGCACACACATCACATTTGTAGACATTTTAGGGGGTGTTTAGGGGAAAGTAATACTATGGAGCTGCCAAAAGACATTGTTAAGTGACTAGACTATAGTTTTATGGGCCAAGAAGAGCATGGTGGGGAAGTTAGTGAGGCAAATATGCATGAGGACAAAGGGGCAGAGTATATGAATTAGAGCATATTACAATGATGGTAATTAGGGAACGAGGAAAGAAATGCAAGACATTAGCAATCATGAAATACATAGAATGTGATGTTTAAGGATAAAACTTAGCATAATATAGTCCTTCTGCAGGAGCTGAATGATGGCAGAACAGGTCTCTGGACTAATGATCCCCAGAGCCTGGGGGGAGATGCCTGTAGAGAACTTGAGGTCCTGAAGACTTCTCCCTGTCGCCAAGTAGAGCAACGTGGCAATGAGCCTCTGCTCTGGAGTGATGACTTGCCACATGCAGGTATCCTGCCTGGTGATATAAGGGGTCAGCAAAGCCAGCAGATGGTAAAAAAGGGGTCCGTCATCCTGAGAAAAATCCAGAAATGATCAGCATTATTCTCGCGGATCTCACGGAGCAAAGGCATGTGCAAGAACTGGTGACGCTTGCGCAACCAATTCTTGGTCCACAAACGCCTCCCCTCCCTGTTCATGGACCGGGCTTGTGTCAAAGTAAGAACCCCAACACGAAGCCCCTGCACAGCACAAACTGTACGACGAGTACGTAGATGAAACATGGTTTGAAAATGGTCGGCTGGTCAGAACGGACACTAGAAAGCACCGATAAACAGCAAGGCCTGAAAGAACGACCTGAATAGCAGAAGCAAGCAGATAATAAAAAATGCCTTTCAAAGCATACTATACCAAGATATAGTCCACAATGAAAAGCAAATACTTAATGACTGCACGCACTGATTATCAGATACGCAAAGACAAGCACAAACTGAAGAGTGGTAGCGATCTGAATCACTAATCTGAAAAGCGCGAATCGTCTCTCACCAAACTTCTACTAAAACACGCGATAGACACGAGATCAGCAGAAGGAGCCCAAAGGGTGCCGGACGTGGAGCTGAACTTCCCTTTTCTAGTCCCACCGTACACGGCTTACGTCACCACGTTCTTGGCAACTGCTAAATCAGACAACTTGGCCCGACCGTGTGTATGCAACAGTTTCGGACACAATCCGTCGGACACAATCTGATGGACAAAATCCGACGGATTTGGTTGCCAGAATGTCCGACCGTGTGTACAGGGGCCAAGACAATGTTTTTGGCAGATCCAGGTTAACTACATTTGGTCATGCCTATTTGTCTTAAAAGAAGTTTAGTACATTGTTGTCTAGATGTGCTGGTAACTAGAATGAAATGCAAACTTTATTCAGTCTAAGGAGAGGACACTCCCCTGTTTATACATCTGGATGCAGGAGCACTAGTGTGGGACACCAGAACAAACTTTTTAGGGTGTCCCACACAGGTGCTCCAGTGGGTATTAGGGGTGATACTTTAAAAAAAAAGGGAATTATTACAGCTTTGTAAAGGAAAAAAATCATGTTTAGAAAAAAGGAAAAAAGCTGCACCAAAAAGCAATAATTACAAAATTTTACAATTATAGACAATCATTTCATATAATCAAAAAATTATAACCGATAATTTCCAATAATAATGTCCACATCAGTTAATAACATATGCGGAAGGTGACTTCCATATAGTAACAGTTCAAAAGAAGGGGTTAAAGCAAGAACACAATTCTCTCTGGTAATGCTTATTATAACACCACAGCAATTCACACATAAAAAGTGAAAAGGATGCCTGACCACCGAGATGCAAATGTGCTTACCAGACGGCAAACAGTAAGGAGCATTTAAATGTAATTCATCCACATTCTTAGAATTGGACCAGGAACTAAGGATCGCCTTGGAACGGACCTTCTAAACTGTCACTCAGATCTCCCAGACTCCACACTTCAACCATCAGCTAGGGATATATCGCTATGGTATCTCAAAAAGAAGGGAAGCCTCCCATAGTGTAAAACCAATAAAACATTTTATTAAATACACTAAATAGTTGCACTTACAACGAGAGTAGCATAAATCGCTTCAATAAAACGAACAATCAGAAAGCCGACCGGCGTTTTTTTGGGAACCCGTCCTCCCCTCGTACGGGTGTGGTGGTGTCACTGCATGCCTGCCTAGACGCGTTTCATCATAAATGACGTTGTCAGTGGGGAACAGGCAGCGCAGCGACGCACCACCATTTAAAGACCAGACCTTGCTCTGATACGGTAGGATCTGGCTAGTAGCGCCATATTGACTGTGTTTGTTTTTGTTTGGTGGTGTTGTTTGTTTACGTCGTTTTTTTTTTTTATGTGTCCATACATGTATATAAAAATTGTTATTGATAGCGAATATGTCCGCACATTATATTTAGGCAACTTTCGGTTCTTTTTGTGAAAATACAAGTGGGAATGGGAAATATAAAACTTGGCTAACGTAAGAAGATTTAGGCCATAGTCACTAAGCATAATTATTCCCTTTGCTTTCTTTATTTCTTTTTCTTTTTTTCTTTGTATTATTGTTGTACAATGCCATTCTTTTCAATAAAAATATATTAAAACCAAAAATTCACAGAAAAAGTATTCCTGACGATCCTGATTTCTTTTTACTCCATATTTTTACTTTTTCAGCGAAACATTACCAAAAATCAGTTGTGCGTCATCTACTGAATGCTGCCAAATCCTGAATCCCTTTACTTTGGAAACAACAGCACTGCCAACTATTGCGAGCTGGTTAAGCAAAGTGGAGGATGTAAACAAAATGGAAGACCTGATTTTCACGGCACAGAATAGGCAGGAAAAGCACTCCAAACAGTTGAGACTTTGGAATATGTTTATAGTGACTGATGAAGTGTTGTCCTTACTCAGATCATAAAACATTCTCAAATGAACGCTGACTTCTGTGCCATTGGTGTCCTTCCCCACCTAGCCCGAGTACAAGCAGTACTGAACTAATACTTCAGGGTGAAGGCACATCATTTTGAAGTATAGACAATGCGGTACTAATCAGGAACTCCTCAACAGGAATACAGTCCTGAATGTACAAGTACTGTATAGCCTCCCAGTAACAGTCAGCTTCTGTACTCCAGCTACCTGTGTCCTGGCTCCTTGGGAAGGTTTCTGCAAGTTCTTCAGGAAAATAGAACAGAGGTCCCCCAGTCAAACAGTAGCTGGGACCCTTTAAAAGATTCTTGCAGCTGCAGGTGGATGCTACAGCCCTCAGGCTGGGCCTTACTCCCCCAGGAAAAAGAGACCCCTGCTCTGGGTGGGTTTTAACCTATTTATACCCCTAATCAATGTTCATTGCAGGGATTTTAACAAATTTTGTTGGAAATTTCTACCATTTGTTATTCTGAAGAAATCCATGTGTGTTAGTAAATCTAATGCCCGTGGTTTCATAATTATTAATCTACACATAGCATTGCCAATCCCGGATTAAGTATAAAGAGACAAGTACCCCCCCAAGGGAAAGTATAAGGGACTTTCTAGGCAACAGGAGAGAGAAACAAACAGAAAATGCTACAAAATAGCTTTTATTATGAAAAAAATATATAAAATTAAGGTGCAAATATCAGCACTATGATTAGTAAAAACAGTAGATTACAATCATGAATCGTTAGTGCATGATAATTGTAGACATTCAGCCCGACGTGTTTCAGGACACTTGTGTAGTCCTTTCATCAGGGGCATTCAGAGCCAGAAGATACTACCACAGCACATTGTAAAAGTGAAAAACAACAATAGTAACAAAACAACAAAGAAGAAATAGAACAAGAGCATACAATACAACAAAACATCAATCTCATCATGAAAGAGGACATACAAGAGGAGCATTGTTGAGGTCATGATTACATAAACACATACCGATTCGATTGGTCAGTATTGCATACACCTCCAGGTGAAATTCCGACTAGCACAGTGCGGCCATATATTCATACCAGATGCCGTGAGGAGTATAGGGGAAAACTGTTAGGCTAACGTAACTGCAGTGCTACGTGATTGGATGTACAGATGATAGCTTACAACCATACATGCAGAGAGTAGCGGTAGTGACACTTAACAAAAACTTGTGATTTCAAACATTCTGCAAAGAAGAAACGATTATATATATATATATATATATATATATATATATATATATATAATATATCATATTTTTGTAAGCCCTACAATAAATACATTGTTGCTACCAAATGTTAATACTGTCAATATTAATGTCTGCTTATTATGAAGCCTCCAATGTATAAATCATTGGTGGGCATATATTGTCATAATAATAATTATTAATCAGCTGCTGCACCTGCGGGGCTCTAATGAGGAAAATGGCAGGTCTGCATCCCTTTAGATGTAATTTCCTATTGGGAGTATCTCACCAAAAATTACATTGATCACGCGGCGAGAGTGGGATTCATTTGTCAATATGGCGGGTGGGAGAGGATTAATGCAGATAAGGCACCAAGTGAGTTTATTTACCACCTTAATTAGCCACAGAACCTGTGTAATTAATATGTGTTCAGTTTTAAAGGGATGAGATGGCAACCCTACCGCCTGCTCTTTTCACTATAATAACGGGTCGCCAGTGGCCGCAGCTATTTGCAGACCTCTGCACAGCCAGTGAGTGCCTGCAGTGAATACTGCTTGATGCACATTCAATATAATAGAACAAGATCTTGCAACTTCACAATACGTTGTATAATGTGAGTATAATACTTTTAATAAATTGGAAAGAGTTTTACATGCTTCACCATTTGGAGCTCCTTTGTTTATATTATGGTACTCTACCGCTGGAGTGTCTATTGGAAATCCCACTGAGCCTATTTAAACCCACCGCAGAGCATAGTGTGCTGGATATATTTATGCTGTTTGCCTTACAGCAGCACGGTAAGAAACCACTGCACCTAAACGCCTGTGGGCACTGTGAAGTTGCAAGATCTTCTTGGCACCATCTGTGGCATCTAATAATTTTCACGGACTCTGTAACCTTCCAG
Source organism: Lithobates pipiens (assembly GCF_037356315.1). Taxonomy (NCBI): domain Eukaryota; kingdom Metazoa; phylum Chordata; class Amphibia; order Anura; family Ranidae; genus Lithobates; species Lithobates pipiens. Next base: position 6,868,261 of record NW_027507755.1, on the reverse strand, counting down.
TGGCACGCTGTGTATTCACAGATTCCTCTAAGTTACCTACTAGCACTGTGGTTATATATTGAGTTGGACACTTTCACAGATTCACATGTGTGGCACCTATGCACTTTAATAACGTGAATTTTATCTGCAGCAAATGTCTTTATTCAAGTGTGTTTTGACACAGTTGCACTATATTATATTTTTCTGTCCATTTCTACAAGTTTTGCACTTTTGTGGCACGTATGCACTTTAGCTTATATTAGGCTGTACCAATACATTTGTTTATGGAACGTATGCACTTTATTATCCTAATGTATTGCTGATTTATCTTAAATACCAATTTGGATGTTCAGTATATGCTTGGAGCACACCACCATTTATTGATTTTCTTTTATTCAATTTGGGGGGGGGGGGGTTGTACCCCCGTCGGTGGTTTGCTGCAACCAATAATTTAATTCTCATTTTCACTTTAGTAGCACGGGGATACTTTATATACCTGATGAAGCACCTACCCACTGAAAGCCACTGCAAGTATCTCTGATTCCTGACACTACTATTTGCACAGGTCCGAATCACCAGTGTGAATGTAGTGATCACATCAAACAATGTAATATATTGTATGCACAAAAAACAGTAATTACATTTCAAACCAAGATAATCCCACTTTATTCTTGTCTGCCTCCTATGGATGTAAAAAAATAAAAACCAGCACTACACAAATAAATACAAATCATAATCTCTATTTAGCCCTTCAGGATGTAACGATTTTATTCTGTGTATCCACCACACCTCCTGTTTCTTCAACAGAAAACTATGATGTATGGAAACAGTGTCCCGTTGATCTCCTGACATACCTGAATCACAAATTATTCTGTTACACAGGCAGACCACGTCAACAAATGCTACATTTTCAATAATTAGGTTTCACACGCTGAGCAAACAAGCAATTAATGCCAAATGTTGTCATCATAGCCCTCAGTCTAGTAATATACATAATATACTCTAACGACAGGAAAACCTAATAATTCTCAACTGAGACATTGACCTTCAATACATCTTCCCTCTGAGGCATAGTAATTACCGTCTCATTGTTATATTGGGATGATTAAGGAGGTTTAAAATCTCATGGTGACATTTTTTTTTCCATGCCAAAATTGCTTCTGTGTAGTGTAAAACTAGCAGCGCTTTACCGCTCACTGACCCACTGCCCCAGTGTGAAAGGGGTCTAAACTTCTTATTTTCATTAATGTATGATAGTGCAGACTCGTACAGTCTGGTGAAGCAGTATAGTTGTTAAATCACCCCCTCTCCACTTATCTATCCACAGTAGGGATGAGCTTCGTGTTCGAGTCGACTCGAACATCGGCTGTTCGCCCGTTCGGCGAATTCCGAACGTTATGGGCCGTTCGCGCCAAATTTGTGCGCCTTTGCAGTGCATTGCTGGCTCATGATTGGCCAAGCATGCACTGTGACCCCGCATGCTTGGCCAATCATAGCTCAGGCTGTGTAGTACACACTCCACACTATATAAGGCCGCCAGCGCAGCGGCCTTGTGTAGTGTGTTGGCGTCTGTAGGAGTTAGTGGGTGTTCTGTGTACCTTCAACACAGTATACACCGATCGCTATCGGCCGATTTTGCATTCTTGCTCTTCTGTAATGGTTGTTGTCTGCGTGCCCTGACCGCAGTATACACCGCTATATCCACCTATATAGCTAGCTATATTTCTCTTTTTTAATAGAGCTTGCAGTCAGTTGTAGGAGATTGTGCGTGCTGTCTGCATGCCCTGAACCCAGTATACACCGCTATATTCACCTATATAGCTAGCTATATTTCTCTTTTTTAATAGAGCTTGCAGTCAGTTGTAGGAGATTGTGCGTGCTGTCTGCGTGCTCTGAACCCAGTATACACCGCTATATCCACCTATATAGCTAACTATCTTGCTCTTTTTTAATAGAGCTTGCAGTCAGTTGTAGGAGATTGTGCGTGCTGTCTGCGTGCCCTGAACCCAGTATACACCGCTATATCCACCTATATAGCGAGCTATCTTGCTCGTTTCAAATAGAGCTTGCAGTCAGTTGTAGGAGATTGTGCGTGCTGTCTGCGTGCTCTGAACCCAGTATACACCGCTATATCCACCTATATAGCTAGCTATCTTGCTCGTTTTAAATAGAGCTTGCAGTCAGTTGTAGGAGATTGTGCGTGCTGTCTGCATGCTCTGAACCCAGTATACACCGCTATATCCACCTATATAGCTAACTATCTTGCTCGTTTTAAATAGAGCTTGCAGTCAGTTGTAGGAGATTGTGCGTGCTGTCTGCATGCTCAGAACCCAGTATACACCGCTATATCCACCTATATAGCTAACTATCTTGCTCTTTTTAAATAGAGCTTGCAGTCAGTTGTAGGAGATTGTGCGTGCTGTCTGCATGCTCTGAACCCAGTATACACCGCTATATCCACCTATATTGCTAACTATCTTGCTCTTTTTAAATAGAGCTTGCAGTCAGTTGTAGGAGATTGTGCGTGCTGTCTGCGTGCCCTGAACCCAGTATACACCGTTATATCCACCTACATAGCTCTTCTCTAATTGAGCCATCTGCCATCTGCAGGAGTTAGTGGATGTTGAGTGTGCCTCCAGCACAATATACACTACCCAATTGCTGGTTTTCCCATCTCCCTTCAGGCCATTACCATGTCTGGAAGACCAGCAAGGAGAGGCAGACAGGCGCGAGCCGATAAAAGAGGGCAAGCAGGTTCTGTGTCTAGAGACAACAGTGCTGGTCATGGACGCGGTGCATCATCATCATCAGCACGTGGCCATGGGACATGCTTGTCCTTCTTTTCGGCAGCTGGACATGTTGAGCCGCAACATGCCAATGACTTGGTAGAGTGGATGACCAAGCCATCTTCATCCTCCTCATCCTCTCTCACCCAGGCTCAGGGTACTAGCAAAGCAGCTGCCAACGCATCGACTTCCCTCCTCTCAATGTCATCATCAGTGACTCCTTCCCTAAACCCACCACGTCCTCCTGAGGAGTCTCCTGAACTCTTTGAGCACAGTGTTGGGTACATGCTCCAGGAGGATGCCCAGTATTTTGTAGGCTCTGATGATGATACTCAGCTAGAGGAAGGCAGTAGCGTGAATGCAGAGAGAGGGGATGCTCAAGAAGGACAGCAATCTGGCAGTCATGTTCCACAAGCTGCAGCATACTGCCAGGTTTGCTCCAGTGATGAAGAGGGAGGGGATAATGAGGGCACTGACTCCACGTGGGTGCCTGGTAGGAGAGAGGAGGAGGAGGAGGCACATGTCCAACGAGGCAGGATGCCCTCCGGGGGCCAGCTTAGGGGCAGCACACCGACTGAATCACACCGCAGAGCTCCACCTGTGCAGGGCGCTGCCTCTGCGCGTCATTCTAAAAGTTCTTTGGTGTGGGCCTTTTTTGAGACGAGTGCATTAGATCGCACCGCTGCTATTTGCAACATATGTCTCAAGCGTATCTCGCGTGGCCAAAACATCAGCCGCTTGGGCACCACATGCTTGATCAGACATATGTTGACCTGCCATGCAGCTCATTGGCAAGCGTACCTCAAAGACCCACACCAAAGAACAAAGCGGATCTCCAACCCCACTAGACCTTCAGTCCTCTCTGAAACCTGCTCTGAGAGGAATGAAGGTGTAGAATTAGGTGTGTCACAGCCAAGTGCTTCCGGGCACTCTGCTAGCAGTACACCCACGTCCGATTATAGCAGGCAAATGTCCCTGCCCCAGCTGCTGGACCGGCGAAAGAAGTTCACTCCCAGCCATCCACATGCTCAGCGGTTGAATGCTAGCTTGGCTAAATTGCTAGCACTTCAACTGCTGCCTTTTCAGTTGGTAGACTCGGCCCCCTTCCGTGAGTTTGTACAATGTGCGGTTCCTCAGTGGCAGGTCCCCAGACGCCACTTTTTCTCATGGAAGGCGATTCCGGCTCTCTACCGGCATGTGAAAGGCAATGTCCTTGCCTCGCTGGACAGGGCGGTCAGCGGTAAGGTGCATATTACCGCTGACTCATGGTCCAGCAGGCATGGACAGGGACGTTACCTGTCTTTCACGGCCCATTGGGTCCCTCTTCTGGCAGCTGGGAAGGATGCAGGACAAGGTGCAGTAGTGTTGGAGGTTGTTCCGCCACCACGCCTCCAAAATGCTACTATTGGTTGTGACACACCTCTCTCCTCCACCCCCTCCTCTTCTTCTTCCTCCATGGCCTCTTCCAGTGCTCTGTCCTCAGAACCAGTGGTGCTCCGTAGGCGTTCCAGCGGCTAGGTAATACGCAGGCAAAACGATGCCATGCCGTGCTTGCGCTGGTTTGTTTGGGGGACAGGAGCCACACTGGGGCAGATGTTTTGTCAGCTCTGCAGTGGCAGGCCAAGAGGTGGTTGACGCCATGCCAGCTTAAGCCAGGAATGGTGGTTTGCGACAATGGCACCAACCTCCTCTCCGCCCTCCAACAGGGACAACTGACCCATGTGCCTTGTGTGGCTCACGTCCTTAACCTGGTGGTGCAGCGGTTCTTGGGCAGGTACCCGGGCTTACAGGATGTCCTGAAGCAGGCCAGGAAAGTCTGTGTGCATTTCCGCCAATCATTTAATGCCTGTGCTCAGCTGGCTGAGCTCCAAAAGGAGTTGAACCTGCCCAAGAACCGCCTTATATGTGACAATGTTGGCCATGCTGCAGCAGCTGCACACGCAGCAGAGGGCCATCAATGAGTACCTGTGCGACTACGGCACCAGGACAGGGTCAGGGGAGCTCGGTTTTTTCTCACCATGCCAGTGGGGCATGATCAGGGATGCATGCACTGTCCTGTCACCATTTGAGGAGGCCACAAGGATGGTGAGCAGTGACAGTGCATGCATCAGTGACACTGTACCTCTTGGAGCATACGCTGCGTGGAATAATGGACAGGGCACTTGAGGCAGAACAGAGGCAGGAAGAGGAGGACTTCCTTGCCTCTCAAGGCCCCCTTTATCCAGACAGTGTTCCTGCTTTGCCACCCATCACACAGGAAGAGGATGAGGAGGAGGAGGAGGAGGAGGATGATTGTGTCAGCATGGAGGTGGAGGCTGGCACTCAGCATCAGCAGCAGTCTTGTAGGGATGATTTACAGTCCCAAGAAACACGTGGACTTGTACGTGGCTGGGAGGAGGTAGCTGCAGATCATGTTGTCCTTAGTGACCCAGAGGACTCCGGACCGAATGCCTCAGCTAACCTACGCTGCATGGCCTCCCTGATCCTGCAAAGCCTGAGGAAGGATCCTCGTATTCTTCGGATCAAGGAGAGGGACCATTACTGGCTGGCCACTCTCCTTGATCCACGGTACAAGGGTAAGGTTGCCGACCTTATCTTGCCATCGCAGAGGGAGCAGAGGATGAGACATCTCCGGGAGGCCTTGCAGAAAGGTCTGTGCCATGCGTTCCCAGAGACTGGGAGGTTACAAACTCCTGGTCCTGGACAACATGTTGCTGAGGCATCGGTTAGAAGGAGCGGTGGAGAAGGTGGCCGTCTGACTGATGCTTTCAGACAATTTTGAAGGTATGATTGGTTCCAGCAACCATTGCCAGCGTCTGATTTACATGGTGCAGGAATACCTAGGGGCAAGGTCAGACTTGGACACCTTTCCCACCGAAAATTCTCTGGCTTACTGGGTCTTGAGGATGGATCACTGGCCAGAGCTTGCACAGTATGCAATTGAGCTACTGGCCTGTCCTGCATTCAGCGTTCTTTCGGAACGCACCTTCAGTGCTGCTGGTGGCTTTGTTACCGATCACAGGGTGCGCCTGTCCACCGAATCAGTTGATCAACTGACCTTCATCAAGATGAATCAGTCTTGGATCACCCACAGCTACCAAGCACCTGAAGCTGATGTAACCGAATAATTTTTTTTAAAATATCACATCCCTTCAAGACTGCCTATGCTGATGCTGAGTGACTGTCCTGTTATGTTGATTGTCTATCCTCTTCCTCCTCCGCTGATATGTTGGAAGAACATTTTTGGTTCTGGGTGATGCCACCAGCCCAATTTGTCTGCCCCTGTTTAATAGGGGAGTTTAATTACAATTTTTGATGCAATGCTTTGCAGCAGGGCTCATTCCTGCACTAAAACTAGAGTATATGGGAGAGGTTGCAGTGTCGTGGCACCAGCACCAGTGCCTAAGGCCCAATTTTTCTGCCCCTGATTAACAGGGGCGTTTAATTACAATGTTTGATGCAATGCTTTGCAGCAGGGCTCATTCCTGCACTACAACTAGATTATATGGGAGAGGTTGCAGTGTTGTGGCACCAGCACCAGTGCCAGTAGCCCAATTTTTCAGGCCCTGTTTAACAGGGGCATGTAATTACAATTCTTGATATAATATTTCACAGGAGGGCCCGTTCCTGTGCCCACCCAGAGTAACTGTGAGGACTTATAGTGTTGTGGCACCAGCACCACAACCACCAAAGGTACATTTTTCTACCACTGTTCAACAATGGCATGTAATTACAATTCTTGATATAATCGTTCACAGCAGGGCGCTCCAGCGCCCACCAAGAGTCACTTTGAGGGCTTACAATGTTGTGGCAAAACCAACACCTTGTTCCGCCATTTCTGCAGAGCATATAGGGCAGGCCCCTACTTTCAAACATCCAACTTACAAACATCTCCTACTTGCAAACAGAAGGAGACAACAGCAAGTGAGACGGCAAAACAAATTATACAGGGGTGATAACCCTTCCCTATGTTTTCCAAAAAGCTTAAAAATAGATTTTTTGACTGGAGCTACACTTTAAAAATGTACCAGTTGAAAATTACAAACAGATTCTACTTAACACAACAAACCTACACAGTCCCTGTCTTGTTTGCATCGCCTGTATACTGCTGTTCTGAGTATATAGGGCCTGGGGGCCACACGTATTTCCTTTTTTTAATATGGGTACGGGGTTCCCCTTAATATGTGTACAAGACCCAAAGGGGCTGGTAATGGGCAGGGAGGGCTACCCATGCCATTTTTCTCAATGATTTTCAACCATATTGCAGGAACCAGATATAACATTAAAACCGCAAGCAGTTTTAAATGACGTTATTTCCGTTAAATGTCATTTTGTGCAGGGACTGTTCTAAACACGGGAAACACGTGGCACTTCACAGGCATACTATAGACACCCTCCAGGCACGATATTTAAAGGAATATTTGACTTTTTTTTTTCACTTTAATAGTCATTAAAATCAGTGCTCCCGCCAAAACAGACCTTTTTAAAAACATTTTAGGCATTGACCCATGTCCCCTGGGGCAGGAGCCAGGTCCCCAAACTCTTTTTAGGACAGTATCTTGCATATTAGCCATTAAAATTAGCACTTTTCATTTCGAACGTTCGAGTCCCATAGACCTCAATGGGGTTCTAACGTTTCGTAGAATTTGGGGTCCGTTCGAAAGTTCTGGTGCGAACCGAACCGGGGGGTGTTCGGCTCATCCCTAATCCACAGAATGCCTTGCATTATGTTAACTATTCAGACAATACAAGGCAAAATAAAAACAAACAACATTTACAAATGGCAGCAAGTGGGTTGATTACTCAACAAGCAAGGTATGAGAATTAAACTGATTGTAAGGGTCCTTTCACACGGGGCGGATCAGTTCTGATCCGCCCCGTGGATGTCCGTTTGCTCAGCGGGGATCACTCCGCCGATCCCCGCTGAGCAGGGAGATGACAGGTCTGTCTCTGCACACTGCGCAGGGACGGACCTGTCACAGCGCCGCTCTCCCCTATGGGAGATCGGATGACGACGGACCGCAGTGCCCGTCGTCATCCGATCCGATCCGCAGACGGATGGAAAAATAGCTTTTTCCTCCGTCACACTTTTTCGGATCGGAGCGGGTCGGATGTCAGCGGACATGTCACCGCTGACATCCGACGCTCCATAGAGCTCTATGGAGCACCCGTTCAGGTCCGCCTGAAAAACTGACAGGCGGGCCTGAACGGCACGTCGGTGTGAAAGAGGCCTTAAGGTTTTTTTTTATTATTATTATTAACAAAAATGTCATACTTACTTTGTCCAAGGGTTTTGCACAGAGTGGCCCTTGATCCTCCTTTTCTGGGGCCCCCCAGTGGTGCTCCTGGCTCCTCCTCCTCATCAAGTGCCCCCATGGGGGCACTTGTGCACTCCAGAGTCCTGCTGCTGCGTCCATTGACACAGACAGCAGGACTCAGCCCTGCCCCTCCGCTCTCGTGTCACTGGATTTGATTGACAGCAGCCAATGGCTCCCGCTGCTATCAATCTATCCAATGAGGACCAGAGACAGTGGCTGGAGCTGCTGGGCTCGTGTTTATGGCTGGAACAATCTGGTTTAGGAAAGAAAAAGGGGGATAGCTGCACCACAGAAGGTTTTTTTTTCCCCCTGAATGCATAGAATGCATTCAGGTGAAAACCCTTGAGACTTTACAACTCTTTATGGTATTATTTCCTAAGGCCTCCATTAACATCAATTTGCTGGCGTTTTTCAGGTGTTTATAAGCTTTTTTGCGGCTCTTTACAAGCTTTTTTAAAGCGTTTTAGAAGTGTATTAGGTCAGGCGTTTCTATTGCAGTCTATGGGGCCAAAAACACTTGTAATCTGGCAAAAAGGTGTTTTGCTTCAGGCGACTTAACACTCAGATGTGAACAGGGGCCATTGAAATGAATGAGAATTGGCTTTTTGAGCATTTTGGAGCTACAAGCTTTAAGCAGTAAATCGCTCAGGTGTGAACGGGTCCTAACTGACCCAAATCGTTCCATATGCGGTTTGTCAGCATTACAGCAGCTTACAATTTTCTAACTCTATGGCTGCTGTGCACCACTTGTTTTATAGTCATGGTGCTGGCACGTAACAAGCCCCCAGTATTGGCCATTCTAAGGCAGATGACCTAAGGTCAAAGGCCCTTGCAGTGCATTATGGCCAAATTTCTGCATTATTCTGCCAGGACCATGAACCTTAAACAGACATTTGTCTTGAACCTATGGTAGACCCAAACCCAAATGTTATTCCTATTATTAACTAATCTGAAATGCAGTAAAGTGTTACATTCAGCTAGTCAGAGAATGTCTTCCCATGGACAGTTCCTAAAATGGCAATTACACCCTCCCATGGCTCCCCTCTAATTCGCCAACCCCCCATCCCACTCGAGCCCTCACACATATATTCATGTATTTTTTTTATACCAACCTTTATTCAAATGTCTTCTGACCAGTCACTGAGGTTCTCTGGGGCATGTGCAGGGTTCTCTTTGGGTTGATTTACTACAACTGGAGAGTGCAAAATCCAATGCAGCTCTACATAAAAACCAATCAGCTTCTAGGCTTATTTGCTGAAGTTAGAAGCTGATTAGCTACCGACTGTGCACAGCTCCAGTTTTAGTAAAACAATCCCTTTGTCTCTTCCCTAACACCAGGAGATCTTTAATATTTCAGGGAGTGTTGGCATAAGCATTGTTCCCTGCATTATTGTATTGTTGGTGCAAGGAGCAGCAGTGATGCTCCCTCCAATATATATATATATATATATATATATATATATATATATATATATACACACATACATAGTGCAGTAGATTAATAGACAATGTCAGTAGGGCAGAGGTTGGTGTCAGAGCATTGGACGGTGTCAGTCGTTTATTTATTTATTTTTATTATAACTTTTTTACAATTTTATTATTTTTACATTTATTATCATTTTTTTTTTACTATTTTTTAGGAGCCTCGTTTAGGGGGTTTGGTGAAATATCAGGGATCTAAACAGACCCATGATGTCTCACTTTTGAGAAAAAGAAAGGGACTGAGGACAAAGATCCCCCCGTCCCTTTCTCTGCAGCCATGCAGCAGGAGGGAGGCTGCAGAGAAAGGGACACCTGGCACACCCTGTGCACACATCTATGCAACATGGGTTGCAGTCCAATCAAGAACAGGACTGGTGCTGAATTGCAGAGCAGTCTGTGAGGGACAATGCTGCAGAGGAGTACTGTCACTAGAGCTACATTTTCAATTATGGTTATTGCAGGTCAATGGGTTATTTTCCAAAAATACAATTTCATACAAATGATTGTTCCAGGAACAGGAACTATGTACTTCTACAGAAAATGCACGATTGTATTATGTGCAATTATCTAATTATCTTAAATTAGTAAAACACAGAAATGTAAAAATGGGCAAATATTTAAAATTCAACAGGATGGAAATTGCAGTTTGTTAAGAGGATTGTTTTAATGAAAACCTAGATAACCCCACTTATTAACAAACCACTGAAAATTGCACATTTAAGTAAACCTCTAAGGCTGCGTACACACGCGGGGACTGTTCGCTCAACTTTGTTCGTCAAACAGTTTCAGCGGACAGTCCGCTCAAAATTAGCATGGACGGACTTGGCCACACACGACGAACGAACAGTCCGCTGAAACCGTGCGCGATGACGTGAACGGCACGTACGACGGGACTAGAAAACGACGTCCTATACACTGCAATGCAACCTTCGGCGTGTAAATTCTTTCTGAGCATGCGCGAGACTTAGTTTGACGAACAAGCCTACACACGGGCGGACTGTCCGCTCAAACCAAGTTTCAGCAGACAGTTTTTCGGAATTTCCGAAAAACTTTGTTCGTCAGACTGTCCGCTGAAACTGTCCGCTGAAGCCCACACACGAGCGGACTGTCCGCCGAAACACTGTTCAGCGGACAAAGTTGAGCGAACAGTCCCCGCGTGTGTACGCGGCCTAACAGTTCAAAGAGAATATCATCAAGAAATTCTCAAGAAAATGTTACCTTCAGTGAGAACTTTATGTCAAAACGATTAGTAGACCCAAAACTTTAAGCAGCTTACAGGAGAACTTAACTGTATCTAAGCACCACAAACTGGAAATGCTATTTAATTTATTTTTAAAATTCAAAGCAAACTCACCTCACCATTTACACATCTCAATGCTTTATTTTGTTGAGAAATCACTTTGAAAACTACACCTTAGTATTTCTAGCCATAGCCATCTTGTCTAAGGCCCGATTCACACCTATGCATTTTTAGTGCTTTTTGCAGATTTGTACTACAGTACATTTAACATGGTTTCCTATGGAACACGTTCTGTAGTGCAAATCTGCAAAATTCAAAAAGCACAGAAAATGCATAGGTGTGAATCAGGCCTAAGGGTAGATAATTCATGTAGCATTTACTGGAATCCCTTTGCCCTTAGCTCAGGTATGCAGGTAGGAGGGTGGGCTTAGCTGAGAATGCCCACTCCCCTCCTCCAGATTAAAGGAAAAAAATGTCTATGTAGACTCATGTAATGTGTGACATAAAAAAGCCAGAAACCAGGAAGCAACTGAAGAAACATAAAAAAGTTTGTTTAAAACAAATAAATATATATCTTCCTATCTAAAGTATCGTATTTACTAAGGTCAACAGCATTAGGATTAAAAATAGTTAATGTTGAGAGAGTTTAGTTGCACTTTAAGTTTAAAGGGGTTGTAAAGGTACGCGTTTTTTCACCTTAATGCATCCTATGCATTAAGATGAAAAAAAATCAGACAATACCGCCCCCCCCCCCGTTTTACTTACCTGAGCTCGTTCACCTGCTGCGCTCGCCCCCGATGTCCTCTTCGCTGCTCAGCCTGGACGTTGATTGGCTAGACTGGATGGATTGAAAGCAGCGCAGCCATTGTCAATCAGATCCAATGATGCGGTGCACCGGGTGGCGGGGGCCGAGTGATACACTGAGCGGCTATAGCCGCTGGCCATATCACGGAGGCACACCCGCAAGAACTAACCACCATGCGAGAGAGCTCAAATGAAGGTGGTTAGTTCTTGCGGGGAGGAGCTGAGACAGCCACCGAGGGACCCAGAGAAGACCAGGTTCAGGGCCACTCTATGTAAAACGAGCTGTACAGTAGAGGTAAGTATAACATGTTTGTTATTTAAAAAAAAAAAAATTGTCTTTACAACCCCTTTAAAGAGGAAGTGAACCCTGATGGGTTTACTTCCTCTTTGATTCCCCGCAAAGGTAAAGCATAATGGACTACTATGCATCGCATAGTAGTCCATTATGTGTCACTTACCTGACACAGGAGCCAGCAAAGTCACTGCTGTCCCCTGTAGTGTTACAAGCGTCCATCTTCTTGGTGGGTCTCGCTGCTCCGGCGCTGTGATTCGCCGGAGCCGCGATGACATCACTCCCGTGCATGCGCACTGGAGCCGACACTCGTCGCATATCGCCGCGATCTGCGGCCTGCCCAGTGCTCCAGCGCACTGCTGTCTACGACGCATGCACCGTAGACAGCGGTGGCTGTGTTCGGGTAAATATCTCCTAAACCGTATAGGTTTAAGAGATATTTCTTGGACCTACAGGTAAGCCTTAATATAGGCTTACCTGTAGGTCAAAGTGGTTTGTAAGGGTTTACAACCACTTTAAATCATGTCAAAGCTGAATTTAGCCCCACCGCCTTCATATTTGCCTTTTAATATGATCGAATTTGTAGTTAATCTACATCTCTTACTGATGGTTCTAACATGTTGTTTCAACTGAAAGCAATCCGTGCTTACGTACATTTCCATCTCATGCTTGGTTTGAATTGTCTAGCTTTGTGACAGGTCTACTTTAATACCGTACGTCTTTCTTTTTAGTTCAATCTTTTTATTAGGTTTTGCAGGAAAAATAAATAGTACAAGACAGTTTGTTCAAGCAAGTAACAGCAATGATGATACAAGATGACATACGTCCAAGAAATGTGCCAAATGAGACAATTAACATATTCAAAGGAACAATACGTGTAGGGAACCACATTCATTGTGGTTAAGGTATCAAAAATGCAACAGTATTAACAAGGCAACTAAATTAAGGCTGTATGTGGAAGCACTAGGAAGGGGAGGGTGTTATTAACCCTAGATTTGGTCTCAGTTAGGAATAGTGCAGGAGTCTGTATTGCTTTGTATTGCTTTGCTGCTGTAAAAATGTGGAGCAGCGGTCTTAATGCTTTCTAGTGTATGCCTGGGGGGTTGAGATTCAGAAGGGGGTTTTGGACCTCAGAGGGAAGAGTGTCCATAAGGCTGGAGATCAACTGATAGGGACACTTATCCAGAACGAATGATTCACAAATATCACAGCGTTCCACTCTATATAATGTGTAATATTTAAAAAAATAAAAACAAATACTGAACCACTAAGGCAAACAAATAGTGAAAAACTCTTGAATATGCGTGTAGCACCCTCTAGTTAGTGCGTAAGTTAACATAGTTTAGCTGTTAGTGTAAGTAAATTGGTTTGGCTGGGAGCCAGGCCTGGACTTAATCTGGGTCAGGGTTAAGTGACTCAGGGAGGCTGGATTACTCATCTGAAAGCTCTTCTCGTGCCTCGTCCTGTTTCTGTAAACTTGGAGATGCTTCCACATGCTAGGCGGAAGCTAGGAGGGGCTGTCATGCATATTTATGAGGACCCCAGCTAATCTCCTGCAAATCGGCTAGCAGGGGGAAGGTCACCTCATAAATAGGCATGAGTCATGCCAGCAGGGGCATTCGGGTGGAAGATGGAGTGCTGAGGAGGCTGGTGGAGGCCCTCGCCGGGCACCCTCTAGTCTGAGAGGGGGTGACCTCAGGTTTGGAGCTCGGGTGCTAGAAGCATACCCCACAGCACATCAGAACATGGAGGAAACCCTTCCTGGAGGCACATGAACAAGTGGAGGAGCAGGTCAGCACATCCAGGAGATCTCCTTAGAAGTCAGCCGGGTGGGCTAGTGAGTTTTCAGTCAGGGAGGATTGTGAAGAGATTGTCAGTCTGGAGGAGTGTGGAGAAGCTAGCCAAGAGGGCTAGTGAAAGGGGCAGCTGCAGCCAGGTGGGTTGGCACTGCCTGAAGAAGTGGTGCTGGGATCAGTGACCACTAGGGATGAGCCGAACACCCCCCGGTTCGGTTCGCACCAGAACTTTCGAACGGACCCCAAATTCGTACGAACTTTAGAACCCCATTGAAGTCTATGGGACTCGAACGTTCAAAATTAAAAGTGCTAATTTTAACGGCTAATATGCAAGATACTGTCCTAAAAAGGGTTTGGGGACCTGGCTCCTGCCCCAGGGGACATGGGTCAATGCCTAAAATGTTTTTAAAAATGGCCGTTTTGGCAGGAGCACTGATTTTAATGACGATTAAAGTGAAAAAAAAGTGAAATATTCCTTTAAATATGGTGCCTGGGGGGTGTCTGTAGTATGCCTGTGAAGTGCCACGTGTTTGCCGTGTTTAGAACAGTCCCTGCACAAAATGACATTAAACAGAAATAACATCATTTAAAACTGCTTGCGGTTTTAATGTTATATCTGGTTCCTGCAATATGGTTGAAAATCATTGAGAAAAATGGCATGGGTAGCCCTCCCTGCCCATTACCAGCCCCTTTGGGTCTTGTACGCATATTAAAGGGAACCCCGTACCCATATTAAAAAAAGGAAATGCGTGTGGCCCCCAGGCCCTATATACTCAGAACAGCAGTATACAGGCGGTGCAAACAAGACAGGGACTGTGTACGTTTGTTGTGTTAAGTTGAATCTGTTTGTAATTTTCAACTGGTACATTTTTAAAGTGTAGTTCCAGTCAAAAAAAATATTTTTAAGCTTTTTGGAAAACATAGGGAAGGGTTATCACCCCTGTATAATTTGTTTTGTCGTCCATCTTTTTTCATCTAACTTGCTGTTGTCTCCTTCCGTTTGCAAGTAGGAGATGTTTGCAAGTTGGATGTTTGAAAGTAGGGGCCTGCCCTATATGCTCTGCAGAAATGGCGGAACAAGGTGTTGGTTTTGCCACAGCACTGTAAGCCCTCAAAGTGACTCTTGGTGGGTGCTGGAGCGCCCTGCTGTGAACGATTATATCAAGAATTGTAATTACATGCCATTGTTGAACAGTGGTAGAAAAATGTACCTTTGGTGGTTGTGGTGCTGGTGCCACAACACTATAAGTCCTCACAGTTACTCTGGGTGGGCACAGGAACGGGCCCTCCTGTGAAATATTATATCAAGAATTTTAATTACATGTCCCTGTTAAACAGGGGCAGAAAAATTGGGCCTCAGGCACTGGTGCTGGTGCCATGACACTGCAACCTCTCCCATATACCGTATTTGCCGGTGTATAAGGCGACCCGGCATATAAGACGACCCCCTAATTTTATAGGACAAAAACGCTTTTAAAACTGTACTTACCGTATAAGACGACCCGGCTTTCGAGGCTTCCAAGGCTTCATATTTCTTCCTTCTTCCTGCATATGCTGGAGCCAATCACGGCGAGCGATGTATTCTATTAATGAATACAAAGCCTGCTTGGATTGGCAGAGGCTGTAACATCATCAGCCCACGCCTCTCTGACTCTCCAAGCCAATCCGAGCAGGCTACAGAGTAGCCTGCTCGGATTGGCAGAGGTTGTTACTCCAATCCGAGCAGGCTTTGTATTCATTTGAATACATCGCTCACCAGGATTGGCTCAGTGGTATATACTGTATGTAGCCGAAGCTACATACAGTATTACCGTACACCAAGCAGCCATCCGAGGGGCTGACCCGGCGTATAAGATGACCCCTGCTTTTTGGCCAATTTTTTTACATGTAAAAGGTCGTCTTATACGCCGGAAAATACGGTACTAGTTTTATTGCAGGAATTAGCCCTGCTGCAAAGCATTGCATCAAAAATTGTAATTAAACGCCCCTGTTAAACAGGGGCAGAAAAATTGGGCCTTAGGCACTGGTGCTGGTGCCACCACACTGCAACCTCTCCCATATACTCTAGTTTTATTGCAGGAATTAGCCCTGCTGCAAAGCATTGCATCAAAAATTGTAATTAAACGCCCCTGTTAAACAGGGGTAGAAAAATTGGGCCTTAGGCACTGGTGCAGGTGCCACCACACTGCAACCTCTCCCATATACTCTATTTTTATTGCAGGAATTAGCCCTGCTGCAAAGCATTGCATCAAACATTGTAATTAAACGCCCCTGTTAAACAGGGGCAGAAAAATTGGGCCTTAGGCACTGGTGCTGGTGCCACCACACTGCAACCTCTCCCATATACTCTGTTTTTTATTGCAGGTATTAGCCCTGCTGCAAAGCATTGCATCAAAAATTGTAATTAAACGCCCCTGTTAAACAGGGGCAGAAAAATTGGGCTGATGGCATCACCCAGAACCAGAAATGTTCTTCCAACATATCAGCGGTGGTGGAAGAGGATAGACAATCAACATAACAGGACAGTCACTCAGCATCAGCATAGGCAGTCTTGAAGGGATGTGATATTTCAAAAAAAATTATTCGGTTACATCAGCTTCAGGTGCTTGGTAGCTGTGGGTGATCCAAGACTGATTCATCTTGATGAAGGTCAGTCGATCAACTGATTCGGTGGACAGGCGCACCCTGTGATCGGTAACAAAGCCACCAGCAGCACTGAAGGTGCGTTCCGAAAGAACGCTGTATGCAGGACAGGCCAGTAGCTCAATTGCATACTGTGCAAGCTCTGGCCAGTGATCCATCCTCAAGACCCAGTAAGCCAGAGGATTTTTGGTGGGAAAGGTGTCCAAGTCTGACCTTGCCCCTAGGTATTCCCTGCACCATGTAAATCAGACGCTGGCGATGGTTGCTGGAACCGATCATACCTTGGGGCTGCGGACTAAAAAATTGTCTGAAAGCATCAGTCAGACGGCCACCTTCTCCACCGCTCCTTCTGACTGATGCCTCAGCAACACGTTGTCCAGGACCAGGAGTTTGTAACCTCCCAGTCTCTGGGAACGCGTTGCACAGACCTTTCTGCAAGGCCTACCGGAGATGTCTCATCCTCTGCTCCCTCTGCGATGGCAAGATAAGGTCTGCAACCTTACCCTTGTACCGTGGATAAAGGAGAGTGGCCAGCCAGTAATGGTCCCTCTCCTTGATCCGAAGAATACGAGGATCCTTCCGCAGGCTTTGCAGGATCAGGGAGGCCATGCAGTGTAGGTTAGCTGAGGCATTCGGTCCGGAGTCCTCTGGGTCACTAAGGGCAACATGATCTGCAGCTACCTCCTCCCAGCCACGTACAAGTCCACGTGTTTCTTGGGACTGTAAATCATCCCTACAAGACTGCTGCTGCTGATGCTGAGTGCCAGCCTCCACCTCCATGCTGACACAATCATCCTCCTCCTCCTCTTCCTCCTCCTCATCCTCTTCCTGTGTGATGGGTGGCACAGCAGGAACACTGTCTGGATAAAGGGGGCCTTGAGAGACCTCCTCTTCCTGCCTCTGTTCTGCCTCAAGTGCCCTGTCCATTATTCCATGCAGCGTATGCTCCAAGAGGTGGACGAGAGGTACAGTGTCACTGATGCATGCACTGTCACTGCTCACCATCCTTGTGGCCTCCTCAAACGGTGACAGGACAGTGCATGCATCCCTGATCATGCCCCACTGGCGTGGTGAGAAAAAACCGAGCTCCCCTGACCCTGTCCTGGTGCCGTAGTCGCACAGGTACTCATTGATGGCCCTCTGCTGCGTGTGCAGCCGCTGCAGCATGGCCAACGTTGAGTTCCACCTGGTGGGCATGTCACATATAAGGTGGTTCTTGGGCAGGTTCAACTCATTTTGGAGCTCAGCCAGCCGAGCACAGGCATTAAATGATCGGCGG
This sequence comes from Lithobates pipiens, assembly GCF_037356315.1. Taxonomy (NCBI): domain Eukaryota; kingdom Metazoa; phylum Chordata; class Amphibia; order Anura; family Ranidae; genus Lithobates; species Lithobates pipiens. The sequence continues at coordinate 6,850,642 of NW_027507755.1, read as the reverse complement.
AAATGCACACAGACTTTCCTGGCCTGCTTCAGGACATCCTGTAAGCCGGGGTACCTGCCCAAGAACCGCTGCACCACCAGGTTAAGGACGTGAGCTACACAGGGCACATGGGTCAGTTGTCCCTGTCGGAGGGCGGAGAGGAGGTTGGTGCCATTGTCGCAAACCACCATTCCTGGCTTAAGCTAGCGTGGCGTCAACCACCTCTCCGCCTGCCCCTGTAGAGCTGACAAAACATCCGCCCCAGTGTGGCTCCTGTCCCCCAAACAAACCAGCGCAAGCACGGCATGGCATCGTTTTGCCTGCGTACTTGCGTAGCCCCTGGAACGCCTACGGAGCACCGCTGGTTCTGAGGACAGAGCACTGGAAGAGGCCATGGAGGAAGAAGAAGAGGAGGGGGTGGAGGAGAGAGGTGTGTCACAACCAATAGTAGCATTTTGGAGGCGTGGCGGAGGAACAACCTCCAACACTACTGCACCTTGTCCTGCATCCTTCCCAGCTGCCAGAAGAGTGACCCAATGGGCCGTGAAAGACAGGTAATGTCCCTATCCATGCCTGCTGGACCATGAGTCAGCAGTAATATGCACCTTACCGCTGACCGCCCTGTCCAGCGAGGCAAGGACATTGCCTTCCACATGCTGGTAGAGAGCCGGAATCGCCTTCTGTGAGAAAAAGTGGCGTTTGGGGACCTGCCACTGAGGAACCGCACATTGTACAAACTCACGGAAGGGGGCCAAGTCTACCAACTGAAAAGGCAGCAGTTGCAATTTAGCCAAGCTAGCTTTCAACCGCTGTGCATGTGGATGGCTGGGAGTGAACTTCTTTCGCCGGTCCAGCAGCTGGGGCAGGGACATTTGCCTGCTATAATCGGACGTGGGTGTACTGCTAGCAGAGTGCCCGGAAGCACTTGGCTGTGACACACCTAATTCTAAACCTTCATTCCTCTCAGAGCAGGTTTCAGAGAGGACTGAAGGTCTAGTGGGGTTGGAGATGCCAGCTGATGAGGAGCAAGGAGAGGTCCGCTTTGTTCTTTGGTGTGGGTCTTTGAGGTACGCTTGCCAACGAGCTGCATGGCAGGTCAACATATGTCTGGTCAAGCATGTGGTGCCCAAGCGGCTGATGTTTTGGCCACGCGAGATACGCTTGAGACATATGTTGCAAATAGCAGCGGTGCGATCTGATGCACTTGTCTCAAAAAAGGCCCACACCAAAGAACTTTTAGAATAACGCGCAGAGGCAGCGCCCTGCACAGGCGGAGCTCTGCGGTGTGATTCAGTCGGTGTGCTGCCCCTAAGCTGACCCCCGGAGGGCATCCTGCCTCGTTGGACATGTGCCTCCTCCTCCTCCTCCTCTCTCCTACCAGGCACCCACGTGGAGTCAGTGCCCTCATCATCCCCTCCCTCTTCATCACTGTAGCAAACCTGGCAATATGCTGCAGCTTGTGGAACATGACTGCCAGATTGCTGTCCTTCTTGAGCATCCCCTCTCTCTGCATTCACGCTACTGCCTTCCTCTAGCTGAGTGTCATCATCAGAGCCTACAAAACACTGGGCATCCTCCGGGAGCATGTACCCAACACTGTGCTCAAAGAGTTCAGGAGACTCCTCAGGAGGACGTGGTGGGTCTAGGGAAGGAGTCACTGATGATGACATTGAGACGAGGGAAGACGATGCGTTGGCAGCTGCTTTGCTAGTACCCTGAGACTGGGTGAGAGAGGATGAGGAGGATGAAGAGGGCTTGGTCATCCACTCTACCAAGTCGTTGGCATGTTGCGGTTCAACATGTCCAGCTGCCGAAAAGAAGGACAAGCGTGTCCCATGGCCACGTGCTGATGACAATGCACCGCGTCCACGACCAGCACTGTTGTCTCTAGACACAGAGCCTGCTTGCCCTCTTTTATCGGCTCACGCCTGTCTGCCTTTCCTTGCTGGCCTTCCAGACATGGTAATGGCCTGAAGGGAGTTGGGTAAAACAGCAGTTGGGTAGTGTATATTGTGCTGGAGGCCCACAACACCCACTAACTCCTGCAGATGCCTTTATTATAGAACACCAGAGATAAAGGGGTATACTGTAATGGAGTCACACAACACCCACTAAGCCCTGCAGATGGCTCTATTAGAGAACAGCAATAAAGGGTAGATACAGGTGTATATTGTGCTGGAGGCACACAACACCCACTAACTCCTGCAGATGCCTTTATTATAGAACACCAGAGATAAAGGGGTATATACAGATGTATACTGTGCTGTGCTGGAGGCACACACAACTTCCAATAACTCCTGCAGATGGCAAGTGGGCTCAAATAGAGAAGAGCTATGTAGGTGGATATAGCGGTGTGTACTGGGTACAGAGCACGCAGACAGCATGCACAAGCTCCTAACACTACTGACTGCAAGCTCTATTATAAAAGATAGATCACTAGCTATATAGGTGAGGTGAATATAGCGGTGTATACTGCGGTCAGGGCACGCAGACAACAACCACTACAGAAGAGCAAGATTGAAAATCGGCCGATAACGATCGGTGTATACTGTGTTGAAGGTACACAGAACACCCACTAACTGCTTCAGACGCCAACACACTACACAAGGCCGCTGCGCTGGCGGCCTTATATAGTGTGGGGCGTGTACTACACAGCCTGAGCAATCATGGCTCTCCTCGCTGCTGGCGCTGTGATTGGCCAAGCATGCGGGGTCACAGTGCATGCTTGGCCAATCATGAGCCAGCAATGCACTGCGATGACGCAGTGCATTGTGGGCTGTGAGCGCCACACGAATTTGGCGCGAACGGCCCATAATGTTCGGAATTTGCTGAACGGGCGAACAGCCGATGTTCGAGTCGAACGTATGTTCGACTCGAACACGAAGCTCATCCCTAGTGACCACAGAGAGGAAGTGCTGGGAAAGTGTGAGCTGTATAACATCATCTTCAAGTATCAGGGCTATGAGTCCCTGCCTGTAATGGGCCTTTGCTACCAAATTGCAGGAAGGTGACACAGCTGGAGTTCTGCAAACAAGTGAGTGCTGGAAGAAGCAGTGGAGTGTATATAGACTAACGTTATATAGAAGAAGTTGCCCCTGAAGTTTGTTTGAAGTCAAATGGGCATCCCATAAACTCCCATCCCTATCCAAGTTATTACCCCCAATGAAAAAATAAAAACAAAGTCACTGACTGTTCTCTGACTCTGGGGTGACTGTGCAAATTCGGTGTGCCTGGCTGTGCAGGGTGGGGGATCCCATTTTACCTAGAGCTCCTTAGGGGGTGCACTACATGTAAATAAAACGTCATTATATACATCTCATTTTTGCATTTGCATTTTGCTATATTACTCCCACACTGCTCACCACGTGTGACATTTCTAGTTTCTCCTGCTCTGGTCTCCCAGCACTTATAATCCTTTGCAGCTCAGTCCTCTCTCTCTTGTCCCTGCTCACCTTCCACTATAGCGTTCCCATGTTATACACCGTGTGTTGATTGCTAGTGGCTCTGCTCCGGTCCAGACCACGCTCACTTTCCTGCTGCTCTATGCTGCACACCAGATGTAACATCTGCACCAGACACTGCCACGGTATATACACATAAACCAGAAAAGACTGCTGTTGACACCTTTTATGTTCACTTGTTGGTTTCCAAGTGCATCCTGGGATAAATTTAATACCTGCAATACCTCCAAAACAAAGCAAAGCTAGAGCTGAATAAAAGCTCCTCAAAAGCTGCAGATGCTGCTAGCAAGCTCTGTCACAGACTTCTATGGAGGCTTTGGAGACACTTTGAAGAACCAAGAAAGTGACACCAGGTATCATTTTCGAGCATAAACAGGACTGTAAGCTTACCATTATTTTTAGTGACAGGGTACTTTAACCACTTGCTTACTGGGCACTTAAACACCCTTCCTGCCCAGACCAATTTTCAGCTTTCGGTGCTCTCACACTTTGAATGACAATTACTCAGTCATGCAACACTGTACCCAAATTAATTTTTTGTCCTTTTTTTCCCACAAATAGAGCTTTCTTTTAGTGGTATTTGATCATCTCTGGGGTTTTTATTTTTTGCGCTATAAATGAAAAAAGACCGAAAATTTGGAAAAAAAACGCATATTTCTTTGTTTCTGTGAAAAAATTGTGCAAATTATTAATTTGTCTTCATAAATTTTGGCCACAATTTATACTGCTACATATCTTTGGTAAAAGTAACCCAAATTAGTGGATATTATTTGGTCTTTGTGAAAATTATAGAGTCTACAAGCTGTGGTGCGAATCATACAAAATTGATCACATCTGATGTACTGGTGGCCGATCTCACTTCTTGTGACCCGAACAAGCCAGGAAAGTACAAATACCCCCCAAATGACCCCTTTTTGGAAAGTAGACATTCCAAGGTATTTAGTAAGAGGCATAGTGAGCTTTTTGATGTTGTCATTTTTTTCCCACAATTCTTTGCAAAATTACGATTTTTAATTTTATTTTTTTTCCACAAAATTGTCATTGTAATAGGTTATTTCTCTCACGTGGCATGTGTATACCACAAATGACACCCCAAAAAAAACCTGCTACTCCTCCTGAGTATTACAATACCACATGTGTGGGACTTTTTTACAGCCTGGCCACATAGAGAGGCCCAACATGCAGGGAGCGCCATCAGGTGTTCTAGGAGCATAAATTACACATCTAACTTGTTGACTACCTATTACACTTTTGAAGGCCCTGGAGCACCAGGACAATGACACGTGACACTGATGACAGATGGCACTGATATGTGGCAATGATGACACTTATACGTGGCACTGATGACACGTGGCACTGATGACAGATGGCACTAATATGTGACACTGATGACACGTGGCACTGATGACAGATGGCACTGATACGTGGCACTGATAACAGATGGCACTGATGACAGATGGCACTAATATGTGACACTGATGACAGATGGCACTTATACATGGCACTGATGACAGATGGCACTTATACGTGGCACTGATGACACGTGGCACTGATGACAGATGGCACTGATACGTGGCACTGATGACAGATGGCACTAATACGTGGCACTAATACGTGGCACCCATGACAGATGGCACTAATACGTGGCACCGATGACGCGTGACACTGATGACAGATGGCACTGATAAGTGGCATTGATGACACGTGACACTGACAACAGATGGCACGTGACACTGACAGGCGGCACTGATGACAAATGGCACTGATACGTGGCACTGATGACAGATGGCACTAATATGTGGCACTGATGACAGGTGGCACTATGTGGCACTGATGACACATGGCACTGATGACAGATGGCACTTATACGTGGCACTGATGACAGATGGCACTGGGGACAAATGGCACTGACAACAGGTGGCACTGGGAACAGATAGCACTAACAGGTGGCACTGGGGACAGATAGCACTAACAGGTGGCACTGGGGGCAGGTAGCACTGGGGTGGATGGCACTGGGGTGGATGGCACTGGGGGAGGATGGCACTGGGGGAGGATGGCACTGGGGGAGCATGGCACTGGGGCGGATGGCACTTTTTTTTTCCCACTTACGGCCGCTGCAACTGTTCATCTCTCCCCTCTCACACGCTGTCTGTGTGAGGAGGGAGAGCGGCGCCGAGAGATGATCTCATATGTTTACATATGAGATCATCTCACATTGGTCACACCGATCGCGCTGTAAGCGGCCGCTGTGATTGGCCGTTTACAGCGATCTGTGTTTGCCTGTCTCCGGGGGACACGGCAAACACAAAACTTCCGATACGTGCCTCCAGGGACGGCCTCCCGGACGAAAGCGCCAGCTCTAAAGCCGTCATTCGGCTATAGGGTGGGCGGGAAGCGGTTAAAAAGCATGTCCGATGGCAAATTTTGAAGCAAGTGTAAATAAACCCTAAGACCTTATACACACGGTCGGACATTCCGACAACAAAATCCGTCGATTTTTTCCAAAACTGGTATTGCATACACATGGTAGGACAACGTTTTTGGAAAATCCGATCGTTCAGAACGTGATGATGTTCTTTTCGTTACGACGGGACTACATTCAGGCTAGTAGCCAATAGCTTTGGTCTCGTAATTTGATCTGAGCGTCGGAATCCTCTACAAATAATGACAAGGTCGGATCGGATCATGTTGTCGGAAAGTTTTATATCCAGCTCTCAAACTTTGTTGGTCGGACATTCTGACAGAAAAAGTCTGATGGAGCCCACACACGGTAGGATTATCCGACAACACGGTCCGATCAAACATTTTCCGTTGGAATTTCCTACCATGTGTACAAGGGCTAAGAGTTAGGCTATAACATACCGTATTTATCGGCGTATAACACACACTTTTTTCCCCTTGAAATCGGGGGAAAATCACGGTTGCATGTTATATGCTGATCCTCAGAATATGCAGTCCGGGGAACACTGCGCTGCCTAAAAATTAGAATGGATGAAAAAGAGCAGCTAACACAACAACTAGATACATTTGTTTCAAAGGTAGATAAATATGTAAAGTGTAACGCTAAAAAATAATTGAAACAATGGCCTGGCTAAACAAATGCTAGGCCACCATACATGCAAAAGTGAAAAAATAAATGGTGACTATTGCTAATCATATGCTAAGAGAATGCCAAATCTGAAAAACACAATATAAAAGTGACCAGTGCAATAATATCATCATCATACATACATAATACATGGAATAAACTTGTACAGAAACAAGTTTTTGCAATAAAAATAATATACTGAACAAATTGTGCAAAGATCTTTAAGCGAAAAAGTTCATTGTGCAAAAATCCCAAGTCATTGATCAGAAGTTTGGGCATTCTTCAAACAACCAAAGATATGTATTGACTCGCAATCACCAGTGTGACAACACCACCACCTATAAAGATGTGAGCTTACCAGATAGCTCAGAGACAAAAGAACCTACGTTCTATGAGCCAATAGAGCTTTAAAGTGTCAGCTGACAGTTTGGAATACGATCTCTGGAAAATGCATTCCAAAACTTTTGGAAAAAGGTCCGTCTCCACACAAGAGTATGTAATGTCAAATTTCAACCGGTAGATAAGAAAGGATAGACAAGACCATATAGTGTAATTCCATATGACAATGAGAATTTATTAAAAAGTAACACACTTACATTTTAAAAGTGTTTCAAGCGCTTGTATAAAAAAATTGCGGCAGTGGAGTCTTCCCTGGGAGGACTCCACTGCCGCCATTTTTTTATACAAGCGCTTGAAACACTTTTATGTGATGGATATGTGATGGATCAGTGATGGATCAGAGCAAAATAGTCTAAGTTGGTTACATAAAATTAGAAAAATATATACATAAAACTATTTTTCAGAAATAAAAAACTGTTAATTTGGCATGTGCATATGTATTCACCCCCTTTGTTATGAAGGCCATAAAAAGCTCTGGTGCAACCAATTACCTTCAGAAGTCACATAATTAGTGAAATGATGTCCACCTGAGTGTCACATGATCTGTCATTACATATACACACCTTTTTGAAAGGCCCAAGAGGCTGCAACACCTAAGAAAGAGGCACCAGTAACCAAACACTGTCATGAAGACCAAGGAACTCTCCAAACAAGTAAGGGACAATGCTGTTGAGAAGTACAAGTCAGGGTTAGGTTATAAAAAAATATCCAAATCTTTGATGATCCCTAGGAGCACCATCCAGTCTATCATAACCAAATGGAAAGAACATGGCACAACAGAAAACCTGCCAAGAGATGGTTGCACGCCAAAACTCACGGACCGGGCAAGGATAATCAGAGAGGCAGCACAGAGACCTAAGGTAACCCTGGAGGAGTTGCAGAGTTCCACAGCAGAGATTGGAGTTTCTGTACATAGGACGACAATAAGCTGTACGCTCCATAGAGTTGCACTTTATGGCAGAGTGGCCAGAAGAAAGCCAAAAAACAAAATGGCATGTTTTGAGTCTGCGAAAAGGCATGTGGGAGACTCCCAAAATGTATGAAGGAAGGTACTCTGGTCTGATGAGACTAAAAATTAACTTTTTGGCCATCAAAGAAAACGCTATGTCTGGCACAAACCCAACACATCACATCACCCAAAGAATACCATCCCCACAGTGAAACATAGTTGTGGCAGCATCATGCTGTAGGGATGTTTTTCAGAAGTCGGGACTGGGATACTGGTCAGAGTTGAGGGAAAGATGGATGGTGCTAAATACAGGGATATTCTTGAGCAAAACCTGTACCACTCTGTGTGTGATTTGAGGCTAGGACGGAGGTTCACCTTCCAACAGGACACTGACCCCAAACACACTGCTAAAGTGTTGGGAAACATCACATGGTAAAACAATTATGGACTGCTCCATAGGACCTGTTTCTGCACACGTTGAAAACCCAGCGTGGTAAGACAATTGTGTACTGTTCCATGAGAGATGTCTCTGAAGCGCTCGTTGAAAACAACCACGCGTTACACAAGCTAAGGACTGTGCCACAGGTACTGGTTCAGAAGCACATGTTGGGGAACTACACACGTTAAGACAGTTATGGACTGTTCAATAGGAGCCGTGTCTAAAGAAGGGTGGTGTGCGCCTTTTAAGCGCAAAGCGGCATATGTTGGAATCAAACAGGAATTAATATTATACATCTACACAGCTGTTTGTACAGCCGAACTCAGCCATATTGATGCCATGCAGTCTCACATGTTTAAAAGCAAGGAATGTGACACCAAGACACAATTTGAATAGCAGAATGAGTTCTATTCAGCCCACCTGGAATGTACTCAACTTCAAAGACATTGATGACGAAGACGGCCCAGGGCACATCGACTGCAATACTGGCCACAGAAGCCAAGTATGGCAGGACAGTCAGTAATTTTAGGAGGGCTGTCATGTGAACACTGATTGGTCCAAGCAAATGGGACTGGCAGTAGGGTGTGGTATGGCTGAGGTATGTTTAACAAAAAGGGTTGCAACAATGAGGTCTCTCTCTATTCCATCAGGAGATCCATTCACGAGGGTCGATAAGTATAAGGCTTATATTGTACTTTGATTGTATGCTATGTATTATTGTAACTTCTATTGATACTTGATGCACGTTTTCTTATTTCCTTGGGAAATAAATGAGATTTGATTGATCTTAGACCGTGTATTGATTTCATAGCCAAGGGTGATAGTATTGTGATATTAACGATAACATGTGCTTGGCGTATTGATTGATAGCTAAACTATAGGGACTAGACAAAGTAAGACATAACTGATAATAATAATAATAGATTGAATTGATCAGTTACTTCATAAAGATACACTTGAGTGGTTTAAATGGAAACATGTAAATGTGTTGGAATAGCCTAGTCAAAGCCCAGACCTCAATCTAATAGAAAATCTGTGGTCAGACTGTTCACAAGCGCAAACCATCCAACTTGAAGGAGCTGAAGCAGTTTTGCAAGGAGGAATGGGCAAAATCCCAGTGATAAGATGTGGCAAGCTCATAGAAACTTATCCAAAGCGACTTGAAGCTGTGAAAGCCACAAAAGGTGGCTCTACAAAGTATTAAGAAAAAACTTGATAATTACTGCGCTAAAATTGTGGTGAAAAATTACGTACAGCAGCTATATACAAATGTGACTAAAATTCCTAAAAACTAAAAGGGACAAATATAGCGCTAAATAAAATAGAATATAAATAGTGAAATATAAAAAAGAGTCCACTAGAGTTCATCAAAATGAATAATGGATTCTCGGAGCTGGAAGATCAATCCTGCATGGAGGAGAACGGCAAACAGCTGTGCATAGATGAATGGTAATATCCGGATAAACTGGTATGATGAAATACACTTACCGGAAAAGATGGACCTGTTTGTCAGTGACACCAGATCATACAAGCATATAGCGATAATCGCTTGGAGCGGCCGACTCTGTGAGATCCGAAATAGGACTTTAGAAAAAAAATGCCCCAGTTGAAGTCCTATTTCGGACAAAACGCGTAGGGCTGCTTCTTACGCTTCCTATATTGCTTTTTAACCATGTGATCACATATTTTTTTGATACCCATTTTATGTATTTGGCATTTTTCTAAATAAAAACGCCAATTGATACCCTTGATTCTACACCATTGGGAGCCTTTTTTCTTTTATGTTTCTACATGTTACTTGCTCCTTACACTTACTGATTGATCTGAGAAACACTTTTTGAATGCCCTGGCTGTTAACGTTTTGGTCTGCCAATCCCCTTGGACGTTTGTGGATGGTGAAGGATCTCACAGAGTCGGCCGCTCCAAGCGATTATCACTATATGCTCGTATGATCTGGTGTCGCTGACACACAGGTCCATCTTTTCCGGTAAGAGTATTTCATCATACCAGTTTATCCGGATCTTACCATTCATCTATGCACAGGTGTTTGCCGTTCTCCTCCATGCAGGATTGATCTTCCAGCTCAGAGAATCCATTATTCATTTTGATGAACTCTAGTGGACTCTTTTTTTATATTTCACTATTTATATTCTATTTTATTTAGCGCTATATTTGTCCCTCTACAAAGTATTGACTTTAGGGGGTGAATAGTTATGCGCATTGACTTTTTCTGTTATTTTGTCATATTTGTTTGCTTCACAATAGAAAAAAAAAACATCTTTCAAGTTGAGGGCATGTTCTGTAAATCAAATGATGCAAATCCTCCAGCAATCCATGTTAATTCCAGGTTGTGAGGCAATAAAACACGAAAAATGCCAAGGTGGGTGAATACTTTTGCAAGGCACTCTATCTGCTGGCTCAGCCATGAACCTCACTCTCGGGTTCATTCTTTTTAAAAACTGCCCAGCTCTTTAGCCATACCATAAAGGAGAACTAATTTTTTTTTAATGCAGATAAAGTGATGATGGAACGCTAAAAATGTTTTAACCATGGTCGCAAAAAATACACCAGGTTTTAAATTTTGATTCTCTGTAAGAGTATATACGGCATCTATACAGAGCACATTAATTGACTCTTAATATTTAATTTCCAAGTTAAGAAGCTCTTAGACCAAACAAATTATTCTGTCTGGTGAATCACTCGTTTTTCGTATCTCCTGGTTCAGCCATGGACTTCACTGTCAGGGTCATTCTTTTTAAAGACTGTCCAACTCATTAATATCCACTCTGTCTACAACATTACTTTCTAAATTGAATGGGAATGGTAGCCATTACAGAAGGCACTGTAACCGTATCTAGTCTATGCACCTGTGTTCCAATTCTCTGTTAAATAAAAAAAAAAAAATACAGAAGCAGAATGATACTATCAAATTCTTTTGATGATTATGGAGAACTGAAAAACCTATAAAAGAGGATAAAGCATTAGGGAAGACTCAAAACCTGATCTAAAACATGTAAGACGATGTGGTAGGGCAGTGATGGCGAACCTCGGCACCCCAGATGTTTTGGAACTACATTTCCCATGATGCTCAACTACACTGCAGAATGCAGGAGCATCATGGGAAATGTAGTTCCAAAACATCTGGGGTGCCGAGGTTCACCATCCCTGTGGTAGGGTCTTCAAAAGAGTTTACCAGACTTTCTCAGCATAGTATAGTAACAGATAGTGATGGCCGAACGGTTCGCCCGGCGGTCGTTTCGCGGCGAATTTCCGACTTTCGCCGTCCGCGGGTTCGAACGCCTTTTTCCGTCGTTCGCCCCGGCGGACTTACGTGTTTAATGTATACAAGAACTTTAACCTTTCGTGACACGTTTATCATGTGTTACAGGACAACCAATTGAGACATGACAGCTCATGGACACTTGGACATTCCCCCTAACCTATAAATACACCCGATCCGGTGGCCATTTTACATTCTTTCTTCTGTCACTGTAGGGAAAGGATCCTGTGTGGAGTAGGGACAGAGAAAACGCTAGCTATTTGGTACACAAAAGTTCTTTTCAGGACTGGTATAGGTGTTAGGTCAGCAGCCTGAGTTTCTTTTGTCAGTTTAGATAAAGGGACAGAGCGCTGTATGCTGCTATTTTAGGGACAGCTCAGCCAGATTAGTCTTTCTTCATCATCATCATCATCATCATCATTAGCTGTTACTATCAGGTCCACAAAAGAGCTATTCCAGCTAATCGTTCCAGCCTACTCTTTTTTGCCAATTTGTATAGGGACAGGCAGGAAGCAGTGTGTCAGGCAGTGAGGATAATTTTAAAGACTTGCTGTTACTATTAGTTCCACAAAGGTTCTTTTCAGGACTGGTATCAGTGGTACGGTAATAGGCTTGTACACGTATAATATTCTTTCTTCCAAATATAGAAAGAATATTATACTTGACTGCTGCCCTTCTGCTGCAGTCTGCTAATCATTCACAACTCACTTGTTCCACAAAGCTCTTTATCAGGACTGGTAACTTGGTCTGTCTAGGGTGCTACGGTACATAGGCTTGGGTGCGGTACAGTCTGCTGTTCTGTAAGGACCGCTATCGGTCCACAATACATAGGGTTGCCGTGCACTACTGCTGACCGCTGCCCTATACTGCAGCAGTCCTTCAGCGGTATAGGGACTGACGCACAGTCTGCTAAACACTAATACACAACCTGCTTGGTCCACAAAAGTTCTTATAAGGACTGGTAACTTGGTATAGGGTGCTACGGTACATAGGCCTGAGTGCGTTACAGTCTGCTGTTCTGTAAGGACCGCTATCGGTCCACAATACATAGGGTTGACGTGCACTACTGCTGACCGCTGCCCTATACTGCAGCAGTCCTTCAGCGGTATAGGGACTGACGCACAGTCTGCTAAACACTAATACACAACCTGCTTGGTCCACAAAAGTTCTTATAAGGACTGGTAACTTGGTATAGGGTGCTACGGTACATAGGCCTGAGTGCGTTACAGTCTGCTGTTCTGTAAGGACCGCTATCGGTCCACAATACATAGGGTTGACGTGCACTACTGCTGACCGCTGCCCTATACTGCAGCAGTCCTTCAGCGGTATAGGGACTGACGCACAGTCTGCTAAACACTAACACACAACCTGCTTGGTCCACAAAAGTTTTTATAAGGACTGGTAACTTGGTATAGGGTGCTACGGTACATAGGCCTGAGTGCGTTACAGTCTGCTGTTCTGTAAGGACCGCTATCGGTCCACAATACATAGGGTTGACGTGCACTACTGCTGACCGCTGCCCTATACTGCAGCAGTCCTTCAGCGGTATAGGGACTGACGCACAGTCTGCTAAACACTAACACACAACCTGCTTGGTCCACAAAAGTTTTTATAAGGACTGGTAACTTGGTATAGGGTGCTACGGTACATAGGCCTGAGTGCAGTACAGTCTGCTGTTCTGTAAGGACCGCTATCGGTCCACAATACATAGGGTTGCCGTGCACTACTGCTGACCGCTGCCCTATACTGCAGCAGTCCTTCAGCGGTATAGGGACTGACGCACAGTCTGCTAAACACTAATACACAACCTGCTTGGTCCACAAAAGTTCTTATAAGGACTGGTAACTTGGTATAGGGTGCTACGGTACATAGGCCTGAGTGCGTTACAGTCTGCTGTTCTGTAAGGACCGCTATCGGTCCACAATACATAGGGTTGACGTGCACTACTGCTGACCGCTGCCCTATACTGCAGCAGTCCTTCAGCGGTATAGGGACTGACGCACAGTCTGCTAAACACTAATACACAACCTGCTTGGTCCACAAAAGTTCTTATAAGGACTGGTAACTTGGTATAGGGTGCTACGGTACATAGGCCTGAGTGCGTTACAGTCTGCTGTTCTGTAAGGACCGCTATCGGTCCACAATACATAGGGTTGACGTGCACTACTGCTGACCGCTGCCCTATACTGCAGCAGTCCTTCAGCGGTATAGGGACTGACGCACAGTCTGCTAAACACTAACACACAACCTGCTTGGTCCACAAAAGTTTTTATAAGGACTGGTAACTTGGTATAGGGTGCTACGGTACATAGGCCTGAGTGCAGTACAGTCTGCTGTTCTGTAAGGACCGCTATCGGTCCACAATACATAGGGTTGACGTGCACTACTGCTGACCGCTGCCCTATACTGCAGCAGTCCTTCAGCGGTATAGGGACTAAGAGTTTTGTCACAGGGTGATTTAAAAAATGACAGGCAGAGGAAGAGGCAGGCCCTTCCGCAGGGGTGGTAGGGGTAGGGCAGGAGCAACAGCCTTGAGCCAAAGTGGGAAGTTGCAGAAGGTGCGTTCAATTACTTTAAAGGACGCACCAGACTTGGTTGAGTGGCTCACTCAGCCTTATTCTTCTGCACCCTCCTCATCCTCTCGATCTGCACCCTCTTCTTCACTCTCTGCTATGTGCACCCCCAAAGACACTACCACCAACAACACCACCACCACCACATACCTTCCGCTTGAGTGCAAATGGGGGCCTTCATGCTCCAGTGTTTTAATAGGGACCCCCGTATAAAAAGCATGAGGGTCAAGGACCAGTACTGGGTGGCAACGTACTTAGATCCCCGGTACAAACACAAAATGGCGGAAATGTTACCGCCGTCGCAGAGGGCTGTCAGAATGCAGCACTTCCAGGCCTTGCTTCGAGAAATGCTGCATTCTGCTTTTGCGTGCGCTGGCAGAGGAGCAATTCCCACTCCCAGAGAAGGAGTTGCGGGTACCAATCCAACAGCGCCTGCAAGAAGAGGCCGGTTTGAAGATGTGTTGGTGACTTCGGATATGAGGTCATTCTTTCAGCCGACCCATCGACAGGTGTCATCCGGATCCAGCATCAGGGAACGCCTAGACCGTCAGGTGTCCGACTACATTGGGTTAACGGCCGATGTGGACGCTCTGAGGAGTGATGAACCCCTAGACTACTGGGTGGGCAGGCTTGACCTCTGGCCAGAGCTTGCCCAATTTGCAATCGAACTGTTGGCTTGCCCCTCATCCAGTGTCCTGTCCGAAAGGACGTTCAGCGCAGCAGGGGGGATTGTGACCGATAAGCGTACTCGCCTAGCTCACCACAGTGTTAACTACCTCACATTTCTAAAAATGAATGAGGCATGGATCTCGGAGGAATTCAACACATGTGACCAGTAGACCATGTATATGTCTATAAACTATTTTTTTAATCAAGCACACAGACCTTCTTAATTCATTTGGCTCACTTCCTTGACCCAAAAAAGCACACCGTACTATATGCCCCTACCCTCCTCTTTGAAGAGGTTGAGCGGTGTCATATTTCTACTGGGGCTGCTTATGATATCCCTGTGCTGTGCTGACTTCCTCCTGGGGGTTCTTATTATGAAGGGATCACACTATCCCTGTGCTGTGCTGACTTCCTCCTGGGGGTTCTTATTATGAGGGGATCACACCATCCCTGTGCTGTGCTGACTTCCTCCTGGGGCTGCTTACGGTGCTGCTGTCAGTGCTGTATGTCACGGTGCTGCTGTCAGCGCTGTATGTCACGGTGCTGCTGTCAGCGCTGTATGTCACGGTGCTGCTGTCAGCGCTGTATGTCACGGTGCTGCTGTCAGCGCTGTATGTCACGGTGCTGCTGTCAGCGCTGTATGTCACGGTGCTGCTGTCAGCGCTGTATGTCACGGTGCTGCTGTCAGCGCTGTATGTCACGGTGCTGCTGTCAGCGCTGTATGTCACGGTGCTGCTGTCAGCGCTGTATGTCACGGTGCTGCTGTCAGCGCTGTATGTCACGGTGCTGCTGTCAGCGCTGTATGTCACGGTGCTGCTGTCAGCGCTGTATGTCACGGTGCTGCTGTCAGTGCTCTGTATTACGGTGCTGCTGTCAGATGCCTCTATCACGGTGCATGTGTCATTCCGGTATGTCACGCTGCTGGTGATCATCTCCTGCACCCTCTTCTTTGCCTACCCTGGTCCCTGACCTTCCCTCTCCTCCATTGCCTTCATTAGCTCCATAGTCCTGAATTGTTAGAACAATTTCCCAAATAAAATAAAAATGCTTGTAGTTATCGATCCCAAATTCACCTCATACATGTATTATGTCATTGTCCAGATGGTGGGACTACGTTTTACCCCCTAATAATTACCACGTGGCCGCAAATTCGACATGAAGGTTTGCAAAGTTCGCCTCCCATTGAAGTCAATGGGGCCCGCGGCGAACGTTCTGTTTCGCGAACGTTTGGGTCCGTTCGCATTTCGCGTTCGCGAAACGTCCCGTCGGAAGTTCGTCCATCACTAGTAACAGAGATTCTGATGTGATATGATTGGAGGAAAGTTTTCTCCAACTGTGTGTGAAGGTCATTTTGCAGTGGCTAATAAAGAAGAAATACCTCCTCATTTTGGAATATCTAGGGATGCTGGCATTATACTCTTGAACATACCATTCAGCTCTTCCTTAAACCATATAATGGAAAGATAACTGAGGCTTCCCAAGTAGGGACTTCACTGTACAGTATAGAGCTTCCTTTCCTGGAGGAGGCTAGCCCAACAACCATATACCCTTAGGAACTTTCATAGGTAGTGGAAGCATATCTGGTTAGCAGGAGTGTTAAACAGGAATACATTAGTGAGCAATTAATAACTTTTTATTAAAAGTGAGCACCTGAACTGCAAAATGTTTTTTGCATGCAGTCAGGTGAATTTCAATTGTTACCAGTGCCAAAAATAAAGAATATACAGCAAATGTTGGACTTGTTTGTGAAGTGTAAAGTAAAGTGAGTGCTGGTTGAAGGGGAATAAAAAACATGGCACAAAGTACAGTTACAGAAGATTGTATTCCTGGTGGAGAATTTTTAAGGCCTCCCAGATTAAAGTGGTTCTGCACTCAAAATACAACATTTGCCCATTCTGTTGCCTATAGTTAATATATCTCATAATGCCACCTGTTTTTTTTTTTTGATTCACCTACCTTTTGTAATCTTCAGTACTTTATTTCAAACCCCTGCGGCGATGGGCGGTCTCTTGCGGGGATCAGCGTAATTTCCTGTTGGAGATCACAGGAGACAGTGCGGCTAATGCACCCGACATCTCGCGAGATTTCGGGTGCTACAGCCGACATCTCGCGAGATTTCGGGTGCTACAGCCAACATCTCGCGTGATTTTGGTAATATACTGTATAACCTAGGAGTGATGGGCAGTCTGCACCTAAAGATTGAAAGGGTTAAATCTCAACTATGCATTCAGTCGGAGAACTCACTGTGTGCTGCAGAACATAGCTTGGGTGTATCGGCTGAGTGTGCAGCCCTGAAAGCTCCTGGTGAGTGATAATTCCCCCTTTCTTTAAATATGGGCTTCTAGGCATGACATAGAAAGTCTCCCAATGTCAACCAGATCTTGCAAGCTAAGATAATTTTTTATAACTTAATGTTTTATTGAAGTTTTATACATTTTACAGGTAGATAAAGAGTAAAATCATGTAAGTGTGGTACAGAGGTATCAGGGAAATGGCCGTAGGAGAACTGGCAATAGTGCCAGTACTGGCAATGGTTGCCTTCGGCACATTGCCATGCATGATAACGCAAGAGGTGTGACTGGGCGCTCGCAGATTCGCAACGGAACTAACATGTAAACACGCATGCGCCAATTGGCAAACGCACGTATGCCCAGCGGGACAGATGTGGCTACTTATTGGCCTATGTAAGGCGGTTGCTAAACCCGTCTCATTGCTGAATTGTCATCAGCCTCCCTGTGTTCCTGAGCCTCTTTGCAATTACTGTTTGGATTTCTTGTTGTGACCTGGCTTGTACCTGACCTGTCTGATCTGCTCTCCTGGTTTGACCACCTGGCTTACTTTACCGACTTGTTGCCTTCTCCAGCACCTGATTCCAGCTTGTAACACAGACTTTGCTACAGTTATCTGTTCCTGTGTGCCTTCCTGTACCAGACCTTTGGCTTGTCTCCATTCCTGCAACCTTCCTCTTCCGCTTACCGGATCCACTGTATTTGACCCCTGGCCTGGCTTCCACTACTGTCCTTGCACATACCTTGCCAAGCATCATTGGGGATTCCTAGAGACTTGAGCCCAGCTGTGTTTCCTTCATACCCAGTATTCTTCAGGTGATCACTAGCTCTTCCCTCCTGAATCCATCTGGCAATCTGTGCCTCTCTGAGCACTATACCCTCTGTACACAAACTCAGGGGTGTACTGCACTCAGCCGCAAAGGGGAGCCCTCTCGGCATTTCGGCCCCCAACCAGGTACATGACAAGAGGTTGTATAACATAAACAAGAGCCATTACAAACAACTTATATTAGATTCACCAAGCTGGGAATCGAAGTCCAGGAGAACGTTCAAAAATAACCAAGGGGAGAAAGAAAGGGAACAAGGGCAGAAGGGGGAGGGTTGGGAGGGAGGAACAGGATTGGATTGAGTTGTAGGTAGCATTAGCCAGTAATCATAGAGGGCAATGGCAGGAAGGGACATGAGTTAACAAGGAGGCAAGTGTCATCGGTTTATGTATCTAGGTAGCGCCATTAGGGAGCTTAGGATGAGATGTCTAGATTGGAGACCATGGTGTCCAGTCTTTCTTGAGCTTCGGTAGGCCCAGGTTTGCTCTGGCTAAGATAAGTTCCATTTGGAAATTTTGGTTGAGGATTTGATGGACCATCTGAATAGAGGGCATAGAGGTACTGTTCTATTGTCTTGTAATGGAGAGTCTGGCCACAATTAGTGTATGGGTAAGAACAGTGTGGTATGAAAAGTCCCAGGCTTCTAGTCCCAGTTCTAGTAGTGCTAGTTGAGGTGTGATCTAGGGGGTGTTGCCTGCCTGGTTTTTGAAAAGGACTTGGACAGATTGCCAAAAGGGAAGGAGCGAGGGACAGGACCACCAGATGTGCACTGTAGACCCAGTGTCTCTGAAGTTCCTCCAGCAGGTGGGGTTACATTGGGGCGAGATCCAGGAAAGCTTTCTAGGTGTGTAGTACCACTGGTGTCAAATATTTTGTACTGTTTCCCAGTGTGATAGACACCTGAAGACTTTTAGAGTGAAGCGTGAGGCTCGGTGCCAGGATGCCAGGTCTGTTGAGAAATTAAGTGATTTCTCCAATTTCTCCATGGAGGGAAGTTTTTTGGGTTCATGCGTTGAGTCAAGCACTTTGTAATAGTTTGAAGATCCCTTAGCGTGTATTGTAGGATTTTCATAGATTCGGATGATGTCGTTCATGAGGGGGTGGTCGGACCAGGTGATAGAGGCCAGGGTGTGTTGCACTCTCGGGTATTTAAAAAACTCCTTGTTAGGGATGTTGTATTTTTTATGAAGATCTTGGAAGGTACGTAGATTTCCCTGTTGTAGTCTCCAATTGTGGTGGCTCCTGCTGTCATCCAAGAGGATGATAAGGGGAAGGCCTCTGTAATTGCTTTTGAAAGTCCATGAGATTGTTGATGGATTGAGCTCCATATTTTGGTTATTGCATTTACTACAGCTAGAAAGGATGGGGCAGGTCGGTGTTGCATCCAGACAGCAGCCAGTAGGGGTTTGGTTGGTTGTTTGAGTGCCGCTGCCTCTATTTGTGCCCAGAGAGGTTGGGAGTTGGATGTCCACCAATGTTTAGCTGGTGCTAATAAGTACAGAGATAGTCCAGAGATGTTCTATAATCTTGTAGGTTTGGTCACATTAGTTACAGTTGCAGCAACTGCCTATGTGGCCTTATAACCTCTTGTTTCTTCTTAAAAATTATTGATTAGGATGATGGTACTTGTATGCATGTCTCTTTGAATCTATGCTTAACTGAGGCTTGAAACTCATTGTATTTCAATATTCATAGAGTGGATAACACACCCACTTCTATTTTTTTCCGGTACCCACTGTTTATCAGCCATCACGATGGATGCCTGGAATTAATTGATGAGTGCCTCTAAATTTTGATGTATGTGTAATCTTAATTATAATAATTTTTTTGCATCTTTTATCACTGAGTCTTCAGGGATTATATCCTATCTCCCGGACCGATCTTGATTATGGATGTTCTTGGCACCAACTGGGTAGACTTTATGTCTCATTTAAAAACGTCTTGTTTGAATGACCACAAAATTGAAGATGATATCAAAACCTTGTTTGCTAAAATGTTTGCCTTTTTGAAGAAAAAATCACATCTCCATTGCCACATTGAATATCTTAAAATGTATGTGGGGGGAAAAAAATTGCCCCCTAGGTTTACAGGGCCAAATTTTTCCCACTATAAAAGATCCATCTATTGATTTAAAAAAAAAACTTGGGAAAGTATTTTGACTAATTGTAGCACTGGTTTAATGAAATCCTTAATCTCACAGTACATTTGTGATATGAATGCGCTGGATGTTGAGATCGACCGCCTCCAAATATACCCACCTGGCTGACAACTCAATCGTCGAGGCCAGATGGAAGGAGCTTAAGGAACGTTTGGAAAAAATTAATAAAGATATAATTGTCAAAAAACTAAATAAATTTAATAAGGATAAAGCAGCCTTTTCAGACGGATATGCTTATCATTGGTCGGATAGAAATATAGGTGAGAAAAGACCAGTTCGGGCGAATGTCCCAAGAAATTCTTTCAAGGGGTCTGAATCCGACTGCTCCCTTTCCTCTATTTTTTCCCTCCCAAGCAATATGCGGCCCACAACTATACCAGCAACTCATTCATCACGGAAGATACTACGGTATGCAGGTGGTACCCCACCTGCCAGCCTTAAGAAAAATAAGAAAACCCCTAAAGCTACTAAACTCCCACGAACACTTTCTGCACAAACCCTTACAGACACTACTACCTCACTGGAAGGGGCGGTGGGCAACCCCATCGTACATAGCACCATTCCGAAGGTGCTTAACTCTGCACTTATGACTAATAAGTACACCAAGGTCAATGAAGACCTAATTTTTTTAGATCTAAAGAAGCAGCAGAGGAACCTGGACACCTATGTACTCAAACCTACACCCTACAGTCCCTCACAGCATACAACCCCCACTCAACACTCCCAGCATGATGTAAATTTTAACATCATTAATCTCACTCCTTATCACTTGACGGATGATGAATGCTCTGTGTTACAATTAGGTTTGGGCTTTTGCCCCCAGGACACGCTTAAAGGGAATGAGACTATTAAAGACTTATATCTCTTTGCACGAAACTTGACTTTCAAATTTCTCTTTGATAAAGATCATGAGAGTTTGAATCTTGAACGTGAATTAACGGAACGCACCAAACATTTCAGCATGGATGAATTCCGAGCACTTCGTGATCTAATGCTTTTATACGATCAAGGAGCAGTGGATAGTTCCCAACCGTCACAAGACAATCTTCCTAATACTGTTGATAGTTCTGTACCTTACTAGTTCTCAATCGGGTGATGGAGAATGGGTAACACGACCCAAATCTTTCCGTCTGTGGTCGCGGCGGTTTCCAGATTTGATGACTTGCCCTGCGATTTGGGCCTTTGTACAGGCCACTATTAGGGCTCTAAAGTCGCAACATTGGGGTGATTTCACTCCCAATCTTGATCCAAACCAAATTAGGGCCCTCAAAACTTTACAGCGACGATCTGATGTCATTATCAAACAGTCTGATAAGGGGGGGCAATATTGTCTTGATGACACAAGACCAATATCAAGCCATGTGTCTGAGTATCCTGAAGAACCGGAATTGGTATCGTCCTATCTCTGAATCTATCGTATCATCTTTTGCCCAGGAGCTTAGTGTCCTTTGCACTGAGGCCTTCTTTTCGGGCCTCTTTGACGAGGACACCTTGGAGTTCCTTATCCCTAAATTTCCTCGTGTCCTTACATTTTACTCCCTCCCGAAAATGCATAAAAACATGAAGACACCCCCAGGGAGACCTATTGTCTGGGGGATTGGTTCTCTAACTGATAATTCAAGTAAGTTTGTGGACGCTTTTTTAATGCCCCATGTACGAAGTCTCCCGTCATATATTAAGGACTCTGTGGATCTCTTGAAACATATTGAGGGGATCCAGATCCCTCCGGACACCCTGCTTGTGGCTATTGATATTAAGGCCTTGTACTCTAGTATCCCCCACAAGCGGGGCGTCCTGGTGGCTGGATTCTTTCTGTATAAGCAAGATACAACTACCTGGCCCCTGAATGAATTTATCTTGGCACTCCTAAAATTAATTTTGACCAAAAACTATTTTACCTTTAACGATCAACTTTTTTTTACAGATTCAAGGAGTTACCATGGGGACGTCTTGTGCCCCTGCTTATGCAAATCTATACTTAGGAGGCTGGGAAAGATATGCACACTCAGATGAAAGATATACAGAGAAGTTGACGGAGATCCTTCTATGGTATCACTACATAGATGACCTGTTTTTGGTTTGGACAGGGACCCAAGAGAGATTGTTGGAATTCCACCATAAATTGGATGAAAACTAATTTAACCTTAGCTTTACCTTCAAGTTTGACAATGGCCAGATCCCGTTCCTGGATCTGTCCATTGTCAAACAACCAGATGGTACTCTTGGTACGGACCTTTACTGTAAACCAACGGCTGGCAATACCTTTACCAATACCTTGCTATATGCCACCAGTGCCACCAGTGCACATCCTCAGCCATTGGTGCGCAGTATACCATTTGCGCAATATCTGCTCTTCGGGAACGGCACCTCTGTAGGGGATATTCTCCTACTATTCTTAAAAAGGCATTCAACAAGGCCTTTGCATGTTCAAGGAGCTCTTTGCTCTTTGATCGTCCTAAGGTAACACCCCCTGCCACTAGTTCGGTGAGGTTCATCACTACGTATTCTGCTCATCATAATATACTGAGAACCATCTTATCTAACAACTGGCACATGTTAACAGAACATCACATCTTTAAGAAACATGTATAACCTACCCCGCACCAAGTTTTCCAGAGAGGGCCTGCTCCTTGAGGGATTGCCTTACCCGCAGCCACTACACATCAATTAATGTCCCCAAAACTAGACCTTTTGGGACTTTTAAATGCGGAGATTGTCCCCGCTGTCCCTGGATCCAGGAGGGCAAACGCTTTATTTTACCAAATGGTGAGACATTTATACCACGCAACTTTGCTGACTGCGGCACTAGGGGTGTCATTTATTTAATGACTTGTAGTTGTAGGGCCTACTATGTTGGTAAAACCACCAGTGAGTTAAGGCAAAGGATTGGTGACCACGTCTACTACTCCGGAAGCGGTAAATTGACCACCATTGGTAGACATATCGGGATTTACCACCGATACGACACCTCGGTGGTCCGCTTCCGGGTTTTGGAGGTGGTATATCCAAAACCCAGGGGAGGAGATTGGGACCGAACGATCCTACAAAAAGACCTCTCCCCCAGGACTCAATGAAATGATTTCCTATAAACCTTTTTTATAGGATGACACCCTTTGATGATGGGCATATTGCCCTCCTAGACTGTCCTCTATAATTTGTTGTTATGTTATAACCTTTCAAATGTTGCCTGATCTTAAAATTTCAGTTCCGGTATCAGGGATACCCTTGATGGCTTATGTGGTATGGGAGTGGGGTACAATCCCCCTTCTCCATTTGTGATTTTCTATTCACTAACTAGTCTATGTATATTGTATGTAATTTATTTTATCTGCTGGTTTATTTTCATTTCACATTGTTGGCTGTGAGGGAGTTCTGCTTACCCGATCTCTAGTGGCGTGTCAGGTCTAAGTTTTCGGGCCCCACCCTTATGTGGGTTCCCCCGGCGATGGATGCGAGTCCACACTGGCGGGACCTTACATTATTGTGTGCGGTCCTTGCTTGCATGGGCCTTAGCCTGGGTGTTTACCCTTGGACTGGTATGGCCTGTGCGCATTTGCGCAGTGGATTTGAGCTTGTACAAACCTATTGGTGCAGATCCTTAGTTGTTGGATGCCCTCTGTGGCCCGGTTGGTAAGCGCCCGGCATCCTATATGTGGGCCGCATTCGCGCTGGCCACTTGGCCCTGTGGGGCCTCTGTCATGAATGCTGACCCCGTGACGTCAGACGCCGCCATCGGCGGCATCGCAGTATGCCACGTGGGTTGGGGAGCTCAAATAGAGGCTGCTTGGCAGTCCTCTATTGAGCAACTTGGGACTGTGACGCTGGGCGTTCGTCTGGGCGATTGTTTACACAGGGTGGTACTTTTACATCTTGAACTGATCGGATTACAATCCTTTCTATATTGTGCTGTTTTATTGGGCTCTTGATGATGACTTTACTTTTCACACTTATACCTTGTACACACGGTCGGACATTCTGACAACCAAATCCGTTGGATTTTGTCAGACGGATTTTGTCCGAAACTGTTGCATACACACGGTCGGACAAAGTTGTCGGAAAATCCAATTGTACATAACGTGATGACGTTATTTCGTTAGGATGGGACTACGTTCAGGCGAGTAGCCAATAGCTTTAGTCTAGGAATTTGATCTGAGCATGCATGGCACTTTGTCCGTCGGAGTAGGCTACACATGATCGGAGTATGTCCGATCGGAGCATTTTGTCGGAAAATTTTACGGACAAGTTGGAAAACAGTCCGATGGAGACCACACACAGTCGGATTATCCGACAAAGCGGTCCGATAGGACACATTCCGTCGGAAACTCCGACCGTGTGTACAAGGGCTAACAGCTCGTATTTTACCAAGGGCCTTCATGGCTACCATCTTGGAACCTTGATAGCGTATCCCTGGGGCTAGTTTCTACTACGTTTGGTGGTATTAATGCCTGATATGTCTGTAGCTCATTCATCCCCTTGTGACTTTGACTACTCCTGTGTATCTCGCCCATATGTTCACCCATGCGTAGACGCTGGCTGCATCACATTGAATGGTGAGTGGGGTTTTATGGATAATACACTTTGATAACTTAATTTCATTGGTGTTTGGGTATCGTCACTTCAATTACCCCCCCCCCCCCCCTCTTTCTTTGTTGCTCTTTTTTTCTCTACTTTTTTATTTGCACCCTTTCACATTATATTATTTATTTTCTTGGGTGCTGGATTTATATATATATATTTTTTTCCCACACTTGGTGTTTTTGTTTACTCTATTTTTTACTAATCTTTTATTAATTATTATCTCCAATTCACCATTTTTTTACACTAGAGCCGGTGCTATATACTCCCCTGCATTCGCCGCTGGGGGAATTTGGCGGGCCCTGTGACCTGTTGCTACTGGTTGTATTGGCAAGCCATTCTCCTAATTTTAATCAATGTAAAACTCTGTTGTTTTCTTGTTATATATATTGCTGTTTTTCTACTCTACCCTATTATATTTGTCTACCCTGTAGATCTCCCTCCTGAAGAAGCAGTTTCTGACCACGAAACCGGTAGAGGAATTTCGCTACGCCACCCCTCAACATAAACTTTACGGGGAAACCCAATAGTTATTGTATAGCTGTGGTGGATGTTTTTATTTCTATGTCTGACTGTAATGGTCTTTGTATAATTTTTTTTTTTGAGTATTATTAAAAATTCTTTATAAATTATTTTCGATTTATTTGTGCTAATAGGTACCAAGATAGTCCAGAGATGTTCTATAATCTTGTAGGTTTGGTCACATTAGTTACAGTTGCAGCAACTGCCTATGTGGCCTCATAACCTTTTGTTTCTTCTTAAAAATGTTTAGCTGGATGTAGTAGAGTGGCATTGTAATAGTTTTTGAGGTTAGGAGCCCCCGCCTTAGACATTGAAGCGAACACGATGGAGCGTTTAACTCTGGGGCATATTCCTTCCCATATGAAGTTGCTAAGGGTACGCTGGAGTGTGTTAAGTTGGTTGAGACGGGAGAGGAACTGGGAGGGTGTGGAAGAAGTACAGGAGGTGTGGCAAGAGGAACACTTTGGCTAGTGCTATTTTTCCAGCCCAAGAGGTGTGTGTGGGTTGTAGAGAGGAGCAGATATCTGATAGTTTCTTAGGAGGGCTTCATAGTTCGTGCGAAGAGTAATGCATGAGGGGGTGGTTAACTGAATCCCTAAGTATGTAAGCATTGAGAATGGGGCCCATGGAAACGGGGATAAGTGAATAATAGTTGATTTTGTTGTTTGGTCTAGGGAGAGACCGATCTGATTGGATTTGTTGCAGTTAATTTTGTATAATGAGAGTTTTCTGAAGTGTGTGAGAAGGTCATGGACCGCTGGGAGGGACTGGGTAGGGTTAGTCTTAAATACGATAACATCGTCGGCATGTAGTCCCAGTTTATGGGTGGTGTCTCCAACTTGGAAACCTGAGATTTGGGGGTAGGTTCCATCACCAGGGCAAATACTAATGGAGAGGGGGGCATCCCTGCCGTGTACCATTTGAGATTACGAAAGAGTCGGAAGTCATACCAGATGTCCAAACTTTCGCAGATGGGTGGGAGTATAAAGCTAATATTGCTATGTATATATTGCCCATAAATCTAAACTTTTGGAGAATTGAGCTAAGGTAGGACCAGTGGACACTGTCAAACACCTTCTCTGCATCCAGGGAAAGGAACAGAGAAGGCGTTTTGTGGGTTTCAGCCCATTGTATGAGATCTAGAAATCTCCTGGTGCTTGTCTTTTTGGGATAAATCCCACTTGGTCTGCATGTACTATTGTGGGGATGTGAAGTGAGATTTGTGACGTGAGTATTTTAGCATATATTTTTATATCCAAATTCAAAAGTGAAATGGGACAGTGGTTGGCTGGATCGTCATGAGGCTTACCGGGTTTAGGGGTGTTAACAAACAGGGCTTCTAGGGATTATTTTGGGATATCTCCTGGCTGATGTGATTTAAAGATTTGCATAGGGCGCATGCGCGAGGCTCGACATGGCAGACGTCCTTCCTTAGAGCTCCGCGCTCCTGCTGCATTATCGGATAGATTTTGACCATCTGAACCAACATTTTGCCACGATTTGTCAGAGATCACCCTTTGGCATACACCGGTGCTCATCGGTATGGTATTCACGGGACCCAAAGGCAAAAACAAGCCGAAACCCATCAAAGAAGCTCTGGCCGGGGCCTCCTCCAAAATGGCGGCGAGGGCCAAACACCACGCTGCATCTCCGGCCACCTCGGACCCCGCAGACAGCAGTGATGAGGACGAATCGGACTCTAATCTTGGCGGTTCCTCACCTCTACCCTCCACAGGTACAGTATGTCTCAAGCTGCTTTTTTAAAACACATGGAGTCCATGCTCCAGAAGGCCCTCAAGAACACCTCGGAGCAGATAACTGACAGACTATCATGGGAAATCCGTGAAATAGGCCAGCGCACTGCTGACCTGGAGATGAGAGTGGATGATATGGAGCTCACCCTCCAAGAACAGACTCAGAACTTCTCCGTGCTCAGGGAGGAGAATGCCACTTTGCTATCCCGCTTAGAGGATGCCGAAAACTGCTCCCGCAGGTCCAACCTGCGCCTACGCGGTATCCCCGAAGCCATTGATGACATACAGTCATTCACTACCGCGCTATTCCAGGAGCTCTCACCCTCCATCCCAATAGAACGGCTGGAATTCGACAGGATCCACTGGGCCCTCACACGCCGCCAAATAGATGGTCCCCCTCGGGATATTATTGTGAAGTTACACTTCTTCCGCACGAAGGAACAGTTACTTAATGCTGCCTGCAAGAAGGAAGAGCTGCTCTTCCAAACCCATAAATACCAACTTTTTTCTGACTTGGCCCCGCTAACCATAGCCAAACCTCGCACTATGAAACCCCAGCTTCAAATTCGAATGCAACATCAGCTCAAATACACCTGGAGATTTCCCTTCGCCCTGCAATTCACGCACCAGGGCCAACAGCATTCATGCTCTTCCCTGGAATCCCTACAACATCTCCTGGAAACACTTCACCTGACCCCGCCGGCCCAACTTTCGGAGACTACGCTGCCCTGCACCCCGGCCAGGTCCACGGCTCATCCATACTCAGCCACGCCAAAGCGCAATCCACTGGATCCGGCATCTGTTCGTAAAGGAACCCCTTCACCCCGGTATGAGGACACCTTCCTCAGCCCGAAGTCCCGCACACCGCGCTGACATGCCTACGAGTGCTTCCTTCGTTTCTCTCTCAGTACTCTCGGAGTACCTCTTCGTGTCCCTGGCCTCTTGGTTTTCCTCATAACCCAGCCGTCGCAGCAATACTACATATGGTTCTCTGCTACTTCAGTTTTTATTTTTATTTTGGTTTTTGTTTTCTCCTTTGACTCTATGAACCCGCTTTTTTTTTCATTATGCTGAGACCCGTGGGACTGCACTTGGTTATACATAGAATACCCTTCCTAAGGTGACCTTTGAGGCTTATGTGCCCCCCAGTGGGGCTATGGGAAAGGTTCAGTCATTTCTTTTTATATATTTCTCTAATCTGATCTAGATATATATCTTTATTATGTTATTTTTGGGATCCGACTGCTGGAGGTGGGGGGGGGGCTGGGTGCGAGGAGGGGACGCGACCAGGTTGTCTCCCCTCCTCGCCCTCTTGTACCCCTCCTTTCTATCCTCGCTCATTTCAGTTCTCCTAGTTCTAATGGGTACCCTTCACCACACCCCCCTCCAGCGTCATATTCTGTGAACGGTGATTTATGTTTCTTTAAGTTTGTTCCTCTTTTTGGACCCCGTGGGCTGTCTGTTCCCCTCCTCCCCCTCTGCCCCATCCTCCTTCTTGTCCCTACCCTTTCCCCCCTTCTTTGCTCTTCTTTCCTTTCCCTCTGTTCCTCCTACTCCCCCTCTCCCCCCCCCCTTTTTGTCCGACCTTTTCTCCCATCCCCACACCCACTCCTTCCCTCTGCCTCCCTCCCCTCTTTCCCCCCTGGCCCCTCTTCATGACCCCGCTTTGCCCACCGGGGTAGATGTGCAACTATTATGTTCAGGAGGTTCTGTACTCTACTGTTCATTTCTATCTGTTAATGTTATTCCTACCCAGGATTTCATCTTATATGTTGTTCAATTGATTTAACTGTTTGATCCGCTTGCAGCGGGGAGTTGTCACTGCTCCCCCACCTTTCAGTGCTCTCTCTCTTCGGCCAGTTCTTCTGGCCGCGGAGCTAGTGCGCTATTTAGTTGGGCAACACAGATACTTTTTACCACTTCTCAATTTTAATGAGGTACCCTACGTTTTGTACACCACACTCCCTCCTTTCTCTCCCTTTTTCTTCTCCCTGTTCCTTCCCTGCCTTTTCTTTCTCCTTTTTTCCTACTGGTCGGGTGGCTCTCCTGCCTCACTCTCCTTTTTATATTGATCCTCTTCGCCCGCTTAGATGGCCCCCTTAAACATAATCTCCCTTAACGTTAAGGGACTTAATTCCCCGAATAAGAGGGTTAAGGCCTTCCGCACCTTTGCTTCCCTGAAGGCCGACATTGTTGCCCTTCAGGAGACTCACTTTTCTACCCGCAATACTCCCAAATATTTCAATTCCCGCTATCCCCTAGTATATACCGCCTCTGCCGACTCAAAACACAGAGGGGTCCTACTTGCCTTCCACCACACTTTGCCCTTCAAGTTGATAACAGAGATCAAAGATCCTACGGGTCGGTATATTATATTGGTAGGCCTCTTACAAGACGTGGAAACTACCTTTGTCTCTTACTACGCCCCAAATGTTAACCCGATCCCCTTCTTCATTCATCTTCTGCAGGTAGTCAAAACACACTCCAAAGGTACACTATTCATGTGTGGCGATTCAAATTTAGTACTCCACCCACATCTTGATAAGTCCCTAAGTCCCTAAGTCCCCCTATTCTCCAGACCATTATTCCCCCTCTTCACAATTCCACAGATTGCTTCAACAAACCTCCCTCCTGGATTCATGGAGAGAGTGTAACCCATTGAAGGAAAACTACACCTACTATTCTCACCCGCACAATTCTTTTTCCAGAATTGACCATATCCTTGTTCCAATCGCATCCTCCCCAATCCTATTACAATCCGTTATACATCCCATCACATGGTCGGATCATTGTGCTGTGATCAGCACGGTTTCATCGTTAATACCCCACCCTGATAACAAAAATTGGTGCATGAATGAAGCTCACCTTACTAATCAGTCCTACTGTCTTGATATCCAAACGCCCCTTAACGATTATCTCCAATATAACAGCACTCCTGGCATCTCACCAACCCTGCTTTGGGAAGCACACAAACCGGTGATAAGAGGTACTTGTATCTATCTCCGTTGCCACCCACCTTAAACGGGATAAGAAACTCAAACTACAACAATTAGAAGCTGACTTTCACCGTCAGTTCCTACAATTTCAGGAGACCCCCTCCAACACCAATAAAAAGCAACACGAAAAGACCAAGTTGGAACTGGATCTGCTTTTGGCCGAATCGGCAGAGAAGGCCATCTGTCGGTCCGGCCATAAGATCTATACAAAAGCCAATAAGCCAGATACCTTTTTGGCGCTGCGCCTCCGGCGACCGAATCATACTCACAACCCTATTAGACTCCGGCTGGCCAATGGCACTCATACAAGTAACCCTGTCAGAGTGCTCTCTGAATTTCACAAGCGTCTTGCTAACCTATATGAAGGGAGGGGGTCTATTCCTTCTAATTAGGCAGAGACACTCTTCCAGAACCTGTCTAAATTGCCAGATGCTAGCCGGGAGTCTATTGATAAACCAGTCTCGGTAGAAGAGGTCCTCGGCGCCATCAAAACACTCAAACCCTACAAACGTCCTGGCCCGGATGGTCTTCCTGGTATATACTATTAGAAATTTGCGGCCACCCTTGCCCCACTCCTCGCTAATTCTTTCAACGCCCTACTAAATCAACATTCCCTGGGTCTTGACACATTGACTGCTATCATTGCCATGCTCCCTAAACCCAATACTGACCATACCCTTTGGTCCAACTATAGGCCCATCTCCCTCCTAAATTTAGATGTGAAAATCCTAGCTAAAATCCTCGCCCTGAGACTTAACCCAATTATTGGAGGCCTGATCCATAAGGACCAGGTGGGCTTCGTCCCCCATCGACAGGCTGGCGATAACATCCGTTGTCCTTCTACAACACATAGCTAAATCCTGTAAGATCCCTATGCACCTCCTATCGCTTGATATCAGAAAGGCATTTGACACAGTTTCATGGCCCTATCTCCACTACATTTTAGGTCGCTGGGGCTTCGGTCCCAATTTCTTACAATGGGTGAGTGCCTTATATGCCCACCCACAGGCATATGTAAAGTACTCTGGTTTTAGTTCAGAGTGTTTCCCTATACAAAGAGGTACGAGGCAGGGCTGCCCTTTATCCCCACTAATATTTGCCCTAGTAATTGAACCCCTGGCTGCTTTAATTAGAACAATTAGAACAAACCCAAATATTCATGGCCTTGAAATAGCTTCTACATCCCATAAACTTTGCCTCTTCGCAGACGACGCTCTGTTATTTGTTACCTCCCCGCATATCACTCTACCCAACCTTTTACAACTTTTAGCTAAATTTGCAAGGGTGTCTGGATTAGAGGTCAATCAGGCGAAATCCAAGGCCCTTAATGTGTCCCTTCCCTTAGATGAACTTAAACTTGTACAGATGAACTTTCCCTTTCAATGGTCCTCCTCTTCAATCCCTTACTTAGGAATCAAATTGACTAGCGACCCCGTCCACCTATTCCAATCTAACTATCTCCCAATGTTAAAACACCTGTCCTCACTGCTTGATACCTGGTTGCCCCTACACGTCTCTTGGCTTGGGCGTATCGCAGCTGTGAAAATGTCCTTGTTACTAAGTTGCTATACCTTTATAGGGTCCTACCGGTCACAATCCCACCTTACTTCCACAGGGTAATCCAGAGCCGAGTGAATAAGTATATTTGGGGTACTAAGACCCCCCGAATTTCAAGATTGACCCTACTTTGTAGCAAACTTAATGGGGGTCTTGGTGTTCCCAACTTTCTCCGTTATTATCACTCCGCTCAGTTAGCCCAATTAACTCTCTACCACACGAAAACAGAGATTCCTCTTTGGGTAGCCCTGGAGGCAATAGACCTACACCCTATCTCCATCACCAATTTACTGTGGCTCCCTGCCACTGCTCGGGGCCCTATCTCTAATCCAATAACCCAACACTCAATAAAAATTTGGGACAAACTATGTAGGCCATTTAAATTGATCTCTCCGCACTTACCCCTACTCTCCCTTTTTGGCCATCCAATGTTTTCCCCGGCCTTCGCCCAGCCTGCCTCCTTCCAAGCCTGGACCCATGTCGGCCTGGAACGCATATGTGACTTCATCTCGAATGGTGCCATTAAATCCTTTCCATCTTTACAGGCACAGATGCAAATCCCTTCTCAGGAGTGCTTTAGATACCTTCAAATTTCCCACTTTGTCCAAACCATTATGGGCCTCCACAAGGTGTTGAACACTTTGTCCATATTCGAGGATGTATGCGATTCAGACCCACATGCTCCAGGCATAATCTCCAGCCTCTATGCATATCTCACGTCCCCCCCATCCTCACTCCCCTCGTATGCCTCCGCTTGGTCCAAGGACCTTGCCATAGACCTAGATATCGGCGATTGGACAACGATATGGGCAACAACCAAGCTCACTTCACAGAATGTTGTCTCGCTAGAAGCCAGTTATAAAGTCCTCATGAGGTGGTACCTGGTTCCGACCAGGATCGCTAGATACTTACCATCTTACTCTCCTAATTGCTTCCGAGGTTGTGATACCAGTGGCACCCACCTTCATATATGGTGGACATGCCCAGTGGTGAAGTGCTTCTGGGAGACAATATTCCGAATGGCCTCGACCCTGTTTAGTGTATCCCTTGTTCCTGACCCAGCCCTTGCCTTACTTAACCTCCCTCCACAAGACCTTACTAAGGCACAGTTGCGTCTTTTTCTGCAACTCACCACGGCTGCCAAGCAGACGATAGCGAAAGCTTGGAAGACCCCGCTTCTGAACATTACGGAAGTTAATAGTAGGGTTACCCAGGCCATGATACATAGTAAAATTGAAGCCACAATTTTGAATAGGATCCCCTGATACCTTAAA
The DNA here is from genome assembly GCF_037356315.1 of Lithobates pipiens. Classification (NCBI taxonomy): domain Eukaryota; kingdom Metazoa; phylum Chordata; class Amphibia; order Anura; family Ranidae; genus Lithobates; species Lithobates pipiens. The sequence continues at coordinate 6,817,854 of NW_027507755.1, read as the reverse complement.
ATTTGGCGCCCATGGTCGGATCATTATCTCCCCCCTGGCTTCGATAGACATCTTCTGGAGCTATGAGTCTTATCCACGGGGGTTCGGGAAGGTCCTTAGCCTTTTATGGCACGCATGAGACACCTGACCAGTACCCTTTCCTCCCTTACTCTACTCTCTTTTTCCTTTCCTACTTTACTGTCTAACTTTAGTGCTGGTTCCCTTTTCCCTTTTCTCTTTTCTCTTCTTCTCTCCTCAATTTTCCTTTCTATTCATTAGGCTCTTTTGGTAATGAAGCTTATACTGCACAGTACGTATTCATTACTGTTGCCCAAGTTGTCTGGGCAGAGTATCCCCCCTACTGATTATTTTGTTATAATTATTGGGCTTACGCCCCCACGTTACTAATATTACTGTGGATTATATGTTTAAGCTTTACCTTGTGCTGTAACGCGATGTACACTCTGTATCTCTGAATATAGTCCGCATTTTTTCTGTGCAAATGCTCTGCTTGAATATGTTTTTCTGAGAATATGTTTGTAACAGTGACTGATTGCTTTCTTTGCTTGTTATCAATAAAAATATTTGAAAGAAAAAGATTTGCATAGATGTGGTGATAAGAGCTCTGCATAGGTTTTGTAGTATTTGTTGCAGTAGCCATCTGGGCCGGGGGCTTTGTGTAGAGGTAAGGAGCAAATTGCTTGTATAATTTCTTTTCCAAATTGGAGCATTTAGGGCTATTAATTAAGGGAGCTAAGGAGAAGATAGAATCCTTATGGGTAGAGCTCCAGAGGGATGAAGCTACAGGGAAAATAATACTGGGAGTATGCTATAGGCCCCCTAACCTGAGGGAAGAGGGGGAGACAGATCTCCTATCACAAGCTGGATTAGCAGCAAGGATGGGAAGTGTTATCATAATGGGGAATTTTAATTATCCAGACATAGACTGGATGGAGGGAGTCACGCATTCGTCTAAGGCTCGCCAGTTCCTAAACGTCTTGCAGGACAATTTCATGGTTTAGATGGTAGATGCACCAACTAGAAATAAAGTGTTACTGGATCTACTGATTACCAACAATACAAACCCGATCACAGATATGGAAATACGAAGCAATTTAGGAAACAGCATCCACAGGTCAGTTGGCTTCAGTATAAATCACACAAATAGAAAACATAAGGGGAATACAAAGACACTGAATTTCAAAAGAGCCAACTTCCCTAAACTACGAACCTTGCTAGAAGGCATGAAATCTTAGGAACAAAGAACACAGAGGAGAGACGGGTTGCTTGAAGAGCATATTAAATAAGGGCATTAGCCAATGCATCCCATTGGGTGATACATTTAAAAGAGCAAAACAAAAGTCCTGGATGGCTTAACTCCATTGTAAAAATGCATATAAAAGCAAAGGAGAAGGCCTTCAAAAAATACAAGGTTGAGGGATCATCATCAGCCTTCAGACTTTATAAAAGATGCAGCAAGAAATGTAAGGGTGCAATTAGGGTGACTAAGATAGAACACCAACAACACATAGTGGAGGGGAGCAAAAAAAAATCCCAGAAATTCTTTAAGTATGAAACAGTAAAAAAGGGAGGGCAGACCATATTGGCCCCATAAAGAATGAGGAAGGACATCTGGGTACAAAGGATGAGGAGATGGCTAAGGTATTACATTTATTCTCCTCCTCGTCTTCACAAGGGAATTGGGAGGCTTCAGTAACCAAAACTGCAGTGTTTATCCTCATGAAACATCAAAGACGCACCTCCATGGTTAACAGAGGACAGAATTAAAATTAGACTTGGGAAACTTAACATTAATAAATCACGGGGACCAGGTGGCTTGCATCCGAGGGTCCTTAATGAACTCAGTCAAGTAAGTGCCAGACCATTGTTTCTAATTTTTACTGACAGTCTACTGACTGGAATGATATCAGCTGATTGGAGAAAAGCCAATGTAGTACCAATATTTAAAAAAGGGCCAAAATACATCCCTGGGAATTACAGACCAGTTAGCCTAACATCAATAGTATGCAAGCTCTTGGAGTGGATGATAATGGACTATATACAAGATTTTAGTCATGAGAACGGTATCATTAGCAATATTCAGCATGGATTCATGAAGAATTGTTCTTGCCAAACCAATCTATTAACCTTCTATATGGAGATGAGCTGGCATCTAGATAAAGGAAGGATGTATAGATGGTGTAGACGTGGGAGCAGTGTATCTGGATTTTGCATACACATTTGACACAGTTCCCCATAAATGTTTACTGTACAAAGTAAGGTCCGTTGGCATGGACCATAGGGTGAGTACATGGATTGAAAACTGGCCACAAGGACGAGTTCAGAGAGTGGTGATAAATGGGGAGTACTCAGAATGGTCAGGGGTGGGTAGTGGGGTCCCCCAGGGTTCTGTGCTGGGATACTAAGCTAAGCAGGGCAATAACTTATCTGCAGGATGTAGAAACCTTGCAAGAAGATCTGCACAAATTAATGGGGTGGGCAACTACATGGCAAATGAGGGTAATGTGGAAAAATGTAAAATAATGCATTTGGGTGGCAAAAATATGAGTGCAATCTACTCACTGGGAGGAGAACCTCTGAGGGAATCTAGGATGGAAAAGGACCTAGGGGTCCTAGTAGATGAAGACTCAGCAATGGCATGCAATGCCAAGCTGCTGCTAACAAAGCAAACAGAATATTGGCATGCATTAAAAAAGGGATCAACTCAAGAGATAAAGCAATAATTCTCTCACTCTACAAGACTCTGGTCCAGCCGCACCTAGAGTATGCTGTGCAGTTCTGGGCACCAGTCCTCAGGAAGGATGCACTGGAAATGGAGCGAGTACAAAGAAGGGCAACAAAGCTAATAAATGGTCTGGAGGATATTAGTTATGCGGAAAGGTTAGGAGCACTGAACTTATTCTCTCTGGAGAAGAGACGCTTGAGAGGGGATATGATTTCAATTTACAAATACCATACTGGTGACCCCACAATAGGGATAAAACTTTTCAGTGAAAGGGAGTTTAATAAGACACGTGGCCACACATTAAACATAGAAGAAAAGAGGTTTAACCATAACCACTTCAATACAGGGCACTTATACACCTTCCTGGCCAGGACAATTTTGAGCTTTCAGTGCTGTCGCACTTTAAATGACAATTGTGCGGTCATGCTACACTGTACCCAAACACATTTTTTATCATTTTGTTCCCACAAATAGAGCTTTCTTTTGGTGGTATTTGATAACCTCTGCGGTTCTTATTTTTTACTAAACAAATAAAACATTTTTGAAAAAAAGTTTTGCTTTTGTTTCTGTTACAAAATTTTGTAAATAAGTAATACAGGGGGTGTTTTATGTGGCACTAACTAAAATATTACTAAAATATGTTCTTAACAAGATAATAAATATACAAATAAAAATTATATAAATGTAAATTCATACAGTGCATACAAATGTGCAGAGAGGTAGCAAAAAACTGATAACCAGCAATAAAGTGCATAAAATATCAATATGACATAAATAATGAAGTGCATCAAAAATGACAATATAATAAAAAATAATAAATCAAAAAGTCCATGCAGCAGTGCAAATAGTGCAAAATCACATAACGTATTTCTGCCAAAACTCCAAAAAGTTAAAAATAAATATCCAGTGCAAAGTGAAAAAATGTGTAAACAGTCCACTCATAAAATGTGCAATCTGTTCAGCAAATGATGGTAATCATGCAATGTGAGCAATCAGTGTAATATACACTCTTCCTTCAACCTTCAGTGCTTTACATGCACCCCTTGTTTCCCCCAGCCTCTCACCTCTAATCAAGGTCCCTAAGGACCGGGTCAAGCTTGAGGGGTGGTTAGTAAGCAATCTTCCACCACTTATAAATATAACCTCCAGGACCTCAGCTAGTTCCTCCAATATCCATAATCCGGGTAATATATAAGAGAGTAAGGGGGCCTCCAATGAGTAGTAACGTAAATACACTTTATTTAAATACAAATATCCACACTTACATTACAGTAAAACAATTCACGAATGTAAACAGCGGTGCTTCCGGTCTCGGCCGTGACCGGAAGTAACGAACGACACCTCAACTCTTTGCTGACGCGTTGCGTCACATACCACGTGACTCTTTGAGAAAGTCACGTGATATGTGACGCAATGCGTCAGGGAGGAGTTGAGGTGTCGTTCGTTACTTCCGGTCGCGGCCGAGACCGGAAGCACCGCTGTTTACATTCGTGAATTGTTTTACTGTAATGTAAGTGTGGATATTTTTATTTAAATAAAGTGTATTTACGTTACTACTCATTGGAGGCCCCCTTACTCTCTTATATATTACCCGGATTATGGATATTGGAGGAACTAGCTGAGGTCCTGGAGGTTATATTGATAAGTGGTGGAAGATTGCTTACTAACCACCCCTCAAGCTTGACCCGGTCCTTAGGGACCTTGATTAGAGGTGAGAGGCTGGGGGAAACAAGGGGTGCATGTAAAGCACTGAAGGTTGAAGGAAGAGTGTATATTACACTGATTGCTCACATTGCATGAGTACCATCATTTACTGAACGGATTGCACATTTTTTGAGTGGACTGTTTACACATTTTTTCACTTTGCACTGGATATTTATTGTTAACTTTTTGGAGTTTTGGCAGAAATACGTTATGTGATTTTTCACTATTTGCACTGCTGCATGGACTTTTTGATTTATTATTTTTTATTATATTGTCATTTTTGATGCACTTCATTATTTATGTCATATTGATATTTTATGCACTTTATTGCTGGTTATCAGTTTTTTGCTACCTCTCTGCACATTTGTATGCACTGTATGAATTTACATTTATATAATTTTTATTTGTATATTTATTATCTTGGTAAGAACATATTTTAGTAATATTTTAGTTAGCGCCACATAAAACACCCCCTGTATTTCTATTTTGAGTGGAGAGAACACTTTTATATGTGAGCAGCTTTCTATAGTTTATACCCAGTGAGGTGTTGCGCAACAGGACCTTCCTATTTTTTGTAAATAAGTAAGTTTTCTCTTTCACTGATGGGCACTGATTAGGCGGCACTGACGGGCACTGATAAGGTGGCCCCGATGAGGTGGCACCAATAAGCGTGCACTGGTAGGTGGCACTGATATGCAGCACTAACGGCATTGATAGGTGGCACTGGTGGGCACTGATGGGGGGACGAGGTGGGCACTGGTGGGCACTGATAGGCGACACTGATGGGAACTGAAAGGCTGAAAAGATTGGTACTTATGGGTGGCACTGATAGGCGGCACTGCTGGGCACTGATAGGCGGCACTGCTGTGCACTAATGGGCATTGATACATGGCATTGATGGGCACCTTTCTCTGCTCCCCGCCTCATCTCTGACATTGAGGCTGACAGGACACCGGCTGTGAGGGCGGAAGAGTGGTGATGCGGGGGGAAGAGAGATGATGTCATCTCTGCTTGCCTGCTTGCTTCTTCCATCCACCCAGCTCTCATATGTCAGCCGCTTGGCTCAGCGCCTGCCCAGTTCTCTTATACCGGCCGCCCGGCTCTTTCATGCCACCCGCCCAGGTGTCTCATGCTGTCGCTGCAGAAAGGCCCCGGCCCAGGGGTTGATGACCCCTGCTTTAGGGAGATTTTCCATAATTTACTGTCCTCATGACAGTGGTTTCATGAGCAGGTTATGTGGGGAAACAGGCAAAAATAAAAATACTTTTTTGTTGGAGATGAGTGGAATTCTAGAATTGCTGTCTGCATTCCTGTTGCATAAATGATTTGTAATTACACATTTACATGGAAGCAGCCATGTTTGCTAATTATTTACACAGGTTTTGCTTTCTGGTTAGAAGTGATACACAATGGTTGTGCTTTGCTTCACCTTCCTACAATGTAGAACTGTGAGTAGTTTTACCCACTGGAATCAATGTGCTATATGTGTGGATGATATCTTACCTTGAGCCCTGGTTCACATTGGTCTTTCACACTGGAGCGGTGTGCTGGCAGGGCGTCAGAAAAAGTCCTGCCAGCAGCTTCTTTGGAGCGGTGAAGGAGCTGTGAACTCACTGATCCTTCCCATTGAAATCAGTGGGGCAGAGCTGCAGCTGCGTTTTGCGTGCAGATTTAACCCCTTTTGGGCTGCTAGCGACCCTAGGCAGCACAGTGTGAAAGGGCTTTATTTCCATTTATTTTTACCTGATGATTCTGCAATTACGACATTTCCTGCTTCTGGTTGGGTTCCATGGTTGTTAAACAGGCTGAACTTAAAGCGGAGTTCCACCCAAAGTTGATAGTTCTGCTTTAAGGACTCCTGACCCCCTGACATGCCACATTTGGCATGTCTTTTTTGAGGGGGGGCAGATACCTTGTTTTGACGGGTACCTAGCTCCCAATTCCGCTCATGGCGCCGCGGCACAGAGTGGAAGATCTCCTCTCCTCCTCCCTCCTTGCAATCTTTTAGGACACGTCACAGGTCCCAGAGGATTGCCTGGCCATGCAGACGTGCAGCACAACTTGCGCATGTGCAGGGCGCATCCTGCTGTGAAGCCGAAAGCTGTCACAGCCAGGAGCCCACAGTTGCAATGCCAGCGCCACAGAAAGGAGAGAAGCGAGGCTCCATGTGGCCGCATTGCTGGACCGTGGGACAGATGAGTGTCCGTTTATTAAAAGTCAGCAGCTACACTTTTTGTGGCTGCTGACTTTTAATAAACACAGAAAGGGGTGGAACTCCGCTTTAAAGGATAAGTTCATGTAGCGAATGACATTTGGGATCAAATGTCACACGACTTAGTTTCTGGCCTCAGAACAGTAAAGGTTCTGAGGGTTAATTGTGTAGGTAGGCCTTAACACTAGTCTGGCCAGGCTGTGTTTGGAAGTTCTGCCTGGTCATGTGGTGCACATGACAGGTTAGAACCAAGTCTGGTTGGATGTTTAGATATCGGCCTTCTCGGGGCCAATCAGTGGGAGTGTCGGGGCCCGCTGAGGAGTCTGGGAAGGGGTACTTAAAGGGGTGTGGGTCACGTGTTTGGGGTTCCGGAGTTGTTCGAGAGACCCGCATGGTCTGGTCTGGTTCTAGGACCGGGGTAGCCCCATGAGGGGTCCCGGTCACGGGGTGTTTGACACCCCGCAACATGTTCTTGTCAGTGGCCCCTGATAGATCTGCTTGGTCTGGGGTAGGGATCCGTCCATTCCCGAGTCTCGGAACTGGCTGGTCTGAGGCGCAGTAACTGAGGGAGGATTCAAAGTGTCCAGGTGTGCTCTCGGCTTGGAGGGACACCGCAGCTCATGGAAGTGACCGGGGGAGGACTCTTCGGAGGAGGGCCGGCAAGTGGCATCCTGAGAAGTGCCTGGTTACTGAGTTGGGAAGGACATTGACGAATTCACACTTTTCCAGTACCATAAAGGAGACGGGAAATGTTCCAGGTACGGAGGAAAAAGGTTCCTGTTTACCCTTAGTTGTTTGTTCAAGTTTGAGTCAACGTGCTGATTGCCATGATCTCTGGCTAGAGATCTGTTCAGCCTTGAAGTACCCAGCTGCGAGTGGCTACTCTCTGGGTGGAAATGAAAACTTTGCTAGACCTGTAGTTCAAGGTGCCTGAGTTCTTCACCCGTGCCCTCTATTCCCTAAGAGACTGTGTTAGTTGAAAGTTCTACTGCAAAATAAAACCTTTTTGAAAGGACTTCATCTGTGTCAGTGTACAAGTTGTTGGGTATCAACCCTGGGAACCCCTAGACGTGGAAGAGCAAGCCAAGAGAAGGTAACCAGTAAGCCCATTAAGTCAAGGCCTCCCTGCAACAGGTTATGGCCACTACATTCACTTTTCATAACATGTTACACCTATATTCAGAGTGTAACATGTTATGAATGGACCGGCCCCTGCTCCCCAATCTGACAGCTAGCAGGTATTCCCAACACCCCCCCCCCCCCACCACCACCACCCGCAGCTGTCGCAATTTTTTAAAAAATTGGCTGAGCGGGGTCTTGCCCACCCAGACGTACCACTCATTCATTCACAAACAAAATATTATGATATAAATATCACTAAACCGTGACCATAAAAAATTAATCAAAAAACATTTAGTGATCTTCAAAACATATGCATGATAAATAGACAGGTGAAACAAAGTCCAAAGTGCGCAGCTGAGTATAGAATATTTTTTTAGCCAGCCACAGTGTTGCCTAGTCGGGAGTTTTTGGATAATGAACAAGCGTTGTGGTCCTGAGGAATGTATGTCAGTTTTCTGGCTTAAAGTGGATGTAAACCCCAATTTTTTTATGTCATAATGCAGAGTATAAGATTACCTATCATTTGAGCCCAGTCTTGCCACAAAAAGAGTTATTTCATCTCTGAGCAATCATCTTTTATTGTTCAGTGAGATAAATCTTGACAAACAGAGAAAAACTTTGTCAAATCCTCCCCCTTGCTGTGAGTGACAGGTGATTTACATATCTTGTGCACTAGCCTAAGAGACATGCATTATTTTTTAATTCCCTCCCACTCCTTTCTTCTGCTGCTGTTCCAGAATTGGATGTTCCCCACCTCAACATGATTTGGCATGCTGAAGTCATGTGGTTACTTTCCTGTCTTTTCACTGGATGTTAGAGATCATAGCAGAAGTTCAGTGTAAGAAATACACAGGAGAAAATGCATATTGACAAGTGGAGTGTAGAGGTGGGCGGGGAGTCTAATGACATCATGACTCCACCCACCGAGCTCCAGACAACAGACCCGGCCACAGAATCTGCAGTTTTTCGGGTCTGATAGCCGACAGAGGGGAGACATTAGACAGGTAAAGATACATGCAGGAGGCATCTATATCCTTATAGATAACCCCTATGGCAGTAGTTTAGAAAGGATGACATTGGGTTTACATCCACTTTAAGTGATAGGACTGGGGGTGAATTATGCACATCTTCATGTAAATGAGCATCAAGCTAGTGTCCCTCAATGTGAGGGGCTTTGGGTCTCCTGCTAGACAAAGTGCCATTTTTGAGGACTTGAGGGTCAATGAAGGAGACATCACCTGTCTACCAGAATGTTTTTTTAATCGACCGCCCAAGCCTCCGGAGTGGGTGGTGGATTACATATGGTCGGCAGTTGGGGACAATAGGAATACTGGGGTAGGCATTATTACAAATAGAAATGTTCGCATTATGTCACGTGTTGTGTTGTGTTAGTGCACAGAAGATTAATTATGGCAGATTTTGTTTTGTCTAACCAGAAGTTTAGGCTTTTTAATTGATATGCTCCTGTGAATAGACAGGAACGTCTTGAGTTTTTTGAAGTTTTGAAGTTACATGCAGTGGAAAGGAGATCTAGTGTGATCATGGGTGATTTTAATACGATCCGTTTTCCGAAAAGATCAGATAGGAGTAGTGGAGACCAAGTTAGATGTAGGTAGCACTATGCTGAATGGGGTAATTCAGGACTTACATCTCAATGATGCTCATATTGTTCTGGGTTTGGTGAATCTGTATTTTACTTTTTTTTTTGGAGAGTGGGCGCACCAAATCCAGAATTGATTTATGTTTGTTTTCTGATGTGTTCAAATGTGCTAATGTTAAGCACAGGCCAGTAATTTTTTCAGACCATGTGACAGTGCATGTTGATTTGAGTATGGGGGATAGTATTACTGTATATACTCGAGTATAAGCTGAGTTTTTCAGCACATTTTTTTGTGCTGAAAAAGCCCCCATCGGCTTATACTCGAGTCTCCCTGCCTCACTGTGCCCATCTGCAACCTCATGCACCTGATCTCCTGGTGCTGTGACATGCAGTCTAGTCGGCAGCCATCCAGTGTAACAAAGTCCCACCTTCTCCTCGTCCGTGATAGGCGGAACACTGACTCACTGCTGGGAAACTGAATCAATGTTCCGTCACGGATGAGGAGGAAGCGGGACTTTGTTACACTGGACGGCCGCAGACTAGACTGCATGTCACAGCACCAGTGTTCTGGAGAGAAGGTACATGAGGCTGCAGATGGACACAGTGAGGCAGGGAAATGGGCAGAGTGAGGCATGCAGATGGACACAGTGAGGCAGGGATATGGGCAGACTGAGGCATGCAGATGGACACAGTGAGGCAGGGATATGGGCAGAGTGAGGCAGGGAGATGGGCAGAGTGAGGCAGGGAGATGGGCAGAGTGAGGCATGCAGATGAGCACACTGAGGCTGCAGATGGGCACAGTGAGGATGTAAATGGGCATTGTTCTTTTCCACTTACAGTAGCTGCTGCATTTCTCACTCTAGGCTACTCGAATCAATAAGTTTTCCCTGTTTTTTGTAGTAAAGTTAGGTGCCTCGGCTTATATTTGGGTCGGCTTATATTCAAGTATATACAGTAAGTTTGGTTTAGGGGTATGGAGGGTAAATAGTTTATTGTTGCAGGACGAGCATGCCAAAGCCCATTTTAGTAATGTATATAGCATGGGTTAATAGGAAAAGAGATTTCAGTAATATTTTGGGGTGGTGGGATTGGGACAAAAGGAAAATTTAATTATTTTTTCAAAAAAAGAGTAGGGATAAAAGTAGCAGTGAGAAAAGGAGATATTCTAGGTTACGAGTCAAGTTGGCTACATTATATTCATTTGGGAATATGGGCTTTGATATGGCCGATGAAATTGACCATGTTAGAAAGAGGATTAAAGTGGTTGTAAACCCTTACAGACCACTTTTACCCACAGGTAAGCCTAGATTAAGTCTTACCTGTAGGTGCAAGAAATATCTCCTAAACCTATACGGTTTAGGAGATATTTGCAAAAGACAGGCACCGCTGTCTATGGCGCATGCAGGCGCACTAAGCGTGCCACTGCTAACGGCAATCATGCCATTATTGGCGGCTCCCACGCGCATGCATGGGAGTGATGTAATCGCGACTCCAGCCAATTACAGCGCTGGGGCCACAACACCCGGAAAGAAGATGGACACTTCATGGAAAAGGGGACAGCGGTGACATCGCTGGCTCCTGTGTCAGGTAAGTGACACATTATGCTTTACCTTTGCAGGGAAACAAAGAGGAAGTAAAACCCATCAGGGTTTACTTCCTCTTTAAAGAGGTATTAACTGAAAGAGGAAAACAAATTATTTTTCAAGCGAGAGTATGCCCCTGTTGAAGACATTCTTTGTCGAAACGCGTCGGGCTCGCATCTGGCACCCACATTGCTTTTATCCTGTTCTTCTGTGATCACTTGTCATAATTTTTCTCCATTTTTATGACCTTTTAATAAAACCTGACGGTTATTTTTTGACCTGCACCATTTGGAGCTTTCTTTTTTCTCTATTACAATTTTCGTGAACCCCCCCCCCCCTGCACTCAGGGCTGGAATCCCAATTGGGCCACACCTGATTCGAATAACTTGAGGAACATTCCGAGAGATGCCCCCCATGGTCTTTCGTCATTTGGAGTCTCCCTAGAATCCGGTCTGACTACCTTCAATCCATCATCTGGTCCCATGTTTGGATCCCAAGCATTTTTGACTCATCTGTCGTAAGACTGGTGAGTCCACCCCATCTGGTAAGAGTATTCTACCTACCTTTTAGATCACTTCAGACAAGTTGATACATTTGGTTACACCTGATCAGTGAAACGTCTATTTCTTCTAAAGAAGATTTATCACAACTTTTGTACACCAGCTATATTATAGAGGACTTTACTCACTGTTCTCCGTAGTATACATGATTGTTCATACACAGATATTTTTTCTTGTGATTATATTATCATTTAAATTAGCGCTACACTATTTGTTGTTTTACTTTGTTAAAACTAGTTACTTATAGGGATATGGGTCAGTTTCATGATACCTCCAACCATACAGATATTATTATATCTGATAATGCTGATCTGTAATTATTATGAATAAAGTGGTGAGCCTGTCAGTGACATGCAGGTTTAGGATGTTGCCATTGGGGCCAACTCAGAGGACACATAGCTGGGTGAATTCATCCTTGATAAGGGGTCTGATGGCAATGTAATCAGGACAACATGAAAGCGTTTTATCGCAATGCTTATGAATTGGCAATTTTTATCTTTGGTTTGAACTGTCATTTAAAGGTGAACTCCAGGCAAAATGTAAAATGTAATTTTTTGCTTCTGAAATTGCTTGTTGCCTAGCTACCTTTTCAATCAGTAGCTTCTGAGTTACCAACTTGGAAGAGGAAAGCAGTAAGTGAAAGCAAAACATCCGTGTAAATAATACAAAGTGCATATTTGTTCTATGCAAGCGACTCAGACATTATTAAAGCTCTTTGGCTGATTCTTTGATCAGCAGTATAGCACTCAGAATTTTAGACAGGTAAGCGATATGAGTCCATAATGTTCCCGGTACAGGTTTCACTTTAAATGGCGCACAATCTCAGATTAGATGCAGCGGTGGGGTTAGCTCCATGTTATCCCTTTTCTCTACTGCCAAGTACAAGTAAACAAGTTATGACTGGCCAGCTGCTGTGGAATCATGGGCTCGTCTAATTATAACAATGTTCTGAAGCCACAAATACCCATCAGGTCTGACATGAGGCTGGGTTCACATTGCAGCGGTTACGAGAACCGGATGTGATTCGCACCGCACTGCAGTGCAAATCACATCCGATCTCTGTGCGATGCGAGTTCAGCCATACAGATAGTATGGCTGAATTCGCATTGCATCCGGTCCAAACTCGCACAGAACCCTTTTTTGGTCCGCAGCAGAATCGGATCGCATGGGTGTTCACACCATGCGATCCGATTCCTGTCCGAGTTTGCAGATCGCACTGCGATATGCGAACTGATCTGGGGGTGTCACTGACACTCCCAGCAGTTCGCATAGGGCAGTGTGAACAGCCACCAGGAGGTATGCGATGCGGGAACCCGCAGCTGATTCGCGGTGTTCCCGCATCGCTGCAATGTGAACCTAGCCTAAGAGTATCTTTGTAGCATGGATTTACAACAAGTAATAAAATCTCACATTTCAGAAAGGAAAATGTTTTTTTACTGTGGCCTTATGCACTCATGTCAGTTTGAGAAGCACTTTTCCTTTATACCTTGCTCTTTGGGATTGACCGTTCTTTGATGCAAGTTTAGCCAGAATGACAAGTTCCTATTTCATATACAATTTAATGTACTACAGAATTGTTCATAGAAAGAACGGTCGGAATGGCCAGGGGTGGGTACTGGGGTCCCCTAGGGTTCTTTGCTGGGACCAATCCTATTTAACCACTTCAATACAGTGCACTTACACCCCCTTCCTGACCAGACCAATTTTCAGCTTTCAGCGCTCTCACAGTTTGAATGACAATTACTCAGTCATGCAACACTGTACCCATATGAAACTTGTGTCCTTTTTTCCACACAAATAGAGCTTTCTTTTAGTGGTATTTAATCACTAGTGGGTTTTTATTTTTTGTGCTATAAATAAAATAAAACGTAAATTTTGTGAAAAAAATGCCTTTTTCTTTGTTTCTGTCATACATTTTTGCTAATTAGTAATAATTTGGCCAAAATTTATACTGCTAGATATCTTTGGTAAAAATAACCCACATTAGTGTATATTATTTGGTCTTTGTGAAAGTTATAGAGTCTACAAACTATGGTGCCAATCACTGAAAACTGATCACATCTGATCAGGCCTTCAGTACATCAGGTGCATCTCATTTCTTGAGACACTAACAAGTCAGGAACGCACAAATTACCCCTTTTTAGAAAGTAGACATTCCAAGGTATTAAGTAAGTAGCATGGTAAGTTTTTTTAAGTTGTAATTTTTTCCCACAACTCTTTGCAAAATTAAGATTTTTTTATTTATTATTATTTTGTTTAACAAAATTGTCATATTATCAGGTTATTTCTCACGCACAGCATATGTATACAACAAATTTTACCCCAAAATACATTCTGCTACTCTTCCCGAATACGGTGATACCACATGTGTGAGACTTTTACACAGTCTGGCCACATACAGAACACCAACATTGAAGTAGTACCTTCAGACGTTCTACGAGCAAAAATGACGCATCTCATTTCTCAACCACCTATTACACTTTTAAAGGCCCTGGAGTACCAGGACAATGGCATTTCCCATAAAATTACCCCATTTTGGAAAACAAACACCCCAACGTATAATTTGTGAGGCATAATGAGTCTGTTGAATGGTTCGTTTTTTTCCAGAAGTTTTTGGAATATGTGGAAAAAATTGAAAACGCATTTTTTTTTTACACAAAGTTGTCAACACATAGCATGTTTATAGCAAAAATTACACATTCTGCTACTCCTCCCAAGTATGGCGATACCACATGTGTAGGACTTTTACACAGCCTGGTCACATAGAGAGGTCGAACATTGAAGTAGTAACTTCAGGCGTTCTAGGAGCATAAATTACACATCTCATTTCATTCCTACCTATCACACTTTTGAAGGTCCTGGAGCACCAGGACAGTGCAATTACCCACAAAATAACCGTTAATAATCGTTTTGGAAAGCAAACACCCCAATGTATATTCTATGAGGCATGGGCTGCAAATAGGTACTTGGGTACTCTGATGGGCTGCAGATAGGTACTCTGGTACTCTGATGAGCTCGTGACAGGTACTTGAGTACTCTGAATGGCCTGGTGACAGGTCCCCGAGTACTCTGATGGCCTGGTGGCAGATACTCGGGTACTCTGATGGCCTGGTGACAGGTACTCGGGTACTCTGATGGCCTGGTGACAGGTACTCGGGTACTCTGATGGCCTGGTGACAGGTTCTCTGATGGCCTGGTGACTGGTATTTGGGTACTCTGAAGGGCGGTGATGGGTACTCAGGTACTCATATGGACTGTGACGGGTACTCGGCTACTCAGATGAACTGTGACAGGTACTCAGATGAACTGTGACAGGTACTCAGATGAACTGTAACAGGTACTCGGGTACTCAGATGGACTGGGACAGGTACTCAGGTACTCAGATGAACTGTGACAGGTACTCGGGTACTCAAATGGACTGGGACAGGTACTCGGGTACTCAGATGGGCTTTGACAGGTACTCGGGTACTCTGATGGGCCGTGACAGGTACTCGGGTACTCTGATGGGCCGTGACAGGTACTCGGGTACTCTGATGGACTGTGACAGGTACTCGGGTACTCTGATGGACTGTGACAGGTACTAGGGTACTCTGATGGACTCTGACAGGTACTCGGATACTCTGATGGACTGTGACAGGTACTCGGGTACTCTGATGGACTGTGACAGGTACTCAAGTACTCTGATGGACTATGACAGGTACTCTGATGGACTGTGATTGACAGGTACTATGAGGGGTGGTGACAGGTCCTCTTTATTGGGGGGGCAATCAGTGTGATTGGTGTACACTGTAAGCGGTAACGAGATGTTACCGCAATCTCCAGGAGAACCCGGTAACATCTCGTTACCGCGGTTTGTTTACATTTTAGTGATCACGTGGGTAAACAGCCGGCCAATGGCTGTTTACCAGCGTCGGTGATGAGCAGTGTTCCCGGGGAACACGCCGCCACTGATGTGCACGCGCAGCGCTATCGCGCGCATGCGCCGTGCACAGTGGGGGTGTGACCATCTGTGATCGGCCGTGACTTCATCACGGCCGAACACGTGGTAAACAGCCATACCCAATGGCTGTGTTTACCCCCTTCGGTGGCGAGCGGTGTCTCCTTGACACGCCGCCACCGAAGAAACAGGGATGCGCGTGCACAATCGCGCGTATTCCCTGTTTAAACGGGAGGACGTCATATGACGCCCTCCCGCCACAATAGGTCCGCCGCCTGGCCGTCATTTGACAGCTGGCGGTCGGAAAGTAGTTAACTACTTGCCGCCCGCCATATAGCAGAATGATGGCGGCGAAGTGGTTTCAATATCCTGACTGGACATCATATGACATGATCAGGATATTAAGCCGCTGCGTGCCCCCGGGGGCACGCATCACGGCGATCCTTGTTGCGGGGTGTCAGTCTGATACACCGCAACTACAATCTCGGTAAAGAGTCTCTGACGGAGACTCTTTATCATGTGATCAGCCGGGTCCAATCACGGCTGATCACAGTGTAAATAGGAAGAGCCGCTGATCGGCTTTTCCTCTCTCGTATCTGTCACACGCGAGTAGAGGAGAGCCGATCGGCTGCTCCTCTGACAGGGTAGGGCCATGCTGATCGATTATCAGTGCAGCCCCCCTGAGGATCCCCACACTGGACCACCAGGGATGCCACCAGACCACCAGGGATGCCCAGCACCAGGCATGCCACCCTAGACCACCAGGGATGCCAGTCAGTGCCCACAATGGATGCCAATCAGTGCCCACAATGGAAGCCAATCAGTGCCCACAATGGGCATCACGTTTGGCACTGATTCGCATCCATCCGTACAATACTGTGCACTACAATGCCGCCTATCAATGCCCATCTGTGCTGCCTATCGGTGCCCATCCATGCCGCCTATCTGTGCTCACCCATGCCTCCTATCAGTGCCCATCCATGCTCATCTGTGCCGCCTATCCATGCCAATCCGTGCCACCTATCAGTGCCTATTTGTGCCACCTATCAGTGCCTATCCGTGTCACATATCAGTGCCATATAATAAAAAGTACTAATGCACACAACCTAAAAAATTCCTACCCACAAAATGTCACTATGAAGAAAAAATTTAGCAGGAAGCTGCCAACATAAAAAAGTGATCTCTGCACAATATATGGACATATATAATATATATATATCAGTGCCACATATCAGTGCCACTTCATTTGTGCCACATCATTGGTGCCCATCAGTGCCGCCTTATCAGTGCCCGTCACTGCAGCCCCGTCAGTGCCCACCAGTGAAGGAGAAAACTTACTTATTTACAAAGTTTTGTAACTGAAACAAAAACAAAAAATGTTTTTTTCAAAATTTTCTGTCTATTTTTATTTCTTTAGCAGAAAATAAAAATCCCAGAGGCGATCAATACCACCAAAAGAAAGCTCTATTTGTGGGAACAAAATGATAAAAATGTAGTTTGGGTACAGTGTAGCATGACTGCACAATTGTCATTCAAAGTGGCAATCAGGGCGGCACAGTGGTGTAGTGGTTAGCACTCTCACCTAGCAGTAAGAAGGTCACTGGTTCAAATCCCAACCATGACACTACCTGCCTGGAGTTTGCATGTTCTCCCTGTGCCTGCGTGGGTTTCCTCCGGTTTCCTCCCACAATCCAAAGACATGCAGGTAGGTTGATTGGCTTCTGTCCAAAATTGGCCCTAGTATATGAATGGGGGCCTTGGATTGTGGGCTCCTTGAGGATAGGGACCAATGTGGGTGTAGCAATGTACAGGGAAAGGGACCATTCTAGACACTCACTCAGGATGGACTGGTGTCTTTATTCAACGAAACTATAAGTGCAACAGCACTGAAAGCTCAAAATTCATCTGGGCAGGAAGGTGTATAATTGCCCGGTATTGAAGTGATTCATTTTTTCATAAACGACCTGGAGGATGGGGTAAACAGTTCAATCTCTGTATTTGCGGACGATACAAAGCTAAGCAGGGCAATAACTTCTCCGCAGGATGTGGAAACCTTGCAAAAAGATCTGAACAAATTAATGGGGTGGGCAACTACATGGAAAATGAGGTTCAATGTAGAAAAATAGGAAAATAATGCACTTGGGTGGCAAAAATATAAATGCAATCAATACACTGGGGGAGAACCTCTGGGGGAATCTAGGATGGAAAAGGACCTGGGGGTCCTAGTAGATGATAGGCTCAGCAATGACATGCACCAGTCCTCAGGAAGGATGTACTGGAAATGGAGCGAATACAAAGAAGGGCAACAAAGCTAATAAAGGGTCTGGAGGATATTAGTTATGAGGAAAGGTTGCGAGCACTGAACTTAGAAGAGACGCTTGAGAGGGGATATGATTTCAATATACAAATACCATACATATAATCACACACATAGGTTGGACTCGATGGACTTGTGTCTTTTTTCAACCTCACCTACTATGTAACTATGTACCGTATTTATCGGCGTATAACACGCGCCGGCGTATAACACACACCCCAAGTTTAGGGGGGAATTTAAAAGAAAAAAACTTTTAGGAGGGAAGTTTAAGGAAAAAACTTACATTTAAATGCCCATCAATGCAGCCTTGTCAGTGTCATTTGCAGCCTTGCATTGCAGCCTTGTCAGTCATTTGCAGCCTTGCATTTAGTCTCGTCAGTCATTTGCAGTCTTTTCTGTGGCTTTGTCATTTAAAAATGGCTGCCACCGAGATACAGAGCAGATATCCAGCTTTCCGAAAGCCGCCGAGAACGGCCGAGTGCGGGCGAAAATAGCCGAGAATGGCCGAAAATAGCCGAGAATGGCTGAAGATAGCCGGGAACGGCCGAAGATAGCCGGGAACGGCCGAGTGCACCGAAAATACCCCCAAAGCCGCAGAGAGCGGCAGAAAGGGTTAAAAATTGTGGGGGATCGGCGTATAACACACACCCCCACTTTGCCCCTGATTTTAGAGGGAAAAAAGTGCGTGTTATATGCCGATAGATACGGTAACTATGTAAGACAGTATTTTTTTCACAGATGCAAAGGAGTAGAAGTACAGTGCCTTGCGAAAGTATTCAGCCCCCTTGAACACCTTTTGCCACATTTCAGGCTTCAAACATAAAGATATAAAATTTTTATTTTTTGTGAAGAATCACCAACAAGTGGGACACAATTGTGAAGTGGAATGAAATCTATTGGTTTTTTAAAACTTTTTTAACTAATAAAAAAATAAAAAGTGGGGCGTGCAAAATTATTCGGCCCCCTTGCGTTAATACTTTGTAGAGCCACCTTTTGCTGTGATTACAGCTGCAAGTCGCTTGGGGTATGTCTCTATCAGTTTTGCACATTGAGAGACTGAAATTCTTGCCCATTCTTCCTTGCAAAACAGCTCGAGCTCAGTGAGGTTGGATGGAGAGTGTTTGTGAACAGCAGTTTTCAGCTCTTTCCACAGATTCTCAATTGGATTCAGGTCTGGACTTTGACTTGGCCATTCTAACACCTGGATACGTTTATTTGTGAACCATTCCTTTGTAGATTTTGCTGTATGTTTGGGATCATTGTCTTGTTGGAAGATAAATCTCCGTCCCAGTTTCAGGTCTTTTGCAGACTCCAACAGGTTTTCATCCAGAATGGTCCTGTATTTGGCTGCATCCATCTTCCCCTCAATTTTAACCATCTTCTCTGTCCCTGCTGAAGAAAAGCACGCCCAAACCATGATGCTGCCACCACCATGTTTGACAGTGGGGATGGTGTGTTGAGGGTGATGAGCTGTGTTGCTTTTATGCCAAACATATCGTTTTGCATTGTGGGCAAAAAGTTCGATTTTGGTTTCATCTGACCAGAGCACCTTCTTCCACATGTTTGGTGTGTCTCCCAGGTGGCTTGTGGCAAACTTTAGACGAGACTTTTTATGGATATCTTTGAGAAATGGATTTCTTCTTGCCACTCTTCCATAAAGGACAGATTTGTGCAGTGTACGACTGATTGTTGTCCTGTGGACAGACTCTCCCACCTCAGCTGTAGTTCTCTGCAGTTCATCCAGAGTGATCATGGGCCTCTTGGCTGCATCTCTGATCAGTCTTCTCCTTGTCTGAGCTGAAAGTTTAGAGGGACGGCCAGGTCTTGGTAGATTTGCAGTGGTCTGATACTCCTTCCATTTCAAAATGATCGCTTGCACAGTGCTCCTTGGGATGTTTAAAGCTTGGGACATCTTTTTGTATCCAAATCCGGCTTTAAACTTCTCCACAACAGTATAACGGACCTGCCTGGTGTGTTCCTTGGTCTTCATGATGCTCTCTGCGCTTTCAACAGAACCCTGAGACTATCACAGAGCAGGTGCATTTATACAGAGACTTGATTACACACAGGTGGATTCTATTTATCACCATCAGTCATTTAGGACAACATTGGATCATTCAGAGATCCTCGCTGAACTTCTGGAGTGAGTTTGCTGCACTGAAAGTAAAAGGGGCCGAATAATTTTGCACGCACCACTTTTCAGTTTTTTGTTTGCTAAAAAAGTTTAAATTATCCAATAGATTTCGTTCCACTTCACAATTGTGTCCCAATTTTATATCTTTATGTTTGAAGCCTGAAATGTGGCAAAAGATTGAAAAGTTTAAGGGGGCCGAATACTTTCGCAAGGCACTGTACTTAGTTTGGGTCTTTATGGGATCTAGATCTTTCTAACCTAAAGATTCTAAGATTTTTTTAAAACTTGTTTTTGCTTACAATAACGTAACAGTCTGCTTCTCAGCTACTTGACTATAATCTCATATATAGTCTGCTGGCCATCTCTTTCCACACCTTCCCGGAGTCCCTGCCTGCTTTGCAGCTTCACCATTTCTAAGAACTACATATCCCATGGTACCTTCCTGCCTGCAAGCAGTGATTCCTGTACTGACTCCGCCTCCTGAAGCTCCTCCTCTCAGCACCTCTGTAGATCAGAAAGCAGGCTCTGTGAAATGTGTGACACAGCAGTGCCTATTGTGAATACGTATACCTAGAATAATACGGTAAGTGAAGCGCTCTGTAAATAAATTCTCTTTCTAAATCATACAAGCTAAACAAAATGATATGTATATTAAAAATGTAATCTGTGCAAAAAAATGTGCAATATAACAAAACATCAGAAAGCATATAAACAATGTATATCAGTATAATATAGCTGATATAGTCCTGGAAATATATATCCCAAAGAAAAAATGAGAAAATTGTCCAAAACGATAACAGTCCCATACACCAGCCAATCTTCATGTGACAACAATCTTCAGAAAGTGCAACACATTTCTTCCATGTGCATAAGGAGCTCACACTTTACCCCCCAATGAAAACAGCACTAATGTGCCCAAGAGCAAAGCTCCTCTTTGGGTCTCCTCTCACCCTGTTTAATGGACCCCACTAACAACCGGAGGTCAAGCTTACTTTTTAGTACCCTGTTTCCCTGAAAATAAGACCTAACGTGATTGTCGGTGTTGGCTGCAATATAAGCCCTACCCTGTTTCCCTGAAAATAAGACCTACAAGGACTTTAACTAGGGCTTATTTTGGGGGTAGGTCTTATATTGCAGCCATCACTGACAATCACGCTAGGTCTTATTTTCGGGGAAACAGGGTATAAAGGTGTATCACAACTTTCATCCAGGACCATTCTTCATTCTGGTCATCAGTCTCTCCAATATGGATGTCATAGGAAAGAAAAGGAAAGATAGTGTATTTAATTAAAACGTATTCAATAAAAAAAAAACGCAAAAATACTCACATGGCAGAAAGGGTAAAAGGTATTTTTCACTACACAAAAAACCTCAGCAAGATGGTGTCCTACCTTACGTAATGATGTCACCCCCCCCCCCCCCCCCTCACCTAAAGCATATCGCCCAGTCGGCTTTCTCAAAGGCATATTGAATACGTGTCACATAATTCAAGGAAGGAAATATGCGGGAATCTTCACAAAGTAAATTTACAAACTTCAAGATCTTTCAGATTACTGGATATAATTGAAATACAATATGGAAATGAATATAACATTTTACATTTTGATCATATATTTGATTTAAAGTAGAAGTAAAGGCTAAGTAATAAACTAACATTTAAATGTTGCTTCCCCCTTTTCTATCCCTACATACACTATATTGTCAAAGGTATTGGGACACCTGCCTTCACACGCACATGAACTTTAATGGCATCCCAGTCTTCGTCCGTAGAGTTCATTCTTGTGTTGGCCCACCCTTTGATGCTATAACAACTTCAACTCTTCTGTCCACAAGGTTTAGGAGTGTGTCTCGGAATGTTTGACCATTCTTTCAGAAGCGCATTTGTGAGGTCTTGCACTGTTGGATGAGAAGGCCTGGCTCGCAGTCTCCGCTCTAATTCATCCCAAAGGTGTTCTATCAGGTTGAGGTCAGGACTCTGTGCAGGCCAGTCAAGTTCCTCTACCCCAAACTCTCTCATCCATGTCTTTATGAACCTTGCTTTGTGCACTGGTCCAAATCATTTGGTGGAGGGGGTATTATGGTGTGGCATTGTTTTTTTTTTGCTGTTAGTAATTTGTGTATTAAAATATGCGAATGCGTGCGTGTGTGTTAGCCATTGATGCTGGCACCAAATGGCCTATATAAGAGCAGCAGCTGCACTAGTGCTTTGCTGTCTGACCTCCACTTTACCTGTATACCTGTTCCTAAGATCTCTGCTTGATTCCTGTGTTTTGACCCAGTTTATCCTGACCATGCTTGTTCTCCACCTATCCTGACCACGGCTTGCCTTTAAGACTTTGTTATTATTAAAAACGTATTTGTGTGAACTGTGAAGTTAAGTCATGGATTGTGGAAACGAACTAGTGTCGGGTGATTGTATATAGTGTATACCACATTTACCACTGACTAATGCAGAGTCGCAATGCAAGGAGATCAGCTAAAAGTAGTTGGATCTGTATGTCCATTATAATTCATCGAAATTAGTAGATTAATCGATTAAAAAAAAAAAAAGATTAATTGAACACAAAAATTTTAATCAGTAACAGCCCTAATATATATATATATATATATATATATATATATATATATATATATATATATATATATATATATATATATATATATATTATAATGTTTGGAGGTTCTACGTAATTTTCTAACAAACAATACAGATTTTAACTTGTAAGCAAGAAACATCAGAAAAATGTTTAGGCATGAAGGGGTTAAATGAAGAGTGTGCTACTACATTGGGTTTTGGAACTGAGGAATAAAATGTATAATTACTATGTAAGCCCCCGTACACATGCCGACATTCTGCCCGGGTGTATGTCCGTTCGGCCAGCTTTTGACAAACGTGCATGCTGGAAAACCAGCAGCCGACCGACTCCCGATCGGCGCTCTCAGCCAGAGTGGAAAATAAGCAGAATTTGGCCAGAGGGATTTCTCACGGCTACAGGATTGTTTTTAAAGAACAAATTGGGAGATATTTGAGCAACGGGATTTAGATCTGTATACAGAAACAGTTGTGGACTATATAAAAACTTGTATGGAAAATGTTACTGAGGATAAACGCATTTGGGTCTTTTCAAATCAGAAACCCTGGATGACTAAGGAAATAAAGAGTTTTCTTAGAGAATGGAATAGAGCATTCAGGGTCGGAGATAAAGCAATGTATAGTATAGCCAGAGCTAATCTGAAAAGAGGCATAAAAGAAGCCAAATTAGCCTTTAAAAAGAAAAATGAGAACTATTTTAATGGAAAAGATGCGAGGGAGGTACTTGACACAACATAGAGGAACTATAAAAATGGAAGGAATTCTAGTACTTCACTGGTTGAAGAATTAAATAATTTCTTCTCATGGTTTGAGGTTGTGTTACCAAACCAGAATATAGGGTGTCCTTTAGGTCCAGGAAACTGTACACTCACTATACAGGAATATGGGGTGAGGCAGGCGTTGAAGGCTATGAATACGAGGAAATCGCCAGGACCAGACGGAATCCCAGGGAGAGTAGTTAAGGCTTGTGCTGATCAATTAGCTGGAGTCTTTGTCAAGATCTTTAATCGATCACTATCATCTGTTGTTTAACCACCTCAATACAGTGCAGTTACACCCCCTTCCTGACCAGACCAATTTTCAGCTTTCAGCGCTCTCACACTTTGAATGACAATTAGTCATGCAACACTGTACCCATATGAAACTTGCGTCCTTTTTTCCACACAAATAGAGCTTTCTTTTAGTGGTATTTAATCACTAGTGAGTTTTTTATTTTTTGTGCTATAAATAAAATAAAACGTAAATTTTGTGAAAAAAATGCCTTTTTCTTTGTTTTTGTCATAAATTTTTTCTAATTAGTAATTTTTCTTCATACATTTTGGCCAAAATTTATACTGCTACATATCTTTGGTAAAAATAACCCACATTAGTGTATATTTTTTGGTCTTTGTGAAAGTTATAGAGTCTACAAACTATGGTGCCAATCGCTGAAAATGTATCACATCTGATCAGGCCTTCAGTACATCAGGTGTATCTCATTTCTTGAGACACTAACAAGTCAGGAAAGTACAAATACCCTCCAAATGACCCCTTTTTACAAAGTAGACATTCCAAGGTATTAAGTAAGTAGCATGATGAGTTTTTTTAAGTTGTAATTTTTTCCCACAATTCTTTGCAAAATTAAGATTTTTTTTTTTTATTATTATTTTTTTTTACAAAATTGTCAAATTATCAGGTTATTTCTCACACACAGCATATGCATACAACAAATTATACCCCAAAATAAATTCTACTACTCTTCCCGAGTACGGCGATACCACATGTGTGAGACTTTTACACAGCCTGGCCACATACAGAGCACCAACATTGATGTAGTACCTTCAGACGTTCTACGAGCAAAAATGACGCATCTCATTTCTCAACCACCTATTACACTTTTGAAGGCCCTGGAGTACCAGGACAATGGAATTGCCCATAAAATTACCCCATTTTGGAAAGCAAACACCCCAGCGTATAATCTGTGAGGCATAATGAGTCTTTTGAATGGTTAATTTTTTTCTAGAAGTTTTTGGAATATGTGGAAAAAAATTAAAACATATTTTTTTTTACACAAAATTGTCAATTTATGAGATATTTCTAACACATAGCATGTATATAGCAAAAATTACACCCCAAAATACATTCTGCTACTCCTCCCGAGTATAGCGATACCACATGTATAGGACTTTTACACAGCCTGGTCACATAGAAGGGCCGAACATTGAAGTAGTACGTTCAGGCATTCTAGGAGCATAAATACACATCTCATTTCATTCCTACCTATCACACTTTTGAAGGTCCTGGACCACCAGGACAGTGAAATTACCCACAAAATGACCCCATTTTGGAAAGCATACATCCCAACGTATATTCTATGAGACATGGGCTGCAAATAGGTACTGGGGTACTCTGATGGGCTGGAGATAGGTACTCTGGTACTCTGATGGCCTGGTGACAGGTACTCGGGTACTCTGATGGCCTGGTGACAGGTACTCTGATGGCTTGGTGACTGGTATTTGGGTACTCTGAAGGGCAGTGACAGGTACTCATATGGACTGTGACAGGTAGTCGGGTACTCAGATGAACTGTGACAGGTACTCAGATGAACTGTGACAGGTACTCGGGTACTCAGATGAACTGTGACAGGTACTCGGGTACTCAGATGAACTGTGACAGGTACTCGGGTACTCAGATGAACTGTGACAGGTACTTGGGTACTCAGATGGACTGGGACAGGTACTCGGGTACTCAGATGGACTGGGACAGGTACTCGGGTACTCTAATGGACTGTGACAGCTACTCGGGTACTCTGATGGGCTGTGACAGGTACTGGGGTACTTTGATGGGCTGTGACAGGTACTCGGGTACTTTGATGGGCTGTGACAGGTACTCAGGTACACTGTTAAACCGTGACAGATACTTGGGTACCATGATGGACTGTGACAGGTACTCGGGTACCCTGATGGACTGTGACAGGTACTCGGGTACCCTGATGGACTGTGACAGGTACTCGGGTACCCTGATGTGCCGGGACAGGTACTCGGGTACTCTGATGGGCCGTGATAGGTACTCGGGTACTCTGATGGGCCGTGACAGGTACGCGGGTACTCTGATGGGCCGTGACAGGTACTCGGGTACTCTGATGGAACGTGACAGGTACTCGGGTACTCTGATGGGCCGTGACAGGTACTCGGGTACTCTGATGGGCTGGGACAGGTACTCTGGTACTCTGATGTGCCGTGACAGGTACTCGGGTACTCTGATGGGCTGGGACAGGTACTCGGGTACTCAGATGGACTGGGACAGGTACTCGGGTACTCTGATTGGCTGTGACAGGTATTCAAATACTCTGATGGACTGTGACAGGTACTCAAATACTCTGATGGACTGTGACTGGTACTCTGATGGACTGTGATTGACAGGTACTATGAGGGGTGGTGACAGGTCCTCTTTATTGGGGGGGGGGCGCAATCAGTGTGATTGGTGTACACTAGGCGGTAACGAGACGTTACTGCAATCTCCTCCTCACACACGATCGGTGTGTGAGGAGGAGAACAACCCGTAACATCTTGTTACCGCGGTTTGTTTACATTTTAGTGATCACGTGGGTCAACAGCTGGCCAATGGCTGTTTACCAGCGTCGGTGACGAGCAGTGTTCCCGGGGAACACACCGCCACCAACGTGCACGCGCACGAAAGAAGTTCACTCCCAGCCATCCACATGCCCAGCGGTTAAATGCTAGCTTGGCTAAATTGCTAGCACTTCAACTGCTGCCTTTTCAGTTGGTAGACTCGGCCCCCTTCCGTGAGTTTGTACAATGTGCGGTTCCTCAGTGGCAGGTCCCCAAACGCCACTTTTTCTCACGGAAGGCGATTCCGGCTCTCTACCGGCATGTGGAAGGCAATATCCTTGCCTCGCTGGACAGGGCGGTCAGCGGTAAGGTGCATATTACCGCTGACTCATGGTCCAGCAGGCATGGACAGGGATGTTACCTGTCTTTCACGGCCCATTGGGTCACTCTTCTGGCAGCTGGGAAGGATGCAGGACAAGGTGCAGTAGTGTTGGAGGTTGTTCCGCCACCACGCCTCCAAAATGCTACTATTGGTTGTGACACACCTCTCCCCTCCACCCCCTCCTCTTCTTCTTCCTCCATGGCCTCTTCCAGTGCTCTGTCCTCAGAACCAGCGGTGCTCCGTAGGCGTTCCAGGGGCTACGCAAGTACGCAGGCAAAACGATGCCATGCCGTGCTTGCGCTGGTTTGTTTGGGGGACAGGAGCCACACTGGGGCGGATGTTTTGTCAGCTCTGCAGGGGCAGGCCGAGAGGTGGTTGACGCCACGCCAGCTTAAGCCAGGAATGGTGGTTTGTGACAATGGCACCAACCTCCTCTCCGCCCTCCGACAGGGACAACTGACCCATGTGCCCTGTGTAGCTCATGTCCTTAACCTGGTGGTGCAGCGGTTCTTGGGCAGGTACCCCGGCTTACAAGATGTCCTGAAGAAGGCCAGGAAAGTTTGTGTGCATTTCCGCCGATCATTTAATGCCTGTGCTCGGCTGGCTGAGCTCCAAAAGGAGTTGAACCTGCCCAAGAACCGCCTTATATGTGACATGCCCACCAGGTGGAACTCAACGTTGGCCATGCTGCAGCGGCTGCACACGCAGCAGAGGGCCATCAATGAGTACCTGTGCGACTACGGCACCAGGACAGGGTCAGGGGAGCTCGGTTTTTTCTCACCACGCCAGTGGGGCATGATCAGGGATGCATACACTGTCCTGTCACCATTTGAGGAGACCACAAGTATGGTGAGCAGTGACAGTGCATGCATCATTGACACTGTACCTCTTGTCCACCTCTTGGAGCATACGCTGCGTGGAATAATGGACAGGGCACTTGAGGCAGAACAGAGGCAGGAAGAGGAGGACTTCCTTGCCTCTCAAGGCCCCCTTTATCCAGACAGTGTTCCTGCTGTGCCACCCATCACACAGGAAGAGGATGAGTCAGAGGAAGAGGAGGAGGAGGATGATTGTGTCAGCATGGAGATGGAGGCTGGCACTCAGCATCAGCAGCAGCAGTCTTGTAGGGATGATTTACAGTCCCAAGAAACACGTGGACTTGTATGTGGCTGGGAGGAGGTAGCTGCGGATCATGTTGCCCTTAGTGACCCAGAGGACTCCGGACCGAATGCCTCAGCTAACCTACGCTGCATGGCCTCCCTGATCCTGCAAAGCCTGCGGAAGGATCCTCGTATTCTTCGGATCAAGGAGAGGGACCATTACTGGCTGGCCACTCTCCTTGATCCACGGTACAAGGGTAAGGTTGCCGACCTTATCTTGCCATCGCAGAGGGAGCAGAGGATGAGACATCTCCGGGAGACCTTGCAGAAAGGTCTGTGCAACGCGTTCCCAGAGACTGGGAGGTTACAAACTCCTGGTCCTGGACAACGTGTTGCTGAGGCATCGGTCAGAAGGAGCGGTGGAGAAGGTGGCCGTCTGACTGATGCTTTCAGACAATTTTTTAGTCCGCAGCCCCAAGGTATGATCGGTTCCAGCAACCATCGCCAGCGTCTGATTTACATGGTGCAGGAATACCTAGGGGCAAGGTCGGACTTGGACACCTTTCCCACCGAAAATCCTCTGGCTTACTGGGTCTTGAGGATGGATCACTGGCCAGAGCTTGCACAGTATGCAATTGAGCTACTGGCCTGTCCTGCATCCAGCGTTCTTTCGGAACGCACCTTCAGTGCTGCTGGTGGCTTTGTTACCGATCACAGGGTGCGCCTGTCCACCGAATCAGTTGATCGACTGACCTTCATCAAGATGAATCAGTCTTGGATCACCCACAGCTACCAAGCACCTGAAGCTGATGTAACCGAATAATTTTTTTTTAAATATCACATCCCTTCAAGACTGCCTATGCTGATGCTGAGTGACTGTCCAGTTATGTTGATTGTCTATCCTCTTCCTCCTCCGCTGATATGTTGGAAGAACATTTCTGGTTCTGGGTGATGCCATCAGCCCAATTTTTCTGCCCCTGTTTAACAGGGGGGTTTAATTACAATTTTTGATGCAATGCTTTGCAGCAGGGCTAATTCCTGCAATAAAACTAGAGTATATGGGAGAGGTTGCAGTGTGGTGGCACCAGCACCAGTGCCATCAGCCCAATTTTTCTGCCCCTGTTTAACAGGGGCGTTTAATTACAATTTTTGATGCAATGCTTTGCAGCAGGGCTAATTCCTGCAATAAAACTAGAGTATATGGAAGAGGTTGCAGTGTGGTGGCACCAGCACCAGTGCCATCAGCCCAATTTTTCTGCCCCTGTTTAACAGGGGCGTTTAATTACAATTTTTGATGCAATGCTTTGCAGCAGGGCTAATTCCTGCAATAAAACTAGAGTATATGGAAGAGGTTGCAGTGTGGTGGCACCAGCACCAGTGCCTAAGGCCCAATTTTTCTGCCCCTGTTTAACAGGGGTGTTTAATTACAATTTTTGATGCAATGCTTTGCAGCAGGGCTAATTCCTGCAATAAAACTAGAGTATATGGAAGAGGTTGCAGTGTGGTGGCACCAGCACCAGTGCCTAAGGCCCAATTTTTCTGCCCCTGTTGAACAGGGGCATTTAATTACAATTTTTGATGCAATGCTTTGCAGCAGGGCTAATTCCTGCAATAAAACAAGAGTATATGGGAGAGGTTGCAGTGTTGTGGCACCAGCACCAGTGCCTAAGGCCCAATTTTTCTGCCCCTGTTTAACAGGGACTAGTAATTACAATTCTTGATATAATATTTCACAGGAGGGCCCGTTCCTGTGCCCACCCAGAGTAACTGTGAGGACTTATAGTGTTGTGGCACCAGCACCACAACCACCAAAGGTCAATTTTTCTACCACTGTTCAACAATGGCATGTAATTACAATTCTTGATATAATCGTTCACAGCAGGGCGCTCCAGCGCCCACCAAGAGTCACTTTGAGGGCTTACAATGTTGTGGCAAAACCAACACCTTGTTCCGCCATTTCTGCAGAGCATATTGGGCAGGCCCCTACTTTCAAACATCCAACTTACAAACATCTCCTACTTGTAAACGGAAGGAGACAACAGTAAGTGAGATGAAAAAAGATGGACGACAAAACAAATTATACAGGGGTGATAACCCTTCCCTATGTTTTCCAAAAAGCTTAAAAATAGTTTTTTTGACTGGAGTTACACTTTAATAATGTACCAGTTGAAAATTACAAACAGATTCAAATTAACACAACAAACCTACACAGTCCCTGTCTTGTTTGCACCGCCTGTATACTGCTGTTCTGAGTATATAGGGCCTGGGGGCCACACGCATTTCCTTTTTTTAATATGGGTACAGGGTTCCCCTTAATATGCGTACAAGACCCAAATAGGTTGGTAATGGGCAGGGAGGGCTACCCATGCCATTTTTCTCAATGATTTTCAACCATATTGCAGGAACCAGATATAACATTAAAACCGCAAGCAATTTTAAATGGTGTTATTTCCGTTTAATGTCATTTTGTGCAGGGACTGTTCTAAACACGGGAAACACGTGGCACTTCACAGGCATACTACAGACACCCCCCATGCACCATATTTAAAGGAATATTTCACTTTTTTTTCACTTTAATCGTCATTAAAATCAGTGCTCCCGCCAAAACGGCAATTTTTAAAAACATTTTAGGCATTGACCCATGTCCCCTGGGGCAGGAGCCAGGTCCCCAAACCCTTTTTAGGACAGTATCTTGCATATTAGCCGTTAAAATTAGCACTTTTAATTTCGAACGTTCGAGTCCCATAGACTTCAATGGGGTTCTAAAGTTCGTTCGAATTTGGGGTCCGTTCGAAAGTTCTGGTGCGAACCAAACCGGGGGGTGTTCGGCTCATCCCTACTGGGTAGTTTAGATCCTTATCAGTTTGCATATAGGGCAAATAGAAGCACAGAAGATGCGATAGCTTTAGTGCTGCATGGGGCACTTAGTCACCTGGAGCATTCGGGAAACTACATAAGGATATTGTTTATAAATTACAGCTCTGCCTTTAATACCATCATTCCAGATCGGTTGGTTGAAAAAAATGCAAAAATTGTATTTGCCGCCCTTTATTCGTTTTTGGATAAGGAATTTTTTGGCCATTCGCTCACAGGTGGTCAAATGGGAAAAGTTTGTTTCTTACAATTGAGAAATAAGCACTGAAGCACCGCAGGGTTGTGTGTTAAGTCCCGTTCTCTATGCACTGTACACATATGACTGTATCCCCAGGGGCGGACTGACAACTCATGGGGCCCCCATGCAATAGGAGATCATGGGGCCCCCGTGCAATAGGAGAAGAAGATTATGGGGCCCTTGGGCAGTAGGAGATTATAGGGCCCCCAGGCAACAGATTATGGGGCCACATAGTATACACACACACACACACAGACACGTAATATACACACACAGTATGCACACAGAATACACATACACACACTGAAAAGGTACTGGAGAGGCGGGGTAGCTATAATCTTGTGATGTTTAAAAAAAAACTGATTTTTACATACTGTCCCTGGTTTTATTGAGGCTGGCAACCCTGATGTGGCCCCTTGGTGGCATGGGGCCCTCGGGTAGTGCCCGAGAGCCTGAATGGTCAGTCCGCCCCTGTATATCCCCTATTATGAGACCAATAGTATAGTTACGTTTGCACATGACATTACCGTGATCAGTTGTATCACTGGAGACGATGAGGAGCAATACAGGAGAGAGGTTGATAGGACAGTGGAATGGAGTAATCTGTGAATAACCTGATCCTAAACACAGGGAAAACAAAGGAACTGATTGTAGATTTCAGAAGGAACAGGCCTGAACCAGCATCACTTTTTATTAAAGGCATGTGCGTGGAGCAGGTCTCTACCTATTAAGTTTTTGGGAACATGTATTTCTGAAAACTTATCGTGGACAATCAACATTAAAGCCATTATTAAGAAATCTCAACAGTGTTTATATTTTTTGCGACTCCTTAGGAATAATGGCTTGGGAAGGAAGGTACTAGAGATCTTCTATCGCTCTGCCGTTGAGATTTATTCTAGTTTGGTACCCTAGTTGTACGTATGTTTTGTAGAAAATTGTGGGGTGTGAACTTGTTTCTCTGGAAGAAATATGAGACTTGTTGCCTTTGTAGAGGAGGAAAAATAGTGAGAGACCAGACTCATCATGGTTGTCATTTCTTTGAATTATTGCCATCTGAGAGACTTTTTATGGTAATTAAAACAAGGACAAATAGATTTAAAGAGAGCTTCTTTCCCAGGGCTATTAAGGAATGAAATGAAACAGGTCACATAGTTTTGTTTTATAGTCTTGTTTATGAGTCTTGTTTATGAGGACACTTTTTATATTTTTATAATACGAGACACTTTTATATATATATATATATATATATATATATATATATATATATATATATATATATATATATATATATATATATATATTGTATAATTAAATCCTGTGTGGTTAATGCATGGTTGATAATTGTGATGTATGAATAATGTGTGGAGTAGAAATGTAATTTCATTGTGAATTTGCTTTCTACAATGAGGCCTCATGCACACAGACGTTTTAAAAAACGGGCTGTAAAGCTAGTACAGACACCAGGAAAAAAGCAGCGTTAAAAACGCAATTTTTTCCGCGTTTTGCATTGAATTCAATGCACATTAAACCGCGCTAGCTTTCAGCCAACTTTCTCTTTCTCTATTCAAATACCAATGTATCCCTATGGGAGCCTATTGATTTGAATAGAAGTTGTACCAGAAGTCAGATCAAGATGATCCGACTTGCAGTGCTGAGAATCTTGAAGGGGAACCCAGCGGAAATTAAAATTTTTTTTTTGCATGAGGTTCCCCCCCCAAGACGATACCAGGCCCTTTGGTCTGGTATGGATCTTAAGGGGAACCCCCCACACCGAAAAAAAAATGGTGTGGGGGTCCCCCCACGATCCATACCAGACCCTTATCTGAACATGCAGCCCGGCCGGTCAGGGAAGGGGGTGGGGACGAGTGAGCGCCCCCCCTCCCGAGCTGTACCAGGCCGCATGCCCTCAACATGCGGGGGTGGGTGCTTTGGGGAAGGGGGGCACCCTGCGGCCCCCCCACCACAAAGCACCTTGTCCCCATGTTGATGGGTACAAGGGCCTCTTCCCAACAACCCTGGCCATTGGTTGTTGGGGTCTGCGGGCAAGGGGCTTATCGGAATCCAGAAGACTTCTGGTACGACTTCTATTCAAATTAATGGGTTCCCATAGGGAACCATTGGTTTTAAATAGAGACAGGAATGCCGGGCGAGGCTTAATATAGCGTTTTTACATCTCTAACACTGGAGCCTCAGAACGCACTGGTCCTGGTTTTTTCTTACAGCTCAAAAACGCCTAGGTGGGCAGCCATAGACTAACAGGCATTTTTAAGCTGCAAAAAGCTCAAAAAAGCAGCTGTAAAAATGTCTGTGCACATGAGGCCTGACAATAAATCCTATCTATCTATCTATCTATCTATCTATCTATCTATCTATCTATCTATCTATCTATCTATCTATCTATCTGACTATCTATCTATCTATAGACATCGCTGATCAGAGTGTTCTGGCAGGAGGAGGGGGGTCATCCCCCTGTCAGAACACAACACTTCAGTGGGGGGGGGGGGGGGGGGGTGGCTGGACTAACCTTGCATAATTAGTACAGTGTCTCCGACTAAAGCTGACAGTTATTTTGTGCAACCCAGAGGGTTAGTGTGTACCCAGCTTAACCCCAGGGGTTATGGAGTGTGGAGAACAAAGGAGCAGCAGCCAGCTCAGGAACAGGAGCAGTGGTGGGTGGTGACAGAGATACCATAGGTAGGAGTGGCTTAGTACATGGTGTGGACCACCAAGCAGCTAGATTTCTATGTTAGGTCCCACTGCAGATGGAACCTTTCTAGGGTCTGAAGCAGGGGTCAGCAACCGTTTTTCACTGAAGGACTGGATTCAATGTATGTGAGTGCACGAAGGACTGCATTCACCCGCTAATGAAGATACTAATCATCCTAACATAGTAATAATAACAGTACAGGTTTACCTCACTTTAAGGTGCTTCACTAATACAAAGCCAGTTCACCCTGAGGGAGCATGTGGCTGGGGATTCAGATTTTACTGCCCCCTCCCCCATTATGACACCCAAGGGTGGCTATCGCCAGCCAGCATGGTCTGGAGATGGAGTTCCTGCTCCTAAGAAAATGGGGCTCCAGCCCTTAGGGGAGATGGGGTCCCAGTCCCCAGGGGAGAAGGGGTCCCTGTCCCCAGGTGAGAGGGATCCCTGTCCCCAGGGTAGAAGGGGTCCCTGCCCCCAGGTGAAAAGGGGTCCCTGTCCCCAGGTGAAAAGGGGTCCCTGTCCCCAGGGGTGATGGGGTCCCTGTCCCTGGGTGAGAGGGGTCCTTGTCCCCAGGTGAGAGGGGTCCTTGTCCCCAGATGAGAGGGGTCCCTGTCCCCAGATGATAAGGGGTCCCTGTCCCCAGGTGATAAGGGGTCCCTGTCCCCAGGTGTTAGGGTTCCTTGTCCCCAGGTGAGAGAGGTCCCTGTCCCCAGGTGTTAGGGGTCCCTGTCCCCAGATGAGAGGGGTCTTTGTCCCCAGGTGAGAGGGGTCTTTGTCCCCAGGTGAGAAGGGGTCCCTGTGCCCAGGGGAGAAGAGGTCCCTGGGGTCCTTGTCCCCAATGCGGTCCCTCCCTATTGCAGTGTCCTCTGTATCCCTTTAACAGTGTCCTCTGTCCCCTTTCACATCACCCCTATAGTTTCCTCTGCCTCCCTTCCCCCATAGCAAGTTTCCTGTGCCCCCAAAGCATTGTCCTCTGTTCCTGAATCCCCCCCCCCCCCCACTGTAGTGTCCTCTGAACCCCTGCACTCCACACACACACACAAAAACACACTGTGTAGTTAGAACTCTCCTACCTTACACAGGTGTACAGCAGAGCAGAGACCGGCATCACAGGTCTTAATGGGGGGTTGGAAATGCTGAAGTTAAATTTTCACATGAACAGGCTGGTGATTGGTTGCCAGGATTGCCTGGCAACCAATCACCTGCAGTTTAACTGCTTCAGCCCCAGAAGATTTTACCCCCTTCCTGACCGGAGCACTTTTTGCGATTCGGCACTGTGTCACTTTAAATGACAATTGTGCGATGGTGGTTGTGCGATGTTGCACTTAAACAAAATTGATGTCCTTTTTCCCCACAAATAGAGCTTTCTTTTGGTGGTATTTGATCACGATTGATCTGTGTTTATTTTTTGCACTATAAACAAAAAAGAGCAACAATTTTGAGAAAAAAGCTATATTTTTTACTTTTTGCTATAATAAATATCCCCCGAAAATATATAAAAAAAAAATGTTTTCCTCAGTTTAAGCCGATATGTATTCTTCTACATATTTTTGGTAAAAGAAAATCACAATAAGCAAATATTGATTGGTTTGCGCAAAAGTTATAGCCTCTACAAAATAGGGGATAGTTTTATGGCATTTTTATTATTATTTTTTTTTTACTAGTAATGGCTGCAATCTGCGATTTTTATCATGACTGCAACATTATGGTGGACACATCGGACACTTGACACTATTTTGGGACCATTGTCATTTGTACAGTGATCAGTGTTATAAAAATGCACTGATTACTGTGTAAATGACACTGGCAGTGAAAGGGTTAACCACTAGAGGGCGATGAAGGGGTTAAGTGTGTCCTAGGGAGTGATTCTAACTGTGGGAGGGATGGACTTCCACTCACATGACAGCGATCACTGCTCCCGATGACAGGGGGCAGTTATCTCTGTCATGTTACAAGGCAGAATGGGGAAATGCCTTGTTTACATAGGCACTTCCCCGTTCTGCATATCTGTGACACGATCACCGGGAGACTGGCGGACTCAATGTCCTGCGGGCCGGGTTACCCTGTGCGCGGACGGACGCACGCACACCCGCCAGCCCCGCCAGTAAATGGGATGTGCAGGTACATCCATTTGCCCACTGCTACCATTGTGCTGATCTATATCGGCGTGCATTGGTCGGAAAGTGGTTAATGTAAAAAGTTAACTCCAGCAGTTCCCTCCCCTATCCATCCCTGTGATACTGGCCACTCACAACTGTCCAATAAAGAGGACTGCGGCGAAAAGCTCCGCAGGCCGGGTGCCCGTGAATTAATCATGGGCACTGACGGGGCCAAACATTTAGCAGTGGGGGGCCGCGGGTTGCCGACCCCTGGTCTAAAGTCATGTTTGTGCAAAGTCTTGCAAAGTAAGTGCAGTGGCTCCCTTCTTTGCCTTTGGGCTGAATACAATGAAGTGTAAAGTGAGAAGAGCCGGTGGAAGAAAAACAGTTCAACGCTATTTCCCTCAAAATGACACTGTAATCGACGCTGGGAAAGTAGTTACTGACAAGTAAAAAGGTTGTGGTGCTAACCCACATGTGAAACAATACAATTCTATCAGAATGCAGTTCCTCCATGCTAACAAACCTATCGTCATGTCAGGAATAGAGGGGCTGTTATGGAGAACATTAGCAAGATTGTAAATAATAATAATAATAATAGTAATAATAATAATACAATAATAATAGAAACACAAAGTAATCCCTGAGTGGTAAGGCTGCACTAATAGAACAATTAACAATTCGAGATTCAGATTCTTTGTTGGCTGACTCTGGCGCACCATGACTTGTTGTTTTCCTTTTTCCTCCAGTGAATAGGAAAGAAAAAGGATAAAACAACCTGACATTTCAGTTTTTGTTGTGAATAGTTTTTTTCTATTTTTTTCTGCAATAGGTGTTGTTTATTTCTGCCGCAGTATACCATTTCATGCCTGAGGGACCTGCAGAGTGTAGAGGCTCCGATTATCTATAAATCATTAAACACTTGACCAAAACGACCAGGCGACATATTTTATTTGGAGTTGAATGGCCATAGCAGCTTTTTATTACAAACCATTAAATACAACATTCACAAGAAAACAAGTTTAATGCATATAATACAGTCGATGCATAACAAATAAATGAATCTCAGCTTATGCCCGGTCTAAAGTCTTTGAAGGCCTATATACTCACGATTAATTGGTTGTATCTGTCACCCAAACAATGGC
This sequence comes from Lithobates pipiens, assembly GCF_037356315.1. Taxonomy (NCBI): domain Eukaryota; kingdom Metazoa; phylum Chordata; class Amphibia; order Anura; family Ranidae; genus Lithobates; species Lithobates pipiens. The sequence goes on along the minus strand of NW_027507755.1, from coordinate 6,781,271 downwards.
CCTCAGCCGCAAATATAGTGGCTCAGGGACAATTAGCCACTTATGTACTACCAGATACAACCTAATTAATAACCCAATGTTACCACTGTATTGTTAGGAAAAGACACCCATACTTGCCAAAGGGGGCAGTACAAGATATTAACTCTGCAGGGTGCCCAAACTTTTGCAGACACCATTTTTTTGTTTTCTGTCATTTTGAAAGTGTAAATGGTGGAAATAAAATCTAACTTTTTTTGACATATTATAAGAATGTCTAATCTGTAATTTGATGCCATTTGGAGATTTTTCCATCTTTCCTTGGCTTCGTTATGCACATTAATACACATTTTTACCTGGGGTGCCCAAACTTTCGATCCCCACTGTATTTAACCAGCACCTGCTTCAAAGAACCAATAGACCCCCTGCTACAGCACATGAGCTTGACACCTTTCGCACGTGTTGCCCCCCAAACCGGAAGACCCGCTGAAAACCCTCCTGCACAAAACTTGCTACCTCCTAGCTCACCTTTATTCTGGCTTTGTTGAGCTTTTCAACAGAGCGAGCCATAAGCCACGCAGACCTGGCAACTATTTTGTACCACACAATTTAGTTCAACCCAACAGATAAAGTAATATGAAGAACAGTTGTCTGCACTACAACCAGTGGACAATGGGCATTTCCTGAACACTGCCCTAAACTGGAATCGAGACATTGCTTTCCCTATAAAGAAAACTCCCGGAAGATTTGCCCAAAACCATGAAAAAAAAACCACAACCTGGACAGGGCAAACTGGAAAAGAGGGAACCCCACAATTAAATCCAAGAACCCCTCCCCGACTGATCAGTGTTAGATTTTCTTAACAGAATACCCAAGTAGTGACCCATAACCACACATCCTGTATGTTACGGCTTACCAATTTCCCCACCCGAAAAGGCCCCCTCAAAAAAAAAAAGAAAAAAAAAAGGTCAGTACAAAGATGGCCCAGAACAAGATAACCCCATAGGCGGAAAAAACACGTGTACATAATTGTCCGTACGAAGACACCCCCATCCTCATTAATCAGATTGTTCCATTCCTGACACATTCCTGACACAACAAGCAAAATTTAACTTGCCCAAGAGAGATTGCAAGCATAAAGTTACTTTTTTTTTTTCCTTGCCGGTGGCAGAATCCGTCCCCTTCAGATCTTCAAGTTTGTCCAAAGGCAAACGACATTCAATCGCCCCGGTGCCAATGGCAATACCCAGAAGCCACAACTCAGTGGCCAGGCCCTCTGTCTTGTTAGGGGCCAATGGCTCAGCAAAAAACTGGAAAAAATGATGAATCATGGCCAAAAGTGAGGCATAGATAGTACTTCCAGCAGGTCCTATGCACAAGAAATCATCTAAGTCATGAATGACTGATTTAGGCCGAAAGCATCTCAAACCGCCCATTCCTAAAAGTAACTAAACATTTCAAACAGCAAACAAGAAATGGCACAGACTATTGGTAAACATCTAGCAACAAAATTCTGCTCTTTCCATCTGTACCCCAGTAGATGACAACAACTAGGAAGTACCGGCAACCAACAACGTACCCTTACTATACCTAGGAACCCACGACACTGCCATATCAAAAGATGTAGGACACCAAGCAAAGCTCCGGATCAATGGCATCATTCACTGAACCCCCTTTAGGATGCGATAAGTGATGAATGAGATGTAACTTATTCAGTTATTTTTTGGGGATTAATACCCAAAGGGGAAATACTGGTGGTGAATCAATAGGGGGCTAGTCATGCTACCCAAAGCAACTACTTTGAAAAGTTTTCCTGAAAACGACCACTGGAAGTAAATGAGATGACTGCAAGCTATCAGACATAGGAGGAACAACCAGCAACTGGCAGGGTATCAGAAAAACCCTACGAGAAACCCAGCTGCAACACACAAGCTGCATTCCTGTTAGAATAACGCTTTAGGAAAGGCGCCATCTTTTCTACCTTCACTTCCCTCTTTCCAGCGTCACCTCCTTTTCCTTTTCCATGCTTGAAGCATCTGGACCACACATGAGACCCTCCACACCCTGAATAGTCATGATGGAAACTTGCAAGGTCCAGCATTGAATTGCCAACATATCCCCCTACAATTTGTGGCCGGTTGTGAAAAAGCTGCTGCACCCTCGGCCCCACCGTGAAAGGGAGGAACCGAACTCTGTGGAGACGACATCAGTTTCATCCAGAGATAGACATTTTTGTGGTCCTACCTTAAAGAGGGCTGGACTGCCTTGCGCTGACAAAATTGCTCGTCATAGCGAAACCAAGCAACATGACTATAGACTTGCTGGGCTTCGCAGATAGAGTCCAGATAGCAAAATATAAAGGGGGAGCAATTCTCAGGGGCCTTTTCCCCAATGACACTAGCTAAAATTGCACACGCCTGCAACCAGTTTGAGAATGTATGGGTAATCAACCAATACCACCGTTTTCTTCCTCCTTCTTACATCCATCTGGTCCAACTGTAAAGTTAAATTTCTCCAATGGCAACAAAGAAATACATAATGGGAAAAGCTCCCCTGAGTGGGGTTTTTAGGCAGCAATTAAAGAAAGAAAATTGGATAAGCAATGTATAGAAAAATCTGTATTTATTAAGATAAAATCACTTCATAACATGATAATTAAAACATGAGCTCCAGTGAGAAATTGATAATAAAAAAGAAGAAAACAGATACAATATGGCAGTCAATAATGGCAGACATTTATTGTATAATGCTCTTATGAAATTATTGATTGCCATATTGTATCTGTTTTCTTCTTTTTTATTATCAATTTCTCACTGGAGCTCATGTTTTAATTATGAATACAAATTTTTCTATACATTGCTTATCCAAGTTTTTTCTTTAATTGCTGCCTAAAAACCCCACTCAGGGGAGCTTTTCCCATTTTGTATATTGTGGGGGTGAGCATCGCTCTCTAACCCTTCAGGTATGTGTCCTTTCTTTGCTCCAAAGAAATACATTTCCACATACTCACCCTTCCATATACCCTTCACTTTCAGTTTTAGATGCGCACCCAAAAGCCCTTCAAAACACACATACACATCGCATTTTTGCGGCATTTGCCAGATATAAACAGCGACTCCTTTGTCAGCCGCTTTGTTTCCGAAGCCTTACCGGCTGTAGTTACTGCAGACGCTGCCAGCCATTGACCAGAGTAATCCGACAGTCCCACACCTGATCCCTGCTGAGCTTCAACGAAGCCCCCCGGAGCCCCCTTGAATAGATTGAATAAGAACAAGAAAAAGGACATGAAACAAAAGGCTCACCTGGCTGCTTCTGTCCCTCAGGACATCCAGCAGAGACGGATCCCCGTGCAGTGCACGGGAGTTCAACATCTTCAGAGCCACAGAGTACCCCTTTAGACTGACTCTGTTCACGTTGTTGCTCTCTCCTCTCAGCAGGTTCCAGGGTGCAGTTGCCGGTCCTAGAGTCCGGTGGGCACTGGCTGATGATGCCAGCCATTGTTGCCACACTGGAACCCCGGGCGCTCCCTTTCCTACTCCCATGCTGGGCTCTGTGAGGAGTGGAGAAAGCATCACCAGCCGACACCTGGCTCCTTCCATCCACGTTTCACGATCTGCAATACCTGGACACAGGGAAAAGCTGCCACCTGTGTCTTCTGTCGCTGGGGGCCCTGGCCACTCCCACGCCGGGCCGAACTAGACATAGGCAGGGAGCTTGTATAGCCAGCTGTACCATTCATACTGTGAAGGTGTGAGGGCAGGGGGGAGGATGCCAGATGAAAACACTCCCGCCCTGGGTTCACCGTAGACGAGGGTTCCTACCGACTCGCACAGAAGGAGAAGCAGGCATGTGCTTGGCTGGTGGGGTCAGAGGGTCCTTTGAGGGGCTCTGAGACTCAAGAATGAAGTGCTCAGAAGGTCTAGACCTCCTAGCACGTGGGCAACCAAAAGAGGGTCTAGGAAAGACCTGCACGGGCTCCTGCAATAAGTCTGCTAGTTTTTCTTGTAGCCGCTCAGGGCCTCTTCTCACAGCCGCAGCTCTAAGCTGGAACAGCATGTTGTCCAAGTCACCAACCTTTTGTTCTGCCTACAGGTGAAGTCCAAGAACAAAGGAAAAAACTGTCTGATGCTGGGATGAGCTCTGACTGAGCTGTGACACGATCCCCCTGTTAGCAGAGTATTGAAATCATGCTGGAAGTTTGTTTGCAGTAATATGGCTTATCAATGCTTATCAATGCATGTCTTTACAGAATGGAAAAACACGAACACAGGAACACGGAGTATGCAAGTACATAGAAAGAGGATAGACAAACATCCTGTTATATCATAGATAACATAAATATACACTATAATACTATAGCGCCACCTCCTGCTTAGACAGGCATAATGCATATGCAGTATATAGTCAGTTTATAAACAACCTTTCTGTTGTACTTTTCCAACACCCCCCTCCTCTCTACCCTCTGCCTTGAACTCTTCAATCTGCTAAGCAGACCGCAGCCTATTCTGCAGGCCCCAGTCATGCTGACCCTCCTAGTTTCACTCCGCTCCAGGCCATGTACTTTCTTTTCTCTTGCTCTTGCTTTCAGAAATGTGATCTTTACTTTTGATACGTTTTCCGTGTTCTTTCATGCTTACACAATGCTTTTCTTTTTTTTCACTTGTCTGGGCAGGCAATAACACCGCTCGGTTTTGTGTTCTGGCAGAATATCCTCAGCAGAAACATGACAAAGCTGGTGCTTTTTAAATGTTTTTATGCTCATAGTACAGCTAGCTCAGTGTAACTCTTTATAGTAATACTTTCTTCTTTTTCACTACCAGTGCTTGGTGCTGGCATAGCTAACAGTTACAGCCAGACCAGACTATGAAAATGGAGATTTATAGAGAAAAGTCTATATGATTGTTCATCTATTTCTGTGAGTTTGATTGGATATTAAAGTGTTTGTTGCCCCAGCATTTCAAATTCCTGATTCGTGCCTGCTGTGCCATGTACTTGTATGAAAAAGTATCCCTGTGTGCCTTTATGTAAAGTCTCTGGTATTCCTGCCAGTCCATAGTAGAAGAAATATCCGGTAACCCAAGAGCTTCTTCTTGCAAAGTTTATTAAGCACAACAGCAATGTACAATCCACATAATTCTAACGCGTTTTGGCCAAAGCCTTCCTAATAGGCTATGAGGAAGGTTTTGGCTGAAATACTTTATTATTATATGGAATGTACATTGCCGTTCTGCTTACTAAACTTTGCAAGAGGATGCTCTTGGGTTGCCCGCTGTTTCTTCTACTATGGATTCACAGTGAACTACACAGCTAGTGCACCAACTCCGCTCATCAATTTTCATATAGCAGTAGAGCATGGGTGAGTTTTTATTTTTATTTCTGCCAGTCCCTCTGCTTTCCTGTTAAAAACTGGCCATACTAAGCAGGAGAACACACCTTGTGCTGGGAACTCAGGCTGCTCTCCTCCAATGATCAGACTTGTCCTGACACCCCTACCCCCTCCTGCACAGCCATTAGCTGTTAAGATCAGTGTACTGTTGCTTCTCCTCCCCCAGCTCTTATGGAGCTGAGAACAGAGGGAACCCAGGGGAAGTGATAAAAAAAGGGGAAAAAAAGTGTTTATAATATGTTTTTATATCTATACACCAGGGGTCTCAAACTATTATGAGTCGACATTAGAAACTCTGGACATACAATTTCTTCAGCGACTGTTACGAAACAACAAGTCCCATCATGCCTCTGCCTGTGGGCAGTGCCGGGACAAGATCATCTAGTGCCGAGGGCGAACATGTCAACCTGCACCCCCCAAGATGAATGAGCATTATGTGTCAGCAAAAATCCCCAAAGCATAAATTCCCCCTCCTCCCAGTACAAATCTACCCCCAAAATCGCCCCAGCACAAATCTTCTTCCCCCCGTCACCCCTCCCGACACAAACCCCCCCTAAATCACTCTTTGCCTTTCACTTTCATTTTAAACTGAATGGGTGGGTGGTTTTCCAAGGTGATCATTTACAATCACTTTAAGGCTCAGAAGTGAAGAAATTGTTACATGTATTATTATTATTTGTTATGTTATATTATTATATTATATATTTACACCCAGCTCCATACATAACTGTCAGAAGTCTAAACTCTATCCCAGCTATGCAGAATAACAGCAAAAAATGGCCATAGTTGGGGCCCATTCACACCTCATTGCCACGCGCCACATGTATTGAGACTCAACGATTTGTACTGCGTTAGGAAGTCCTTAAAAAATAAATGGCCTGTAAAGCACCTCAAAATGCAAGAATTTAGGGCACGTTGGGCAGTGGGTTATGATTAAGTGCCCATTGGCGTGAAATGCGTCAACACTAGCTCTTCACCCTGTGTTTTGTTTCTATGGACATTTTTTGCATTTTGAAATAAACTTTTGGATCTTATGAACACCGGTGTGTGGTCCCTTGATCTTCATGTCTGGCACATTGGGCATTGTGGTGGGGCTGCTCTGCATTGCAACACAGGTGAATTCTGGTGGTGTATTAGGCTCCCAGTTAAAATGAATAGCACAAAATAAACCCATGCACACATGCTGCCATATGTTAGGCCCCTTAGAGGTACGATGGATCGCTCATGCTTTTTTACGCATTTCTGCGCATCATGTTTAGGGCCAACCATTAATTTCACTGTGATCCACAGAACATTGGTGTGCAGCTCAGGCTTGTGTAGTGATTAGGGGACCAATGTGGATGGTGTATGTGCCCGCTGCAGTGGGAGTGCCGGTGAGGGAGTGTAGCTCATCCCAGCTCCTGTGACCACTGGAGAGAGGAAGGAATCCCAGATGACAAGACAGCCTCAGCCTGGGCTCCCGCCAGGCTACGTACCCAACACATTTCGCTTAGCCCCCTAGAGCTTAGTCATGGGAAATCCCCATGACTAAGCTCTGAGCAGAGTGAAATGCATTGGAGGAACACTGAAGAAATAGCTGCACTCCAAGATCCTTCAAACAGGTGCGCTAATTCATTCAGGTGAATAAGCACACCTGTCAGTGTGTGAAACGCGTCTACCATTTAAACTGTCTGTAACACTTGAGATGTTCGTTATTAAATAAGAAATTTGATGGATCTTGGAATGCAGCCATTTCTTCAGTGTTGACCGTATGTGGAGGCGAGCCGAGGAGGGCACCTGTGATATCATTAGGCTTCCTGTCTCACCTGGAGCAGCGAGTTCTTTTGTTTGGATAAATGCATTGAAGGCATGGCCTGGTTGGAGCCCAGGCTGAGGTTGTCTTGTCCACCATCGCACCACACACATGGATTCCTTCCTTCCCTTCTCCATTAATTTCATTGTACTGCCTTATGCAAGAGAAAAGCATACAAAAAAAGTGCTAGTGCTATTTGAACCGCTTGACGACCAGCCGCTGTCATTATACTGCGGCAGGTTGGCACAGCTGCGTGAATTGGCCGCTTTGAGAGTGATAGGGTGCGCGACGCCGGAGCCAATGCACATGGCCGGCGGCCGTGATGTCTGCCGGAGACTCGTGATCACTCCACAGAAAGCCAGAATGGGGATCTGTGTATGTAAACAAACAGATCCCCATTCTGACAAGGGAGTAGAGAGATCTGTTGTTCCTATGGATCAGGAACAGCGATCTTTCTCCTCCTCCAATCAATACACTGCCCTCCCCCACAGTTAGAAACACATCCCTAGGGAACACTTAACCCCTTGATCGCCCCCTAGTGTTAACCCCTTCCCTGCCAGTGACATTTATACAGTAATCAGTGGCTATTTTTAGCTCTGATCGCTGTATAAATGTCACTGGTCCCAAAAAAGTGTCAAAAGTGTCCAATCTGTACGCCACAATGTTGCAGTCCCACTAAAAATAGATCACCCCCATTACTAGTAAAAAAAATAAAAATAAAAAATCTACCATTAAATCTATCCCCTATTTTGTAGACGCTAGAACTTTTGTGCAAAACAATCAATATACGCTAATTGCGATTTTTTTTTTTACCAAAAATATGTAGAAGAATACATATTGGCCTAAACTGATGAAGAATTTTTTTTTGGGATATTTATTATAACAAAAAAGTTAAAAATATTTTTTTTTTCAAAAATGATGCTTTTTTTGTGTTTATAGTGCAAAAAATAAAAACCACAGAGGTGATCAAATACAACCGAAAGAAAGTTTTATTTGTGGGGAGAAAAGGACATGCATTTTTGTTTGGGTACAACGTCGCACGACCGCACAGTTGTCAGTTAAAGCGGCGCAGTGCCGTATCGCAAAAAAATGGCCTGGTCTTTAAGAGGGCAAATCCTTCCGGTCCTTAAGTGGTTAAAAAATTGGCTGCCTCAAACTGCATGGTGCCGAGGTAGCGTGTTGTGGCGCTCAAGGGTGCATATATCTGTAAGATGCGGGGGTGGGGGTTGCCATTATGATTTAATGGCATTGCCGTGCAACTGCAGAGGAGCAGAGTTTTTATTTTTTGCTGTAATAAAGCTCATATTCCTGCAATGCCCTGGAGTGAACAAAGCTTTACTGCAACACAATGATGTAAACAAGCTATTAGGGCTTTAAAGGATATGGAGCTTGTAAATGTCTGAAGGCCATTGGTCGATTCTTCTTTTCTTTTCTTCTACTTTTACAAACATTTCTTACCAAATAAGTTTCTATGGCTGTAGCAATCAGTGTTCAGCACTGGACAGCTCCTATGGAAGTCTTTATCTTTCGAATCAATTTATTCCCACTTCATCTGAAAATGACACTGCGGGAGCCGCTCTCAGCCGCTACACTGATTTAAAACTGCAGACTTTTGACAGTTTTATAGCTCCGGCTATAAGCTGTAATGGTAAGCTGGGGTTTAAGGCTATATCAAAGAACCAAATTCATCATCTGATTGTGCTACAAAAGGCTTTAAAAAGGCATTGTGGTCACATTGGACATCCCAATTATGTCTCACTGACAGCAATGCTTTTTCCTGTAAATATCTAGCAGCCATCTTTAACCTATAGCTGACCAGCCGCCATCGTTATATTGCGTCAGGTTGTCTCTCCTGGGCAAATCGGAGTAGCTGTACGACAGCCCTTTAAATAACCTTAGCAGGTGCGTGTGCGCTGCCGGAGGGGTGCACCTGCCCCCCGCCACGTAACGTAGGAGCTGATTGCACGTGCCCGCGATCTCTCCTGAGAGAGAGAGAGAACAGAGGATCTGTCAATGTAAACAGACAGATCCCCGTTCTGTCAGGGAGAGGAGAGAGATCTGCTGTTTCTAGTGATTAGGATTACTCCCAGTCTTTACACTGCCCCCACAGTTAGAAACACCTCTCTAGGACACACTTAACCCCGTGATTGCCCCCTAGCATTAAAGTGGTTGTAAACCCTTACAACACACTTTGACCTACAGGTAAGCCTAGATTAAGGCTTACCTGTAGGTCCAAGAAATATCTCCTAAACCTACACGGTTTAGGAGATATTTGCCGAAAGACAGGCACCGCATGGAGACAGCGGCGCACAGGCGCACTGAGCGCGACACGGTCAACGACGAAGATGCCACGCGTGGCTGCTCCCGTGCGCATACGCGGGAGTGACGTCATCGCGGCTTCGCCGAATGACAGCGGTGCAGCAGCGAGACCCACCGAAAAGATGGATGCGCCGGACTACAGGGGACAGCGGTGACTTCGCTGGCTCCTGTGTCAGGTAAGTGACACATAATGGACTACTATGCGATGCATAGTAATCCATTATGCTTTGCCTTTGCAGGGAATGAAAGAGGAAGTAAACTCATCAGGGTTTACTTCCTCTTTAACTCCTTCCCTGCCAGTGACATTTATACAGTAATCAGTGGCTATTTTTATCTCTGATTGCTATATAAATGTCACTGGTCCCAAAAATGTGTCAAAAGAGGCTGCCGCAATGTCACAGTCCCGCTAAATGTTGCAGATCACTGCCATTACTAATACAAAATATATAATAATGTAGCGCAATGTAGCGCACTGCTAGTGTAGTTCATTACAGTACAGCTGGTTTCAACCCCCGCTTCTTCCACCCCGCTGTAGTAATCACCGACACAGTTCAATAGTTGAAACAATTGCTGCAATCTGCGTTGTGTGGATCATGTAGAAAAGTATACGTTGCCTCCTTGATTGTGCTGCATGAGTAGATAGACCGTTTCCCTTTAACAAACTGGCCAATGCCCTTCTGAAAGACATCTGGTACTGATGAAATGCTGGAAGCCCCAGGCCTCACCTGCCTCTCACCCCCTGCCATTTCTTCCCAGGCCAGCTCAGGAAAGTCCAGGCGACTCAAGTTATTTAGCAGCTACTTCCAGCTTCTTGAATGGTTAACCTTCCAGCTCTGGGGTCTCTGAACCCCCAAGCTTTCCATTTGAGTTCCTTGGCTTTCCAGGGCTGGGGTTTCTGCACCCCTCAGGCCTTCCAGCCCTGCTCCTGTGGGTTACATTTTGCATTCTTTCTGGATCTTCTCTAGTCCCATCTCCCCCCAGGAAGCATGTGACCTCAGTATATATGTCTGTCCCGCCCCTGCCCATACAAATTAATTATTGGGTCAGGGCCATATACACTGCCTGCTCTTCAGTCCCTGCCCCGCCCTCCTTCCAGAACATTATCCTGGATAAGCAATGGGAGGTCTTCCAGGTTGAAGAACAGGTGGTCACTCCCCCCCTCTATTCTACTGCTCCTCCCAGACCCAGATCAACCCACCAGGCCTAAACAAGAAACAGGCACTGGCAATTTCTCCTAACATTAACCTATTAGCACCCACTTAAAGGTGGTGGGCGCTACAATAATAAAAATGCCATTAAATCTACCGGTATTCCCTATTTTGTGGACGCTATAACTTTTGTGCAAACCAATCAATATATGCTTATTGAGATTTTTTTATTTTTTTTATCAAGAATATGTATAAGAATACATATTGGCCTAAAGTGATCAATACATTTGCTTTTAAATATAAAAATTGGGGATTTTTATTATAGCAAAAGTAAAAAAAATATTGTTTTTCTTTTTCAAAATTGTCACTCTTTTTTTGTTTACATCGCAAAAAAATAAAAAGCAGAGGTGATCAAATAGCACCAAGAGAAAGCTCTATTTGCGGATAAAATAAGGACATCAATTTAGTTTGGGTACAGCATCGCACGACCGCACAATTGTCCGTTAAAGCAACGCAGTGCAGTATCGCAAAAAATGGCCTGGTCAGTAAGGGGGAAAATCCTTCTGGGGTTGAAGTGGTTAATGAGGGCAGAGTCAGAAGTTAATGATCATCACTACCATTCTCCACACATAGGGAGAATGTAATGTAGCAGGTAGTAGAGATTATTCACCAATAGTAGTACAATGCTTCAGATTGTGTGATCAATTACTAGTACGTGCTGACAATTATCTGCAGAGTTATAATGATGATCACTATAGCAGAAAATGCCCTTGTGCTCCCAGCTTATTTCTGAAATTTGGCTGATAGGTAGCAGCAATATAAAATTATACTGCATTAGGGTGTCACTGGGAAGTTTCGGACCAATTAGTTTCTATATATAATATATATTTTTTCCTTTTCCTTTTGCATTATGTATTCTAAAAGCACTTTTAGACCCAAAGACCCATATCAAAAAATTAATATATTGCAGTTTGTCAATCCTTAGATGTGGTGGCTGCATTAGTTTTATTTATTTTTTCTTTAGTCTTTTTCCCTCTGTTTTCACTTGGTGATCTAGGCAGTAACAAGCCTCTTGTATTAGAGTGTCTCCCCTCTGGGTGAAGGAGCAACAGAGGCACCTTTGTACAGCAGTACTGGGTAGTGTAAGGGCTAGTGACACACTTGACTACATTTATAACGCCTAACAATCGCTCCTATAGCGTTAGTATGGGGGTAAGACTAGCGTCAATGAGCTTTAGCGTTAGACTGATGTTTTACAAATGTTAACGACGAGTTAACCACTTCAGCCCCGGAAGGATTTACCCCTTCCCGACCAGAGCATTTATTGCGATTCGGCACTGCATCGCTTTAACTGACAATTGCGCGGTCGTGCGACGCTGTACCCAAACAAAATTGACATACCTTTTTTCCCCACAAAAAGAGCTTTCTTTTGGTGTTATTTGATCACCTCTGCGGTTTTTATTTTTTGTGCTATAAACAAAAGAAAAACGACAATTTTGAAAAAAAAGCAATATTTTTTTTCTTTTTGCTATAATAAATATCCCCCAAAAAATATATAAATGCAGTGTCGGCTCCTGAAGAGCATGCGCTATGTGTTTTTTTCTATTTAAAATTCCTAAACCACAGTTGGGTTTTAGGGTCAATTATACCACATTATGGTTTCAGTACCAGTCTAGCTGGATTGCACTGTGTTCTGCTTGGCCACAGGTGGGGCTGTCACCACTGGAAAGTGTGAGAACGCAGTTTAGCTAGGCGCATTGAGTGCCATTCTCTCTCGGAACCAGCCCAGTGGGAGTGTCATATTGCTGTGCATTCTGGGAGAGGGTACTTAAGGTACTGACATCACATGCTTCTGGGTTCCGGTCCAGAAGATCTTTCTGTCTGTTTGGTTCTGGTCCTCCGGGCCAGCCCCCATGGCCCTCATGGCCTGGGGTGCAGATCCATCCAATTCTGAGTCTCGGGGCTGGCTAGCCCGAGGCAAAGTAACTGGAAGGAAGACTCAAAGGTGGTCCAGTGCCGTCCCATCTGTGGAGAGGCCCAGCAACTGGACAAGCAATCAGGGGAGGACTCTTCGGGAGAAGGCCATGCTGAAGGCTGGCTTCTCAGAAAGAGCCTGGAGGCTAATTTGAGAGATACCAAGCGAATCTACATTCATACGTACGGTACCGGACCAGCTGCGAGATACTGGTACCGTATGATAGCACTCTAAATTTATCTACATCCTTTAGTTATATTCAAGTCTGTGGCAGAGACTTTATTCACAAGTGTTCTACATCCAAGTCTGTGGCAGAGACTTTGTTCAAGTGTTCTATATGAAAATCTGTGACAGAGGCTTTGCTTTACTCAAACACTCTATCGGCTGCTAGGCCTAGTGAGAGGAGGTCTATTCAGGAGCTGTGAGAATCCAGTTGTGAGCGATAATTCTCTGGATTTCTATAGTGAGAGACTTCCTATCTCGTGTAGTCCTAAGAGTACCTGAACTTCCTACCTAACCCTCTACCCTTCTTTGAGAGACTGTTCTGTCTACTTGTTGCTAAATAAATATCCCAAAAGTTGATCCAGTGTCAGTTTCTGCAATTCTTTGGGCTATCTACCTCGAGAAACCCCTAGACGGACAGGAGGTCAAGAAGGTAACGGTAAGCCCAACAAAACCAGCCGCTCCTTCGGGGGTCACTGCTACATAAAAAAACAAATTTCTTCCACAGTTTAGGTCGATATGTATTCTTCTATATGTTTTTGGTAAAAAAAAATAACAATAAGCGTACATTGATTGGTTTGCGCAAAAGTTAAAGCGTCTACAAAATAAGGGATAGATGTATGCCATTTTTATTATAATTTTTTTTTTACTAGTAATGGCGGCAATCTGTGATTTTTATTGTGACTGCGACATTGCAGCGGACAGATTGGACACTTTTGACACTATTTTGGGACCAGTGACATTTATACAGCAATCAGAGATATAAATAGCCACTGATTACTTTAGACATTTCACTGGCAGGAAAGGGGTTAACACTAGGGGGCGATCAAGGGGTTAAGTGTGTTCCCTTAGTGTGTTCTAACCTTGGGGGGGTTCACTACAACATGACAGAGATCACTGCTCCCAATGACAGGGAGCAATAGATCCCTGTCATGTTGCTAGGCAGAACAGGGAAATGGCTTGTTTACATAGGCATCTCCCCATTCTGCCATTCTTCACCACAATAGTAGGCCGCCGGCGAACATCGAATTTGTTGGCCGCCGGTGATCGCACGTGCCCACTATGTGGGAATTTCAAAGGGATGTACGGGTATGCCCTTTTGCCTGCCCGTGCCATTCTGCCGATGTAAATCGGCATGTGGCGGTTGGCATGTAAATAAAAATGCTCTCCAAACACCCTATGTGCAGCTGTGAAGCGTTTGATGAGCGTTAAGGCACGTTAAAACTGCTCCCCAACTGCGGACAATTCGCTGGACTTTCCAGCGGAGGTCCGCCGGACTTTCCGAATGAGCGGACTTGCCCACAGACGACCACAAGCGAACTGACTTTTCCGGCGGACTAGGTCCAGCGGACAGTCCGCCGGAATTTTGGCGGAGGTTCACCGGACTTTCCAAATGAATGGACTTGCCCACACACGGACTAAAGTCCGTTCATTTTGAACGTGACTTCAGGTACGACGGGACTAGAGAAAGAAGTCAATGTCGTCGCTTTCATCGGCGAGATTGACACCTTGCGAGCCCCGTCACCTGGTATGGGTTTTAAGGCTAACCCCTACACTCAAAAACCGGTGGGGGTCCCCCCAAAATCCATACCAGACCCTTATTCGAGCACACCAGTCAGGAAAGGGTGTGTGGGTCGAGCGAGCGCCCCCCCCTCCTGAACCGTACCAGGCCGCGTGCCCTCAACATGGGCGGTGGGTGCTTTGGGGAAGGGGGCGCCCCTCCACCCCCTCCACGCCCCTCCACCCCAAAGCACCTTGTCCCCATGTTGATGAGGACAAGGGCCTCTTCCCGACAACCCTGGCCGTTGGTTGTTGGGGTCTGCAGGCGGTGGGCTTATTGGAATCTGGGAGCCCCCTTTAATAAGGGGGCCCCAGATCCTGGCCCCCCACCCTATGTGAATGAGTATGGGGTACATTGTACCCCTACCCATTCACCTGGGGGGAAAATGTGTCAATAAAAAAACACACAACACAGGTTTTTAAAGTAGTTTATTAGGCAGCGCCGGGGGTCTTCTGACTTTGGGGGTCTTCTTACCGGGCTCCTCCGCTATCTTCTGCTCTTTTTCCGCTCTTTTGCCGCTCTTTTGCTAGCGAAGGAGCCCGGCTTTCTCCTTTGTCGTCATCGCTGTCCGGGGGTCTTCTTCTGACTATGGGGGTCTTCTTCCGACTTCTCTGCGCTTTCCAGCCTCTTCTCCTGCTCTCCGGTTCTTCTGCTGGGCTCCTCCACTGTCTTCTTCCAGCTCTTTTACTAGCGTTGGCCCGATGTTCTCGTTCGCCGCTGCCAGTGTCTTCTTCTTCTTCTTCTTCTTCTTCCTTCTTCTCTTCTTCCAATGTTGACACAACACTTTCTCTCGCTGTAATGCCAATTTTGTTAATTTGGAAATATTCAAATTAAAGAGAACCCGTATTCCGAAATTCAGAAATTCTGAAATTCTGAAAATCAAAAAAGTGAAATTTGAGAATCCGAAAAATTTTGAAAATTCGGAAATCCGAAAATAAGAAGAAAATCCGAAAATTCAAATGGACGAAAATCAAATAATTTGAAAAGCCGAAAAAATAACTAACTAACTAATAACTATTACTAAATATTAAATTATAGGTATTGGAATTTCCTTTCAAATTTGGCTGTTAGCAAACGTAACGAATGCAAATTTATCCGAAGTTACGAATTATCCGAAATAATGAATGCTGCATCTAAACTAATGGAACGTAACGAATTAATAATAATAAATAACCCACTACAAGTTGGTGGGTGAGGGCACATAAGGAGGGGAGAACGCTATATATATATATATTGCTGGCACTGGAAGATAATAAACACTTTGAAGGACTTATTGTTTATGTATATTGATGCACAGAACACTGATTGAAATCTATTTTTGTAATTTCTTTAATTCATTTTTTGTGCATAAAGAAAATCAATATTGTATTTAGTTTGAGGAATTACACCAAATCAAAGATATATATTAGATATTTTATGTTTAGACAGCACTGGGTACATATTCAACAAAACCTTTACATATACCCAGTGAAATTACTATCCTCAGGTGATAGACATGTGCAGAGTAAAATATTTCGTTTCGGAATTTCGTTTTCGTCTGAAAACTTAATTTATTTAGTTACTCCCGAAATTCGTTTTTATTTATTTCATTTTTCGTTCAAAAATTGCATTCGTCCGAAAATCCACATGAATCACGGTCGAATCTGTCTTTGAAGGCTTATGGTGTCTGTCGAATGTATAAAGAAGATTCGACGGAGCTAGTATATAGCATACTTTAGAACCCTATTAAAGTCTATGGGACTCCAACGTTCAAAATCTAAAGTGCTCATTTTAAAGGCTAATTTGCAAGTTACTGTCCTAAAAAGTGTTTGGGGACCCGGGTCCTGCCCCAGGGGACATGGATCAATGCAAAAAAAAGTTTTAAAAACGGCCGTTTTTTCGGGAGCAGTGATTTTAATAATGATTAAAGTGAAACAATAAAAGTGTAATATTCCTTTAAATTTCGTAGGGGGGGGGGTTGTCTATAGTATGCCTGTGAAGGGGCGCATGTTTCCCGTGCTTAGAATTGTCCCTGCACAAAGTGTCATTTATGCAGGAAAAAAAGTCCTTTAAAATCACTCGCAGCTATAATGAATTGTCGGCTCCCGTAATACAGAGAACACTCATTGAAAGTCATTGATAAAAAAATAAATAAATAAATAAAAAAAAAAGCGTGGGGGTCCCCCAAATTCAATTACCAGGCCCTTCAGGTCTGGTATGGATATTAAGGGGAACCCTGCCTCAAATTTAAGAAAAAATTTGACGTGGGGTTCCCCCTAAATATCCATAACCAGACCCTTCAGGTCTGGTATGGATATTAAGGGGAACCCCTCGTCAAATTTAAAAAAAAATTGACGTGGGGTTCCCCCTAAAAATCCATACCAGACCCTTTATCCGAGCACGCAACCTGGCAGGCCGCAGGAAAAGAGGGGGGGACGAGAGAGCGGCCCCCCCTCCCTCCTGAACCGTACCAGGCCACATGCCCTCAACATTGGGAGGATGCTTTGGGGGTCTGTGACCCCTCAAAGCACCTTGTCCCCATGTTGATGAGGACAAGGGCCTCATCCCCACAACCCTGGCCGGTGGTTGTGGAGGTCTGCGGGCGGGGGGCTTATCAGAATCTGGAAGCCCCCTTTAACAAGGGGACCCCCAGATCCCGGCCCCCCCCCCTGTTTGAAATGGTAAGGGGGTACAAAAGTACCCCTACCATTTCACAAAGAAAGTGTAAAAAATGTTTAAATAAAACAAACACACTTTTGAAAAATTCCTTTATTAAAAAAAAAAAAAAAAAAAAAAGATTCCAGCGGCGGTAATCCACTCTTGCTATCCATCGACGGACGGTCATATCTCCAGCGATGTCTAATATCATCCAGCGCAGCGCAGCATCCTTCTTCTGTCTCCGTGGAGGAGACACTACAGACATTCCGGCGGCTGACGTTTGTTATATACGGAGGGCGGGGCCACCCGTCACCTGACCCCGCCCCCCTCTGACGCAAGGGGAAACCCGGGGTTCCCCGTGACGTAGGGGTGACCCCGCCCCCCTCTGATGTAACGGAAACCTGCCTGTGTTACATCAGAGGGGTGCGGGTCACCCCTACGTCACGGGGAACCCCGGGTTTCCCCTTGCGTCAGAGGGGGGCGGGGTCAGGTGACGGGTGGCCCCGCCCTCCGTATATAACAAACGTCAGCCGCCGGAATGCCTGCAGTGTCTCCTCCACGGAGACAGAAGAAGGATGCTGCGCTGCGCTGGATGATATTAGACATCGCTGGAGATATGACCGTCCGTCGATGGATAGCAAGAGTGGATTACCGCCGCTGGAATCTTTTTTTTATTTTTAATAAAGGAATTTTTCAAAAGTGTGTTTGTTTTATTTAAACATTTTTTACACTTTCTTTGTGAAATGGTAGGGGTACTTTTGTACCCCCTTACCATTTCAAACAGGGGGGGGGGCCGGGATCTGGGGGTCCCCTTGTTAAAGGGGGCTTCCAGATTCTGATAAGCCCCCCGCCCGCAGACCTCCACAACCACCGGCCAGGGTTGTGGGGATGAGGCCCTTGTCTTCATCAACATGGGGACAAGGTGCTTTGAGGGGTCACAGACCCCCAAAGCATCCTCCCAATGTTGAGGGCATGTGGCCTGGTACGGTTCAGGAGGGAGGGGGGGCCGCTCTCTCGTCCCCCCCTCTTTTCCTGCGGCCTGCCAGGTTGCGTGCTCGGATAAAGGGTCTGGTATGGATTTTTAGGGGGAACCCCACGTCAATTTTTTTTTAAATTTGACGCGGGGTTCCCCTTAATATCCATACCAGACCTGAAGGGTCTGGTTATGGATATTTAGGGGGAACCCCACGTCAAATTTTTTCTTAAATTTGAGGCAGGGTTCCCCTTAATATCCATACCAGACCTGAAGGGCCTGGTAATTGAATTTGGGGGACCCCCACGCTTTTTTTTTTTATTTATTTATTTATTTTTTTATCAATGACTTTCAATGAGTGTTCTCTGTATTACGGGAGCCAACAATTCATTATAGCTGCGAGTGATTTTAAAGGACTTTTTTTCCTGCATAAATGACACTTTGTGCAGGGACAATTCTAAGCACGGGAAACATGCGCCCCTTCACAGGCATACTATAGACAACCCCCCCCCTACGAAATTTAAAGGAATATTACACTTTTATTGTTTCACTTTAATCATTATTAAAATCACTGCTCCCGAAAAAACGGCCGTTTTTAAAACTTTTTTTTGCATTGATACATGTCCCCTGGGGCAGGGACCCGGGTCCCCAAACACTTTTTAGGACAGTATCTTGCAGAATCTTTTCTCTCTGTCAAATCTTTTTTCTCTGTCGAATATTTTCTCTATATAATCTTGGACTAATAGAGTTAAGGTTAGGCACATTCGAACACAGGTTCTATAGACACGTTGTCAGAGTCACGTCGAATCTCCTATTCTATATCGAACTGTTGTAACAATGAAAACGAAAATAAAGCATTTATTTATGTCGGATCTTTCGTTTTTCGGATTTTGTGCTTTCGTTATCGTTTGGCAAAACGAAAACGAAAATAGCTGAAATTCGGACGAAAATGCATTCGGACGAAAACGAATGCACATGTCTATCAGGTGATACACAGAGATGAAACAAAGCTTCTTACATAAGTTGTACCTGTTTATCTGCCGTCTTCTCTTCTCTACATCTGCTCAGTGCTAAATTGTGGTAAATTGATAAAAAGAGAAAAATGTAAGTGCAAGTCTACAATAAGTAATATAACAGGCAATATGAGAGCAATAACAGCTCAATCGTCCATACAGCAACCATTCATAGGGTGAGGTGGAAGGGGGCAC
Organism: Lithobates pipiens; assembly: GCF_037356315.1. Classification (NCBI taxonomy): domain Eukaryota; kingdom Metazoa; phylum Chordata; class Amphibia; order Anura; family Ranidae; genus Lithobates; species Lithobates pipiens. The sequence goes on along the minus strand of NW_027507755.1, from coordinate 6,762,074 downwards.
CCGTCGGCGTTTACAATGTGATCACTCCGTCAAATGACGGAGCGATCACCTGTAAACAAACCGGTGTCATGATGACACCGGTTCCTCTCTCCCCTCTCTGTACAAATCTGTACAGTGGAGGGTAGAAATCAGATGGCAGCAGCGCTGTGGGCTGCATCTGTAGTGCCCACAGCGCTGCTCTGTGACAATAGCAGTCACAGCCATGCCTCCATATTCTGCCTATACCCTGCCAATACTCTGCAATACCCTGCCAATACTCTGCAATACTCTGCCAATACCCTGCTAATACCCTACCAATACCCTGCTAATACCCTGCCAATACTCGGCCAATACCCTGCCAATACTCTGCAATACCCTGCCAATACCCTGCAGTACTCAGTAATACCCAGCCATACTCAGCGATACCCAGCCATACCCAGCCATGCTCAGCCAATATTACATTGGGGGAGATGACGTGGATATTACAGTGGGGGAGATGTATATTACAGTGGGGTGATTGTGAATATTGCAGTGGGGACTATATGGTAGTGGAATTTTCACAGGTTTTTGCAAATTCAATTATTATTTGCTGATCCGAAAAATTATCCGATCCGTGACTCTGATCCGAGGAACGATCTGATCCGTGAGTTTTTTTGATCCGTTGCACCCCTGGGAGCAGTGATCGCCGTCATGTGACTTGAAGCCCATTCCCCACAATTAGAATCACTCCCAAGGACACACTTAACCCCTTCATCGCCCCCTAGTGGTTAACCCCTTCACTGGCAGTGTCATTTACACAGTATTCAATGCACTGATCGCTGTATAAATGACAATGGCACCAAAATAGTGTCAAAAGTGTCGGATGTGTACGCCATAATGTGGGAGTCTCAATAACAATCGCACATCGCCGCCATTACTAATAAACAAAAAAAATCCATAAAACTATCCCCTATTTTGTAGGTGCTATAACTTTTGCGCAAACCAATCAATATATGCTTATTGCAATTTTTTTTTACCAAAAAATATGTAATAGAATATATATCTGCCTAAACTAAGGAAAAAAAAATGTTAGATATTTTTTGGGGATATTTATTATAGCAAAAAGTAAAAAATAATAGGATTTTTATATACAGCTTACCTGCAAAATCCTTTTCTTGAGAGTACATCACGGGACACAGAAGCTCATTACATAGTGGGTTATATAGGCACCTCTGGTGATTGGACACTGGTTAACCCCAATTAAGGAGAATTCCTCCCTATATAACCCCTCCCATATGGGAGGCACCTCAGTTTTGTAGCAAAGCAATAAGAAACCACCTAAAACCCAAGAGGGGCAGGATCCCTGTGTCCCGTGATGTACTCTCAAGAAAAGGATTTTACAGGTAAGCTGTATATAAAAATCCTATTTCCTTGATCATACATCACGGGACACAGGAGCTCATTACATAGTTGAATGTCCCAAAGCAATGCTCAGATTGAGGGGAGGGAGACACAGATCATAATTATAGACCGCCAGGGACCGGAGGACCTAAACTGCAGCCTGCAGTACACTGCGCCCAAAGGCGATATCCTCTTGCCCTCTGACATCCACCTGATAGAATCTGGTGAATGTGTGGACTGATGACCAAGTTGCAGCCTTACAGATCTGAGCCAGGGAGGCCTGGTGATGCACTGCCCAAGAAGCACTTACAGCCCTAGTTGAGTGCGCTTTCACTTGAAAAGGAGGGATTTTCCCTTGAACACTATAGGCCTGAGAAATAATCTGTCTAATCCACCCTGAGAGAGTGGATTTTGACGCCGCCTGGCCCTTCCTAGGGCCTTACGGCAAAATAAATAAGCAATCAGTTTTCCTTATCTGAGCAGTTGCTTGAAGATATATACTGATTGCCCTAACCACATCCAAAGTGTGCAAAGATTCCTCTTCTGCGGACTGTGGGTCCGGAAAAAAGGATGGTAGGATTACATCTTGATTCAAATGGAATCCCGAAACCACCTTAGGTAGAAAGGACCTGTTGGGACGCATGACCACCCGGTCCTTATGAATAATTAGATATGGCTCTTTGCTGGAGAGAGCTGCTAGTTCTGACACTCTTCTAGCCGTGGATATTGCTACCAAGAAAACCAATTTTTTAGTCAGAAGCACTAATGAAGCCAGATGCAAAGGTTCAAATGGTTGCCCCTGCAAAGCCGAGAGAACCAAATTCAGATCCCATGGGCATACCGGAGGTTTGACTGGCGGCCTTATCCGCAGAGCCCCCTGAATGAAAGCCCGCACCAGGGAATGCGATGCAAGTGGCTTTTGAAAAAACACTGACAAGGCCGAAATCTGCACCTTGATAGTGCTTACGGCCAAATTCATTTCTAGGCCTGACTGGAGAAAGGCCAAGATTCTGCTAATGACATACTTTCTAGGATGCCATTCCCTGAGTTCACACCAGGAAACATATGCCCTCCAGATCTTGTAGTAAATAAGCCTGGAGGCTGGCTTTCTGGCATTGACCAGAGTAGAAAGCACTGGCCCCGAAAGCCCACGGTCTCTCAGAATGTGGGTCTCAGCAGCCAAACCGTCAAATTCAGACTGTGTAAAGCAGGATGGTAAATTGGACGCTGTGAGAGCAGATCTGGCCGGAGAGGGAGGATCCACGGCCTGCCTACTGCCAACTTCATGATTTCTGCGTACTATGGTCGCCTGGGCCAAGCCGGGGCTACCAAAAGAACCGATTTTGTCTCTCTCTTGACTCTTCCCAGGAACCGTGACAGAAGCGGGCATGGGGGGAAGGCATAAATCAGATTGTACTGATCCCAGGGAACTGTCAGAGCATCTGACCCCTGAGCAAGTGCATCTCTTGTTCTTGACACAAATTTGTCCAGTTTTCTGTTGAACCTGGACGAAAACAGATCTACGTCTGGAGTACCCCACCTGCGACATATGTTCCAAAACACGTCGGGGTGCAGAGCCCATTCTCCTGGGCACAGCTGCTGGTGGCTCAGAAAATCCGCCTGCCAATTTTCCACTCCTGGAATGAAGACTGCAGAAAGGCATGGAACATGCTTTTCTGCCCAGACAAGTATGCGATTCACCTCTTTTTGCGCAACCAGACTCCTGGTACCGCCCTGGTGATTGATATAGGCCACTGCTGTGGCATTGTCGGACTGAACCCCGAACAGGGAGACCCCGTAGTCTGTAAGACCACTTTATGAGAGCCATATAAACTGCCCAGATCTCCAAGACATTTATGGGCAATAGCTTCTCGATCGCAAACCATTTCCCGTGTGAGCACGTCTCCTCCAACACTGCTCCCCAGCCTGACAGGCTGGCATCTGTCGTAATAATCTTCCATGGAAGAGGAAGAAAAGTTTTGCCTTTCAGCAAATTCTCGGTTTGTAACCACCAGACGAGACTCTTGCGTGTCCCTGGGGATAGACGCATAGGAAGATCCAAGAACTGGGGCTTCCTGTTCCAAGCTGCCAGGATGCATCTTTGCAGAGGCCTTGAGTGGAACTGGGCGAATGGAATGGCCTCGAATGAGGCGACCATTTTCCCTAACAGTCTCATGCACAACCGAATGAGGGAAGATCTCCTGCCCAGAATTAGGCGCACAAGATCCCCAATGGCCAAGGCTTTTGGCCTTGGAAGAAACACCTTGCCCTGAGCGGTGTCGATAAGCATACCCAGGTATTCCAACCTGGTAGCAGGCTGTAGGGACGACTTTTCTAGGTTTATAATCCAACCTAGGCGTTCAAGGTGTTCTAGTGTTCTGGTAACACTGTGGTTCAGGAACGCTACTGTTTTCTCCATGAGAAGCAAATCGTCTAGATAAGCCATGACGGCTATACCTTGAGCTCTTAGTTTTGCCAAGAGAGGGTCCAGAATCTTTGTGAAGACTCGAGGGGCTGTAGCGAGCCCGAACGGCAAGGCCACAAATTGAAAATGGCGCCGCTCTACCGCGAACCTTAGATACTTTTGGTGTGCGGGAAATATTGGCACATGGAGATATGCATCCTTGATATCTATTGATGCCATAAACTCTCCCCCTTGCAGGGAAGAGACCACAGTGCGAATTGACTGCATTCGGAAGGACCGGATGCGTAAAAACCGGTTCAGATCCTTCAGATCCAGGATAGGTCTGACACTTCCATTTGGCTTCGGAATGGTGAAGAGATTCGAGTAAAACCCTGTACCCTTTTCTTTTGGGTCCACTTCTACTATCACCCCCTGGAATAGTAAGTGATCTAAGGCCAGAAATAGCGTTTTTTGCTTTACTGGGTCCCCGGGGATCCTTGACCTTAGAAAACGAGAAGGTGTAATCTCCTGAAACTCTAGCTTGTAGCCCAGAGATACCGAAGAGATCACCCACTTGTCCCGGATCTCTTCCCGCCAGGCTTCCGCAAACTGCAGGAGCCTTCCCCCCACTCGGCCGAGCGGGGGCGCCCCTTCACAAGGAAGCTTTTGGGCTCTGCTTGGCAGGCTTTCGCCCCCAAGATTTCTTCTGCCCCTGGGCCCGGCCTTGAGCCTTTCCTGTAGAGGAGGGTTGAGAAGGCCGTCGCCACTGCTTAGAGCTTGATGCTCCGGGAGAGAGAGAACGCCTAAATGATGGACGTTTGCTCCTTTTGACTGGAAGGAGAGTAGATTTACCCCCTGAAATTTTTTGGACGAATTTGTCTAATTCTTCTCCAAACAAACATTCCCCTTTAAACGGGAACCCAATCAAATGCTTCTTGCATGACAGCTCAGCTGCCCAATTCTTTAGCCATAGGGCCCTTCGCATGTGTACCAACAGGAAAGACAAACGAGATGCTTGTTGGACAGAATCCAAAATCGCATCAATCATGAAACACAGAATATGACTCATCCTGTGAGGCTGGCTCCAGTCTTGCAGGGGGGGATGGTAACTTACAGGCATTTTTAGAACCCCTGGACCTAGGCAGTGATTTACCAGTCCCTTTGTTAGCTCCCCCTGAGACCTTCTTACGAGGAGACATAGTCCTAAGCTACAAAGCAGAGGTATTAGTACAAAGTGCAATCACTGTTGTGCTTAAAGTCTCACAATAAATATATATGCTTAAACTGAACAACCTGATGCTGAGTAGGTCTCTAAGGTTTGCCTGGATCCAATCCAATCTTGGGATGCTTACTGCCCAAAGCTCCTGTGTCTCACACTTACAGCCCCCTGACGCTCTGGGCTTTTAAAATTGCCGCCTGGCGCCTGCGCAGTACAGCGCCGTGCACACTGACGTGCACGGTTCACAACCATACTCCCCCCTCCTCCATTAGCCCGGGAGTGCGCTCTGCGCACGTGTACGTGCGCACATGCATGAGGACCGCGGAATCCAGGGGGGAAAGGGAATCTCCACTGGAGCTGCGTGGGACCCCCAGACTACGTGGGACCCCTGTATTACCTGTTGTCAGGTCACCTTGAGGCGAGGTGACAGGTGCACACCGTAGGGATCCGGAGTGCACCGCAAGGTTGTGGACCCTACGGCTGACTGCTGCAGACGGGGGACAGATCCCACTGGGGATAGAGCGTGAGATTCCCTGGGGCGCAGAGTCTAAGAGCCAGCAGGTGTTCACCAGAGCCTCCAGTGGTGAGGATGGACTTGGCTGCAACTGGCTCCAGGTCGCGACCTCCAGGGTCCCCCAGCTCACACCCACAGTAGGCAACAGGAGGATAGGGATGGTGAGGGACAAAGCCAAGGTCGGGGCCACAAGCAGAAAAGGATAGTCAGGTACACGCCAAAAGGTCAGGGTCACAGGCAAGCAGGGATAGTCAAGACATGCCAAAGTCGGTAACGGAAACCAGTAGCAGAGCACACGGCAGGAAACAGGAAGCTGATACACAATGGTTGATCAGCACTGAGGCCTGCAGTGCACAGGTTAATATAGGGCTCCCTGATAGGGCTTGGGGTGGAGCCATGCTTAGAGGAGAGGTTATAAAAACCCCCAGGTGGAAGTGGCTGGCTTCTTAGTCTGAAGACATGGGGGAAGGTAAGCAAACACAGGAAGATCACTGCATAACCATGACACCTGTATTGTGGCAGGGATTGCAGTGGAGACGTGAGACAGCTGGAGAACCAGGCTTCACTGAGCGTGTGTACTGAAAGGCATGTAAGTATGCATCAGGCTGCTCTTACTCCCTCTAGTGGTGGAAACCAGGTAAGACATACTACTACTCAAATGAAGAAATCCATAATATATATAGGATTAACTTCCCTTACCTGTCCTCACCGCAGGAATTGCTGAAAACAGACAGATTCCAGCCTTCACCCATCACGACGGGCCGAGTTGTGCCAACCTTCAGGTTTTTTTGGGGTTCTTTCTCAGAAGAACCTCCTACCTGGACCTTGTAAAAGACTCTGCCAGAAACTTTCGTGCCACTATGTAAATAGTACACCAAGTCTGGTTTTCCCAGAGCCCAGTCTTCCAATAGGAGAGGACTTACAGGCAAAACCTAGTTTCTTCGGATGACGAGCCCCGGGTACCATACCATCTTGGGAGTCAAAATATCGGCCCGAGATATGGATCCAGTTTGTTGTAGCCCTTAGGCCCCCGCAGGGACCTCTACAGAGCTTTCTTCATAGCACATGTTTTACGTGACCAACCACCATAGACACTGGCGAAAAACTGAGGTGCCTCCCATATGGGAGGGGTTATATAGGGGAGGAATTCTCCTTAATTGGGGTTAACCAGTGTCCAATCACCAGAGGTGCCTATATAACCCACGATGTAATGAGCTCCTGTGTCCCGTGATGTATGATCAAGAAAATGTGTTTTTTTCAAAATTACCGCTCTTTTTTTGTTTATAGCGCAAAAAATAAAAACCACAGAGGTGATCAAATACCACCAAAAGAAAGCTATATTTGTGGGAAAAAAAGGACATCAATTTTGTTTTGGTGTAATGTCGCACGAGCGCGCAATTGTTAGTTAAATTGACGTAATGCCAAATCACAAAAAGTGCTCTGGTCAGGAAGGGGATAAAATCTTCCGGGGCTGAAGTGGTTAATTATTACTGCAACATCAATAGCCTTCAATACATCACTTTCAATGTACATCAATGAAAGCCAGTTCAAGTGCTGTTGTCCCATTGTGCTGCGAAGCTGATTTTTTTTTCAATTTAAGCCTTGAAAATGAACGTTCTCCTGTACAGTTGGTAATCATCATACACATGAATATCCTGAGTGCAATTTCAACATTGGGAAACACAGCTTTCAAGTCGTCTGAAATTGTTTTTTTATATAATGCAGACAATGTGTCACAATTTTCATCAATACTTATTTAGTGCTTCAGTTGGACACATTCATTGAAAAGATCATTATGCTCAAGATCCTGGTGATATATATTAGCGATGTTCACACTTTTTGTTCAGCTAATCAGAATCCATTCTTTTCAATTCACCAAAGAAATAGAATTGATTTCCAAACAATGAATATGCTTTTGCAAGTTTTATTAATTCAGAGCTTAAAGAATCCAGAAAAGGAAGAAATGTTTTTACCTTAAAGTGGAGGGCCACCCAAAAAAAAAATGCATTAATAAAATAAATAAATAAATCATTTTTCACTTACCTGAAACACTGTTGCTAGGTAGCCTGCCTAATCTGCCTCTTCCCATTCCGCAACGCTTCCTCCTCTTAGGTGAGTTGCCCCGTTGCCTTCTGGGACATGTGTGTGTCCCAGAAAACAACGGGGCCATTCACAAAGCGCCGCGTGACTCACAAGGCTCCACTGCCTGTTTCCCTTTCGTTAGGATGGAGGCGCCGGCAGCCGATCCGGTGGACAGATTGGCCTCGGGGCGGCCGACATCGCAGGAACGAACACTGTAGCCACCGACTTTTAAAAAAAAAATGATTGGCCAGAACGCCCCCTTTAAATTGTTCACTTTCACTGAAATATGCCTATTCTTCTGCTCCATCATATCTAATAAGACGTACACTTCGCTTTCGTTCCTTTTTTTTTTATATAGCTATAGCCAGGACACCTACTACTGGCTTTTGATTTGCATTCATTAAATTTGTCCCTAATTTCCTGAAGATAGATTTTCAGAGACTGTAAAAGATTCATGGCAGTAAGTATATTCACATCCTCTGACTGTAAAACTCTGCTTGCTTTGTTTACTCTTTCAAGAACATCATTCCAAGAAATTGCCAAAAAGATCCTTTCTAGGCTCTCCATTTTCTAGCATAGTCTTTCAGCCTCTCCCCTTGCATTCACTTGCTGTTCAGTCAGAGCTGTATCTAGGGTCTGCAGCACCTTTGGCAAGAATCTGTATCGCCCCCCCCCCCCCCCCCCTTCATTATAGAGAATTTCAGTTTGGTTTTTTTACATCAATTTTCTTTATTTTTTTTAATTGTCTGCATATCCTTTAAAGATAATGTTTAGGCTATACAGTCCCTTTTTAATGGTTTTGACTTTTGAAAAAAGATATGGCATATAAACATAGTAGTCAGATGAGATTTTGGATAAACACGTGGTATCACATTCAGAAGTATAAAACCTTATAAACCTTAATAGGTTTTATATTTTTTCTAATATAACTAATTTTACATTTTTAAAGGTGCTAAATATAATAAAAGATAAGAATCTGTGAGTGCGCATGCGCGAGGGATCCAAGATGGCCGCCAGCGCCTGATCCTCCGCGCCACGCCGGACCAGGGGAGCTTGCAGAACGGCAAATAGCTCGCCAGGAAGGTGACACTCCGAGGCCCCTGTCTCCCGATTACCCAGGGATCCCCCCCGAATGTCCGCTGTAGCGACCAGGCGCGATCTAGTGCCACAATTTGAGGCGGCCTCCAGAGCGGGGTGTACCAAGATGGCCGCCGCGGCCGAAGCACACAGACAGCATGCAGCACACAGCGCGGAACACGGCGCTGACCACAGGCAAGTGCTATCCCCGGCCATCCTGAATTATACACCCACAAACCAGGGGAACTTCCCCATGCGCGGAGCCCCATCACCGGCCTCCACAGAGTCCCTGATAGGCATGTCTATGGCAGACCAGGCCTTGTCTCCCGCGGAGGACTGCAGGCCTTCATTCCAAGGCCCCATCTTAGCAGATCAGTTCCCTCAGGAACAAGACTTGTCCACAGCAGACCTTTTTATCAAACTCTCGTTGTTACTTGAAAGGGGATTGGCCTCCACAGCAGCGAAAATCACCGGGGAGATTAAATCAGACCTACAAAACATTGGTCAGAGAATGGAAGCTATAGAATCTAAGCTTGATGTTACGGCCGCAGTTGCCAATCAGAACTCTGACTTGATACATTCCATGCAGGACCAGTTGGACACAGCGCTATCGCGAATTGACGACCTTGAGAACAGGTCGAGACGTTATAACTTCAGAATCAGAGGGCTGCCGGAATCCATCACGGACGTGACTGCTGCCACCCAAGACCTGATCAAATCGCTATTGCCCAATATTGATCCTCAGCGACTGGAGCTGGATAGAGCCCACAGGGCCCTGGGTCCTCCCAGGAAGGACGGCCTGCCCAGAGACGTAATAGTTAAGCCGCATCACTATGCAGTAAAGGAGGAAGTAATGAAGCAGGCCCGTGTGGCCCCACAGGTGACATGTCAAGGCCATGTGATTCAAGTGTTCGCAGATCTGGCTCCGTCGACCATTCAACGGAGACGTGCTCTGAAACCACTTTTGAATGTTCTTATTCAGAAGGACATTAAATATAAATGGGCATTCCCCTTCGCGGTTAAGTTCACACATATGGAAGCAAACTACTCCTTCGCCAACTTTTCCTCTGGCGAACAAATCCTTCTACGCCTGAAGCTTATCTCCCAAGATGCCGGAATGGACACATCGGCAGCTCCACCGACGTCGGCAAAAAGACCCCCCCCCCCCGGTCAGCCCATCAATCCCACTTTGGTCCAAATCCAAGTCACGACGCTCCGGTGACAATGGTCACACCTGAAATTCTTTGGTCAAGTCCATTCCCTACATCTCCCGTGATCAGAGATGGTCGCGCAACTCGACTCACCTCTTGTTGACTGTTCCTGGGTAACCGTACCTCGGAAACTTCCCATGTTTGAAGAGGGCCTGTGTCCCCTACAATACCACCGGAACTCCTCTGTTTCCCTATTTCCCACCTTTTTGGGGTTTTTGTTTTGTGTTTGTTCGATACTAGACTTTTTCTTCCTCACGGTACAAGATATTTGCCTTCATAGTACATGAACGTAAGCTGAACATGACTGTTCGAATTAGACACAAAATTTTTTGTCTATTTTTTATATACTATTTGCTCCTTTATATGACTACTCTCCTGGGTGGTGCACATGTTTACAACACAAGTTAATGTTTTTTCCTTTGCTTCATGTGTGTTCCTGGTGGTATTTTCACGTTTAATTTCTTCAAGCCGTTTTAGTGTTATGCTATCTACATTTTTCAGAAGCCCCTTGGTCCGGGGCGGTACACATGTGCCTTTGCCTACCCCCTGCAACCCTTCGGGATTTCAGGGGCTAGGACTTCCGAGAGCACACTCTCGTGATTTCTTTTTTCTCTTCGGAGATTTCTGACTCCGGAGTTTCTCTCTCCCCTCCGGAGGCAGGCGCTTTTCTTGGGAGACTACTTTCTACTCTCTTCCCTCCCCCCCCCTCAGGTAGATTGATTTGTGTTTGCTATTTTACCCTCACTATTTGTTTTTTGATTAGCAGGTTCTCCGCTACTAGAGATGGCGATAGCATGACTCTCTACGAAACTGGAAATCTCCTCTTAGGTCCCAGAAATTTTCTACTAATGGTAAGTGAGGATGTGTGTGCCCGAGATCCGAACCTCTGCTCCCATGGCTGATACCATTCCTAAGTTGTTGAAGCTAGCTTCTCATAATGTGCAAGGGCTAAATTCTCCCCTTAAACGCAAGAAACTGTTCAGCCTATACAAATCCCTTAGACTAGATATTTTATTTCTTCAGGAGACGGCACAGTGGTGGCACAGTGGTGTAGTGGTGTAGTGGTGGGCGGCACAGTGGTGTAGTGGTTAGCACTCTCACCTAGCAGTAAAAAGGGTTGCTGGTTCAAATCCCAACCACGACACTACCTGCCTGGAGTTTGCATGTTCTCCCTGTGCCTGCGTGGGTTTCCTCCGGGTACTCCGGTTTCCTCCCACACGCCAAAGACATGCAGGTAGGTTAATTGGCTTCTGTCCAAAGTTGGCCTTAGTATATGAATAGGGACCTTAGATTGTGGGCTCCTTGAGGGTAGGGACCAATGTGAGTGTGCAATGTACAGGGATAGGGGTAGACACTCACACAGGTTGAACTGGATGGACTGGTGTCTTTATTCAACCTTACTAACTATGAAACTATGAAACTATGAAACTATGAAACTAGGAGACGCATTTCCCGAGCCGGTACAACCCACCTTTCCTGCATGCCAACTATCCCAAATTTTTTCTTGCGAATGCCGAGAACAAGACAAGAGGAGTTGCAGTTCTCCTGGCGAGAGACTGTAACTTCACGTTGACTTCTGTTTTCAGAGACCCAGATGGCAGGTTTATCTTAGTGAAAGGCCTTGTGGAAGGGCAACTGTATTCTCTGATATCATACTATGCCCCTAATAAGGGGCAAGACAAGTTTTTTGTGAAACTCTTCCACACCCTTAACCCTATGCTCGAAGATAAAGTGATTCTTGGGGGGGACTCTAACGTAACTTTTGAACAGGAACTAGACAGAACTAGACCCTTAGGGCAACAGCTTATTCGTCCACGCAAGGTCAGCCACAGAATAGCAAAATTGTTACACTCTCAGGGCTTAACTGATGCATGGAGGGAACTAAACCCGTCCACTAGAGACTACACGCATTACTCTGCTCCTCATAACACATATGCTAGGATTGACCACCTTTTTGTTCAAAGTCATGCGCTCCCCTCTGCTGAGCGCTCTTTGATAATAGACACGGTCCTCTCAGATCACGCGATTGTGGCGCTATACCAACGCCTCACCTCCCAATCCCCGGGTTTTAAGACTTGGAGACTTAATGAATCCCTCCTGACAGACCCTAGCAGAATCCCCGATTTAGAATTTGTCCTACAGGATTACTTCAAACGCAACACTCCTAAAGATACTTCTATGGAGACAGTGTGGGCGGCGCATAAGACAGTGATTAGGGGTGAATTCATAAAGCTGGCCACTCACTTAAAAAAGGAAAGAACCTCTGCAATCGCCAGATTGGAAATGGAATACGCAAATCTCAGAGCGAAACATAAAAAAAACCCCCTAAAAGAAAACATCCCACAATTGGACAAAATAAAGCTGGAACTAAACCTAGCCCTCACGACCCGTGCGGAGAAAAGTATCAGATGGAGTGGTAATAAATTTTACACTCAAAAGGATAAAATAGGTTCTATGCTTGCCTCCAAACTATCCCCCAAACAGAGATCGCACGGTATGCCCCACATCAGTTTGCCAGGGACTGGACTTTCGTCCAATCCAACGAAAGTCCTGAAAGCTTTCCAAATTTTCTACTCTGATCTCTACTCCGCTCCTAAGACTGACCCCCTAGATGACATCAACTCCTTCTTAGACACATTACCAATTCCTCGTATTTCTAATGCACACCGAGACGTCCTCGAAGCCCCCTTTACGGAAGAGGAGGTTCTCGAAACTATTAAGGGACTGAAAAGTAACTCAGCCCCTGGGCCGGATGGGCTATCTAACACCTATTACAAAAAGTTTGCAAATATTTTAGCACCACACTTGGCCAAATTTTGTAACCATAAAACCAAAGGAGACCCGCTTGACCCTCTTCTCAACTTAGCTTTTATCTCTGTAATTCCCAAGCCAGACAAGAATCCAGAAATTGTAGACAATTACCGCCCGATCTCACTTATTAACTGCGACCTTAAGATCCTAACTAAAATGCTAGCAAACAGACTAGCTTCTTTCATATCCATATACGTCAATAAAAATCAGGTGGGGTTCATCCCCGGACGACAGGGGCCAGACCAAATTCGAAGGGCCATTGATATCATTTCAATATTACAATCAAACTGGGACGGCGGCCCTAAACAAGAAGGTATGCTCCTTTCGTTAGACTTAAAAAAAGCTTTTGACTCAGTCTCCTAGAACTACCTCCTTTTGCTCCTGGACAGATGGGGATTTGGGGATAGGTTCATGGGGTTGATCAAATCCTTATATTCCACTCCTCAAGCCAGAATACGGCTTCAGGGCCACTATTCTGAGCCTATTCAGATAGCACGAGGGACCAGGCAGGGGTGCCCTCTCTCCCTGCTGATTTTTGCCTTAGCAATTGAAACTCTGGCTATCGCACTGCGGGAGAATCATAATATAAAAGGAGTAGACTGCGGATCGCAAATACACAAATGTGGGTTATATGCAGATGATATTCTTTTGTTTATCACTTCCCCTATCACCTCCCTTCCAAATCTTCTTCAAACCCTGGGAGAGTTCTCTAAAATCTCTGGCCTACAAGTGAATTATAAAAAATCCCTGGCAATGAATATTTCGCTGCAACCACAAATGGTTGTTCAACTGCGTCAGTCCTTTCCTTTCGAATGGAATGACACAGCCATCAAATATCTGGGAGTGTACTTAACACCTAAAATTGAATCCTTATACAACGCTAATTATCCCCCGATGCTCGCTAAGTTAGCCTCAGATCTTAAAACTTGGGCCAGATACAACTTATCATTGTTAGGAAAAATTAATTCTATTAAAATGACCCTCTTGCCTAGACTCTTATATTTATTTCGTTCCTTGCCCATTCCTATCATCAGAAAGCATCTGAAGGTATTCCAGAGTAAGCTACTTAAGTTTGTTTGGGGTAGGAAGGGGTACAGGATACCCCAAAGTATCTTGTTTCATCACAGGAAGAAAGGAGGACTTGGTCTTCCCAACCTCCATTACTACTTTATAGCCGCTAGACTATCACAGATTTCGATTATTTACTCCAAGTTTGAAAAGCCAGATTGGGTTGGGATCGAGAGACATGCTGCCCCACGTCACACTTTAGACTTTTTAATGTGGACCTCTCCTAAGGAGAGACCCCCGATATTAGCACCCACTCTATCACACTCTCTAGCCCTTTGGGATAAGATTCGCAACTGGGACTCCATCTCATCTCCGTCCACACCGTTAGCACATCTGTTTAATAACCCAGCTTTCCCCCCAGGTCAAAATATATCAGCATTTAAATGGTGGTTGAACAAAGGGCTGTACCGGATCGGGCATTTCTTTTCCAGGTCTGGACCTCTCCCTCTGAAACACTACATTAAAAAGCTAGAATTGCCACAGTCGGAGAGGTTCAGATTCCATCAAATCTCCCACTTCCTACATTCTATCTGGCCCGAAAAACCTTTTCCTCCTAATTTCACAGAGTATGAGACATGGTGTGGTCAGGGCCCGGAGCAGAGGGGAGGTATCTCTTGCATATACTCTTCACTGACGCAGCCCAAATCTAAGACATCAGTCATGACCAAATGGGAAGAGGATCTCCAGTTTAATTGGGACCTGGGGTCCTGGCACACGGCGATCTCGGTGGCCTACAAAGGAATACTAAACACGTCTTTAGTGGAAGCTAGTCTAAAAGTTATTCTACGCTGGTACTACACCCCGGCTAGGCTGGCCGGCATATACCCCTCTGCTGATCCGCTGTGCTTCAGGGATTGTCACCTCAGGGGTACTCTGGCCCATGTGTGGTGGGAGTGTCCCCGGTTACGACCCTTTTGGATAAGAATTTTTAAAATTATCCACGGGATCGCTGGGTGCCGGGTCCCCCGGTCCCCTACCATTGCTCTTCTTAATGCTCCAATTATCAAGATCCCCAAGCATTCTATGAGTCTGATCAGATTTATTCTAATAGGAGCCAAGCTCACCATTGCAAAAGCTTGGAAACAGCCCTCAGTTTCGGTCAAGGTGGCTCAAAGGAAAGTCTCCTGGATCATGGCTCAAGAGAAAATGGCTAGCATTATATCTGATAAACGCGCTAAATTTGACATTGTTTGGGAACCATGGACTACGCTCATGGGCATCTCCTTAATCCACGCCCCATTGGAGCTATGATCACCTATTATTGCTTCTAGAGCATCAGAACTTGGGTAGATAGCACAGTCCTTTGGTTTAACTATGGACCATTCTACTTGATCCCCCTCCCCTTTCTCTTTCCCCCTCTTTTCCTTTTCTTCTCCCTTCTTTACTTCTCTTTGTGGTTATGTTTGGCTTGTATGGCCGACAGCTGACCTCAAATTTTTTTTCACATGTCCTTATTATGATGTCAGATATGATCCGTTTTGTGGGTTTAGGGGTGGGGGGATTGGCCTCCTACTTATGGGAGCCCTCTGGCTAGGTCCCTCACTTGGCACAGCATGATCCCGCGAGGGGTGCCGAGTGGCCCAGGGACCGCTAGGGTGTTTTCCTTATCCCAGGTCCTGGAATCTGTAGGGGACTTCTTTAGATTGTTTTCTTCCCTAAACAGTGCTCTACCCTTCTAGAGTACTGGTATACGTTAGGTTCCTGGACCTTAATAACCCTATGTTGGTTGGATCAGACTCTAAAAGACATAGCTTTCCTCTGTTCAAATGTTTGATTGTGCATGGTTCAAATGTTTTGTTAAATCATCTGATGGCCGTGTGAGCCTATCTCTTGTTTCCTAAGCTGTATACAAAAATAAAATATTTTGAAAGATAAGAATCTGTATTCATATTATGCTTATGCTTCATATTGTGCTTAGATTGGCTAAAATTCAACGTGACCTCCTATCAGAAGAGGTCCCTGGTGTGCGCTGGGAAGGGAACAGAGTGATGTGCTTGTTACAATTCATCGCAATATTCAACCCTTTCTTTTTTTTTTCATTTTGCAGCTTTTTGAAATGTCACAAACTGACATATCATTCCTGTTTATGCACTGCTGTACACAGTGTTGTAGTGCGCCAAAAACAGTATAGTAATAAAGAACATCCTACTTGTTTTCATTTCAGTGGTGTGAACTGAACACATGGCACTAAAGCAAATTGCCCCGTCCATCCGCTACACATCACAGCTCAATGCAGGGTGGTGGGAGTGGGCTTGGTTGGCACTATTGCTTGTGTAGGTGCCTCTCTGCATGCTCTTGCGCATAGGGCAGCCCATTCATTTTAATGCACTCCCCTACATGTGAAAAACACGGAAAAGAAGTCCCCGGCTCTTTTCTAAAAACATACTGCATAGAACTGCATTCTGCTGTAGCACCATTCAGAATAGGATGTGTTTGCAGATGCATGGGGGGGGGGGGGGGGTGCCATTGAAAATTAGTGGCACCACCACTCAAGTGCAGTGCATTTCCCTGTGTGTTGGGAAAGCATGCAATTTTGTGGGCTTTCCCAGCACATGTAGATGTCAATCTAGAATGAATGTTCTATTTAAACCAATAGGTTCCTGGGAATGTCCTGCGTTCTATACAATCAGCAGCACCATAAAACCCGCCACTGTTATTGAACCATCACCTGTTCATATTCTCCTGACAGTGTATGAGAATTAGTGTCACGGTTGCCAAACAATCCAGAATAGGCTGTCGGTAAAAAAGAGAAAAAAAAAAACTGTAAAAAACAAAACAAAAAACGTATTTACCCAAATTAAATAAAAAATGGAATGCTTTTAGATTGTAAGCTCTTCTGAGCAGGGCCCTCCTAATCCTCTTGTATGTTATTGTGTTATAACTGTATTGTCTCCCTTTTATTTTCTAAAGTGCTGCGTAAACTATTGGTGCTATATAAATCCTGTATAATAATAATAATAATAGTAATAAATGTTCTAGTACAGGGGTAGGCAACGTTTTGAACACAGTGTGCGGATAAATGTTTTCAAATAAATTGAGAGTGCCGATTTTATAACAAAAATTGTCAACTTCACATTCTCAATCATGAAAAGGATTTTTTCAAAAGTAAATGCTGTAAACTACTTTAGTAGTGAGAAATTGACATCCTGCACTCTCACGCCTCAGATCAGCTGCAATTCCTGCACCTTCACACCTCAGATCACCGTCCCCATGCTCATCTGCCCCACCACTGTACCCCCTGCTCATCTGCCCCACCACTGTACACCCTGCTTATCTGCCCCACCATTGTACCCCCCTGCTTATCTGCCCCAACAGTGTAACCCCCTGCTCATCTGCCCCACCACTGTAACCCCCCTGCTCATCTGACCCACCACTGCAACCTCCCTGCTCATGTGTTCCACCAATGTACCTACTTTCTCCTCTGCCCCACCGCTGTAACCCCTGCTTTTCTGTCCCACCGCTAAACCCCCTTCTCATTCCTTGCACCACTGTACCTCCTGCACATCTGCCCAACCACTGTACCCTCTTGCTCTTCTGTCTCATCACTGTAACCCCCTGCTCATCTGTCCCATCAATGTACTCCTTTTCTCATCTGCCTCATCACTTTACCTCCCTGCACATCTGCTCCACCGCCATCTCCCCATACTCTTCTCTCTCACTACTGAATCACCTTCTCATCTGTCTTAACACTGAACCCATCTGCCCCACCAATGTAACCCACTTTCTCATCTGCCCCACCAATACACCTCCTTTCACATCTGCCCCACTGCTTTGCACCCCCTGCTTTTCTTCCCCAGCACTGTACCTCCTGCACATCTGTCTCACCTCTGACCCCCCTGGTCTTCAGCCCCACCTCTGTACCCCCCCGGTCTTCAGCCCCACCTCTGTACCCCCCCTGGTCTTCTGCCCCACCACTGTAAAGCATGCTGGGACTTGTAGCCCTATCAAAGGCTGTAATGCTCCTGAAGAGCATAGTGGGAGTTTTAGTTCTTTTTTTTTTTTAATTCTTTATTTTTTTGCAAGAATACAAGACAAAATTATTAGTTAATAAAGTACAACATAATGCATTCCTGCCCTTTTTATAAACAAAACAAAAAAGACAAAACAGTATCAGTACAATACCCAATACAGTATATAGTATCTATAGGGAGTTTTAGTTCTATTACAGGCTGCAAGAGAGGCGCAGAGCATGCTGGGACTTGTGGTTCTATCATAGGCTGCAAGAGAGGTGCAGACCATGCTGGGTCTTGTAGTTCTAGCCCAGCCACCCATTAACCTTTATTACAGTGAAAGTGCAGAGTATTCATGCTGGGACCTGTAGTCCTATCACAGGCTGCAATGATCCTGCAGAGCATAGTGGGACTTTTAGTTCTATCACAGGCTGCAAGAGAGGTGCACAGCATGCTGGGACTTGTAGTTCTAGCCCAGTCACACAGGAACCTAGGCTACAATGAAAGTGCAGCGCATTCATGCTGGGACCTGTAGTTCTATCCCAGGCTGCACGGTATGTACAGGCTGTACATCATTTTAGTTTCCTCCTTCCCAATCCCAGCCACTCACTCTCCCTCCTCCCTGTCTATCTATAAAGCATAGAAAAGTTTGTACGGACCTGAAGGCAGCACGGGGGCAGAGGCAGCTTTGTTCTGCTGTGTGTGTGAGACAGGCTGGAGGGACGGGAGACATGCCTCTGCATCTGAAGTGTGTGAGGTGATGTGAAGGTGGGCTGTGTGTGTAAGAACAAGTTAGAAGAGCAGTAGAACACTGCCAATATACGCCCCCCCCCCCCCTCGGCCTGTGCCCCTGACGGGCGCCAGTCTGGCCAACCTCTTGGTACGCTCCTGTGTTCCTTATCAGCTGGTATAAATTAAAGTGCACATTTATGTAGCACCCTCTACAGTGAGTTTTTGTCAGGGAGACTGCCAGTGCAGGCACATTTGGGCAGGCCTACACTTTAGACTAGGCCTGCTTGTTTTGATCTGGGGGGCAGGGAGTGGTTAGTGTAGCAGTGGGTGTGACCATCTGTGCTCTAATTCTGAAGCACCCCCCTGCTTCCAGGAAGAATGATCATGACCTAGGACTGGAGTGGCAAGCAGCTCATGTGAGGAGCCCTGACCAATCCCCAATTGGAATTGGCAGGGGGCAGGCCTCCCATATAAACTCTGTTAGACATGGAGAATTGAGTACTAGGAAGCAGCAGGGGCCCCTTCCTCATCTTGGGGGGGTGAGGCCTAGCGGAGGAGCCCAGGAGAGCTGGGCAGGATCTTCGTCCATACATGGTCATGGATGAAGTGCTCCGGAACAGAGCGGCTATAGAAGATGTCGGAACTTATGTCCAGTTAAAGTTCTCCATCATGGACTCGGGGCAGGAGAAGGTTGGTGAGTGGGCCACAATGGATTTCTGGATGAAGCAAGCCAGGGGAGCTGGGTGCAAGGCCAGAGGAGAGTCTGTGGGGAAAGTGTCAAATCCATGTAGCCTGAGGGCACAGGGTTTGCAGACCGGATTATCTGGGAACAGTAGTCCACCGGGGTGAGGTACTGCAGATCTCTGGCCTAGTAACAGTGCAATTTTAGCTAGCGACTGGGGCTGTTCAGAGCGGTCTCTTTTGTCAAAAGAGGATTATGTGACAGGAAATGTAATGATCTGCAGTGGAAGTTTGTGCAGGAGCGTGAAACTCCTGGGAGCAACATTCTGCAGGAGATACGCAGAGGAGGAGAAATAGTCTGCAGGGGAAGTGATTGCAGATATTATTTGTACATTATTATTTCAAGGCTCAACCTTTTGTTCTAATTCTTAACTATGATGGCAAATGACTGTTCATTGTCTCAGAAGTGATAGATGGAGGTCTGCAGCAGGGTGACATGGTGGATGTTATGTCGTGTACACACGACCGGACTTTCTGTCAGACTAGGTCCGACGGACTTTCGGCGGAGTTCCGACGGACCTTCCGAATGAACGGACTTGCCCACACACAAACGGACTAAGTCCGTTCGAAAGTCCGTTCGTTTTGAATGTGATGACGTAAGACGGGACTAAAAAAGGGAGTTCAATAGCCAGTAGCCAATAGCTTGCCTTGTGTCGTATTTGGTCCGTCGGACCAGCACACAGACGATCGGTTTTCCCAATAGGAATTGAGTCCGTCGGACAGATTTCAAACATGTTCTATTTTTAGGTCTAGGTTTTATGTGATTCCATCCAACTTAGTCTGCTGGAAAGTCCGGTCGTGTGTACGCATCATCAGTAATTAGTAGCAACCAAGCGCTACATTAAATTTTTTCAAAACCTACACACAGAGCATGAACAGCATCAAAATGTGATGACTATCTTGTGTCAGACAGATGCTTGATAACCATATCTTTTCCTAAAGATGAAACTAGAAGATTCCATCGATGTGTTGAATGAAACGTTACACGGGTTCACATCCTTGAATATACCGAACAGTAAATGTTAGTTGATCAATGTGTGAGATGTCTGGAGTAGAATCCACACTTATTGATTAATACTTTTGACTCTTTTATTTCTTTAAGAATAACACTAAAGCCGCGTACACACGGGCGGACTGTCTGTCCAACTTAGTCCGCCGAAACACATTTCAGCGGACAGTCCGCTCGTGTGTGGGCTTCAGCTGACTTTTTCAGCGTGCAGTCTGGCGGACTAAGTATTTCGGAATTTCTGTAATATTGTCCGTCCAACTTTGGTTTCAGCGGACAGTCCGCTCGTGAGTAGGCTAGTTGGACGGACTAAGTATGGCGCATGCTCAGAAAGGATTTACACGGCGGAAGGTTGCATTGCTGTGTATTGGACGTCCTATTTCTAGTCCCGTCGTACGTGCTGTACACGTCATCGCGCAAGCTTTCAACGGACTGTTTGTTCATCGTGTGTGGTCAAGTCCGTTCATTCGAAAGTAGGACGGACTGTCCATCGGATTGTCTGACGGACTTAGTTGGCCAGACAGTCCGCCCGTGTGTACGCGGCTTAAGAACCTGTTTTTCCATCAAGTCAATAAATTCCTCACAAATATTTGCTGATAGATACGGCGGATTCCCCTTTCCACGGTTTCCATAGAGTCTCAAATGCTCTTCCAAAAAAGGGTCAAATTCCCTCAATAGCTCTAGTATACCTAAATAGTTTCAATTTTTTGGTGACCCAATAATTAGATTTTCTCCACGAAATGGCAAACATCTAGCAGCAAAAAAGTGAATCACAGAAACTACACGTGTTAGTACTTTCTGCCAATACTCCTGTTCTGTTCTGAGTGATATTGTTCAGGTAATAAAGAATCTATACTCCCACTTTCTTTATGGCAAATTAAATATGCCCTCATGCATCTCTGATGTTCATTTCCATTTTCATGTTCTGCTACAGCTTCAGTAACATGTTTCCAGTCATTGAATCCTAATGTTGCAAAAGGAGATTCTTTGTCAGACAGTAAGCGACATACAAAACAGCACATGACCTTGAGATGGTGAATATAGTAGCCATTCACATTTTATACACTCGCAATTTCGCAATTTTTGCTCAAACACATTCTTTGTTACATGTCTTTTCTTTATATTACTTTCACCTCCAGCTTCTTTACAATTCGACATGAATTTGAAAAGTTGCTATTACTATTCTGACATGATGATGGCCCAGTATGAATCCAGTAATTCACTGTGGTAGTATCCTTATAATCCCATAGTCCTGGATCTGTCTCTTGGGTCAAAATCTCCATTACCATTATAGATTCAGGTGATTCCTCTTCTGAGATGTCTTCAACATCAGGAAGAGTTATTGATACTCTCCAGTTATCTGCTGGAACTGGGGAGTGGATGCAGAGGTGGAAGTAGATGCTGCATTTGAAGAAATTGTATTAGTGGATGATGTGGAATCTGATTTCATCCAAGATGTTAGTTTTGGAAGTTTGTGGATTTTCTCCTCTGCAGCTCTTTTTCTCTTCTGTGCACCACTTAACCTCCCTGGCGGTAATCCCGGGTTGGGATTTCAGCACCATAAGCGGTAACCCCGAGCCAGACTCGGGATCGCATCGCTGGATACAGGGAGGACACAGGGAGAAGTTACTTACCTTGTCCCCTGGATCCAGCGATGTCCTCTGCGCTGTGTGATCGACCTGTCCTCCGCTCGATTCACACAGTGCCCGAATGCCGCCGATTTCCGTTCCCTGCGATGTTACGGCGCACGGGAGCGGAGATCGGCGCCAAATTCAAAAAAGTAAAAACACACACAGTACTGTAATCTTACAGATTACAGTACTGTATAAATGCCTGGAATTTGGAGATTGTCCATAGCAACCAAAAAGTGTCCCTTTATGTCAAAAGTGATTTTAGACCAACTAGAAAACAGCGATATTAAAGCGGTTCTTCACCCTAAAGGGGAAGTTCCGCTAATCTGATTCCACCCCCCCTCCGGTGCCACAATCGGCACCTTTCAGGGGGGAGGGGGGTGCAGTTACCTGGATAATCCAGGTATCTGCACCCACTTCCGGGCAGACCGCCGCAGACCCCTGTAGACGCTTCGCCCCCCGTTGTGTTCTGGGAAACACACAGTTCCCAGAGACACAGCGGGGGACCATAACAGACGCGCAGCACGACTCGCGCATGTGCAGTAGGGAACCGGGCAGTGAAGCTGTAATGCTTCACTTCCTGATTCCCTGACAAGAGGATGGCGGCGGGGGCAGCAGCGAGACGAGCGATCGCTCGTCATCTGCCGCCGACATCGCTGGACCCTGGGACAGGTAAATGTGATTTTATTAAAAGTCAGCAGCTGCAATATTAGTAGCTGCTGGCTTTTAATATTTTTTTTTTAGGTGCAGAACCGCTTTAAATTATAATTACTTGCAGAATTGAGCAATAGCGATTTGTGGGGAAATTCGTCATCAAACACTAAATCTAATGACAGCGAAAATTCTGCAAATGAGCAAATTTCTGTGTTTTTGGATTTGATTACATTATTGAATAATTTTTATTATTATTTATTATATTATAAACTTTATCATACCCGGGATGTCTGCTAGACTCTGGTTTGAACAGATTTAAGAGAGTTATTCCTAAGAATTACAGGACTACAATATAAAAACGCCAAATTTCCATGCAAAATAATTGTACCGCTTTCAGCACCTAAAACCAGAACTAATCATACCGCCAGGGAGGTTAATATGTTATGTTTCATTTCCGCTCAAAGGGTTATCTACCTCAAAAAATATAAAAATGACATATAGTAGCATCCGAAAATCTTGATCTCAAATCTAAAAGTATATAGTCTAATAGACACTTTTTGTAACACAGATAGTAGTACCCTAAACATAAGAGAAGATACTGCCTTGCTAAGTGTGTGTAGAAAAACCTCTAGAGCACAACATCCTTCTTCCTCAACATGATGGACACATGTCATACAAAGGGACTGAGGGGGTATATTTCCAATATTTTTGGGAAAAAAACCTTTCTAGAACTAAGAAGATGGGGGATTACTTTTCAAAGAATTAGCGGCACATCCAGATAGGTTAACCCTTGACAAGAGAACGTTAATGGCCATACCTACAAATAAGCTGGCTACTTCGCTAGTCACTCCTGAAACCAACAATCCATGACCACAATTGTCCTTCACTAGGAAAGGTAATTTGAGGGAATGAAAATGGGTCCAAAAGAGGACACAGCAGCAGGGGACAGCAGAAGTCTCTGAGGGTGAGACATTCTCCACTCTGTGCCATCAATAGTTCAAGATCAATCACTTCTCCAACACCCAAGAAGGATTAAATGATACAGGAAACCCTTTGAGCAGAGAGGTTTTATTAGGAAAAGAACATATATGCCCACAGCTGGAGTTAGAACTCACAGGGCCCCCTGACAAGGTGCCCCCCCCAAAAATAATATATATATATATATATATATATATATATATATAAACAATATTTTTGTTAAAAATAGACTAGAATCATAAGCAGACACAGACACAAAAGACTTTCACAGTTCCTGCTGAATCTAAAAGATTGTATATGTGGGGAATAAGGTCTTGGGGCTCATTCACATGGGTACTGTGGCATGTACTGTGTGATCCAGTGGTTTTTTTTTTCTATTTATGTGGTTGGAGCTGTATGGAGGCCAGCTATGTGGCACTATGGGGATTCAGTGGTTTTATGAACACAGCTGCAGGTCCTGATTTGACATGCATGTGGAAGGAGATGTACGGCTCTGAACATAGGGGGTTATTTACGAAAAGGCAAAATCATTTTGCACTACAAGTGCAAACTACAAGTGCAAAGTACACTTGAAATGGCACTGAAAGTGCACTTGGAAATGCAGTGGCTGTAGATCAGAGGGGGACATGCAAGGAAAATAAAAAACTGCATTTTTGCTTGCACACGATTTGATGATAAAATCAGCAGAGCTTCCCCTCATTTCAGATCTACCCCTCAGATTTACAGCGACTGCACTTCCAAGTGCACTTGCAGTGCAATTTCAAGTGCACTTTACACTTGTAGTTTGCACTTGTAGTGCACAGTGGATTTGCCTTTCGTAAATAACCCCCATAGTGTGCATTCCGGACCACTCACCCACGCCTCCAATTAGGACCTGTCCCTGTGTTCATATAGCCACTGCATCCACATAGAATAACCGATGGCTCCCACCGCACAACCTGCTCATTCACACTTTATGGGCCAGAAAGCCCATGTAAATGAGGCTTTTATTTTTTCAATTATTTTTTGAACATTCTTTGATATTTTCTAATCATTTTCTTTTACAATTTATTTTATTCACAACAATTTTGGGGGAGGAGTCTATGGTAAAATATCAGGAGTCTAAACGGACCCCTGATGTCTCATTTTTGAGACAGAGAAAGGCACTCAGGATATATATATTCCTTAACCACTTCAGCCCCAAAAGAATTTACCCCCTTCTGGGCCGGGCCATTTTTTGGGATACGGCACTGCGTCTCTTCAACTGACAATTGTGCGGTCGTGTGATGCTGTACTCAAACAAAATTGACGTCCTTTTTTCCCACAAATAGAGCTTTCAATATTGTGCTATTTGATCACCTCTGCGGTTTTTATTTTTAGTGCTATAAAGAAAAAGAAGGCAGACAATTTTGAAAAAAAAAACACTTTTAAAACCATACCCAATTAAAAAAAAATCAACTTTCTTCAAATTCAATCTCCAATATGTATTCTGCTACATATTTTTGGTTCCAAAATTCCAATCAGTGTTTATTTGATTGACATGATTGGTTTACGCAAAAGTTATTGCATCTACAAACTCTGGGATATAGTTATGGGATTTTTATTTATTTATTTTTACTAATAATGGCGGCGATCAGCGACTTATAGAGAGACTTTGACATTGCAGCAGACAAATCGAACACTATGTGACACTTTTTGGAGTCCACTGACACCAATACAGTAATTAGTGCTAAAAACATGCACTGTCACTGTATTTCCAGACTGATAGATCTCAATTACTTTCTTTCTCAATTGTTCCTGAATTTCTTTGGGTCTCGGCATGATGTGTAGCTTTTAAGGATCTTCTGGTGGACCTTACTGTGTCAAGCAGCTCCTATTTAAGTGATGCCTTGATTGTGAACAGGTGTGGCAATAATCAGGCCTGGGTGTGGCTAGAGAAATTGAACTCAGGTGTGGACAACCACAGTTATAGTATGTTTTAACAAGGGGGGCAATCACTTTTTCACACAGGGCCATGATGGTTTGGATTTTTTTTCACCTTTAATAATAAACACCTTCATTTACAAATTGCATTTTGTGTTTACTTGTGTTGTCCTTGACTATTGTTTAAATTGGTTTGATGTTCCGAAACACTTAAGTGTGACAAACATGCAAAGGAACAGGAAATGAGGAAGGGGGCAAACACTTTTTCACACCACTGTATATATATATATATATATATATATATATATATATATATATTTACATATATTTATGTACAAGTCTCTTTGAAGCTTCATATGCATTTCATGGGAAGTAGTTCTATGTACATTTCGCATATGGCTGTAATTTAGAGTGAGTTGACCATTCACCTCCCCCATTGTAAGAGATAAGGTTACATTATTGTCCAAAGACACAGAGTTTCAGTATGACACAAGTTATTTCTTTATATTACAGTATTTCCTGATTAAGATTATAATTATGTACATTGCTTTTTAAACGTATATAATCTATTTACTGATATATGTAGTATTTGGTTTAGAAGATAGGAAACTTGTATTGCATAAGTTAAATGGTTTAATACATGGCAGTTTTGCCATCCCAATGGAATGTTTTTATTAGAGACGGTTTTGTATTTAAACATCCTGTTGGATGAGGTGGGAGGGAATTTGCTCATTCAGAATTTGCGGGCTTTTCCTGTGGTACAACAGAGCTCAGAGAAACTGTTAAACCATTCTTAATTGGGAAAAGGGTGGGGGTTTAGTTGCAGGAGTAGTAAAATACAGACAGGCTGTTTCTAGAGGGAGACTTGCACTCCGGCAGACACGGGCAGAGAGACACGAACAGACTTTGGAGGAGACTGACAAACCTACTCACACACACATACACACACACAAAGATACATTTATACAATCTTTATTTTAAGAATAAGAAACTTATCAATGCTATTTTATATTCTACATTTTGACACTGTTTTTATAATATTTTGTTATTTTTATTATTAAATCAATTTTGGTATTTTTACACGAGAACTGAACGGATTTTCTTGGAACTTTCCTCATCAATATGAATTATTGAAATATAGTTATTAATACAGTAATAACTCAATTTCTACACATAGGCACACTTGTCCCAGAGGATGCTGGGACTGTGACATCATAATGGGCGGGGACATCACCCGGTGACCCCGCCCATTGTCCCTATATAAGTCGCCGCGCAACACGTCCCTGTCATTACGGCCAGAGACAGCGTCGAGTCAACATCTCAAGGAAGAAGAAGAGAAGGCGACGACAGCGGAAACAGAAGACCGGGCCACCGCCAGTAAAAGAGCTGGAAGAAGGAGCGGAGGCCCGGCAAGAAGAACCAAAGAGGGGGGCAAGACCCCCGAAGTCGGAAGATGAGGCAGCGACAGAAGACCGGGCCACCGCTAGTAAAAGAGCTAAAGGAAGAAAGCGGGGGCCCGGCAAGAAGAACCGAAGATGGGGATAAGACCCCCGAAGAGGGGGACACGACTCCCAAAGTCGGAAGAAGACTCCCGGGCAGCGACGAAGAAGAAAGCCGGGCTCCTCCGCTAGTAAAAGAGCTAGCAGAAGATAGCGGAGGAGTCCGGCGAGAAGACCCCCCCAAGACGGAAGAAGACCCCCGGAGCTGTGCAATAAATTATTTTAAACCCTTGTGTTGTGTTTTTTTTTTACATTTTTTTCACAGGTAAATGGGTAGGGGTACATTGTACCCCATACTCATTCACATAGGGTGGGGGGGCCGGTATCTGGGGGCCCCCTTATTAAATGGGGCTCCCGGATTCCGATAAGCCCCCCGCCCGCAGACCCTGACAACCAACGGCCAGGGTTGTTGGGAAGAGGCCCTTGTCCTCATCAACGTGGGGACAAGGTGCTTCCCCAAAGCACCCCCCCCCATGTTGAGGGCACGCGGCCTGGTACGGCTCAGGAGGGGGGGCACTCGCTCGTCCCCACCCCCTTTCCTGACCGGCTGGGCTGCATGCTCGGATAAGGGACTTATATGGACTTTTCTCCGTGTGCGGGAACGTCCATTCATTTAAAAAATCCGGCGGACTAGCACACAAACGGCCGGATTGTCCACCGGACTCGCAGTCCGGCGGACAATTTTTGAATCAAAACTACTTTCTAAGTCCACAGGACTTTTGGGAAAAAAAAGGATAGTTTGATCGTGTGTACGCGGCATAAGATTTACAGCAACTGCACTTCAAGTGCACTTTCAGTGCAATTTCAAGTGCACTTTGCACTTGTAGTTTGCACTTGTAGTGAAAAGTGGATTTGTCTTCTGTAAATAACCTTCTAAGTAGGGATGAGCTTCGTGTTCGAGTCGAACGTACGTTCGACTCGAACATTGGCCGTTCGGCGAATTCCGAACGTTTGGGCCGTTCGCGTCAAAATTCGAGTGACGCGCGCGCGGACCACAATGCACTGCGGTGGCGCAGTGCATTGCTGCCCCATGATTGGCCAAGCATGCACTGTGACCCCGCATGCTTGGCCAATCGCAGCACCGGCAGCGAGGAGAGCCATGATTGGCCACAGGCATCCTGCCTGTGGCCAATCATAGCTCAGGCTGTGTAGTGCACGCCCCACACTATATAAGGCTGCCTTTGAGGCGGCCTCGTGTAGTGTGTTACTTAGCATCTGAAGCAGTGGGTGTTCTGTGTACCTTCAACACAGTACACACCAATCGTTTTTGGCTGATTTCCTATCTTGCTGCTGTGTAGTGGTTGTTGTCTGTGCCCTGACTGCAGTATACACCACTATATTCACCTCACCTATATAGCTAGTGATCTAGCTTTAACCACTTAACAACTGCCCATTGCCGATTAACGGCTTCAGGGCAGTTGTTTAACTCTGAGAGGCCGTTAATTAACGGCCTCCCAGAATTCTGCTCTCGCGTCCCCCGAGGTGTGCGCACTCGAGAGCATCCGTGACCGCCGGGTCGCATCACGGATCACGGTAAACGGCCGCTCATAGCGGCCGTTTACCACGTGATTGCTCCGTCAAATGACGGAGTGATCACTTGGAAACAAACCGGCGTCATGTTATGACGCCTGTTCCTCCCTCCCCTCTCTGTACCGATCGGTACAGCGGAGGGGAAAGAGATTGGTGTCAGCAGCGATGTGGGCTGCATCTGCAGTGCCCACATCGCTGCTCACCGAATTGAACCCCTCAATTCCCTGCCAATACTCTGCAATACCAGTGCATACTCTGCAGTACCCTGCCATTACTCTGCAGTACCCCGCCATTACTCTGCAGTGCAGTACCCTGCCATTACTCTGCAGTGCAGTACCCTGCCATTACTCTGCAGTACCCCCCATTACTCTGCAGTAACCCCCATTACTCTGCAGTACCCCCCAATACTCTGCAGTACCCGCCATTACTCTGCAGTACCCGCCATTACTCTGCAGTACCCCCAATACTCTGCAGTGCAGTACCCTGCCATTACTCTGCAGTGCAGTACCCTGCCATTACTCTGCAGTACCCCCCATTACTCTGCAGTAACCCCCATTACTCTGCAGTACCCCCCAATACTCTGCAGTACCCGCCATTACTCTGCAGTACCCGCCATTACTCTGCAGTACCCCCAATACTCTGCAGTACCCTGCCATTACTCTGCAGTACCCCCCATTACTCTGCAGTAACCCCCATTACTCTGCAGTACCCCCCAATACTCTGCAGTACCCACCATTACTCTGCAGTACCCACCATTACTCTGCAGTACCCCCAATACTCTGCAGTACCCTGCCATTACTCTGTAGTACCCCCCAATACTCTGCAGTACCCTGCTATTACTCTGTAGTACCCCGCCAATACTCTGTAATACCCTGCCATAAATTGCCATACCCAGCCATACTCAGAGATACCCAGCCATACTCGGTGATACCCTGAAATACCCAGCCATAGACGCCCCCCACCCCTCACCGCCCTCCGGTGCTTCTACCAACTCGCCAGTACGATCAAAGCCAGAATCTTTTTTTTATTTTTTATTTCAGGCTTCCCAGCCTAGAGGTGAGATGTGGGGTCATATTGACCCCCCAGATTTCACTGTAAAGAGGACCTGTTACCCCATATTCCTATTACAAGGGATGTTTACATTTCTTGTAATAGGAATAAAAGTGATCAAAAATATATTTTTGGGGAAAAAAATGTCAAACTAAAATAAATAAAGTAAAATGAACAATAAAAAAATTAAATAAAAATTAAAGCGCCCATGTCCCCATGTGCTCGCATGTGCCACACATGTGAGGTATCGCAGAGAATGTTAGAGCAAGAGCAATAATTCTAGTCCTAGACCTCCTCTGCAACTCAAAACATGTAACCAGTAAAAAAAAAATTAAAGCGTCGCCTATGGGGATTTTTTAAGTAGCGACGTTTGGCGCCATTCCACGGGCATGTGCAATTTTGAAGAGTGGCATGTTTGATATCTATTTACTCAGCATAACTTCATCTTTCACTTTATGCAAACATTGGGCTAACAAGTGGTTAATAATAGAGCTTGCAGTCAGTAGTGTTAGGAGATAGTGCGTGCTGTCTGCGTGCTCTGTACCCAGTACATACCGCTATAATATAGGGCAGGCCCCTACTTTCAAACATCCAACTTACAAACATCTCCTACTTGCAAACGCAAGGAGACAACAGCAAGTGAGATGAAAAAAGATGGACGACAAAACAAATTATACAGGGGTGATAACCCTTCCCTATGTTTTCCAAAAAGCTTAAAGATAGTTTTTTTGACTGGAGCTACACTTTAAAAATGTACCGGTTGAAAATGACAAACAGATTCAACTTAACACAACAAACCTACACAGTCCCTGTCTTGTTTGCACCGCCTGTATACTGCTGTTCTGAGTATATAGGGCATTTTTTAATATGGGTACGGGGTTCCCCTTAATATGCGTACAAGACCCAAATAGGCTGGTAATGGGCAGGGAGGGCTACCCATGCCATTTTTCTGAATGATTTTCAACCATATTGCAGGAACCAGATATAACATTAAAACCGCAAGCAGTTTTAAATGGTGTTATTTCCGTTCAATGTCATTTTGTGCAGGGACTGTTCTAAACACGGGAAACACGTGGCACTTCACAGGCATACTACAGACACCCCCCAGGCACCATATTTAAAGGAATATTTCACTTTTTTTTTTTCACTTTAATCGTCATTAAAATCAGTGCTCCCGCCAAAACGGCAGTTTTTAAAACTTTTTTTTGCAGTGACCCATGTCCCCTGAGGCAGGAGGCAGGTCCCCAAACCCTTTTTAGGACACTATCTTGCATATTAGCCGTTAAAATTAGCACTTTCCAATTCGAACGTTCGAGTCCCATAGACTTCAATGGGGTTCTAACGTTCGTACCGAACGCGGGGGTCGTTCGCAAGTTCTGGTGCGAACCGAACCGGGGGGTGTTCGGCTCATCCCTACTTCTAAGTAATGGGAGTTCAAAGTTCCAAAGTTGGTTCAATTGGAGCTCAACTTTAAATGGTCATATTTCCTAAACCATAGATGACAATGATTCACTTTCTTCGGCTCCATATAGTCGAGGGTCTTGGGAGTATGCAAAGTTTGGGGGCCATTGGACCTAAAACGGGGGAAAAATCGGGTCTCAAACATGGCCAGTTTTCACATAGGCACCAATGTTAAAATGAGATGTCCTAGGGGTACCGTCTTTGTGGAGTCAGTACAGGTCGGCCTTAGGTTATTGGAGCTCCAAATTTGCACCATAGGTGCTAAAGAGTCTCCCCTACAAGTGTGCAAAGTTTTGGCTGGTTTTCACCATGTGATTCCCCAGAAACAGGAGCTCAAAGTCAGTCACTTTGATTACATTTTGCTTCAAGCTTTACCATTGTTTTAGTGGCACTATTTGGCAGCTAGCGGGCGCTTTTAACCCCTGCTAGCAGTTGAAAAGGGGTTAAAACCGCCCGCTGCCCATTGATTTCAACACCGCTCCTACAGCACTACAAAGATGCTTCTTGCAGGGACTTTTTTTTACCATCCTGCCAGCGCACCGTTCCTGTGTGAAAGCACCCAGGCTTTCACACTAGAGAGACAGGAGAGGCTCTTTACAGGCACTATTTTCAGCACTACAGCTCCTGTAAAGTGCCTTAGTGTGAAAGCAGCCTAAGTGCCGGTTCACACTTTTGGACTGTGAATTCACAACAAAATCTGTGCAGATTCCACACCACTTCCAAATCACACCCCGTTCATGCGAACCGCTGCAGGTGCGTATGCTGGTCTGACGGACCAAATATGACGCAAAGGCAGCTATTGGCTACTGGCTACTGAACTTCCGTTTCTTATCCCGTCGTACGTCATCACGTTAAAAATGAACAGACTTTGGTTCGTTCGTGTGTGTGGGCAAGTCCGTTCGGTCGGAAGTCTGACGTAACTCTGTCGAAAGTCCGTCAAGGTTGCTCCATCTGACTTTTGCTGGCGGAATTTCCCGACACAAAAGATTGAGAGCAGGTTCTCTATTTTTCTGACAGAAAAAGTTCCGATCGTAAATTCCGATCGTCTGTAGCAATTTCTAAGCAAAAAATTCCTAGGTATGCTCGGAAACAATTCAACGCATGCTTGGAAGCATTGAACTTAATTTTCTCGGCTCGTCGTAGTGTTGTACGTCACCTCGTTCTTGATGGTCAAAAGTTCCAAGAACTTTTGTGTGACCGTGTGTATGCAAGGCAAGCTTGAGCGGAATTCCGTTGGTAAAACCATCTGGGTCTTGACAGAAAATCCGATCGTGTGTACGTGGCATTAGGGGTTGATCTACTAAAGGCAAAAAGACTGTTGCACTCTCCAGAGCTTAGTAAATGAGCATAAGCTCTGTTTACTTCCATCATCTCATCATGTACAAGCAAAAATGCTGTTTTTTTTGTTTTTTTTCCTTGCATGTGATTGGGTATCCTTTGCAAAATGAAGCCTTACCTCATTTACTAAGCTCTGGAGCCACTGCACTTTGCAAAGTGTACAGTCTATTTTCCTTTAGTAAATTAAAATTTTAAAAATTCCCTCGTTCCAGGTTCCTTGCAAGTTGGCAGCTTTGCCAGAGTATGAAATAATACATTTAGCCTTTCTGATTGCAAACTACATTTTTAAAAAGTTTGATAGATAAATGTTGCACCAGCTGTTTTGTAGTGTAATTCTATTTAATCTGACCTTTCCATTTCAATTTGCAGCTGCTATGAAATTTCACAACTGCCAAAAAAAAATGATAAAAGTAACTTTTTTGTAATCATGGGATTACTGAGAACGTGTCTTGCACAGAGCAGCCCCAGAAATGTAACTTTCTCTTTTTGTGACTGGCTCACTGATGTTTCCTGTTTGCACAGAACTTGAAGACATTTGTAAAAAAAAAATATTTAAAAAATAATCATTTTTGGTAAGTTAATTTCAAAATGTCATAAATACTAACAATGCAAGGGCTACTTCAGAGCACAAGGAAGGCATGTAGAAGTAGATCAGGGGAATGGCTAAGTGAGTCTTTAATGGTTTTCTATTGATTTGTGTGAAAAGATTCTTTGCACTTGGGTGTATCAAAATGGATTAACTATCTCCCAAACAGGAATTTTAATTCATGGTTTTAAACATTTAACTACTTCCATACCGGGCCATAGACAAATGACACCGGCAGGGAACACTTTCCCATCCAGGGTGGAAGTCATATGACATCCTCTTGTTCTTGACGCTCCTGCGGGCCCCCGAGGGCCCACAGCATGGCGATCAGGGATGAGGCTTGTCCCTCAGGCACATCCCATCCCCGATCAGGGTAAAGAGCCAATAAATTTGTCTCTTTACCATATGACTGGCTGTGTCCAATCACTGCCAGTCACAGATGTCAATAAACTGCTGTAGTGCCATTTCTGGGTTCTCCTCCTCTGTATGTGAGGTGGAGATCTGGCTATAGAAAAGTAATGTACAGTGCCCAATCGCCCCCCCCCAATAAAGAATACCTGTTACAGCCCCAGAGTACCTGTCACCAGCCCATCAGAGTACCTGTCACCAGCCCATCAGAGTACCTGTCACCAGCCCATCAGAGTACCCCAGTACCTGTCACCAGCCCATCAGAGTACCCCAGTACCTGTCACCAGCCCATCAGAGTACCTGTCATCAGCCCCAGAGTACCTGTCATCAGCTTCAGAGTACCTGTCACCAGCCCATCAGAGTACCCAAGTACCTGTCACAGCCAATCAGAGTACCTGTCAGCAGCATCACAGCACCTGTCAGAAGCCCATCAGAGTATCCCAAGTACCTGTCAGTAGCCCATCAGAGTACCTCGAGTACCTGTCACCAGCCCATCAGAGTACCCGAGTACCTGTCACCAGCCCATCAGAGTAACCGAGTATTTGTCACCAGCCATTCAGAGTACCTGAGTACCTGTCACCAGCCCATCAGAGTACCCGAGCACCTGTCATCATCCCCAGAGTACCTGTCATCATCCACAGAGTACCTGTCATCATCCCCAGAGTACCTGTCATCAGCCCATCAAAGTACCCCAGTACCTGTCAGAAGCGCATTACTGTGCTCCAGTCTGTATCTGCCAGCTTCCAGGTCACGGACCTGCACCTGCCTCCACTGACATCAGCATCCGGACCTTCCTGGTGGGTCATCGTCCATGAGCCACCAGGAAGGCAATTGGCAATTGGTTTCACTAGATTTTAGTTAGGGGTATCAGAATAAAGGGGGCTGAATACAAATGCACGCCACACTTTTCAGATATTTGTAAAAAAAAATTGAAAATTATTTATCATTTTCCTACCACTTCACAATTATGTGCCACTTTGTATTGGTCTTTCACATAAAATCCCCCCATAAAAAAACATTTACATTTTTGGTTGTAACATAACAAAATGTGGAAAATTTCAAGTGGTGGAAAATTTCAAGTGGTATGAAATTCCACTTGTTCACTGTATGTCTGAGGAGGTGTTTCTTTTAATATGGAATGCTGCTTAAAGTGGAGGGCCACCCTGAAAAACAAAAATACATTAAAATTTAGAAAAAAATCTGAAAAAAAAATGAAATGTTTTTTTTTAACTTACCAGAAATGCCTGTTGCTAGGCACATCGTCCTAATCTGCCTCTTCCTCCTCCGCGGTGATCTTTGGTCTTCTCTCCTCCGTGCGGCGTCCTCTGGGTAATGGGGCACTGTGTGTTTTGGGAACTGTGTGTCCCAGAACACAGCGCGCCCCATTCACAAAGCGCTGCGCGACTCGCGCATGCGTAGTAGGAAACGGGCATTGAAGCCGCAAGGTTCCACTGCCTGTTTCCCTTAGTTAAAATGGCGGCCCCGGGACCCAAGAGCCGAGGGACGGGTCAGCTGACATCGTGGGCGCCCTGGACAGGTAAGTCTGCTTATTAAAAGTCAGCAGCTACAGTGTTTGCAGCTGCTGACTTTTAAAAAAATTTTTTAAAACTGGCTCTCCTCTTTAAACACCACACTTGTGTTAAGCAACAGCCTCAGCCCACCTTTAGGGGCACTAGCGAGTGCTCTCTCCCTGTCCCCATCTAGGCACCGCCCAAAAGCCTATATCAACATATTATTTTATTTATGAATAATTACAGGCATCACCACGTTATACATATTTACGTTGATCCAGCTTAGATCAATGTAACTATGTACCGTATATACCAATATACCATACCTGGCTGACGCAAGTGGAAGCTGGAAATCACTGAAGTAGACACCTCTACTCACAAAAGTATTGTGACACCTGCCTTTACACACACATGAACTTTTATGGCATCCCAATCTTAGTCTGTAGGGTTCAATATTGAGTTGGCCTAACCTTTGCAGCTAAATTAGCTTCAACTCTTCTGGGAAGTCTGTCCACAAGGTTTAGGAGTGTGTTTATGGGAATCTTTAACCATTCATCCAGAATCGCATTTGTGAAGCCAGGCACTGCTGTGGACGAGAAGGCCTGGCTGGCAGTCTCCACTGCACACGAGACGCAGATGAAACCTCTGTTAAAAAAAAGCTGAAACGCGCGTTTAGAAACGCGCGTTTTGCCGCGTTTGCATGCCGCGTTTAAACGCGTTTATAAAGATAACATCATGTAGACCCTCCCCAAGCTCTCTAAGCATTTTTTTTAACTATTTCTGCTATTTTGATCAGAGTGAGCAGCAGCAGCATAGAGAGCAGTTGTACACTTGCATTTGCCGTGTCACTTGCCACGGCACCTGCCACAAGTTGTGGATTGTCCACTTGCCACGTCACTTGCCACAAGTTGAGGATTGTCCACTTGCCACATCACCTGCCACGTCACCTGCCACAAATTGTGGATTGTCCACTTGCCACGTCACTTGCCACATCACCTGCCACGTCACTTGCCACGAGATGTGGATTGTCCACTTTCCACGTCATCTGCCATGCCACCTGCCACAAGCTGTGGATTGTCCACTTGCCACGTCACCAGCCACATCACCTGCCACAAGTTGTGGATTGTCCACTTGCCACGTGACTTGCCACATCACCTGCCACGTCACTTGCCACATCACCTGCTACAAGTTGTGGATTGTCTACTTGCCGCGTCACTTGCCACATCACCTGCCACGTCACTTGCCACATCACCTGCCACAAGTTGTGGATTGTTCACTTGCCACGTCACCTGCCACGTCACCTGCCACAAGTTGTGGATTGTCCACTTGCCACGTCACTTGCCACAAGCTGTGGATTGTCCACTTGCCACATCACTTGCCACGTCACCTGCCACGTCACTTGCCACGTCACCTGCCACAAGTTGTGGATTGTCCACTTGCCACGTCACTTGCCACGTCAGCTGCCACGTCACTTGCCACGTCAGCTGCCACGTCACTTGCCACGAGATGTGGATTGTCCACTTTCCACGTCATCTGCCATGCCACCTGCCACAAGCTGTGGATTGTCCACTTGCCACGTCACCAGCCACATCACCTGCCACAAGTTGTGGATTGTCCACTTGCCACGTGACTTGCCACATCACCTGCCACGTCACTTGCCACATCACCTGCCACAAGTTGTGGATTGTCTACTTGCCGCGTCACTTGCCACATCACCTGCCACGTCACTTGCCACGTCACCTGCCACAAGTTGTGGATTGTTCACTTGCCACGTCACCTGCCACGTCACCTGCCACAAGTTGTGGATTGTCCACTTGCCACGTCACTTGCCACAAGCTGTGGATTGTCCACTTGCCACAACACTTGCCACGTCACCTGTCACGTCACTTGCCACGTCACCTGCCACAAGTTTTGGATTGTCCACTTGCCACGTCACTTGCCACGTCAGCTGCCACGTCACTTGCCACATCACCTGCCACAAGTTGTGGATTGTCCACTTGCCACGTCACTTGCCACATCACCTGCCACGTCACTTGCCACGAGATGTGGATTGTCCACTTGCCATGTCACTTGCCATGTCACCTGCCACGTCACTTGCCACGTTAGCTGCCACGTCACTTGCCACGAGATGTGGATTGTCCACTTGCCATGTCACCTGCCACATCACTTGCCACATCACCTGCCACGTCACCTGCCACAAGTTGTGGATTGTCCACTTGCCACGTCACTTGCCACATCCCCTGCCACAAGTGGATTGTCCACTTGCCACATCACTTGCCCCATCACCTGCCACAAGTTGTGGATTGTCCACTTGCCACGTCACCTGACACAAGTTGTGGATTGTCCACTCGCCACGTCACTTGCCACATCACCTGCCACAAGTGGATTGTCCACTTGCCACGTCACTTGCCACGTCCCCTGCCACAAGTGGATTGTCCACTTGCCACGTCACTTGCCACGTCACCTGCCACAAGTTATGGATTGTCCACTTGCCACGTCACATGCCAGTCACCTGCCACAAGTTGTTGATTTTCCACTTGCCACGTCACCTGCCAAGTCACTTGCCACGTCACCTGCCAGGTCACTTGCCACGTCACCTGCCACAAGTTGTGGATTGTCCACTTTCCACGTCACTTGCTACTTCACCTGCCACGTCACTTGCCACAAGTTGTGGATTGTCCACTTGCCACATCACTTGCCACCTGCCATGTCACTTGCCACAAGTTGTGGATTGTCCACTTGCCACGTCACTTGCCACAAGTTGTGGATTGTCCACTTGCAATTGCAATTGTTTAAAATATTTTTCTAATGGTTTTTCATCATTTGCAATCATTTTTGAGATTTTTAATGTAAAAAAAAAGGTCACCTTTAAAAACGCATATAAACGCAAACGCGGCTAAACGCGTCAGCTGCCACGTCACTTGCCACGTCAGCTGCCACGTCACTTGCCACGAGATGTGGATTGTCCACTTTCCACGTCATCTGCCATGCCACCTGCCACAAGCTGTGGATTGTCCACTTGCCACGTCACCAGCCACATCACCTGCCACAAGTTGTGGATTGTCCACTTGCCACGTGACTTGCCACATCACCTGCCACGTCACTTGCCACATCACCTGCCACAAGTTGTGGATTGTCTACTTGCCGCGTCACTTGCCACATCACCTGCCACGTCACTTGCCACGTCACCTGCCACAAGTTGTGGATTGTTCACTTGCCACGTCACCTGCCACGTCACCTGCCACAAGTTGTGGATTGTCCACTTGCCACGTCACTTGCCACAAGCTGTGGATTGTCCACTTGCCACATCACTTGCCACGTCACCTGTCACGTCACTTGCCACGTCACCTGCCACAAGTTTTGGATTGTCCACTTGCCACGTCACTTGCCACGTCAGCTGCCACGTCACTTGCCACATCACCTGCCACAAGTTGTGGATTGTCCACTTGCCACGTCACTTGCCACATCACCTGCCACGTCACTTGCCACGAGATGTGGATTGTCCACTTGCCATGTCACTTGCCACGTCACCTGCCACTTCACTTGCCACGTCAGCTGCCACGTCACTTGCCACGAGATGTGGATTGTCCACTTGCCATGTCACCTGCCACATCACTTGCCACATCACCTGCCACGTCACCTGCCACAAGTTGTGGATTGTCCACTTGCCACGTCACTTGCCACATCCCCTGCCACAAGTGGATTGTCCACTTGCCACATCACTTGCCCCATCACCTGCCACAAGTTGTGGATTGTCCACTTGCCACGTCACCTGACACAAGTTGTGGATTGTCCACTCGCCACGTCACTTGCCACATCACCTGCCACAAGTGGATTGTCCACTTGCCACGTCACTTGCCACGTCCCCTGCCACAAGTGGATTGTCCACTTGCCACGTCACTTGCCACGTCACCTGCCACAAGTTATGGATTGTCCACTTGCCACGTCACATGCCAGTCACCTGACACAAGTTGTTGATTTTCCACTTGCCACGTCACCTGCCAAGTCACTTGCCACGTCACCTGCCAGGTCACTTGCCACGTCACCTGCCACAAGTTGTGGATTGTCCACTTTCCACGTCACTTGCCACTTCACCTGCCACGTCACTTGCCACAAGTTGTGGATTGTCCACTTGCCACATCACTTGCCACCTGCCATGTCACTTGCCACAAGTTGTGGATTGTCCACTTGCCACGTCACTTGCCACAAGTTGTGGATTGTCCACTTGCAATTGCAATTGTTTAAAATATTTTTCTAATGGTTTTTCATCATTTGCAATCATTTTTGAGATTTTTAATGTAAAAAAAAAGGTCACCTTTAAAAACGCATATAAACGCAAACGCGGCTAAACGCGGGTGCCGCGTTTAGCCGCGTTTTGCGTCTGAAACGCAGAAATTTCTGATACCCCTAACTAAAATCTAGTGAAACCAATTGCCAATTGCCTTCCTGGTGGCTCATGGACGATGACCCACCAGGAAGGTCCGGATGCTGATGTCAGTGGAGGCAGGTGCAGGTCCGTGACCTGGAAGCTGGCAGATACAGACTGGAGCACAGTAAGGCCTCATGCACACGAGACGCAGTTAAACGCGCGTTCAGATGCAGTTGGACAGTTTTTTCAACTGCACCTGAACTCATTCAATGTTATCCTATGTGTCCATGCACACAGTCTCGTTTTTTTCCGTTTATATGCAGTTGCGTTTAATCTCGTTTTTCCCAGCTTCCACTTGCGTCAGCCAGGTATGGTATATTGGTATATACGGTACATAGTTACATTGATCTAAGCTGGATCAACGTAAATATGTATAACGTGGTGATGCCTGTAATTATTCATAAATAAAATAATATGTTGATATAGGCTTTTGGGCGGTGCCTAGATGGGGACAGGGAGAGAGCACTCGCTATTGCCCCTAAAGGTGGGCTGAGGCTGTTTCTTAACACAAGTGTGGTGTTTAAAGAGGAGAGCCAGTTTTAAAAAAAAAATTTAAAAGTCAGCAGCTGCAAACACTGTAGCTGCTGACTTTTAATAAGCAGACTTACCTGTCCAGGGCGCCCACGATGTCAGCTGACCCGTCCCTCGGCTCTTGGGTCCCGGGGCCGCCATTTTAACTAAGGGAAACAGGCAGTGGAGCCTTGCGGCTTCAATGCCCGTTTCCTACTACGCATGCGCGAGTCGCGCAGCGCTTTGTGAATGGGGCGCGCTGTGTTCTGGGACACACAGTTCCCAAAACACACAGTGCCCCATTACCCAGAAGACGCCACACGGAGGAGAGAAGACCAAAGATCACCGCGGAGGAGGAAGAGGCAGATTAGGACGATGTGCCTAGCAACAGGCATTTCTGGTAAGTTAAAAAAAAACATTTCATTTTTTTTTCAGATTTTTTTCTAAATTTTAATGTATTTTTGTTTTTCAGGGTGGCCCTCCACTTTAAGCAGCATTCCATATTAAAAGAAACACCTCCTCAGACATACAGTGAACAAGTGGAATTTCATACCACTTGAAATTTTCCACCACTTGAAATTTTCCACATTTTGTTATGTTACAACCAAAAATGTAAATGTTTTTTTATGGGGGGATTTTATGTGAAAGACCAATACAAAGTGGCACATAATTGTGAAGTGGTAGGAAAATGATAAATAATTTTCATTTTTTTTTTACAAATATCTGAAAAGTGTGGCGTGCATTTGTATTCAGCCCCCTTTATTCATCCCAAATGTGGCTCCCAACTTTGTGAGGAACAGTTTGGGGGTGGCCCCTTCCTGTTCCAACATGACTGTGCATCAGTGCACAAAGCAAGGTCCATAAAGACATGAATGAGCGAGTCTGGGGTGGAGGAACTTGGCTGCAGACCAGGCCTTCTTGTCCAACATCAGTTACATAGTTACATAGCTAGTAAGGTTGAATAAAGACACCAGTCCATCCAG
The DNA here is from genome assembly GCF_037356315.1 of Lithobates pipiens. Lineage (NCBI taxonomy): Eukaryota > Metazoa > Chordata > Amphibia > Anura > Ranidae > Lithobates > Lithobates pipiens. The sequence continues at coordinate 6,721,430 of NW_027507755.1, read as the reverse complement.
TTCAACCTGAGTGAGTTTCTACAATTGTCCCTATCCCTGTACATTGCACACTCACATAAGTAATTACCCTCAAGGAGCCCACAATCATATACTAGGGCCAATTTTGGACAGAAACCAATTAACCTACCTGCATGTCTTTGGAGTATTTGTGAGATCAGTACCTGACCTCACAAATGCATTTCTGGAAGAATGGGAATGAATGGTCAAACATTCCCATAGACACACTCCTAAACCTTGTGGATGATCGTCCCAGAAGAGTTGAAGCTGTTATAGTTGCAAAGGGTGGGCCAACTCAATATTAAACCCTACAGAATAAGACTGGAAGTAAGACATTAAAGTTCAAGCGCATGTAAAGGCAGGCATCCTAATAATTTTGGTAATACTGTGTATGTATGTGCCATACCCGTGGGATGCCCATGGAGGCTGGAAATCACTGTAGTAGGCACCGCTACTGATCTCCATTAGCTTCTGGGTTTAGTGCTAAGCCGCCACCCAGCCACATTGTTAACACAGGAGATTGCTCTCTTGGTGAGGGTGCCATTCAGGTGACACTTTGTATCTTCTCAATGAATGCCAAGCATTCTCTGATTGGAGCAGTGGAATGGCAATCTTCACCTTGTCCAATAGGAAACATTTTGCTCTGAATGGTGCTCATGCCCAGGACCCAGAAGAAATCGCTGTAGCAGTGGTGCATACTACAGTGATTTCCAGCTTACACCGGGATTCCATAAGTATGGCATACCGGTATATATACTTAAATCGCATACTTACATTGGACCAATGTAACTATGTAAAAGTTGCCATATCTAAACTTGAGCATTAAAGTGGAACTACCACATATGCACGCTCATTCCTAGAGGATGTGGTCATGCCTAGGGTCACCTCCGATCAACTAGAAGCCCTCAATGCTCCCATCTCTCCTTTTGAAATCTCTAGCACCATACGTAAATTAACCCCCGTCCAAAGCCCCAGGCCCAGACGGCTTCACTAGCGAATTTTACAAAACCCTTAAATCCATCACAGAACCCACTCTTCACAAGGTATACAATGATATATGGACTGGTGGCCCATATCTGCCCTCAGGAAACCAGGCCATTATTAAGCTACTCTCGAGGAAAGGGAAAGACCCCCTAGACCCAGACTCCTATAGGCCCATTTCCCTGCTAAACCTGGATGTCAAAATTTTGTCCAAAATTATTGCCACCAGGCTTGCTGCCATCATCCCCTCCCTGATTCATCCTGCCCAATCAGGCTTTGTGAAAGGCAGAACGGCCACCTTGAATATCCGCAAGGTCATGCTTGCTTTGGAACATGCCAAAATTAATCCAGAAGGCGACTTCGCCATCATTACATTAGACGCGGAGAAAGCCTTTGACAATGTCAGATTCGATTGGCACTCCATGGCTATGTCCAAAATGGGTTTCATGGGACACTTCTGCCATCTCATCAATGCCATGTATGCGGCTCCGGTAGCTAAATTGCCTTCTCTCCGATGATTTCCGCTTAGACAAGGGCATCCGCCAGGGCTGCCCACTTTCCCCGCTCCTTTTCAATATCGCCCTGGAACCCCTTTCTAGATATCTAATTCAAAAAGCCCCTTTACATGGCATTCAAATTGGCCAACATGACCTGCGCACCTCCCTCTTTGCAGACGACGTGCTCATATTCACGGCAACCCCTCATCCGACATGTCAACCATCAAAGAGGTTTCGACAAATTTAGGTCTTGCTCAGGGCTCCGCATAAACTATGGAAAAAGTGAAATTCTCCCCTTAGGTTCTCTTCCCAAGCCCCTCTGGACGCAACACTCCATCTTCTCAGTCGCCAGATCCTACATCACTTATTTAGGGATAAAAATTGGGAAACTACCTTCCTCCCTATATCCCCTCAACTACCCCCCTCTGATCACCAAAATTTCACAGGAATTAGTAAACTGGATGGATCTGCCCCTCTCGCTCCTGGGAAGATGCCACTTGGTGAAAATGGTCAGTTTCGCTAGATTATTATACCCCTTACAAACTATCCCTTTGCTCCTCCAACACAAGGATGTTAAAATTCTTAATTCAGCTATTTCATCTTTCCTACGGCAGGGCAAGCACCCATGTATATCCCTGAAGAAATTATATCTTCCCAGACGCGAGGGGGGTATCAGTCTTCCTAATGTTAGAATTTATAACCTGTCATGTCTGTTAAGAACCAGCCTAGACTGGATTACCCAATCCTCAAGATATTCAAACTACTCTATGGAGGCCGCTATGGTATTACCGTTATCACTGGTTGCCCTCCTCCACTGTAGATGGAAGTCGATTCCACCACTGTATCAACACAACCTCCTCCTGAGGGATACCGCTATTGCTTGGAGGGAAACCAGGAAATGCCTCAAGCTTCCCCCTTTCATATCTAGACACTTCACGATCCAAGGGAACCCAAACTTCCCTCCTGGTCTGCTTCATAAACCATGCTCTGTCTGGCAAAAGAAAGGCCTTACAAAAGTCACCGCACTCTGTGATTTGGAAACAGGTCATCCTTTGCCCTTTTCAACCATAGCAGAAAAGTTCTCACTTCCCCCAACTCACGCTTTCCATCTACGGCAATGCATCAGCTTCTTAAGGGACATTTGTAGAGAGGAACGTAATCGCTTCACTCCCAACTTCCTGGATCAGCTGCTTACGGATAATTCGTACAAAATCTCGGACATCTACAAGCCCCTGCTTCAGAAAACCTCCTCCTCACTAACATCCTCATCGGTTGCCAACTGGGGTAACGATTTTCCAGATGCGGACATAGTTGACAAGATACTGCAGGATCTCAACAAGGTGCAACGTCTAACCCCCAATGATATATGGAGAGAAACGCAATTAAAAATCGCACACAGGGCACATATACCCTTCCTCTCGTCCAAGACTGACCAGCACAGTGCCAAATGCCCCCACTGTCTACAACACAGGCCTTGCTTGGCCCACCGTTTTTGGTCGTGCTCCTACATCTCCACGTTTTGGTATCGAGTCTCACCCTACATTTTCGAGATAACACTGCTAAAACTACCAAAGGACCCCCTCCTCCTCATCTTTGGCTATTGGGACCCTCTCCTGCTAACGTGGTCTCTTAACACGAGTCCCGTTCCCACAAAAAACTCAAGAGCCCGCCCAGCACACTCGGATTGGTCATTGATATGCCTATTTATCGCCAGGAGAACCATCCTAAAGAATTGGACTTCATCTCTTTGCACCATTGTCACCCAAATCCAAAGAGAGCTCCTCTCTCTCTTATATATGGACCGCTTCAACGCAAACTTCCATGACATAAGATTGAAAGCTCGCTTCTATACTTTGTGTTCTCAACACTTCCTCCAGAAGACATAGCCAATATTGGCCAATTCACCTTCTCATACTATGGTACGCACCCAACAAACCTAGGGGTCTCTAACACCCCATCTACGGATTAACCTATCACCAGCAACCTATAGCTTACATGGTCCGTCTTCTTGGATTTTCTTCTCTCAGGGACCTCTTTCGATGGACTCACCCCCCCCCCCCACCCTCCACTCCCTCCTCCCCTCTCCTCCCCTCTCACCTTCAGCTATTGCTGTATAAAACAACCCTAGAAATATTGACATCCATATTAATATTGCCATTGCAACTAACTCCTATTATATGATCCATCCAGTTAGTAATATCATAGAATATTGCTCCATTATGTACTTGGCACTGTTTTATTTTTAGCTGTATCTCTATCTATCCAACTTGATCGTTCAGTTTATCCTGATTTAGCAATTTAAATCCTGCTAAATGTATGATTATTTTTTCTATGTACCTCGTCTGTGTTGATGATCATACGATACTGTGCCTGTATCTGTTGCAACTTTTTGTTTCTCAATAAATACTTTTTGAAAAAAAAAAGTGGAACTACACTGCATCTGAGCACCACAAACCAAAAACGCTATTTAATTCATTTGTAATGTACAAAGCAAACTCTCCCATCCATCAATGTCTCCATGCTTTATTTTTCTGAGAAATTACTTTTGAAAATCACCTTCTAGCATTTCTAGTTGTGGCCATCTTGAGTAAGGGCAGATGATTAATGTAGCATTTACTTCCTGGATTCCATTTGCCATTCACTGAGGCAAGCAGGCAGGAGGGTGTGCTTAGCTGAGAAACCCCTCCTCCTCTCCTGAAGACTCCTGTAATATATGACTAGGCCAGAAAACAGGACGTAACCGAATAAATGTGAAATAAACGTTTGAAACAAGTTAAAAAAAATACTTTTCTATATTTTTACAAACAACCCCCTCTAGGTCCTTACATGCAAATGGAGCCTCCAGCCTGGGTTGTCACGGCTCCCCTGATATCTGACAGCTTCCATGTTCCATATCTTCAGCCTCCTGATTGGTGGGGACGAGAAGACGGAAACCAGAAGGGATGCAATGGTGAATTTTGATTCACTAAAATCAAAAGTGTGAGGGTTCGGAGCGCAGAGGACAATGTAAAACAAGCCAATTAGAGCCTCAGGCTCTAATCATGTGCTTGTTAAAAATTGACAGACCTAATAGACAGCCATTAGTCTGGCGCCCCACACAGTGCACACACATAGAATTTATTTTTAAATAAATGATAATATGACTAACATTTTTTAACTTTAAGATGTTAAAAAATGTCAGAACGATTTATTTTTATATAAATGATAATCTATTAGTCTGGCGCCCCGCACAGTGCACTGCACACATATAGAACAAGTTATTTTTAAATAAATTAGAATATAAATAAAAAATTTAACTTTAAATTGTTAAAAAACATTGGTCAAATTATCATTTATTTAACCACTTCAGCCCTGGAAGGATTTGCCCCCTTGATAACCGGGCCATATTTTGCGATAAGTCACTGCATCGCTTTAACTGACAATTGCGCGGTCATGCAACGTTGTACCCAAACAAAATCGGTGTCCTTTTTTACCCACAAATAGAGCTTTCTTTTGGGGGTATTTGATCACCTCTGCTGTTTCTATTTTTTGCGCTATAAACAAAAATATAAACAAAATTTTAAGAAAAAAATATTTTTTTTACTTTCTGCTATAATACATATCCAAAGAAAATATATAAAAAAAAATATGTATTCATCAGTTTAAGTCGATACATATTCTTCTACATATTTTTGGTAAAAAAAATCTCAGTCGGCGTATATTGATTGGTTTGCACAAAAGTTATAGCGTCTACAAACTACGAGATAGATTTAGGGACTTTTATTTTTATTTTTTGCTAGTAATGGCAGCGATCTGCAATTTTTAGTGGGATTATGACATTGTGGCAGACAAATCTGACCCCAAATGACACTTTTTGGGCACCAATGATATTATTACATTGATAATGCACTGATGTAAAAATTACACTGACAGGGAAGGGATTAACACTAGGTGGCGATCAAGGAGTTAAATGTGTTCAATGGGTGTGTTCTAAATGTAGGGGGGAGGCTGGGATCCCTGGGAACAGTATATCTCTGTAATTTCATTAGGCAGAATGGGGAATCGCCTTGTTTACATTGCAGTTCCCCGTTCTACCTCTGTACACAGCGATCACAGGTCGCTGGCTGACCAAGTCTGTGGGACCAGCACCTGCTATCCTCTTTGCACGAACCAACACACAGATACTTCGGTTCGGGCAGGAGAGCCGACCTGCCGCAGTATATCTGTGTGAGCTGGTCGGCAAGTGGTTAAAAATAAATCATTCTAGGATTAGCTTTCCTATTGGGAAAAACTTTGGAGGGCAGCGCTCCTGCTCCCCTTATGGCACTGGCACCCATGGATAGTTTGAGGAAAGACAACTGGGCAGAACTGCCAAAACTCAAAAATTCTGTGTATTGTTAGAACACAGCAAGACTTGGGAGCTAAGTGAATTTCTGGCAGATCATCAAAAAAAAGAAAGGCTTTTTAGATGTATTTTAACAGCAGATTTCACCAATAATTTGCATGATTTCAGAGTTTGAGTGTCCTGTTTAAACTAAAAATATCAGTCTTTTAAAAGTATGTTTGATTCCTTTTCTCCCTTTGAAAAGTAAAGCTTTGGCATGTATACTGTATATCTCTTCTCTCACTTTGATCTTTAATGGTGTCCATTTTTATATAATCACAGGATGGAATAATTCTGACACACAGAGCTACTCAGCCCAATTCATTCATCTATAAGCTTCTTTTCCTTTCATAGCTTTTAGACCACTGTATTCAAGTGTCAGAGATAAAAAGAGGTAATGGTAAAAAAAAAAGAAAAGAAAACTAGGGTGAGGTGGCCTCTTAAAGGGTCAGTCCACCTGTAAGTGATGTTTTAGTTAAAGGTAGAAGCCACACATCTTTGTGTCTTCCAGCCCCTATTAGTACATTAAATACTACATAATATAAATTAATAAAATGTCCAGAAGGTTTCATAAATTGGGAGCAGAGTGGCTGACCATGACTTGGTAGCCAGGGCCGGGACAAGGGGTGGGCAGCAAGGACAGTTGCCCTAGGCACTGTGGTATCATGTGAGGTGGGAGGGAGATTGGAAAGGACAGGGGATTTGTGTTGGAACGGGGAATTTTGGAGGAGGGGCGGCAGGGGGTAAGCATTGTTCTAAGAGGGGAAATGTGGGTATGTGTGCTATGAGTGGGGATTTCGGGGGATTTGTTTTGGAAGGGGGTAAGAAGATTTGTGCTGGGGGGGGGGGGGGTTGAGGGGGTTTTGTGCTGGCAGAGGGGATTGAAGAGGTTTTGTGTTGGGAGGGGAGGGTTGGGGGGGGGAATAAATGTGTACCAGGAGGGGAAATGTTAGGTGTAGAGGGGAAGTGCATGGGGAAGATTTTTTGGGGTGGGGGGATTGGAGCTGGGGGATCGGGGGAAAAATTTGTGCTGGGATAAATTCCCCTGGAGTTTATCTGGGCCCTCGTATGGTCTCCTTTTCCATCTATGGTGTATTTGATGATTGGGGTAAGTGCCTGAGCAATTATCACAGCTGCTCAGAATGTAATTAGTATTATACACTTTATTCAAATAGATTGTATCATTGGATTTTTTTCTTTGTTATAGGATTGATCTTTTTCCCATTTGAACTCCTGAAGAAGCGGGCTAACCGCAAAACATGTCGAGTATTGACTAACTATACTGTAAAACCTTGGTTTGAGAGCATTTTGCAAGATGAGCAACATTTTTAATACATTTTGACTTGATATACAAGCGATGTCTTGATATACAAGTAGTGTCATGTCACAACCAACTGAGTATAAAAGAGAAGAGAGGCGCCTCTACATGTAGCAATTTGGTTGTATTTAATGAAGGTACAACATTTAACAACTCCCATGCTTGATGATTAAAAGAGGCACATCAAAGTATGCAGGCATCCGGGGTAAAGCTGTCCACATAGACCATCCTCCTCACCGCCATTGACGTCATCCCTTCCACGCTGTGCTCCACGACTGCTTCAAGCCTCACTTTCAGATCGTTCTACTGCAGGGTAGTCTTCATGGTCATGATTGCAGACTGACAACGGTGAGAGCCAACGGTGCGGGGGATGGTCAATGGGGACAGCTTTACCCCAGATGCCTGCAAACTTAGATGCGCCTCTTTTATTCATCAACCATGTGAGTTTTTAAATGTTGTACCTTCATTAAATGTAACCATATTGCTACACTAATGCCCTGTACATACGGTCGGAAATTCCGATGGGAAAAGTCTGATCGGACTATGCTGTTGGAAAATCAGATCGTGTGTGTGCTCTATCTGACTTTTTCTGTTGGATTTCCGACACACAAAGTTTGAGAGCAGGATCTAAAATTTTCCGACAACAAAATCCAATCGCATAAATTCCGATCGTGTGTAGACAATTCCGACGGACAAAGTACCACACATGCTCAGAATAAACAAAGTGACGAAAGCAATTGGCTACTGGCCCGTTTATAGTCTTGACGTACGTGTTTGATGTCACCTCGTTCATAACGATAGGATTTTCCGACAACTTTGTGCGACCGTGTGTATGCAACACAAGTTTCGGACAAAATCCGTCAGATTTTGTGGTCAGAATGTCCAACCATGTGTACAAGGCATTAGAGGCTCCTCTCTTCTCTTTTATACTCTGTAGCTCCTGCTGGATTTTGCTTCTAATCCCCTTGTGGAGGCTTCCATTTGTTGATGGACATTTTATGGTTACGTAACCTATCACATTGCTAGAATCTTTTTATATGGACTATAAACTGAAGGATTTATGAATGAATGGTTGTGGGACAAATCATTTGAGATACCATTATTTCTTATGGGGAAATTTGCTTTGATATACAAGTGCTTTGGATAACAAGCATGTTTCTGGGACGAATTATGCTCGTAATCCAAGGTTCTACTGTATATCCTAATCATATTTGTGGTAGATCCATGAGCATGGATACAATTCCAGAATTATAGTTGAGCCATTATAATGGGTTATTTTAAACAAAATGCTTGCTTTTATGTCTTTTCTGTACACTTTCTATATAATTGTAATAACGATTTTTTGATTTTACTTGGCTGTAATGCTTTTGACGGTGCCAGAAAAAATCCTTCTGCCCCCCTTTTTCCCTCTGTCTGTCCTTTGGGTCAAATTACATTAATTTAGGATGTGGATACGCTGTTATTAAAGAGGGATTCCACCTACGAAAAAATATTAAAAGCCAGCAGCTATAAATACTACAGCTGCTGACTTTTAATAAATGGACACTCACCTGTCCCGGGGTCCAGCGATGTCGGCAGCCGAGACCGATCGATCTCTCGGCTGCTGCTGCCGTCGCCACCATTCTTGGTGAGGGAATCAGGAAGTGAAGCGTTGCGGCATTCACTTCCCGGTTCCCTACTGCGCATGCGCGAGTCGCGCAGCGCAATGGGAATGGTCTGCGCTGTCTCTGGGACCCATGTGTGTCCCAGCAGACAGCGCGCCAAGACAGGAAACAACATAGACTCCCGTGGGATTCTATGACCGGAAGTGGGTGCAAATACCTGTCTTAGACAGGTATCTGCACCCCCCTCCCCCCTGAAAGGTGGCAACTGTGACAACGGAGGGGGGGAGGGTTCTGGTGAGCGGAAGTTCCACTTTAGGGTGGAACCCCGCTTTAACTGTATAACACTAGGAGGGCTTAAACATTTCCAAAAGCAAACTTTGTCCAATGTTCCGTGTTTCACCAAGCTTCTTTGCAGTAGTTTTTACTACTTTAGCGCATCTTAGAGCCTTTTCACACTGGGATGACTTGCCAGGCAACTTAGCCGCCTGACAAGTCGTGTTCCGTTCTGTACAATGGAACCGTTCTAATAGGAGCAACTCAAGTCCCTCCGACTTAGAAAAAGGTTCCTGTACTACTTTGGGGGCGACTTGAGGCGACTTGCCTTAACTTCTATATAGAAGTCGTTTTGCAAGTCGCCACTGCTGTCGTGTCCAGGTCGCCTGAGGCAGTCTCGCTGCAAGTCGTGCTGCCTCAGTGAAAACCGGCACTCAATCGCTGCCTGTGAAAGTGAACTCAGTTTTGGTTTTGATATAAAACGTGTCCCGCGCTTGCGCACTGTGTATATCCTTTATCAGCACACAATGTCTGCCATTTCTGTCTCCTCTGCTTGCCGGGTCATTAGCTGGCAGTGAGAACGGCACAGAGCGAAGCCTTGAGATGCTGCAGTAGCTGCGGTATGATCCTATGCGCTACAGGGAAACAAAGGGCGGAAATTACGTCCACAAAAGCTTCAGCCTACAGGAGGATGAATGGCGCCAGAGATACCCGGAAGAGCCTAAATAATAAAACTGATAAAGGTATTTGCAAAGCTTGTTTAGGATAAATTTAAATATGTATGGCTTAGCAATGTTTAGCACCATTTATATATTTTAAAAAAACAAGATAAGTTACGGGGTTTACTTCCTCATTAATAAAAACTACTTAATGCAAATTGTGATGTAAAGGTCAGTCAGTGGGGATATAGGACATATATATAGAATTTGATTGGACGGAGAGGAGGCCACAAGGAAAAGTTATTTATTTATGCAGTTTCCTTGCATTTCAGAACATTTTAATGGCCATATCAGCAAACTCCTCATGTTCTCGACATATAAATACTCGTACAAGTAATTATCTACCTGAGATACAACGTAGATGGTTGCTCATATAAAAGGCCTGGCTGGGTCATTATATATATATATATATATATATATATATATATATATATATATGTATAAAATATAGTCGGCGGAAATGGGAATTGGTTTCATATATATATATATAAATGATGTCTCTCTGCGATTATTATAAATAATTGGCCACAAATGCAGCATAAATACACCAATCAGTTGCAATCTTTTTGGGATCAGTCACACAGTTACAATGCAGTAACACATGTTTTATTACATGTTGCTATGTGTTGCATGTGTAGCGCCTCTTAGATAGGTACTAGGATTAGGTAAATAGATTTAGTGTTGGCTCACTGTGATCTGTGGAGCTGTGTTTATGATAAGTACATTCAGCTTGTCATGCTGCTGTCAGTGTGGATGAATTGAGTTGCTCACTTTATTTAGTGCAGCTGCATTTGACTAGTTTGGTTTGCTCAGTGTTCTCAGATGCTAGTCTGTTTACTGCCTCTGCTGTCCACAAAAGCTGTGAGAACTTTCTGGAGCATGGGTGTGGACAGCGGCGGCCCGTTCATATGGGTCACAGAGGCACCGAACCCCTAATCCATGTATCCGGCCCCTAATATACATGCAGGGCACCGGACACAGGGATTTCAATGGGAGTTTTTTTTTTAGAAGCACATGATTAGAACCAGAGGCTCTAATTGGCTTAAAAAAAGGGTGGACTCGGGGCGTAGAGCACTGCACCCCGAGCCCACCCAGTTGTTTGACAATGGCGATCTAATATTCGCTACTGTCTTCATGACTCTCCTCCTGACCAATCCTGGTTTAGGAAGCATGTCCTGAGACCCGATTGACCGAGAGGAGGAGCAAGCCTATTGGCCGCCTAGGAGGAGGAGGGAGGAGATGCAGGGGAAGCCATGCTGATGTGAAGCTGAGGAAGGAGGAGATGCAGAAGCCCATCGACCGGAGGAAGCCCACGACCTAGATGGGGATGTTGGGTGCAGGAGGCCTGATCGTCCGCCGGGGGTGGTGGTGGCAGAGCTCTCAGCAGCATCTCCTTCTCACCTCTGCAGAGCAACAACTCCTCCCCCTGCCAGGCGATTGGTGCACATGCTCTCCATTGACTTCAGCTCCCGCCTCCTTCCTCTTGGGGTGCGCCAAAACTTTAATGGAGTCCCCCTTAACCCCTGCAGCACTGGCATAAAGTGACAAAAGACGCCCTCCCATGAGCAACGAGACACGCTGTTTCTTCCCTACATAGAATGCATCTTACAGTCTATGCGAAACAAAGATGTTACTTACCACGGAGCCAAACAAAATCCCTGTGTAGCTGTAGCCTGTTGCTAGGGAAGACCACTGCAGGAATAATGCCTTTGCCCAATGTTGGGCACCAAATGTAGAAGCATCCCCAACCTGAAAGGCCTAATGGTGACCTCCAGAGTCAGGGAAAGCTCACATCCTTCCTGGTAGTGTGGGTTATTAGGCATGGTGGATGTATTGCAAGTTGAATGATTGGGCGCCAGTCACTTTTTGAATGCAAGAAAAGAGATTTATTGTCTCTTGACAGAACTGGTGGAGCGAGGGTTAGGGCCAGGACACCCTTAGGCAAATGCAATAGTTATTGGTAGACTCAGAGACAAAAATAATAGGCAGACAGCTATACAGGTAGAGGGCCTGTATGCTTGATGCAGCAAATGTGTTTGTAGAACTGCGGTCTTCTATGGCAACTGAACTTTAAAGAGAGATGAGTTTGAAACTCAGAGATAGATCTCATTATACTCATATAGATTTTCTTTCACATCCGGCAGTATCCTACTGTAGATCTTCACTCACTGAGCTCCCAGTCTCTCACTAGGCTTCAAGATCCCAGTCGTTCCTGGATCCTCTGAACTCTTCCACAGCTAAACCCGCTGTACACTCCTCAAGCTTCACCCACGCTAACCTGGCTTGGTACTCTGCTGAAGCTTTCCCACTTCTTCACCTTCCCAGGCTGGTGAAAAGGCTGCTCTGGCTCTCTTTCAGACTTCCATACACTGATGTCTGATAACAGGAATGGTTGTCACCTGCTGGCAACTATTCCTCCCTTTACCTCTGGCCTTGATCATCACATCCCCCTGATGACAGGAGTGGTCATCCCTTGTGGCAACTGCTTCTCCCTCTGCAACTTGGTTGGGCTTCCAGCCTGAAGCCCCAACCCCGTGCTGCCTCTATATATTATCTGGATAGGCTTCAGACAGCCTAGCAGCCAGATGATCGTGGGATAGGCCTCAGGCTTCTGGCCTAGCAACTCAGAGCTTTGTGACTAGGCATGTGCAATTCACTTATTTCCGAAATTTATTTTTTAACAAATTTAGACAAATTCATTAATTGCCGAATTTTAGCATTTCCAAATATTTCCAAATATTCGGCAATTTGATATTCCGAAAATCTGAAAATTTGGAAATTCAAAAATCTAAAAATAAGAACAAAAAGTCAAAAGAACGAGCGCTTTAGCTGTATTCAGCACATTTAGTTGTCTCTTTGCGCAGTTCTCTCTTGTGATTGCGCCCTAATTCTACTTCTTGTTCTTATTTCTCCTTTTCAGGCCCGTTAAGGGCCTATCTATCACTTTCCCCCTTTCCGCAACCACTTTCCCTCCCCTGGGCCCCGGCCTCCTACACCCCCCCGCACCCCCCCTCCCCCAGAACCCACAAGCATGGCTGATCTTACAATAATATCCCTGAATTCAAAGGGATTGAACATCCCAGAGAAGAGGCGGATGCTCCTACAGGATATGAGACGCATGAAAGCGGACATTGTATTTTTGCAGGAGACCCGTTTTAGAGCTAACTCTCTACCTCTGCTCAAAAATAGGTTCTTCCCCACGGTTTATCACTCCATGTACACGGAGGCTAAGTCAAGGGGAGTATCCATTCTGATCTCAGCTAAAGTGCCATGGACGTTGTTGGACGTGCAATATGATAAGGAAGGGCGGTATTTATTTTTGAAGGGGAAGGTGGGAGGGACAGTTGTGACCCTGGTGAATATCTACTCCCCTAATGACCGACAAGACGCCTTTCTCAAAACTAGACTATCGTACCTTGCTAGATACACAGAGGGCCAGCTTATTATAGGGGGCGATCTTAATGTCCCTCTTACTCCCACGGAAGATACCTCTACGGGCCTTTCTTCCACCTCCCGAGAGATGCGTAAACGCATCTCTGCGTCTTTACATTCAGCACAACTGGTTGATACGTGGAGACTACACTTTTTATTCCAGACCCCACCATACATACTCGCGTATAGACTATTTCCTAATCCGCCATAGACATTTACATGCTGTTAAAGATGTTACGATAGGTTCAATAACTTGGTCGGATCATGCCCCGATTACCCTGCGATACACTATTACGGACATTCATAAATCACAGAGACCACCCTGGCGCCTGAATGACAGTCTTCTTCAGGACCCAGAAATCCTCGCGGACGTAAATAGGGCAATAGATTGTTATTTCCAGACTAACTTGACTTCGGAGAGTAGCCCCGGAGTGATCTGGGAAGCGCACAAAGCGGTGATCCATGGAGTGCTTATTAAACATGGTGCTAGGCTCCACAAGCAGAGGTCGGCTCAACTGTCGGCGTTGCTGCTAAAGGTGCAGAATCTGGAGGTATGTCATAAACGCACCCCCACAGTACATTTAGGTAGGGAGCTAGATGTGGCTCGCAGGCAGATTACTGACCTGCTTCATTATAGGGCAAAGGCAATGCTCCAAATATGCCGGAAAAAAGTGTATGAATCCAGAGATAAGTGCGGGAGGACCTTAGCTCCTAACCTACAAGAACAAACACTCGCCTCCTATATACCATACGTCACCTCTGCGGGGGGTCAGAAGATCTCCCTGCCACAACAAATTTCACAAGAATTTAAACATTCTATGACGCCCTTTATAATCTACATACGTCCCTGCCGCCCCCAAATGCTACCTCTCAGTATATCACCGCCTCCCTCATGCCCATGTTACCGGTCGAAGTTATAGAGAACTTAGAGGAGCCAATTACGTTAATAGAACTTCAGTCGGCGCTAGGCACCACTAAGACGGGAAAGGCTCTGGGTCCAGACGGTCTCAGGAACACATACTATAAAACCCTTCTCCAGTCTTTGGGTTCACATTTGATAAATTTTTTTAATGTCCTGAGCACGGGAGCGCACTTCCATAAGTCAACGGTACAGGCCCAGATTTCGGTGATACCGAAAGAAGGCAAGGATCCAGCGCAATATGGGAGCTACCGCCCTATCTCCTTGCTAAATACAGACCTGAAACTCTTCACAAAAATTTTGGCCACTAGACTACAACGACATTTACCTAGCTTAATCCACTTAGACCAGGTGGGTTTCGTACCGACCAGAGAAGCCAGGGACAATACTATTAAAGTCCTGAATCTGTTACATGTGGCGAATAAGCAGGGGAGGGCTGGCAGCCTTAGGCCTGGGGGGCAAGTCCAGTCAAGTGGCCCATTGAACCACCGAATCAGCTCACCATCCATGCCCACCTGGTTTTATAACGGATGATTGATATTATGAAGCAAGAAAAATATGATACAATGTGGTAATTCAATTTTAAATACTTTTTAATGCAAAAGTAAACAAAGTACAGGAGCAAGTAATATTGCATAAACTAGACCGACAATGCGTTGTGCAAGTTAACCAAGAACACTCGGGTTTAAAATGTCACAAAACTAAAAACTTGAAACTGTAAGGAAAACAAGTCCGTCAATAGGGCATTGTCATCATAGTGCAATGGCATATATAAAGACCATCCATAGGAAAAATAGCCTCTTTAACTCTGTGTTGCGAGTATGGCAGAGAAATCCACTTCAGATGGAAATAAGCCATTGAATAGTTCTATCCTAGAACCAAAACTGCATGGCAACATGGTGGAGTGCTCTGTGCTGATTACCATTTGGCTTGTCACCAAGTTGTTCCAGACTGTTCAACCAATGTGCATAGTCACATGAGTAGCCGTACATTCAGGAGGATCATATTCAGCAAAAGATAAAGATGGTATTTGGCATGTAATAAACCTTTTGTGCAACTGCTCCGGCAGCCTAAAAGAAATAAGAACAAGAAAAACACACTAGAGCGTGTGCCAGGGGACTGTGCAGCATATTCCAGCAGTGTAGGAGAGTAGAGGAGCCACCCAGGCCCATCGCTAGACTGACATCCAACCGAGAACCCCACAAACAGTGGCAGGGGGTAAGAAACAGGCAGAGAATCCCCACACGAACAGGGTGTTCCTTAAACAGGGCATCTGCGCTGCAGGTGAAGCCAATCCTTATGGATAAACCTTCCCACTTAACTTTTTCAAAAAAATATAGAAGCCAAAGTAATATCTATATAAAACGTTTAAACTAAATACTTGTTCAAACAGTTAGCAAAGACCTCATTAAGGAAGAACTCTGACGAATAATTTCCAATACATCAGGAAACTGGACCAATTCTAGAAGATCTCTCTCCACTGACATGAGCATTAGGGCATCAAGCAGTTCTTGTCCCATTGTGGCTCGAAGTCGGTTCTTGATGATTTTCAACTTGCTGAATGCTCGCTCACATGATACTTGTGTAAAAGAAAGGGTCAACAGGTACTCATAGGTGATTGAAATATTTTCATAAGCTGCAGAATAAAGGTTGTATTTTAGCAACAACCTATGACAGCAAAAAAAGCACTGCTTGCAAGAACCACACTTTGATTCCTTTTGTACCCCAACTAGTTTGTCTGTAGGGGAAATCCTGTCATCACCATCATCATGATCCTCCTCATCATCAAGAATTATTTCCACATTCTGTGCCTCATCTTCAGAAAGACATCCTGTAAGACTAGGAAATAGGTTGGCAAAACTTATTAATTCAGTTTTGAGAGAACATTCATTTACTCTGGCTAACTTAGAAATTCTCTCTAGTGCCCCTCCATCTAGAATTTTGGGATCTGTCCTAATTTTCTGAAAAGTGCGAGGATCCAAGTATTGAGAATCCATGATCAATTGCTTATTTTCTGAAAACCGCTCAGTTAAGCTTTGTATGATTTGGTCCAGAATTGGTCTAAACACACTAGCTCGAAAGTATTGTATTTCATCCTCAGGTCTTTCATCATATGAAGATTCTCCAGCCAAGCGTTTTTTTCGTGACACTCTTCGAACTGGAAGCATAGTCTCAACTTCCAAGGAGCTGAGAATGTCACTTTCATCCATCAATTCATTCATTTTTTTTGCAAAGTGTTCAGCCTTTTGTTTAAGATGGCTGAAATCAATTTTTTTCAGTTGCTCAACTGCACTTTCGATCATTTGCCATGCTACCATGAAATCAAGGCCACTGGTTTGTAGATATTTTGACACTGGACCTATAACATCAAAAACCTGCAAAAATATGTTTGCTGTTAAGATAGTCCTAAACTGACAAAGATTGTCAAAAAGGGATGAGGCCTCAGAAGTGGTTTTTGAATCAAAAAAGTTGCTCTGGGAAATTACATATAAAACTTCAATGGTGTCTAGAAAAAGAGAATGTTTCTCACCAAAAATCCAGTTAAGGGCCTTTTCTTTTGCCCACCATCTTGTCTCTCCAAGTTTTTGTAACTTTAAACGTTTTTCCTGTCCATGTCTTTTATCCAGTTGATCTTTCCAGATATTCATTCTCTTGTAGGAGTCTCCAATAAAGGTTGCCAAGCGATTTAGGAGACCAAAAAAATTTTTGGCTTCCAATACTTGACAGCAATCTGAGACACACAGGTTGAGGATATGACAATAGCACCAAATATAGACTGCATCTGGTACTACCTTTGCGATCTGTGCACGTAGTCCCACATACTCACTCCTCATATTTGCTGCACCATCAAATGATTCGCCAGCAATTTTTTGGAAATTTAAACCAAGCACATCAAAACAGGACATCAGAAGTTCATAAAATCCTTTCCCAGTAGCATCTTTAACAGGAAGAATCGCCACAAGCCGTTCTTTAATTTCTTCACCTTTTACATATCTCACAACCACTGTTGCTTGATCTACGATTCCAACATCCTGTGTGGAGTCAACCTGTATACTGAAACGTTTCTCTCCTATTTCAGACACAATTAAGGTTTTCATGCATCGAACTATTGCTGAAAATACTTTTTTTACTGTCTTACTGGACAAAAATGTTATAAGAGATCCACGTCCAGATGTCTGTTTTCCTGATGTTTTTCTGTCTTTCAATCGCTGTTTTCTTTTTTCACTTTCCTGAAAGCATTTATCAAGGTGATTTTTTAGGGGAACATCATACTGCGATAGAAGTAGGACAATTTCTAGAAAGTTCCCATGGTTTATTTCACTGTTATATAAATTGTATAGTGATTCATTAGTGCCATGGGCACGAAATGGCAAACCCTGTTTTCCAAGCAATTTTACTATATTAAATATTCTGTTTAATACCTCAATATTTTGAAGTATCTCCATTTTTCTTTTGCAGGCATGAGCCTGATTTAATAATGTGTCAATGCTTCTATTCTTTTTCATGGTGATATAAGCACTAACAGCATCACAATGGCTTTTAGAAGCTTCATGCTTATTTGCTGCCTGATAGCAATGCCGAAAATTAGTACAACCATTAGTGAATGAGGAAGAGGAATCAGAAAAGGCAATGCATATACTGCAAAAAAATGCTTCCAACTTTCGACTCTTCATTTTACAGCTTAGCCATGAACGCTTAATACGATCCCCATTAGGCTTTTTGCGGTAATAAAAGTCCACTTCTTGAAAAGGAAGATCTTCGCATTCAGTCCTGGTTGGCTGAAAAGGGTGTTTTTCAACAAAATTTATTTTTTCTCCTATGGAACATGCAGGAGGAAGACTAAAAGGTATTTCTGATGGATCACTTATCACAGTTTCTGATATGTCTTCTTCTGGTGCGATACATTCTAATTCAGGAAGGTCTTCAAAAGAATCTGGATCATTCATATGTGATTGCTCTCTGCACTCTGACACCAGCTCCTCCTCATCCACCTGTATTTCTGCTTGTGCGCTCACATCCTCTTCGCCAGATACAACTGGCATGCTTGAAAAACTACTTGGTCCGGCAGAAACCTCATCAACAGCAGATCTTTCATGTATACCACCAGTCTAAAATGAATTTTTTTGTCAACTTTGAACTTTTGAAAAAAGTTCTACATGTAACAAAGAAACTCAATGCATGGCAAAAAAAAAAAAAAAACATGGAAGAAAATGATATAATTGATACTTACCTTATATGTAAGATTTTATGAGATTTAAAATAATTACAAACGTATATTAATTTAAAAAACTGTGATCATCAAGGAAAGTCAAGTATGCACACTCCTTGATCATCCATCTTGAATTTTAAAGTGTTACTAAACCAAGAACTTGCATTCACTATATTTGTACTCCCACAGTGCATAGAACATGGAAATGCAATTATTATAGTAAATATAAACTGCTAAATACCTTTTCTTATCAGCAGTATATAGCAATCTTGTGACTTCTATCAGTGTCTGGTAAAAGCTTATGAGGAGTTTTCATTCTTCATCGATCCTCTGTCTGGACAGTGCTGATTGGCCCAGTGCCATTCACATACACCCTCCCAAGGAAAAAAAAGCTCTCCAGCAATGCACACCAAACTGAGCATGTACAGAGTGCCCCCAATGCTCTGTTCTATCAGGAGAGGGATTGGAGACAGTAAAAGAAGGGGAGGATCAGAAAAGACAGGATCAAACAGCCTTTTTCCACAATGCGCAGGTTTAAACCCTTAGGTTCACATAGAGTGTAACACGCAAGCATTACTGCATATACAGACTGATTTTACTGTTGTGGGTTTAGTAACACTTTAAATGTAAAACTTCATCATGCACATTAGAGTTGCGCGATTCTGGCCAAAATGAGAATCACAATTTTTTTTCTTAGAATAAAGATCACGATTATCGCTGCGTAACATCATCTTTCACATTATACAAAAAAATTGGGCTAACTTTACTGTTTATTTTTTTTAATTCACCACAGTGTATTTTCTTTTTTTTTTTAATTACTCTTAAAAGACTGCTGCGCAAATACAGAGTGACATAAAATAATGCAACAACTACCATTTTATTTCCTAGGGTCTCTGAAAAAAAAAATAAAAAATTATATATATATATATATATATATATATATATATATATATATATATATATATATATATATATATATAAATAATTTTCTAGAAAAATATACTGGATTTTAACTGATTTTTTTTTATTTTTATTTTTTTATCTCTGTTATCAACTTGGCAGGCTTCCTTTTTTTTTGTCAGCTAACAGAAGTGTGCAGGGAACTCTCTGAACTTATATAGAATCAGGAAATGCAGTTTTAAGATTGTGAGGGCAGTTGAATCGTGATTTTGATTCTATAGCGATTAATCGTGCAGCTCTAAACAGACTAGGTATGTTCCCTCTTGTTATCAAAGAGTGAATATACATTTCTGCCACCTAAAACGTAAGAACCAGCCTTAACTTTTGAACTTTTCACATACCACCGAAAAAGTGAGTTTCATTTGTGGGATCCCTTCCTGCTAACTCAAGTTCTTTGGACCGTTTTTCTCGTACTTTCTGAGCACCACCCTTGTCTTTAGATTTTGTTGTTTTACTCTCCATATTAATCAATATGAAACTGTAAAATGTATTAAATACCAAAATATGACAATGAGTTACATAAATCCAGCAAACATTACTAACTCCGCATCTCACAAACACGCTCATACATGAAATCCAATAAATCACAAGAAAACTAATCCAACTGAAAATAATATGTTGCTAATATTATGGGGAAAAAAACAAAAAACAAAACACATATCTTATGTAGGACACTTCTGCTCACTTTAGGAGCAAACGTATGTGTAGTATGCAAAGTCTGCCTGAAACACTAGGCCACAAAATAACAGTTATGACCCAAAGCATACATCCAAATTAACAAAGGAATGGCTTCACCAGAAAAATATCAAAGTTTTGGAATGGTCCAGCCAGAGCCCAGACCTGAATCCCCTTGAAAATCTGTGGGTGATCTGAAGAGGGCTGTGCACGGGAGATACCCTCGCAATCTGACAGATTTGGAGTGTTTTTGCAAAGAAGAGTGGGTAAATATTGCCAAGTCAAGATGTGCCATGCTGATAGACTCATACCCAAAAAGACTGAGCACTGTAATAAAGTTAAAAGGGGCTTCAACAAAGTATTAGTTTAAGGGTGTGCACACTTATGCAACCATATTATTTTATTTTTTCTAAAAGATTTTATTTAGTTTGTGGTTTAACTGAGTTGTACAGTTTATAGGTCACATAAGGCCTTCATGTGAACTGGATGTTAAAATAATGTTCTAAAGTAGCTTTGCAGCGAGTTTTACAATGTTTTTGCAATAGCGTTTTTAGCATTTTTCCACGTTAGCTTTTTCTTTTTTCAATGGATGAAAAAAGTCAAAATATGCTGGTGAGTCACGTTTTGAGCATTTATCACTATCTATCTGCTAGAGCTGGGCGATTTTCTCCCCAAAAAAAAAAAATGGACACCGTGCCGGTCCTGAGGAGTTGCGGGCAGGAGTTTTTAGGAGAGGCCAAGGCTTTGGCCTAGTCCGCAGTGTCCAGCCTCGCGGACTAGGCCAAAGCCACGGCCTAAAAAAATCAAAAAAAAAAATCAAAAAAAAATCCATTTGCTGAAAATTTGAATGGATTTGACCTCTAAACTCGATTCAAGATTTAAATAGATTTTTTCCACAGCCCTACTATCAGCGTTTTTTGACGTTTTTTTTACAGCCGAAAAACTTCTCTCAGAACCCACTAGTTTTGTGTTTTTTTTTTTAAAGCCAAAAAATGCCTCAGTAAAAAAACTGCTGATAACAGCCTATGTGTGCAAGGACACCTAGGATAACATGATGGGGAGTTTATTGACTGTAGAAAAAAAAAGTCTGAAGCCAAAAACAACCACTTAAACATCCCATGTGCATGAGGCCTAAGGCTGGGTTCACATTGCAGCGATGTGGGAACGCTGCGAATCTGCTGCGGGTTCCCGCATCGCATACCTCCCGGCGGAAGTTCACACTGCCCTATGCGAACTGCTGGCAGTGTCAGTGAAACATTAATGACACCCTTAGATCCGTTTGCATGTCGCAGTGCGATCTGCAAAATCAGACAGGAATCGGATCGCATGGTGTGAACACCCATGCAATCCGATTCTGCTGCGGACCAAAAAAAGGGTCCTGTGTGAGTTTGGGCCGGATGCGATGCGAATTCAGCCATACTATCTGTATGGCTGAACTCGCATCACACAGAGATCGGATGTGATTCGCAATGCAGTGCAGTGCGAATCGCATCCAATCTCATACACCGCTGCAGTGTGAACCCAGCCTAAAGGTAGAAAAAGTTCTGAAATTATTTATCTTTGTCTCATTTGTTTACATCACAGAAACATGACGTTTTTAACAGGGGTCTGTAGACTTTTCATATCTGCTGTATATTTTATCAGCATCTAAAGTCCAGGGATCTCCAAACTACGGCTCTCCAGCTGTTGCAGAACTACGCACCCATGAGGCATTGTAAAACTCTGACATTCAAAGACTTGACTAGACATGATGCGAATTGTAGTTCCTGAACTGTATGGCCAAAGTTTGGAGACCCCTGAAACCACAAAATTCCCACAAACACTGAACAATAATGCTGTACAGTACGGGCTGGTTCAAACTGCTGTGATGTCAGACATTGCATGTGATTCACATCGCACTGCTGTGCAGATCACATGCAATGTCTGTGTGATGTGAATTCAGCCATACAGATTGTATGGCTGAATTTGCATCGCATTGAGACCAAACACGTAGAGAACCTTTTTTGGGCCGCACCAGAATTGGATTGCATGGGTGAATTGACAGTTTGCACTGCGATACGCAAACGGATTTAGGCGTGTCACTAACTTTATATTGACACTACCAGCAGTTCACATAGGGCAGTATGAACTATCTGTGAGTCAGGTGCGATGCGGGAAGCCACAGTGGATTTGCAGGGTTCCCACATCGCACCAATGAGCACCGAGCCTATAGGTGGAAATTATTCTGCAACAACATGCCTACTTCCCAGATACATCACTGGTATACAAGTCTAGCTTCAAAACATACAACAGCATGCACAGCTCTCAAAACACACAGACCAGTGCCCATCAATGCAGCTTCACGGTCACCAATATAGACAGTGCCCATCAATGCAGCTTCACGGTCACCAATATAGACAGTGCCCATCAATGCAGCTTCACGGTCACCAATATAGACAGTGCCCATCAATGCAGCTTCACGGTCACCAATATAGACAGTGCCCATCAATGCAGCTTCACGGTCACCAATATAGACAGTGCCCATCAGTGCAGACAGTACCACCCATGAGTGCAGCTTGATCAATGGTCATCAATGCAGCCTAATCAGTGCCAATCAGTGCAGACTCACCAGTGCAGCCTGATTAGTGCCCATAAACACAGCCTCGTCACCAGTGCAAAAAGTACCCATTAGTGCAGCCTGATCAGTGCCCATGGGATGTGGGGGTCAGCTGGGGCCCAGGGTGTCAAGGCCTGGGTCTGTCTCACAGCCCTCTATACAGAACTGGGAGCTCAAAATCTCTCCAGGCAATTGCAGGAATATATTCTTGTGGGATAGCGAACTCACAGGTCTATGTAGCATAGCAAATCTCTGCATGCCTGTCCTAGCCCTCAGTGCCCACTGCCCAGAGTCTGAATTTCCAAATACACTTCAATGTGTGACTGGGTTAAATTCACAGAAAGCACGGAGGGCTCCATTCAAAACAGAAGAACCAAAATGCAGTTGCGCCCCTTCTCTCCTCTCCACCCCCTATATGCATCTTGCTGCAATTCACCCGCTGCCTGACCCACCACTAAGATGGGGTAAGTGGCAGGCATGCAGCAGGCGGGTGTCCTCCTGGATCAGTCCGCTCCACTGACCAGGGGGGGTCTAGGGGGTGGCTGTGTGCGTCTGCTTCATGCCGTGTGCACGGGAGGAGGGGATTGGTTGGACTAGTCTGCTGGTGGGGAGGAGGGTGTTATCCAAGTCCGCTGGTGGGGAGGGGGGCGTTAAGTCCACTGGTCGGGGGGGAGGGGGGCATTAAGTCCGCTGGTCGGGGGGGGAGGGGGGCGTTAAGTCCGCTGGTCGGGGGGGAGGGTGTTAAGTCCCCTGGTGGGGGGGGGAGGGTGTTAAGTCCCCTGGTGGGGGGGAGGGTGTTAAGTCCCCTGGTGGGGGGGAGAGGGGGAGGGTGTTAAGTCCGCTGGTGGGGGGGGAGAGGGGGAGGGTGTTAAGTCCGCTGGTGGGGGGGGAGAGGGGGAGGGTGTTAAGTCCGCTGGTGGGGGGGAGAGGGTGTTAAGTCCGCTGGTGGGGGGGAGAGGGGGAGGGTGTTAAGTCCGCTGGTGGGGGGGGAGAGGGGGAGGGTGTTAAGTCCGCTGGTGGGGGGGAGAGGGGGAGGGTGTTAAGTCCGCTGGTGGGGGGGAGAGGGGGAGGGTGTTAAGTCCGCTGGTGGGGGGGAGAGGGGGAGGGTGTTAAGTCCGCTGGTGGGGGGGAGAGGGGGAGGGTGTTAAGTCCGCTGGTGGGGGGGAGAGGGGGAGGGTGTTAAGTCCGCTGGTGGGGGGGAGAGGGGGAGGGTGTTAAGTCCGCTGGTGGGGGGGAGAGGGGAGGGTGTTAAGTCCGCTGGTGGGGGTGGGGGGGAGGGTGTTAAGTCCGCTGGTGGGGGTGGGGGGGAGGGTGTTAAGTCCGCTGGTGGGGGTGGGGGGGAGGGTGTTAAGTCCGCTGGTGGGGGGAGGGGGAGGGTGTTAAGTCCGCTGGTGAGGGGGGAGGGTGTTAAGTTCGCTGGTGAGGGGGGGAGGGTGTTAAGTTCGCTGGTGAGGGGGGGAGGGTGTTAAGTTCGCTGGTGGTGGGGGGAGGGTGTTAAGTCCGCTGGTGGTGGGGGGGTGTTAAGTCCGCTGGTGGGGGGGAGGGTGTTAAGTCCGCTGGTGGTGGGGGGAGGGTGTTAAGTCCGCTGGTGGTGGGGGGGGCGTTAAGTCCGCTGGTGGTGGGGGGGAGGGGGGCGTTAAGTCCGCTGGTGGGGGGGGAGAGGGGGAGGGTGTTAAGTCCGCTGGTGGGGGGGGAGAGGGTGTTAAGTCCGCTGGTGGGGGGGAGAGGGGGAGGGTGTTAAGTCCGCTGGTGGGGGGGGAGAGGGGGAGGGTGTTAAGTCCGCTGGTGGGGGGGAGAGGGGGGGAGAGGGGGAGGGTGTTAAGTCCGCTGGTGGGGGGGAGAGGGGGAGGGTGTTAAGTCCGCTGGTGGGGGGGAGAGGGGAGGGTGTTAAGTCCGCTGGTGGGGGTGGGGGGGAGGGTGTTAAGTCCGCTGGTGGGGGTGGGGGGGAGGGTGTTAAGTCCGCTGGTGGGGGGGAGGGGGAGGGTGTTAAGTCCGCTGGTGAGGGAGGAGGGTGTTAAGTTCGCTGGTGAGGGGGGGAGGGTGTTAAGTTCGCTGGTGAGGGGGGGAGGGTGTTAAGTTCGCTGGTGGTGGGGGGAGGGTGTTAAGTCCGCTGGTGGTGGGGGGGTGTTAAGTCCGCTGGTGGGGGGGAGGGTGTTAAGTCCGCTGGTGGTGGGGGGAGGGTGTTAAGTCCGCTGGTGGTGGGGGGGGCGTTAAGTCCGCTGGTGGTGGGGGGGAGGGGGGCGTTAAGTCCGCTGGTCGGGGGAGGGGGCGTTAAGTCCGCTGGTCGGGGGGGAGGGTGTTAAGTCCCCTGGTGGTGGGGGGGTGTTAAGTCCGCTGGTGGGGGGGGAGGGTGTTAAGTCCGCTGGTGGTGGGGGGAGGGTGTTAAGTCCGCTGGTGGTGGGGGGGCGTTAAGTCCGCTGGTGGTGGGGGGGAGGGGGGCGTTAAGTCCGCTGGTCGGGGGGGAGGGGGGCGTTAAGTCCGCTGGTCGGGGGGAGGGTGGCGTTAAGTCCGCTGGTCGGGGGGGGAGGGTGTTAAGTCCCCTGGTGGGGGGGGAGGGTGTTAAGTTCCCTGGTGGGGGGGAGGGTGTTAAGTCCCCTGGTGGGGGGGAGGGTGTCAAGTCCCCTGGTGGGGGGGGGAGGGTGTTAAGTCCCCTGGTGGGGGGGGAGGGTGTTAAGTCCCCTGGTGGGGGGGGAGGGTGTTAAGTCCCCTGGTGGGGGGGGAGGGTGTTAAGTCCCCTGGTGGGGGGGGGGGGTGTTAAGTCCCCTGGTGGGGGGGGAGGGTGTCAAGTCCCCTGGTGGGGGGGGAGGGTGTCAAGTCCCCTGGTGGGGGGGGAGGGTGTCAAGTCCCCTGGTGGGGGGGGGAGGGTGTCAAGTCCCCTGGTGGGGGGGGGGGTGTTAAGTCCCCTGGTGGGGGGGAGAGGGTGTTAAGTCCCCTGGTGGGGGGGAGAGGGTGTTAAGTCCCCTGGTGGGGGGGAGAGGGGGAGGGTGTTAAGTCCCCTGGTGGGGGGGGATGGGGAGGGTGTTAAGTCCGCTGGTGGGGGGGATGGGGAGGGTGTTAAGTCCGCTGGTGGGGGGGGAGGGGGAGGGTGTTAAGTCCGCTGGTGGGGGGGGAGGGGGAGGGTGTTAAGTCCGCTGGTGGGGGGGAGAGGGGGAGGGTGTTGAGTCCGCTGGTGGGGGGGAGAGGGGGAGGGTGTTGAGTCCGCTGGTGGGGGTGGGGGGGAGGGTGTTAAGTCCGCTGGTGGGGGGGAGGGTGTTAAGTCCGCTGGTGAGGGGGGGAGGGTGTTAAGTTCGCTGGTGGGGGGGGGTGTTAAGTCCGCTGGTGGTGGGGGGGGTGTTAAGTCCGCTGGTGGTGGGGGGGGTGTTAAGTCCGCTGGTGGGGGGGGGTGTTAAGTCCGCTGGTGGGGGGGGTGTTAAGTCCGCTGGTGGGGGGGGTGTTAAGTTCGCTGGTGGGGGGGTGTTAAGTCCGCTGGTGGGGGGGGGGGTGTCAAGTCCGCTGGTGGGGGGGGGGGTGTCAAGTCCACTGGTGGGGGGGGTGTCAAGTCCACTGGTGGGGGGGGTGTCAAGTCCACTGGTGGGGGGGGGTATTAAGTCCGCTGGTAGGGGGGAGGGGGGGGTATTAAGTCCGCTGGTGGGGGGTGTTAGAAAAAAAAAACACACTGCCAAAATGTTTAAATACCTTACTTCAGGCTGGGGAGCGTTGTTTGGGAGCACTGCGCCAGGTCCTTGCAACTCTTCGGGGGTGGGGGCGATGAAGCAGGTCTTGTCTGTAAGCCGACTGCAGCTAGCTAGCCACGCTTGACGCTTCCCAGCAGGTCACATGACGTCCTTGATGCCGGGCGTCCCCTCCCCTCCCCTGACGTGCCACACACACCTGGCCTGCCTCTGGGTCTCCTGGGAGGTGGGAGTTGTAGTCTGCTGCGCTCACACCTCCAGGAGCTTTAGCGCAGCTGGACTACAACTCCCACAATGCAGCGCAGGCTGGGCAGCAGCTTCGAGCCAGCCAATCGGCGGCGGCTGCGGCCTGCGGGGGAAACTGTTTAGAACTCTGTGACCCGGGCCGCTCCAGTCACAGCAAAAAAAAAAAAAAAGCAGCCGTTTAAACATAGTTTAGACACCGGCCTGGGGGGAAATTTCCACCCTGCCCCCCGGCCCAGCCCGCCCCTGCGAATAAGGAACGCATTCCGTGCGTATTCCTTGGGACGGACGCCGAAAAAGCGTTCGACCGAGTGAACTGGCAGTTTATGTTCTCCACGCTGGAGCACATTGGACTGGGGGACAGGATGATGCGCTGGATTTCGGCAGTGTATTCCAATCCAACGGCCGGGGTGAGAGCCAACGGTGTTCTCTCGGACATCTTTGAGATTACCAATGGGACCAGGCAGGGGTGTCCTCTCTCCCCCCTGCTGTTTGCCCTGACCCTGGAGCCTTTCCTTTGTCATATTAGGAGAAACCCAGATATTGTAGGGATCGGGGTCACGAATACACAATACAAAGTCTCGGCTTACGCCAATGACTTACTGTTTACTCTGGCTGATCCATCCTTATCACTACCTACCCTACTTAGTGAATTTGAAACTTATGGCAAACTCTAAAACTTCCGTATAAATTTAAGTAAATCGGAGGCCATGGGAGTAGGCATGTCCGCTCCCCAGCTGACTAATCTACAAACTCGTTTCAACCTGAAATGGACAACAGTAGCCTTGAAATACCTGGGCACACTTATACCCCCGAAACTATCTCAACTTTTTCAGCTCAACTTTCCACCCTTGCTTCATAAAGTGCGATTTTTGTTATGCAAATGGAACAGCGGCCTCCATTCTTGGTTTGGCCGCTGTAACATCCTGAAAATGATGATTCTTCCCAAATTTCTCTACCTCCTTCAAGCCCTCCCAATCCACATCCCTCTATCCTACTTCGCACAAATCCGGTCAGTATTTTTGAACTTTCTGTAGGCGGGGAAAAGGTCTAGGTTACAGGGGAGGATTTTGTCCCTACCCAAGCGATCTGGGGGTCTGGCGATGCCGGACGTGCACACGTACTACAAAGCAGCACAGCTGGTTAGACTAATTGACTGGTGTCGTCATGGGAAGGTGAAGCTGTGGACGCAGGTGGAACAAGCCCAGAGCGGGATACTCCTGAATGTCATTCCATGGTGCTACAATGATGTGCCGCTGGCCCTCAAGCGCCACCCGCTCATAGGCAATACTGTGGTAGTCTGCACGCGTCTGGCCTCCCGGGTCCCCCTGTCTTTCCGATAACTCGCCCCTCCGCCTGATTTTGGACGACCCACGTTTCCCCCGGGCACATTTGATGTAGCATTCCGAACCCTGAGGGATTCGGGGTGTTACCTAGCCTCACATTTTAGTGTAGCGGGATGCTGGAGAACGACTGCGGAACTGACAGACCCGACTGGCTCTTACCGCCTGGACTTTTTGAGAACGACACAACTGCGACACTTTTTAGACACCCTAACGCCGCCTAGGGCCATGTCTTCTTCTCCCACACCCATAGAAGATCTATGCTCCGGAACGGGGTTGGTGGCTCACACTCTGTCCTTAACATACTTAATGTTCCGCCGGAAGGCTATCAGCTCCCGAGTCTCAATAAATGGGAAAGGGAACTGAATTGCACATTCACAGATCTACAGAAGCAGAAAATTGTGCTGTTTACGCACAAATCGTCAATCTGCACTAAGGTGCAGGAGACGAATTACAAACTCCTCACGAGATGGTATAGGACCCTGGTAGTTTTGCGTAAATTTTTCCCGGTGGTGTCGGATGAATGCTGGCGCTGCCGGGAGGGGACGGGGACTCTGTTGCATATTTTTTGGTCCTGCCCTAGAATTAGCTGTTTTTGGGAGGGGGTCCGTCGGATCGTGCAGGGATTCACTGATTATGTGATCCCAGATGATCCGGCGTTCCGTTTATACGACATACCCACACGCTTGTATAAGAAGTCTTTGATCAGACATTTGGTAGATGCGGCGAAGGCATGCATTCCCCTTGCCTGGAAATCTCCGCTCCCGCCTACTCTGAATACTTGGGTCAGGAAAGTCGAAGACGTTAATAAGATGGAAGACCTTGTCCTGACGAGCCAACACAGACAGGAGTTATATACTAAGACATGGCAGCTTTGGAATATATTTAAATTCTCACAAGAGGGGCAGGCCCTACGGATGCCCCTAGATCACCCACCGTGAAGCGGATGATATCGTGACCATTCGTTCGAATGTTTACCTAATCTGAGTATACTGGACACCCATGCTCGGGGGGAGAGACCTGGCCGGACCTAAACGGCATGATGTTACATGTTACTATCAGGAGATACCTGTGTTACAGTTGTACTATGTCATGTATTCAGATTGTCGCTACTTTATATTGCACTGTGAATGTTTGGATTTTGTACATGTTGTGGCCGGTTTGGTCCTTCCGCCCAAATACAAATAAAAGTCAAAAGAACGAAAACCTGGAAATTCAGAAATTCTGAATTCCGAAAATCCAGAAATTTGGAAATGAAAAAAAACGAAAATAAAAAGCAAATCCGAAAATTCAAAAGAACAAAAATTAGAAAAAATACATTTTTATTATTTATTATTAATTTGTTCCGTTCCATTTGTTTTGATGTGGCATTCGTTATTTCGGATAATTCGTAACTTCAGATAAATTCGTATTCGTATTTTTTATTTTTTTTACGTCATAATGTAGAGTATAAGATTTCCTATCATTTGAGCCCAGTCTTGCCACAAAGAGTTAATCCAGCTCTGAGCAATCATCTTTTATTGTTCAGTGAGATAAATCTTGACAAACAGAGAAAAACTTTGTCAAATCCTCCTCCTTGCTGTGAGTGACAGGTGATATACATATCTTGTGCACTAGCCTAACAGACATGCATTATTTTTTAATTCCCTCCCACTCCTTTCTTCTGCTGCTCTGCCAGAATTGGATGTTCCCCACCTCAGCATTATTTGACATGCTGAAGTCACGTGGTTACTTTCCTGTCTTTTCATCGGATGTTAGAGATCAGAGCAGAAGTTCAGTGTAAGAAATGCACAGGAGAAATGCATATTGACAAGGGGACTGTAGAGGTGGGCGGGGAGTCTACTGACATCACGACTCCACTCACCAATCTCCAGACAACAGACCCACCCACAGAATATGCAGTTTTTCGGGTCTCATAGCAGACAGAGGGGAGACATTTGACAGGTAAAGATACATGCAGGAGGCATCTATATCCTTATAGATAACCCCTATGGCAGTAGTTTAGAAAGGATAACATTGGGCTTACATCCACTTTAAGGAAAAGGAACCCCCCCTAACAATTAGCCAGACTAATTACCACCTTGCAAACTAAATTTGTTAGCAACCTTGCTTGCAACTAGGGTGCTACTCACATGATTAGAGCCTGAGGCTCAAAAAGGGTGAGCATGTCCCCCTCCCCCTCCCCTGAGCCCAACCAGTTGTGTGACAATAGCAAATTAATATTCACTATTGTCTTCCTGTTTCTCCTCGGGGGCAATCAGGAAGCGGCTCTTAAGACCCAATTGGCCGAGAGGAGAAGCGACAGTATTGTCAGGGAGCAGAAGCAAGGGAGAAGCCGCAGAGCAGGAGATGCCGGGGGAAGTCTCCGAAGCTGCCCGCCACCTGGATGGGGTAAGTGCGGGGCTGGTGGGTGGCCAGAGGTTTAGACATTAAAGTGGTTGTAAAGGTAAATGTTTTTTCACCTTAATGCATTCTATGCATTAAGGTGAAAAAACATCTGACAGCGCCTGCGCCCCCAGCCCCCTCCCCCCCCGTTTTACTTACCTCACCCCTCGAAAATCCCGCGCTTGCCCCCGCCGTCCTTTCCACCGTTCAGCCTGGCTGCTGATTGGCTGGAGTGGATGGATGGAAAGCAGAGCAGCCATTGGCTCTCGCTGCTGTCAATCACATCCACTGGCGCGGAGCTCCGGGGGGGCGAGGCCGTGTGATACAGCGAGCGGCTATAGCCGCCAGCTGTATCACGGGAGCGCGCCCGCAGGTGCTTCTCACCATGCGAGGGAGCTCGCATGAACGTGAGAAGCACCTGCGGGAGGAAGCCGAGGCAGCCGCCGAGGGACCCCAGAAGAGCAGGTTCGGGGCCACTCTGTGCAAAACGAGCTGCACAGTGGAGGTAAGTATAACATGTTTGTTATTTAAAAAAATAAATAAAATCACTTTACAATCCCTTTAATGACTGTGTGTTGAGTTATTTTGAGGGGACAGCTAATTTACACTGTTATACAAATTGTACACTCACTACTTTACATTGTAGAAAATGTGTAATTTCTTCAGTGTTGTCACATGAAAAGATATAATAAAAATAGTAATCACTTTTGTGAGATACTGTACAATCCATTCATACAAAGAAACCAAAATAAATAAGTTCAGAAATGAAGGGAAAAATGATTGAACACGTGAAGAATGGGAGGTGCAAAAAGGCATGGAAAGCCAAGACACCAGCTGAAATCTATCAGTAATTAGAAAGCAATCTTGCCCCTTGTCAGTGCAAAATAATATCAGCCGGTTCAGTCTCAACTGATGGCCTATAAAAAAATGTCTCATTACCAAGGTGTCACACAAGAAACATCTCATAATGGGTAAAAGCAAAGAGCTCCCTTAAGACCTTTGCTACCTTATTGCTGCAAACATACTGATGGCATTGGTTACAGAAGGATTTCCAAATTTCTTAATGTTCCAGTGAGCACTGTTGGGGCCATAATCCAGAAGTGGAAAGCGGCTTACAGTTTGCAGAAGATTGGTAAGTCCCAGTGGAGGCTGGTGGTAAAAATAAATTGGGGGAGCGCAAATAAACTCCTCTAGGTCCGCACTTACTGGAGCTGTCACAGCTCCCCTGATACCTGGCGGCTTCCATGTTAATCCGGTCTTCTTTCCGGGTTCCAAATCTTCAGCCTGCTGATTGGCCAGGGTGGGAAGCCGGAAACCTGAAGTGACGCAATGGTAAAAATCAAAAGTAGGAGGGTTCTGGGCACAGTGCTCTGTGCCCCGAAGACAACCTAAGACAAACCAATTAGAGTCTCGGGGCTCTAATCACATGCCTGCCAAAAATTGGCAGACCTAATAGACAGCCATTAGTCTGGCGCCCCGTACAGTGCACACACATAGAATTTATTTTTAAATAAATAATAATATGACTAACATTTTTTAACTTTAAGATGTTAAAAAAAATGTTAGTCATATTATCATTTATATAAAAATAAATCGTTCTATGATTATATTTCTTATTTGGCAAAACTTTTTTTTTACACCACTGGTAAGTCCTTATGTAAGATCCGGAATTCGTAGCCTCGGAGAGACTATGGGTGGGAAAGAGATTCTCAATACAGGGACTTTGGTCTTGAAAGGTTTAACCCAACTGAAAAGGAGGCCTTAAAAAGGAAAAGAGAACAGCAAACAGGTGTCTGTAAGGTGGAGTGTGAGGCAGGACACACTTGGGAGAACGGGTAGTGGACTGCTATGACTGAGACCCTGCTTGGTGACCTGGCTTTTGACCTTCTGAGGCAGGGGGAGATGCAACCCCATCAAGGGACACGTTTTACAGGTGGTGAGCCAAAAGTTTGAATTTTTTGACAGTAGTTTGGCCTTTTTTATTTCCTGTTGTGCTGAAACCAAGCTCCTGTCTGTTCTGTTTTGAAAGAGCAATGAATTCTGTTAATTTTTACAAGCCATTGGCTGGCGATCCTGGGCTCTCAACTGTTAAAAAAAATTGTCACTGGTGTTAATTTAAAAAAAGGTTTATTAAAGCTACTTTAACATGTCTTTATTAGATTGTTCTTTAATTAACTTACCTGTGGACTTACTTGGCAGCGTAAAACATTTAGTTTAAGTACTCGTAAGTGGTGAATTTAACAATCATCAAACAGCTTTGGGATTGGTAGGTATTAGTAAATGCTTAAAAAGCATTTAGAGAGTGTCTTTGAGATGTTATGTTTGAAATCTGCTCAGAAAACAAATGGCCTAGAGGGATTGTGAATAGACCAGTAGGGCTATGGGCATCTATACAAATATATTTTCAGATATGCATCTTAGTCGTTTTCAGTCTTTGTAGTCACTATATATATATATATATATATATATATATATATATATATATATATATATACTATATATATATATATATATATATATACACACAAAAGATCCAGGCTTACTTCAGTGGTCTCAATAAGATTCAAGTTGGAATATATGTCCCCGTCCTCTTCACATTGTTCAAGAAGAAATCAAATATACAAATATATTTTCAGATATGCATCTTAGTAGTTTTCAGTCTTCGTAGTCTCTATATATATATATACACACACACACACACACACACAAAAGATCCAGGCTTACTTCAGTGGTCTCAGTAAGATTCAGGTTGGAATATATGTCCCCGTCCTCTTCACATTGTTCAAGAAGAAATCACAGAGAAATTGACACCAGCAGGAGGTAGAAGCAAAAATTGCACCGTCCGATTATTTAAAGAGGAATTAAACCCATTGATCTAACAGTTTGAAAAAACATGGCATGCCGGATATACGATAAGAGGGTTTACTTCCACTTTAACTGCTTGGAAACTAGTTTATATGTGTGTTTATACTGTATACTTGGCAACAGTTCTCTTTACTCTCTTTACGTCTAGAGGAAAAGGAATTTCATCTCCAAATACGGAAAGGTTTCTTCACAGTAAGAGCTGTGAAAATGTGGAATAGACTCCCTGCAGAGGTCGTTCTGGCCTGCTCAGTGGATTGCTTTAAGAAAGGCCTGGATTATTTCCTAAGTGTACATAATATAACTGGGTACTAACATTTATAGGTAAAGTTGATCCGGGGAAAATCCAATTGCCTCTCGGGGGATCAGGAAGGGATTTTTTCCCCTGCTTTAGCAAATTGGATCATGCTTTGCTGGGGTTTTTCGCCTTCCTCTGGATCAACTGTGGGTATAGAATTGGGTATACGGGATTGTATGATATTATTATTTATTTATTTGTGGTTGAACTAGATGAGGCAACTGTTGTTAATTGGAAGCGAATATGAGGAGCCGATGATTACTATACTCTGCAACAATCTCCTTGGCCCTTTAAAAATGGGAAAAATATCAAACTGCCTAAACATTTTTTATCCTCAACAAATCCTTTGGAAGCATGGCACAATTTGCTTCAAACTGAATTTTTTTTCTTTAATCCACAAATAGGGACCTTTCCATGTAATAACAATGGCATTTTCTGTTTCATATGCAGAGATTTGAGTATACCTAAAGGCGTGACTTTTTTTTTAGCTTTAACTACTTCAATACAGGGCACTTACACCCCCTTCCTGCCCAAGCCAATTTTCAGCTTTCAGCGCTGTCGCTGTTTAAATGACAATTGACAATTAAATGACAATGCTACACTGTACCCACACAGGATTTTTATCATTTTGTTCCCACATATAGAACTTTCTTTTGGTGGTATTTGTTCACCTCTGCGTTTTTTCTTTTTTGCTAAACAAATAAAAAAAGACCTAAAATTTTGAAAAAAAAAAATCTTTTTTTGTTTCTGTTATAAAATTTTGTAAACTGATGGGCACCGATAAGGCAGCACTGACAGGCACTGATAAGGCGGCACCAATGAGTGGCACTGATATGCAGCACTGATGGGCATTGATAGGTGGCACTGATGGGCACGGATAGGCGGCACTGATGGTCACTGGTAGGTGGCACTGATATGCAGCACTGATGGGCATTGATAGGTGGCACTGATGGGCATTCATAGGTGGCACTGGTGGGCACTGATGGGCACAGATAGGTGACACTGATGGGTACTGAAAGGCTGCACTGATGGGTACTCATGGGTGGCACCGATATGCAGCACTGCTGCGCACTGCTACGCACTGCTGGGCACTGATACGTGGCACTGATAGATGGCATTGATAGGCATCACTGATGGCACTGGCAGGCATTGGGGATGGGCACTGATTGTCAGCTGCCTGGGCACTGATTGACATTTCCCTGGTTGTCTAGGGTGGCATCCCTGGTGGTCATGGGTGGGCATCCGAGGGGGGGCTGCACTGATAAACAATCAGCATTCATGTTAGACATGACTGAGGAAAAGCCGATCAAC
The DNA here is from genome assembly GCF_037356315.1 of Lithobates pipiens. Classification (NCBI taxonomy): domain Eukaryota; kingdom Metazoa; phylum Chordata; class Amphibia; order Anura; family Ranidae; genus Lithobates; species Lithobates pipiens. The sequence continues at coordinate 6,686,773 of NW_027507755.1, read as the reverse complement.
GGCTCTTCCTGTTTATATCGTGATCAGCCCTGATTGGACATGGTAAAAAGCCTCCATCAATTTTCTTTACCGATATCGGTGTAGCGGTGTGTTAGACTGACACGCCACACCACCGATCGCCATGATGCGTGCCCCCATGGGCGTGTGAGAGAGGGTGTTCTGGAGAGCCATCATATGATGTCCACCCAGAACGAGAGCCACGCCGCTCAGCCATCATTTGATAGCCTGCAGGCGGGAAGTGGTTAAATAGAGTGGAGAGGGATTAGAACACCTGTCAGGTTTTAGTAGAAAGTTGTTGAGGCATGACTTGTGGCGCCACATCCTAATATACATACAAAAAGGAGAAACCAAGGATGAACATGGACTTTAAAGTGATAGCCACCAGTAAACCCAAATGAAAGAGAGAGCACTCGATTGAATAAAAATCAAAATTGATTATAACATCATAGTAAAAAAAAATTAAAAAATTTCAAAATCAGAAATTGAATTTGAAACAGGTAATTTCATATATGTACATTTCTCAGTACCAATAAGATCCCCTGAGGAAGCTGTAAGCTGAAAACGTAGCGATCCCTCAGTACATTGATCTTCTGTGGGGCCTGATATGAAAGACCTTCTCTAACTACCAGCTATAGATTCCACCATATCCATGGGCATACCTACAGGTTATTTTGTGTTCATATAGGCCACACCTGTTTGGGACAATATCATATGTAGATATATAAAATTACCTGTTTCTAATTAAATTTCTGATTATATTTTATTTTTCTGATATTTTCTGATAATATATTTGGATTTTTATTTAGTTGAGTGCTCCCTCTTTCATTTGGGTCTACTGGTGGCTATCAATTTAAAGTCCATGTTCATCCTTGGTTTCTCCTTCTTTTACCTGACAGATTTTATTGATGTCTGTGCCCACATTAGTGAGATTTGCCTACTCTATGTGTCATGTTTACTGTTATAATCAAAAGTGAAATTAAAAGAAAATCATACATTTTGGGTTGTCCCAAGGACAATGACAGAGGGGAAATCTTCCAATGGGAATAATAGTTCTGGTAACTCTAGTGACAAACCTTGGTTCCCTCAATTTCCTGTTTGGCTATGGGACACAAAGTGAAAAGAAATTTCCCCAATGGGACAAAGGGGTTATAAACCTCCCATACACCATCAAAAATGAAAACCGTAGTTCTACTTTAAACCTTTTTTTCTCCATCCACAGACTGCCATTGTGCCTTTTCTGGTTGCCTTACAGTAAACAACTGAATGCTTAAATTTTACGCTTCATGTGGACCATGTTATTTTTCAAGATGATCAGATCTACCCCCAGAATATAGGGACTGCTACAGACAAGTCAAGCACTATGAATTTGATGCAAAATCCCTTTTGAAACCTAATGCATATTCTGCAAAATTGTATATGCACAATATGCACACATTGTATGATTAATCAGCTGTTATACAATGCTATATGTCTTTTAGATTCTATATAAAGATACTTTTTTTTTAATGATATATGACTATAATTTCCTTGGCAGAAAAATACCAATGGATGGAAATTGATGGCATCTAGAAAAGTTATGCATTTAAAAAGGCATAAAATACAGCTAAGAGTGCATCCAGGAGGAAGGAGAACTGTAGCACCCAGGTTATTTGGAACCCCCATCTGCTTCTCTAAACCAAATGGTTGGCTTTAAAAAAATTAAAAATAAATACCCATAATACTGACCTAACTCCATGGTAATCTGGATTTCTCATCTTATTTGCAGTGGAGAAATTATGTTTCTTCAGTTGTCTACATCATTTCCTGACATGGACACTTACTGTTGGCTGTCCAATGGCTTGGTCCTCTATGGGTGCAGTGGTGAGAACCAGGAGGAGGTTCTTTGCAGCCCATTCAGGACTTTTGGAAGTGTGCCCTTAAGGGTCATGGTCCGGATGGCAAACACAGGTGAGTATTATAAAGGTTTCAACATGTATTATATTAATTTAAAACTGGTGAATGGCTGGGATCGGAGGAGGGCCTATCATAACTGATGATGAGCTTTATCCTACGCTAAAGACTCTTGGGTTTATTGCAGCTTAAGATCTTCAAAAGTAAATGAACTGCAAATGCAGTGCATTCAGAATGTAGGCTAATTTGATCTCTAGAGCAATAGTATCACATATAGAAAGTCAGAAATCAGGAAGGAATTAAAAAAAAAAAAAAGTAGAGTTTCAAAACTGGTTCAATCACTTCCATCCATGTTTTTTTTATCTTGCCAAAGATGTGAAGCTAGTTTAATATCAATAATAGACTGGTCAATGAAGGGAATCACTTTATTTATTAACAGCCTTTCTCTTTGTCAATGTCTTGATTTCAATGGTGTTTGTCCTTATTTTCACATGACATTATACAAAAGATGTTTCCAGAGCAAAACAGCTAAACCACAGTGTACATGAAGCAAATACGCTGTTTACAAAGTGATTAGATATAGCAGCAGTGTTTCCCTTGGGCTGTGGGAAACACACAGTACAGACAGATCTCCAATAATCTCAGTAAATGTCAGGTCTCAGAAAACCCCTGCTTATTTCCATAAGTTCCATTGTGGAACAGTCACATTAATTAATACCATATTGGTGGGAGGAGCCTATCTGAGCACTAAACAGGAGACCGGTTGACAGATATTCCTGACTTTGGCACAACACAGCAAGGCTTTTAGAAGAGCTTGTTTGATAAGCCAACATACACAGCAGGATCCATCACAGAGAGGTATGATCCTGCCGTGGAATACATTCATAAACACAAATGCCATATATATTGAAAAGTTCTGTTTTCTGAGCACCAATGGGTGAACTGATAGCTCAAGTAAGCATAATAGAAAGTCCTTCACCTTGGAGAAAACATCTAGGCCTTTTGAAAATCATGTACGGTCACCCAACTGACACAATGGGCTCCACTGCCGAGATATCTGTTTTTCCAGACTGGATGTTGGAGGACGATGGCAGGGTGTGAGAAACTAGCGACCTCTTGAAGCTTCGGTTTTCAGGCCAAGCCACCCTATACGAAGGGATGTTAGAAGGAAGCATGTCCTCCCGCTGGCTAGTCTGCTTTTTGCACATGTTAAGCAATGCTTTTAACTCCGAACGGAAGTTGTCATTAAGCCAACAGTATATAAATGGGTTGTAGCAGGTGCTACTCATGGCAAACCAGTGAAATGCAAAATAAAGAGCATTGTTAGTGCGAATGATTTGGCTGGAGAGAAGGACAACATAACAGTTAAGGGGGAACCAGCACACAGCAAAGAGGACCACCACCAGCATCAGCATCTTAATGGTCTTCTTTTTTTTCCTCCGGAGAGCAAAATACTGCTCGGTAGTCACATCTCCTATGGCATTCCGAAGCCACAGCTTTTTTGCCACTGTGGTGTAGGCCACAGAGATGATCAGGAGTGGGAGAACGTAGAGTAGGATGAAAGTGGCCAGATCCAGGTATTTCCAGAACAGTTCAGACGGCTCAGGGAATTCAGGGAGACATAGACTTCTGATATCCACCTCACTGCAAAAAAAAATACAAAACAAATTGTATTATTGAGGGAAAAAAAACGATCTATAGGAATGTAATTTGGACTTAAATCTAAAATACCTCAAAATCTATTTGCTGCTGTGAAATGCAAGCAGATCAAAACCCAAAAAGTGAAAATACCATCTACCATTTATCTTGAATTACTCATAAAAATTGCAACCCGCTTCCCGTGCTTTCCATTTGGATGTTAAGGCACTGTTGTCCCTGTCTGCTAATCTCATGAGATTTGGAGCTAGATTTAGAGTTGTTACTACTGTTGTTCTGCTCATTGTTCTCCTTGCTAGAGAGAAAGCTGCAGTGCATTCATCTCCCTACTTCTGCTTTATCCATTCGGCAGATCTGTGCTTTCAAACCTTTTGACCAAAGGCGTTACTGGTGACTAGTCAGTTGCCATCTATAGAGAGGAAAGTATAAGGAACATGTCCCTTCAAAAACATGACAGCAATGGAAACTCCCCTTCTATCATAGTTGCATAAAGACACCAGTCCATCCAGTTCAACCTGAGTGAGTGTCTACAATTCCCTGTACATTGCACACTCACATTGGTTCCTAGCCTCAAGGAGCCCACAATCCAAGGTCCCCATTCATATACTAGGGCCAATTTGGGACAGAAGCCAATTAACTTACCTGCATGTCTTTGGGGTGTGGGAGGAATTTGGAGTACCCGGAGGAAACCCACGCAGGCACAGGGAGAACATGCAAACTCCAGGCAGGTAGTGTCATGGTTGGGATTCAAACCAGTGACCCTTTTTACTGCTAGGTGAGAGGGCTAACCACTACACCACTGTGCCACCCAATCATGACAGGTTCCCTTTAAGGTGGATGACATGTTAAATGGCTAATGGCCAAAACTACTCACTGTGCTCCCTACCTTCCTTTTACTCTAAAATACAGAATATTGTTATAACTGCTATTATTTGCTAAAATTATCGGCAGCAGGAGAGGGCCCCCTCTCCCTCCTCCGCTTACTGGAATCAGCGGCAGCGGGTGAGGCGATCCGATCCTCTCTGTGTCTGGGCATGGAGATGACTGAGGGGAAGATGACCCACACCCGTTTCCATGACATTGCAGGGCGGAAGCGACGTCAAAACATCACTTCCGCCCATAGCTCTTAAAGGGACTTTTTTGTAAATCTTTTTTTAAATGACAATTTTTTTTTTATTATTGCATTTTAGTCTAAATATAAGATCTGAGGTCTTTTTTGACTCCAGATCTCATATTTAAGAGGTCCTGTCATGCTTTTTTTTCTATTACAAGGGATGTTTATATTCCTTGTGATAGGAATAAAAGTGACACCATTTTTTCTTTTTAAAAACAGTGTAAAAATAAAAAATAAATGTTTACACGCGCCCCATCCAGCCAAGCTCGTGTGCAGAAGAATATGTATACATGAGTAGCGCCCGCATATGAAAACGGTGTTCAAACCGCACATGTCAGGTATCACCGGAATCGGTAGAGTAAATGCAATAATTCTAGCGCTAGAACTCCTCTGTAACTCCAAACATGTAACCTGTAGAATTTTTTAACGTTGCCTATGGAGATTTTTAAGGGTAAACGTTTGTCGCCATTCCACGAGCGGGCTCAATTTTGAAGCGCGACATGTTGGGTATCAATTTACTTGGCGTAACATTATCTTTCACAATATAAAAACAATTGGGCTAACTTTACTGTTACCGTCTTATTTTTTAATTAAAAATAGTGTATTTGTTCCAAAAAAACGCAAATACGGTGTGACTGAAAGTATTGCAACGACCGCCATTTTATTTTCTAGGGTGTTAGAAAAAAATGTATAATGTTTGGGGGTTCCAAGTAATTTTCTAGCAAAAACAACTGTTTTTAACTTGTAAACACCACATCTAAAAAAGAAGCTCTGTCCTTAAATGGTTAAACAGAGACATTTATAAATTGCAAATTACCTTGAATACAAAATATAATAATATAGTAATAAGTATATACACTGAGCAGGACTTGGGCTGGATTAGGGAAGCTACAATAACACAAATCCTGTGCCATTACTCAATGTACCGTACTGAGCAGCTACGATAAAAAGCTGAGCAGGCCAATAACTTCTGCACAGGATGTGGGAGCCTTACAAGAAGACCTAAATAAAATAATGGGGTGGGCAAATATATGGCAAATAAGGTTTAATGTTCAAAAAATGTAAGGAAATGCAATTGACTGCTAAAAATACGAATGCAAGTTACTCGCTAGGAGGGAGAACCTCTGTGGGAATCCAGAATGGAGAAAGATCTAGGGGTCCTAGTAGATGACAGGCTCAGCAATAGCACACAATACCAGGCTGCTACAAGCAAAGCCAAACAGAATATTAGCATGCATTAAAAAGGAGATTTACTCCAGAGATAAAATAATTCTCCTGCTCTACGAAACTCTGGTCCGGCCGCATCTTGAGTATGCCGTCCAGTTCTGGGCACCAGTCCTCAAGAAGGATGTGCTGGAACTGGAAAGAGCTCAGAGAAAGGCAACAAAGCTAAAACAGGGACTAGAGGATCTCAGCTATGGGGAAAGACTCCAAACATCTTATTCTCTCTGCAGAGGAGACACTTGAGAGGGGATATGATAGCGATATACAAATACCTTACTGGTGACCCTATCATAGGGAAAAAACTTTTCCGTGAAAGGGAGTTTAAAAAGACACGTGGCCATTCACTGAAATGGCAAGAGAAGCGGTTTAACCTTAAACTGCGTAGCGTGTTCTTTACTGTCAGCGATAAGGATGTGAAATTCTCTTCCACAAGCATTGATAGTTTAAAAAAAACTATTAGATGGGCATCTTAATGATCACAAGATACAGGGATGTTCGATTTACCATTGACATAAACACATGCGCACTTAAACACCACAGGTTGAACTGGATGGCAGACATGTGCGCCCTCAATAAATTTGTTTCGTTTCGTTCCGTTTCGTATTAACTGTGAACACAATTTGGATTCGTACGAAATACAAATTTTCGTTAACTTTTCATAACAATTACGAATGTTCGTTATGATGAATTTAAAAAGCAAAAAATACCTTTCTCAATATGGCAGTCGTCGACTCATTATGCTCATTATGAGGAGCTCCCCCATCCCTGTGCTGTGCTGACTTCCTCCTGGGGCTGTACCCCTGCTGTGCTCATTATGAGGGGCTCTCACCATCCCTGTGCTGTGCTGTCTTCCTGGGTTTTTAACTTCATCATAATGAATAATCGTAACTATTATGACAATAACAAAACGATATTAACAAACATTCTTATTTTGTCTGATTCTAAATCTCCCATTGACTACCAGTGCCAGTCTCCCTCTCCCATATTAGAAAAGGTAATTTTCCCAACCATCACTCAGCAGCAGAAGAAAAACTCTGATTGGTCAACAAAACACCAGTCACGTTTCAGTTGTAATGGAATTTGGATCGGAAATTCATCAACGAAATTTCGTATACAATTCGGAAGCATAGAAATTTGTATTTCGGATGCTTCCGAATGTACGAATTTTCGTACGAAACGAATCGCACATGTCTACCGGAGTCTTTTTTCAACCTTACCGACTATGTAACTATATATATGAAACGCCAGCCTATTTATAAAAAGCTTGTCTGACTCTCATACTGTTAGCTGGGGGTCCATCCATTCCGATGAGTGTGGGCACATCAAGAGGGGCACAAAATCACTTTTCTTGAGTCATTTTATTAAGGCAGAGCACTTCACAATTAATAAATAACAGACTTTTTTGGAGTACATCATCCGAGAACTGTGAAATCTATGTACTATTCATTATGGACTTACACACATGTGAATATTTATCATGGATAACAGCTTTTATTATCTAACAGGTATGTAGTATCCCACAGGTAGCCTTTTTTTTTTCATACATTCGTAAGCATCTTAAAAATGTTCATACTGTATATTAGCAACTATACTGATGATCATGATGGGATTTGTCAGCAAAGCACATTTAATATAATATCATACAAAAATTAGGCTGGCCGTACTGATCAACTTTGCCAGGTTGTGGTGCTCAGAAAGACATTTTCCACATGTAGGATATAGTGCAGATGTGAACCTATCAGTCACCAATGCTACTTTTTTTTCTCAGTTCCGCACTAATTCTCGTCTATCCCAATGTTATTATAATGTAAAATATCTAAACTTCTAGTACAGTTTGGGAAGGAAAAGACTTTGAGAAGAGACCAATCTGAAGCACCTGGTTGACCTAGCTTACCTGTATTCAAAGGTGAAGAGTGTTTGGTAAATGGCGTGCGGCAGAGAGAAACAAGAAGCCATTATCCAAATGATGGCAATATAGGCCACCCCTCTAACAGTCGATATCCGTGGCTTTAACGGATGCATGATGACCTGGAGATTGACAAAGAGAATATGTTTACAGACCAACTTCATACATTTTTTGTGGCTTTACGTTCAACAGTACTTTTTTTGTTGCTCCCACTGCCCTGAGTGCTACCTACCTGGTTGTAGACTTACCTTCATACCTGATACAGTGATCTTTACTGTGCAGCCCCACTGAGCCATATGGCCATTACTACAAAAATGTCCGCTTTGTGCTGCAAACATGTACCACAGCCCCATCCAGTCTAATGTAAAATACTCATGGTAGCCCCAAGCCAGAAGGGTAGCACTCAGGTTAACAGCAAGAACGCTAAAAAAAATAGTATAATTGTGCTTTAAACCTGTTTAATCCAGCACTGTTTTCATTGCTTAATTTTGGGGGAGCATGGAAAGGTAATACTAGGAGAAAATTTGGCTCTGCCACAGGGCTTATTTGATAACATGGAGTATAGTGACAGGAGGAGAATGTAGAGTGAACATTCCTTCAATGTCTAATCAGCATGTCTATAAAGGATTGGCTGACTTACGTGTTTCAAGGGCAGTGTCCTCTTCATCAGAGCTTAACGAGACACCTTAACAGCAATGTATATTTTTTTGTGCATGGTTTATAACATATTGGACTATACATATTGCCATTATCTTTTGGTGTATTAATGAATTTGCCATTTGGGTGATTTGGTTTGATTGCTGCTCCACACTTTATGTTTGGTTTTATTTACTATTGGGGTGCATCATGACCCATCTTCTCTATGGGGGTAGGACTTACATTCAATAGCTTTTTTCAAGATGACTATAAATGCTTAGCTGTTAAAGTGTTTTGGTGAGCTCTGATAAGGAGGGCACTGCCCTTAAAACATGTAAGCCAGCCACCCCTTTAAGGTTGGGCATTATCTGAGTATGCATACTGGATTTGTTTTTATATGCCTGAAGTGTTATACCTTTGTGAGTATACTGGAGTTTCTATTTATTAACAAATACTTTTCATGGTAAAGCACTAGGCTGGAGCACCTTCTCTTTCTGTCATTGATTTAGTTACTTGCTCCAAGGATCCCCTATTTGAAGGCAGTAGCCGGGCTTTTCATCATTTATGTAAAACTTTTATTCCAAAAAGAAAAAAAAAATGTTGCTGTAACTGTTTAAAAAGTGTTAACTGGAGTTCACCTGCTGCTGTCCAAAGGTGTCACCATGGCTTCTTCATCCAGAGTGACAACAGCCTTAGACAGCAAGTGTGTTAATAACTGGATCACTGGGTGAAAATAAGGGGAAAAAAGCCCCCCAAAAAAACGATAACTAACCATGTTTAAGAACTGGTAAGCTGTTAAATATTGCCGTAAAATAAGTAGGTAAAATACCTGCATATTAACCACTTGCTTACTGGGAACTTACACCCCCTTCCTGCTCAGGACAATTTTCAGCGTTCGGCGCTCTCACTCTTTAAATGACAAGTATGCGGTCATGCAATTACATTTTTAGCATTTTGTTTGCCACAAATAGAGCTTTCTTTTGGTGGTATTTAATCACTGCTGGGTTTTTTATTTTTTGCTAAAAAAAAAACTAAAAAAAGACAGAAAATTTTGAAAAAACAAACAAAAACAGTTTTATAGTTTGTTATAACATTTTGCAACCAGGTAATTTTTCTCCTTCATTGATGTGCGCTGATGTGGCTGCACTGATAGGCTGCACTGATGGGCACTGATAAGGTGGCACTAATGGACACTGATAGGTGGCATTGGTGGGCCTCGATGAGGCAGCACTAGTGAGCACTGATAGGTGGCACTTATGGGTGTCACTGATAGGCTGCACTGAAGGGCACTGATAGGTGGCACTGATGATGAGGCAGTGATGGGCTTTGATTGGCAGCACTAGTGGGCACTGGTTGGTGGCACTGATATGCACTGGCAGATGGCACTGGTAGGCACCACTGGTGGGCACAGATGAGGCGGCAGTGGCTCTCACTGTTCAAGACTGAAGCCGGTGATCTTTTTTCGCTCACGCTATCAGCGTGAGCAGAAAAAAAGCCGATTATCAATCTTCTGTTTACATCACATGAACAACTGTCATTGGCTGACAGCTGATCACGTAGTAAGGGGCCGAGATGCATGCACGGGAAGATGTCTATTGATGCCCCCCCCCCCAGCAATTAAGGCCTGCACTGTAGCCGTCTTTCGGCTATAGCATGAGCAAGAAGTGGTTAAACAAAATATATATTTATATATATATATATATATTACAATTTGTACATAATACTACATTTAAGCTGCCACTAAACCTACATCATAAAAAAACTATCAATAAATGGTGTATTACATGCTGTTCATACTCACTCAGCCACTATGATATTTGTTTTCTGTATTCTGAAAAAAACCTGGTTGATCCTGCTGCTCTCTATCTCCCCCTTCTGTTCATCTGTTCATGTTCCCAATTCAGCTAGGGATTTTGCAGAGCAGTGTTGGCAGCTCTGCACATGCTCAGTTTTCAGAGAGTTTATATGCTGAGCATTTCCTCCCTATCACATCCGAGCAGCCCATGTGACTATAGAGTCACACATGTGGGTGTATACGCAATGGTAAATTACAGTCCATTCCCTTACTTCTCCTCCATGCCCACTAACCAGCTAAAACACAACGGGGGTGGGTTATTACATGTAAATTAATGGAGGATTAACATCCCTCTTATTCTTAAGCCCCATACACACGATCGGAGACTTTGTACAAACTTTCCCGTGGACTTTTGTATAAAGAGCATTGGCCGTTAAGGCCCATACACACGATCTGACTTTTTGACAACAAACGTGCAAATTGCTCTTGCTTTTGTTGGCTGTGCGAACTGACAAACTTTCTGGCAACAAAAGTCAGATGAAGCAAAGTCTGATCGTGTGTACAGAAAACCATCATACTTCCAGACAGGCTGGGAAAGATCTGGGTCATGTGACAGCTATACATCAATTAGGAAAAAGGTACTTGGGTGTTTTTTAAAATGTATTAAAATAATTAAAGTGCCATTATCCACATACAGAAATAGCAGAGACAATGTAAATTAAATAGTGTGTGTTTAGTATCACTTTAAGGATGGGTAAACTGTTACTTTTCTTATTACAATATTATATGCTTGTTTTTGAGGTTTAATACTGCTTTAAAGTGATTGTAAAGTCTATTTTTTTTAATAAAATTAAAAAAACATGTTATACTTACCTGCTCTGTTGCAGTGGATTTGTACAGAGCAGCCTGTATCCTCCTCTTCTCGGGTCCCTATTTTTCTCTCCTGGCCCCTCCCTTCTGTTGGGTGCCCCCACAGCAAGCAGCTTGCTATGGGGGCACCCAAGCCAAGTCACTGTGTATCCATGCAGACATGGAGCTGCGAACTGGCCCTGCCCCGCCCCCTTTCTATTCTCATTGGCTGGCTGGCTGGCTGACTGATTGACAGCAGCGGAAGCCAATGGCGTGCTGCCTCAGCCAATGAGGAGGGGAATCCCAGGCGACCGAGACATTCCTACAACATCGCTGGAACTAGAGGGACCTCAGGTAAGTATTAGGGGGGCTGAGGGAGGCTGCTGCACACAGAAGGCTTTTTTATCTTAATGCATTAAGATAAAAAAAACCTTCTGACTTTACAACCACTTTAAACAAAAAATATATTTTTATTTTCTGGGACAGTAAGTGAGAGAAACGCTTTCCAACAAAGCAATGCATAGCAGCACCCAACAGACTTAAATATATACTTCAACTGATACAAAAAGTCTATTTTTCCCCATTATTAGTGATTACTGATGTATAAAACCTCTTTCATTGAGATCGTCACAAGTATCTCACACTTTGGCAAACTCTTTAATGCTTCCACATATTTTTTGAGCACTATTCATAGATCTTTTCTATAAAGCAGCACGTATCTCCCATTCACTGATCCTCTAATGGCCTCTCGCTATATGTAGCAAACCTAGGATGAGCGTTGAAGTTCCAGGTGGTGGGATGTCTCTGTGTGACTTATAAACGCTATCTTCCATTATGAAGGTTCTTTTCCTCTATGAATGAATAGTCTCACACTGGTTTGGAGCCTATATTAAGTGGAATTCACAGGCTGTGATATAAACAATAAAAGGCAACCCAGCAAGAACAGAATAATAAAAAGAAGAATTGGTAGTAGCAGCACACCAGTAAGAGGTTATTAAAAGGTTGTTTCAGGCAGCAAGATATCGACCAACACATGATGTTCAAATCAATGCATTTACGTGTTGACAGATCTCACTCTGTGCAGGATTTCAATGATATATTATGTACGGTCACACCATACCTGGTGCCTGTCCACTGCGATTGCTGTCAGGGTAAGCGCAGAGACATGCAGGGAGCAATACTGTGCAAATCGGCTCACATGACACATGCCTTTCCCGAACATCCAGGTACTGTTCACAAAGCGAGCCTATGGAGAGAGCCAGGAAATATTCATAATGCTAAGACAATTTAATGTAGTTATGCAACCTATTAGCATGGACATATGCAGTTGCCAACATTTGAAAATTATTTCCAGAAATATTTTAAAGCGTTAAACCACCCAAACCTGATATTTCAGGTGTTTCTATATGCTACAAAAGTAAACCTTTTGATGTTTTTTTTCTATCTTTTTAGAGCGGCCTTTTTCAACCTTTTTACCCCCCCAGAGGAATCCTTGTAATAAATGTCAGGTTTCAGGGGAACTCTTATTTTGGTTCGATCATTTTTACTGGTTTTAGTGAAAATAACAAAATAATAAAGAGAGTTGCCCAGGCATGGGCTATATAAAGTGCATTGAAAAGTATGAAACACAGAAAAGTGCCAATAAAAGACAAACAAGCAAGGCAATACATGGGGAACCCCATGTCTAATTCCATATAATTCAAAAGATTCTAAAGACGGGTACCCCATACAAATTAAAAGAAAATGAAAAAGAATTAAAAGAAAAAAGAAAAAAACATTTTTAAAGGAGAAATTGGGGGACAGAGACCCCAGAGGTGAAAGGGAGAGAAAGTAAAAAGAAGAACCTATGTGAGGACAAGAGGAAAAAGGAGGGGGGAGGAAGGGGAAAACCTTGACATCTGGACAGCTAACCAACAATTATAAATGGCTAATACTTACCTGGTGTAGAGAGAGAAAATTCAATCAAACTTTCAAATTTTGAGTAACCTGGAATGGGTGTCCTTCAGGACACTTGTTAGCTGTTCATTAACCATGTGTGCTATCAAACAGTCTTTAACTCCCTGAAATGAAACCGTGAGTTTTTCCAGGCCTGGGCAATAGTTATTTGCTGGTGGGTAATGAGGCTTGGGATAGGACAGTGTAGTAAGGCCAATTTAGTATCCTTACAGAGCGTCAAATGAAACAAAGTACTCAGAAGGCCAAAGACTCAAGACCAGAAGCCTACTAGTCGCAGGCATGTCCAGATATATCAGAAAAATGCTGCAGGACTTTCTGTAAATTCGGAAGGATAGTGAGGCAAGTCATCAGAACCAATATGGCATCATCCACAAAGAGTCTTACTTTATAATTGTCACCTCTGTATTGAACTCCAGTGATCACTAGGATCATTGTGGAGAGCTTTTGCTAGAGGTTCCAAAGCTAGAACAAAAAAGGGTCCAAGGACAGGGGGCATCCCTGTCTCATTCCCCTGATAATTGAGAAAGGTGCTGAGAAAAATCCAGCGTATTTGACCAAGGCCAAATAGGTACATTAAAGGGCCTGAATCCAAGCCAGGACTGCCTCACCGAAACCCCAGCAAGAGAGTGTATACTGTAGGTACTCCCACTAGAGAGATTAAAACGCCTTGTATATGTCCACTGAAAGGAGAAAGCCAGGGATTCTGCATTGATTCAAGATATGAATACGGTAAATAACCTTACAAACATTGTCCCTGGCTTCTTTCCCTGGGACAAAGCTGACCTGGTCTCTATGTATGAGCAGGGGATAGATATTTATTGATTCGGGTGCTCAGGACTTTACCCAGGATTTTTAGGTCCTTGTTCATGAGTGAAATGGGCCAAAAAGCTTGGTCAGAGGCTCCATCATCTTTCTTAGGGATCATAGCAATGTGATCCCTAAGTGAACCTGGAGAGGGTCGGGAGCCCTGTTTGAGAGCATTCAAATATTTGGTTAGATGGGTTACTAGGAAAGCCAAATTTTTTTTATAGTAAAGGCCTGAAAATCAAGGACGGACTTTTGAAGGTTTTATCGATTTAATCACCCAACTTACTTCTGAGATTCTGAGATATCAGCATCAAGATTCATGAGCAGAGGGAACCTCCTATTTAAACCAATTAATTATAAAGATAGAATTCTTCTCTCTGACCTCCAATGTTCAGGACCGTTTTTAAGGCAGGGCAAAAGGGCCAGCTGCTGTGGGCCCCATCATTATTGTGGGGCCCAAAGCAGCTGCCTCATACATACCAACTATCCTGGTTTAAATTCCCTTATCCCTTGAAGATTTAGTCCCGTGCTGTGTCCCAATATCTCAATGTGAAGTTCTGTTACTAATTCTGCCGAGCTTTGCTCTACATGATTCAGAATTTGCCACAGTGTACTGCCTCCTAACTAATCCCATCCCACCCCACTGCCACTGATCCAAATGACCCCTCCTCCAGCACTGCCACTGATCCCAGGAGTCCTAGGATTCCTAGGAGTTTTCTGTCTATTGATGGGTCCCTTCACTTCCCCAGTCAATGGTGTGCATGCAGTGAGGAGATGAGGTGCTGTAACCTCTAGCAACCAATCATTGAGCGGTAAGGATATGCAGTAACCTTTAGGAACCAATCAGTGAGTGGTATAGATGTCCAGTAACCTCTAGCAACCAAGCAGTGAGCAGTATTGATGTACAGTAATCTCTAACAACCAATCAACATGCAGAAGTCATGTGCTGTAACATCTAGAAAATAAACAGTGACCCATAATGTGTGCTGTAACCTCTAGCAGCCAGTCAGTGAGCGATAATGATACACTGTAACCTCTGGCAACAAATGGCAATCGTTGCCTGATCTCATTCAATAAACTGATTTTGAGTCTAGCTGCTATTTAATGTATGTCTCAAAGCATGTGGAGAGTGAAGTTGCATGTAGGGGGGGGGGGGGGGGCCAAGAAAATGTTTGCCCAGGGTCCAATCAATGTTAAAGACGGCCCTGCCAATGTTAATCAGAATGCTCTTACAGACAGCTAAAAAAAATCATTGATGTCATGCAGCTGGCACTGCCATTGCCCCCTGAATTAAGCAGGGCTCATCAAACTGCAGGTTATTCGGACACAGCTCTAGAAACCCCTAGCAATCACTGGGGGAAGCCTAGGTTTCCACAGGACCCTGGTTGAGAAGGGCTGTTTTAGAGACTATGCTGCCGTTTCTCCATTTTCAAGCTGCTGCAGCTATTTTACATTTCTGGTTGCATGGAATAGTTATTTCTCCTCCAGACGCTGTTGGTTCTCCTGTTGGCTTGTGCATCACCACAGCATGTACAAGCCTGCAGAAGGAAATCAAGGCAGCCAGCAGGGGAACAAGTATTAGTTCATCCAACAGTTGAATACTTGCAGCAACTGGGATGAGGTGGCCACCAGAAAAGTGAGTATGAAAAGGCTTATTTTACTGATTACCTAGCTTGTAAAGTGACCTTTGGTAACAAAGTCAATTTAAAGTGTTTTTTTCCCACTTTTGCAGTCAACAAACAAAAGAAAAACAAAACCCCCATAGGAGGACTAACACCAGAATCTGGTTCAGCTGCGCACAGAAATCACTTCTGCTGGGGGGTTGCCTAATGCATAGCATACACCGCTGGTCAGATAGCGTTGTTTGAACGGACTTCCACCGCACTGGGCGTTTCCGATATACTGATGCACTCCCATGCTGGAAATATCGTAAGTGACATTTTTTAACAATAAAAAACACTACACTATATCTGCTTCCCTGGATCTTTTTGGCGGAGCTTGATTTTCAGATGTGGGAGATTGGAGCGAAGGATAGATAATTAAGATTTGATCTGACTGTTCCCAGGCTTCATACATGTGAACGATTGATTGGAAAAAGATTGTTGAATGGTTTCCAGGATTCGAGGAGGTACTTCATGTCTTATGGTCACTTACTGGCCAGGACCATCTGGTGAGCGCAATTTGTTGTTACTTTGGGTGAAAAGTCAGGAATCTTATTTCTGGTGTTGTAGTACAATCATCTAGAAAGAATTTTGGAGCTGTTTTTAGCTTTTTATTATATATTTGTTTGAGCAATCATAAATATATTAATATAATAACTTTTTTGAAGTATTTCGCACTTATATAAAGTGAATTCATTCACTAATATACGTTTGTATAAATCACATTTTGCATTTTTAATGATTATATTGGGAGCGCCCTTTATCACAGTATTCATTTTTATTAATCTTCGCTAATTTCAGGTGCAGCAACCCTTCTTTCCTTTTTGTTTCATTATTGGGACCAGTTCCATTTATCTATTATACAGAAACCAGTCAGCCTTCCAGGCTTTATTGTCAAAGTTTAACTGAACAAGCTGTAGTTAGAAGCTGATTGGTTACTATGCACAGCTGCTCCAGATTCTGTGTACACCAGTTTTAGTAAATCTCCCCCTATATGTTTGTTATGTATTAATATTCGAACAGCACGCCTAATTTTTTTTTTAAATATTTCTTTCCTCTTCAATGTTTCTGGGGAAAAGGTGTCATGGCTGACTGCAAGCATTTCTCAGCAAGCTTAGTACAATCTATCCCAATAGCTGGGCTGGCTACTGGTTGAGTCCAGTTCTTATTGCCTTTTGCCATACAGTGGAGAACCCCAGCTCCTAAGCCTTTACTCCATTTGTTGAGAGAGACTGGGGTTGATTTACTAAGGGTAAGTACACTCTGCAAGTGCAATTGTTCCAGAGCTTGGTAAATGAGGGGAAGCTCTGATGACTTCCATAATCCAATCATGTTCAAGCGACAATGCCATTTTTTTTATTTTCCTTGTACATGATTTGGTATTTTGTGCAAAGTGAATCTTTACCTAATTTACTAAGATCTGGAGCAACTGCACTTTGCAAAGTGCACAGTCTATTTGCCTTAAGGCCCCTTTCACACTGAGGCGCTTTGCAGGCGCTAAAGTGCTAAAAATAGCGCCTGCAAAGCGCCCTGAAAGAGCCACTCAGTGCACTCCCTGAGGGCTATCACACTGGAGTGCTGCGCTTGCAGGACGGTCAAAAAAGTCCTGCAAGCTGCATCTTTGGAGCGCTGTAGGAGCGGTGTATTTACCACTCCTAAAACGCCCCTTCCCATTGAAAACAATGGGGCAGCGCTCCAAACCCGTCTGCAAAGCGCCGCTGCCGCGG
The DNA here is from genome assembly GCF_037356315.1 of Lithobates pipiens. Lineage (NCBI taxonomy): Eukaryota > Metazoa > Chordata > Amphibia > Anura > Ranidae > Lithobates > Lithobates pipiens. The sequence goes on along the minus strand of NW_027507755.1, from coordinate 6,669,552 downwards.
CGCTTTTAACCCTTTTTTGCCCGCTAGCGGGGGTTAAAACTGCCCCACTAGCAGCCGATCAGCGCCGCTAAAATGACGGCAAAGCCCTGCTAAATATAGCGCTGCTTTACAGCCGGCGCACTGAGCGCCCCAGTGTGAAAGTAGCCTTAGTAAAACAACCCCACAGTGTCCACATTTGGTACAACTGATGAGACCATATCTGCCTACACAGTTCGGACAGAGTTAATTATGGAAAACACATCTTCCCACCCCCCTCAAAACAACGAGAACTAAATAGAATTTATTCTTGATTGAAGTTCCAGAAATGAGCATCTAAAAAAGGTAAGCTGCACTTTTTTAATAAAATAATATTTTTTTAAGTTATGCTATTTGAATGGGGACATGTAACACATTTAAAGTAGGCGTTATGCCAATTTAGCTGCAAAACTGGAAATACCTTTTAAGTTCATGGATTTACACACGTGCTGTAGAATTAATGATGGTTTTCCCATCCCCCATCTGAATATTCATTGTATATTATTAGGAATGCAAAAGTAGAGTCTAGAACACACTTAAATGAACAGGGATACCCAAAACTCCCAAGTGGATTGGAACAGAATTGGGAATTATGTCTTTTTTTTTGTAAAAAACTGGAGTTCCGCTTTACCTCTCTTCCCCTCTATATAAAAAAATATAGAATTGGACTGCTCATTATACCATACATCCACATTTTTATGTCAATATATAATAGTCCAGCGCTGAATCATGAAATAAACAAAATATCAAAAATCATTAAATCAAACATATAAAGTGCATAATTAAAGCGGAGGTTCACACAAAAATGGAACCTCCGCTTTTCGGAACCCTCCTCCCCTCCGGTGTCACATTTGGCACCTTTCAGGGGGGAGGGGGGTGCAGATACCTGTCTAAGATAGGTATTTGCACCCACTACTGGGCATAGACTCCCATGGGAGTCTATGCCACTTCCCATCCCACCACGCTGTCTGCTGGGACACACATGGGTCCCAGAGACAGCAGGAAGCATTCGGATTGTGCAGCGAGACTCGCGCATGCGCATTAGGGAACCGGGAAGTGAAGCCGCAAGGCTTCATTTCCTGATTCCCTTACCGAAGATGGTGGCGGCAGCACCCGAGGGATGGTTCGGCCTCTGGTGCCGACATCGCTAGACCCTGGGACAGGTAAGTGTCCTTATTTTAAAAGTCAGCATCTGCAGTATTTGTAGCTGCTGACTTTAAAAAATAAATAAATAAATTGCAGGACATCCGCTTTAAATATCAATGCGATAAAGTGCAAAAGTCCATATTAAAACAGTAAAAATTCCACAAATGGATGTTGATTGATGAACAACTAAAAATATTGAAATCCTATGTAAAACTTCCAGACCACCAATGAATCACCTCACTCGTGCTCCCCCCCCCTTCCCCCCATGGGTATAGGCCAGTGATGGCGAACCTTGGCACCCCAGATGTTTTGGAACTACATTTCCCATCATGCTCATGCATTCTTCAGTGTGGTTGAGCATCATGGGAAATGTAGTTCAAAAACATCTGGGGTGCCAAGGTTCTCCATCACTGGTATAGGCTCTCCTCTGGGAGTGTGACCCCCCAACTAAGCAGGGTCAGATAAGGACTGTGAGCCACCCCAGGACTGAGATATCCAACACAGCTGGCTCCTAAACTTCTCACAATATGCACCACACTAATACGGCCATGGGTTTAAAATGCAACATAGAGCCACACATCCAAAATCTCGATCAGCTCCTCAAATCGCTATGGAACCCGAGTGGCTTCACTGTCCTACGTGTGTTCGACACTGGGTCATGTGTCTTCCTCAGGAAGATCCCCCTGAGGAAGAAACGTGACCATGTGTCCAACATGTGTAGGGGAGGGGCTAGGACGGTGAAGGCACTCGGGCTCCACAGCGATGATCAAGATTTTCGATGTGCGGCTCTATGTTGCATTTTAAACCCATGGCCATATCAGTGTGGTGCGCTGGAAGCACCCGCATATTGTGAGTACCCTGTAAATCTTAATAAACGCATGTTAAAGTGTTTTAAACAATTCAAGCACTATTGGAGTATTTTTTTCAGCTTTTTCTGTCTTTTTTTCCCTGCTTAGTTTGGGGGTGGGGGGGGGGGTCGCACGCCCAGAGGTGAGCCTTTACCCATGGGGGCAGGGGGGGAGCACAAGTGAGGTGATTGGTTGGTGGTCTGGAAATTTTACATAGGATTTCAATATTTTTAGTTGTTCATCAATCAACATTCATTTGTGGAATTTTCACTGTTTTAATATGGACCTTTTTGCACTTTAGTGCATAGACATTTAATTATGCACTTTATATGTTGTTTGATTTAATGATTTTTGATATTTGTTTATATTTCATGATTCAGTGCTGCACTCTTATATATCGATTTTTGTGCACATGCATATGGGGATGTGATCAGTGCTAGCAGCTGGGCTTTTGAATACCTTTCTCACACACACACACGCTGTGTTTCTAGTACATACGTAATTCGTTTTTGTTTTTTGGGTAGCTCGCAAGACTATCACATATATATTCACATTTGTATGTAATTATAGTTTTTATCAACATCATCATCTACAAAAGACAGTTTTCATTAGTGTTTATGATGAAACATCCAACACAGCTGCATCTCTTCTGCGCTGTCACATGTATATATAAGCTTTGGCTCCAGATATTTCCTTGCCAGCAATCAATAATGAGCTGTTCTATGAATTTTCATGAAAATTCCCCGTCGGTGTGCTTGAGTGGTGCTGAGATGGACACATGTGCTGTCTAAAATGAATTAAATCAATGGAGCAAGTAGGTATTTATAAGTGTTTTAATATTTGCATGTTCAGTATATCATTTATGTGTATAAATATATATATATATATGATTTTTATTTGATGTAAATAATCACATGTGTATAGCAAATTCAGTTATTCATTTTTAGTCTTTTGACTAAAATGGCATTTTAGTTTTAGTCGTATTTTAGTCATCTGGATTGAAACTGAATTTTATTTTCCTTTTATTTTTTGTCAATGAAAACATGCAGCTGACGAAAACTATGACGGAAATATTTTCATCGACAAAATTAACACTACGCAAAATGTTAATTATGCAATATTCTGGCGAACCAAAAATGATAAATGGCTTTGGCTAATATATGACCTGATCCATTACTTTCTAATGGTAGAAACAATAACCCTAAAGAGACCCTGTTACATAAGAAAAAAGAGAAAGGAAAGAAAAGTACATACCAGTAAAGATGAAAGAGAATATTTACCTCTCCTGTTGACCATACTGCTGAACTCTGCATTGTTAGGAAATATTCCCTTGAAGCATGCTGAGAAACTGACACTTCCAGGGGTGCCAATCTTTTGGGTCTCCTATGGGTCTCACTGGTCTCTCTCACTGACATCTACACATTACACGACTCAGCAGTAACATGGAGGTCAGTAGAAGAACCATTAAAGCTGCAGGTGAATGAGGTCCCTGGGGATCTGCGCTCTGGGGTTTCTTCCACCACTTCCTATTTCAATATAGGACATATAAGGGCCATGGAAGAAACCTCAGGATGCAAAGAATCCGAATGGCACTCCAGTCTTCTGCAAAAGATCATTGAGTAAGATCATCTTTTCAACCCAGTGGAGTTTGGCTGATGTTTACAGACACCTGGGCTCTTTGGCACATATAGTGCCCAGAATGGCGCTTGCTGGCAAGGGGGTGCTTGCGTACCATCTATTTGTACTTGTGCACGAATTGATTGTTTACTTATACTGTCCAGTTGAAATTCAACAACTGTTCAATTTGATGTACATGTAGCAAGGTGCCAGCTACAATGAAATTAATGGAATGAATGGACATTCCTTTCATAACTGCAGACTGTTCAGTTTCTCCTTCTAGTGCTGCATTAACACTGTTTGCATTGTATCCTGAGCCTAGAAGCAGAGGACCGTGGGACTTGTAGTCCTGTGTTCAGCCATAACTGGACTCCTGAGCCTTTTTTAGCCTGCATCTCCCAGTAAGCATCTAATCGGAAGGAAGATTATGGAAAAGGCTATTTAAAGAGTTGTTTTCGGCCAGCTCTCTCTACTCCCTGGGGCCTTTCAGTGAACATCAGGGCTGCTGTCCAGCTGCTGGGACTGTGGCCTACCAAGACCCTGTGAATCATAGCTGCCCCTGCATAGGTGAACCTGTTTCACTATGCAACATTAGAAAATCCTGTTCCTTCTGCTGGCGATTGATGAACTGCGCTGCAGACGCCAGTCTGGACTGCTGTGTTCACATCCGACCAACCTACTGCATCCATCCTTCCACTGGCTGATGTACAGGCCCTTCATCCCTTCCTCTGTGCGCTGACTAGCTTTAGGGTCTGGTGAGCGGGCTCAAGCCCAAATACCCTTTTCTTCAGTAGCACTAAGCACATGGACACTGCATGCAGACAACATAACCTGGATTACAAAGGAACTTGCCACTTTTGCTATACTTACCAAGTTACCACTCACTTGCTGACTGCTTAAACTCCCACCTGTGGATTTTATTTCAATATCACTGAGTTCCAGCGTGCCAGGGTTTGGCTGACTGACACCTTTAAAGGAGTTGTAAAGTCTCAAGGCTTTTCACCTTAATGCAAAACCTTCTGTGGTGCATCTTCCCCCAGAGCTCCTCCCCCCCTCCTTTTTCTTAACTGAAGTCGATTATTCCAGCGCCACGAACAAGACCAGCAGCTCCAGCTCCATAGTTGGTCATACAAGAAAAACAGTAGCATAATAGGACCTGCCTAATTTTTAATTGTAGCACTATTAAATATTTGGAGGCAGTCAATATATTAGCTACACGTTGGTTAGTTTTAGAAGGAACATCTTTCAGTGACACCTAAATATTAAAGAGGAAGTAAACCCTGATGGGTTTACTTCCTCTTTTTTTCCCTGCAAAGGTAAAGCATAATGGACTACTATGCATTGCATAGTAGCTCATTATGTGTCACTTACCTGACACAGGAGCCAGCGAAGTTGCCGCTGTCCCCTGTAGTCCGCCGCATCCATGTTGCTGGTGGCGTCTCGCAGCTCCGACGAATCACAGCGGCGCAGCCGCGATGACGTCACTCCCGCGCATGCGCACGGGAGTCGCGTCTCGCAGCTCCGCCGCTGCCATACGGTGAAGCCGCGATGACGTCACTCCCGCGCATGCGCACGGGAGTCGACAAATTAGGCAAATCCATTCTTGGATTTGCCGCATTTAGTGCGCCTGCGCGCCGCTGTCTACGGCGCATGCGCCGTAGACAGCGGTGCCCATTTTCGGGCAAATATCTCCTAAACCATATAGGTTTAGGAGATATTGCTTGGACCTACAGGTAAGCCTTAATCTAGGCTTACCTATAGGTCCAAGTTGTTTGGAAGGGTTTACTTCCTCTTTAATGCAAAGGATCATTGGATATCAATTTATCACTGAGTTTTACAGTCCAAGCCATCACTACATGCCATAACAGTCAAAAAAAGTCAAACAAATTTGAAAAAGAGTACACCCACTGCACTTTCAAATCTCCAAAATCAGTTGGAAGGTCTCTCCCATCACTACTCCATTACCATAGGACTCCGTGGATGTATGGCACCAGGGCTGTTTTTTTCTCTCTTCCCTTCAGTCGTTACAAGAGCTGTGATGAGCTCCATCCCTCGCCTGCACATTCGGTATCATCTACATTACTCTCCACATCGATTGAGCCTGATCGACACACTAACAAACCATGGGTCACAGTGGTTACCTGCTGTTAGGGACACATTTCTGACCCTGGATGTAGAGAGATTTTATTTTAAGGGCAAAAATGTATCCCTAGCTGCAGGTCACCACTGGATGTGCAGATACAGGTGGAGACATGTTTGTGGCAGCAGACAGCCTTGGCTCTTTTCATCCCATCACTCAGGTGTATAGTCTGAGCAGAGATTAGAACATCTGATCCCGGGTGCAGGTACTGTATTTGCAGTATACTTGCTGCACCATGGTCATGTAGGATGTATGAATGAGACCCAAGACTGGATTGTTACTAACCTTACTGTGCCCGTTGAGCAGGTGCAAGGGGCAACATGTTGTGGTGGGCAGTACATTTAGTGATTTATTTGAATCTTAAAAAAATGTGTCCTCAGAAATTGTATGAAATGTTTTTAAGAGATATAAATATAAAAAATATTGTGCACTGCCTACCACAGGATTGTGCCCTTTGCACCTGGTCAATATGGTTGGCTTTTATTCAGTCTTAATGGGGTAAACCCAGCTTTTAAACTTGTACCTGTAAGTAAGCCTATAATAACACTTATCTGTAGGTATAATGAATATCTCCTAAACTTGTGGTGTTTAGGAGATATTTACATGAAAAGCAGCCGGTAATGTCACTGGTGAATGCGCACTGAAGGGACGGCATACCTCTTGGTTGTACTTCTCTTGGGGAGGAGCGCAGTTCGTTCTTCACTTTTGTGACCCATTTTTAGCCGACAGCCAGCAATAGCCCGCTGTCATTGACATTGCTCAGCAGGTCCAGGCCGTGGAAAGATCCTAACTTTAAAGTCAGGATTCCCCCAGATGCCTTGACCAACAGCTCACTCAGCCTCTCAGTGAGCCGCAGAGACCCTGAGCCAGCCGCTCCTGCCTCCTCCACAGCCTGGCATTCCAGTGAGCTTGGGGGAGGGGGGGTAGAGCCAGGGACTGACAGTCACCACTCTTTGCTCACTGAAGGCTGATAACTGAGTGATTAGCAGTCTTTGATCGCTCAGTTGTTAGGCTTAGAAGCAACTAGGGACAGATGCAACATTGGATCGATGCTCCATCCACCTAGGTAAGTACAATTTACAAAAAAAAGTTTTTTTTTAAAGGAAAAAAAAAACACTCTCCCTCCTAAGAACCTTCTCTCCCAAAGCAAAGATTCCCACTGTAAAGTATCTCCCTCCCTTAAATATCCCCCAAAAATGAACCCTCCCTGTCTCTAAACTGACCCACCAAAGCAAAAATATCTCCCTCAGTCGATACCTTCTCCCCAAGCAAAGATCTCTAAGTATGAAGAAAATCTCCCTTCATCCAATCAAACTCCCCCCCCCCCCCCCAGAAGCAAATTCCTGCCATTAACTCCCCCTGTAAACATCTCTACAAGAAACTCCCCCCTTCTCCAAAAGCAAACCCACCCTCCTTTCCTTAACCCCCCCCCCCCCACCAAAAGTAACTCCCGCAGACTGGAATTCTTACTAAAACAGAAAATGTATGCCTCCCCATTTACCAGACCTCAGATTCAGCATGGCACAGAAGTAGGAAACCTTCTGCATCCCCAGTCTCCCTTCGGCTGTGTCATATGATACTTGCTATGATATGATCATTTCTTTCTTTTCAGGGGGGCCCCTTATTAAACTGAGGGGATGGGGCACAATAGAAGGGGGGCTGGCTGCTGCACTCCAAAACTCTGATTGTTTCTACTGTGCTGATGCTGAGGCTAAACAGCAGGGACACTGTCTGGGCGTTTTGCCAGGATGCTCGGGGGGGGGGGGGGTTGAACACCCCTGACCCCCCTTATCTATGTCCCTGGTATGCTGACACATTAAGAGTTCCCTTCAATGGAACTAAGAGGCCAAGCAAAACCCCTGAATAACAACCCCACACCACAATCTCCCCTCCACCAAATGATTTGAACCAGTGCACAAAGCAAGGCCCATAAAGACATCGTTGAGCGAGTTTGGGGTGGAGGAACTTGACTGGCCTTTACAGAGTCATGACCTCAACCTGATAAAATACCTTTGGGATGAATCAGAGCAGAGACTGAGTGCCAGGCCTTCCTGTCCACATCAGTGCCTGACCTCACAAATGCACTTCTGGAAGAATGGTCAAATATTCCCATTGGAGTAAACTGGGATGCTATTAAAGTCAGGACCATCTTTAAGGCAGGGCAAAAGGGGAAGCTGCCTTGGGCCCTGTCATTGTTGTGGGGCCCAAAGCAGCTGCCACATACACACAACTATCCCAGTTTAAATCCCCTTGTCCATTGAAGTATTAGTGCTGTGTCCTAATATCTCAGTGAGAAGTGTTTTTATATGCCAGCATGTATATGTAAATAGTAGCAGCATTCATAAGCAGGGATGGCCAAACGGTACGCCCGGCGGTCGTTTCGCGGCGAATTTCGGCTGTTCGCCGTCCGCCCGATCGGCGGACTATTGCCGCCGTTCACCCGGCGCACTTCCGTGTTTACTGTGTAAAAGAACTTTGACCTATGATGACACATCCATCATGGGGTACAGGACAGCCAATTGAGACATTACAGCACATGGACACTTGGAAATTCCCCCTAACTTATAAATAGACCCGATCCGGCGGCCATTTTACATTCTTTCTTCTGTCACTATAGGGAGAGGTTGCTGTGTGGAGCAGGGAGAGACTTCTGTGACCCAAATCGCTATTTATTAGGTCCACAAAAGTTCTTTTAAGGACTGGTATCATAGTATAGGTGTTAGGTGTAGTTCAGGATATAGGTTTGAGGCAGTGCTGTGCTAGTGATTGTTGCAGCAGCCTGAGTGTCTTTTGTCAGTGTAGAGAAAGGGACAGGATGCTGTGTGCTGCAGGGACAGTCAGTGTAATCATTAGCTGTTACTATTAGGTCCACAAAAGTGCAATTCAAGTTATTGTTCCAGCAGCCTCTGTTTTGTCAGTTTATATAGGGACAGGCAGGAAGCTGTGTGTGAGGCAGTGAGGGACAGTCAGTTTAATCAGTAGCTGTTACTATTAGGTCCACAAAGGTTATTTTCAGGACTGGTATGGTAATAGGCTTGTACACATATAATATTCTTTCTTCCAAATATAGAAAGACTATTATACTTGACTGCTGCCCTTCTGCTGCAGTCTGCTAATCATTAACAACCTACTTGTTCCACAAAGATCCTTATAAGGACTGGTAAGGTCTAGGGTGCTACAGTACATAGGGTTGAGTGAGGTACAGTCTGCTATTCCATAAGGACTGGTATAGGTCCACAATACATAGGGTTGAGGTGCACTACTGCTGACCGCTGCCCTATACTGCAGCAGTCCTTTATCAGTATAGGGACTGAGAGTTTTGTCACAGGGTCATTTAAAAAATTACAGGCAGAGGAAGAGGCAGGCCCTTCCGCAGGGGTGGTAGGGGTAGGGCAGGAGCAACAGGCTTGAGCCAAAGTGGGAAGTTGCAGAAGGTGCATTCAATTAATTTAAAGGACGCACCAGACTTGGTTGAGTGGCTCACTCAGCCTTACTCTTCTGCACCCTCCTCATCCTCTCGATCTGCACCCTCTTCTTCACTCTCTGCTATGTGCACCCCCAAAGACACTACCACCAACAACAACACCACCACCACATACCTTGATTGGATCAGGAAGAGGAGGTAGCAACAACCGCCACTCAGCAGTCTGACGACAGTACCCAGATCAGCACAAGGAGGAGGTTGGTCCCCGCTGTTGCTGCCTACTCTGAAATCTCTACTTATAGCGGTGGGGAAGGTGACGTCGATGATGACGTGTCTAGTGATGTCACGTGGGTGCACACAAGAGAGGAAGAGGAGGGGAGTTCAGAGGGAGATATGGACCAGCAGATAGGGAGGAGAAGCAGGAATAACTTACATTGCACAGGAGGGACAAAGCAGACTGCAAATGTATCAGGAGCGAGTCATCGACCATGTACGGTCACATCTGGCGCTCCCAGGACACCGACACATGGCTCCGCAGTGTGGGCTTTTTTTAACGTGTCCGCTGCTGACAATAGCGTTGCCATCTGCAATCTTTGCAGTCAACGCATTAGTCGCGGTAAGCCCAACACTCACCTAGGGACAACCGCCTTAAGAAGGCACATGAGCATTCATCACCGAGCCCAGTGGGAGCAACGGAACACACAAAGTCACACTCCAGGCTCTCACCGTCCAGCCTCGTCTTCTACTTCTTCTCCTCTATCCTCACAATTGTCCTCCACTCCACCTTCCATCATGCCAAGCTCACGTTTTTCTGCAAAAAGACAGGCTTCCGTGGGCCTAATGTTCGAGCGTAAAAAATTTGGACTCCGGATAACCCTCTTGCCCAACGGTTGACGGCTGGCTTGTCAGAACTCATAGCCCGTCAACTACTGCCATATAAACTGGTGGACTCGGAGGCCTTTCGCAAATTTGTGGCCATTGGAACACCACAATGGAAGGTCCCAGGAAGGAAGTATTTCTCAGAGAAGGGCATCCCAGAGCTATATGGCCATGTTCAGCGGCAAGTGAATGTATCTCTGGCACACAGTGTCGGTGCCAAGATACATCTGACCACAGACACGTGGTCTAGCAAACACGGGCAGGGAAGGTATATCACTTTTACTGCCCACTGGGTGAACCTTCTGACGGCCGTCAAGCATGTAACCCGTGGCACCCGTGTAGATTTGGTTTTACCGCCACGGATTGCATGCAGGCCTGGCTCTTCTTCTCCTCCTCATCCTACTCCATCCTCCTCCCTCTCCTCCTCGGCTGACTCCTCCTTTTCCGCTGCTAGCGTCTCTTCCGCTGCGGCGCCCATGCTCCCCAGAACCTATTCGACATGCCAGGTGAGACGTTGCCATGCCGTGCTGCGTCTGTTGTGCCTGGAAGCCAAGAGCCACACTGGCCCGGCACTCCTTTCAGCTTTGCGTTCATAGGCAGATCAGTGGCTAACACTGCTCAATTTGACAGTTGGTAAAGTGGTGTGTGACAACGGTGCCAATCTGCTTAGCGCATTGAAACAGGGCAAAATTACGCACGTGCCATGCATGGCACACGTCTTAAACTTGGTCGTGCAGCGATTCGTTGTCAAATACCCTGAGGTCCAGGACATCTTGCGGCAGGCAAGGAAAATCTCGGCCCATTTCAGAAGATCTTACACGGCCATGGCTCGCCTTGCTGACACTCATCGGCGACACAATCTGCCGGTCAGACGTCTTATTTGCGATTGGCCGACGCGATGGAACTCAACCTTCTATATGCTTGATAGGCTGCTCCAGCAGAAACGTGCAGTTAATGTCTACCTGTATGAACTCTGCGGCAGAACAGGTTCTGGGGAGCTGGGGTTTTTTTCACCGCACCAGTGGCTGCTCATGCGCGACGCATGCAGACTTCTGCGGCCATTTGAGGAGATCACCAAACTGGTCAGTCGCAGCCATGGCGCCATCAGTGACATGGTACCTTATGCCTTCTTTATGGAGCGCGCATTGCGTCGTGTCATTGATCAAGCTGTGGAGGAGCAGGAGCGGGAAGATGGGGAAGTTGCAATGCTGGATGAATTTCCAGGGGGGGCTACTCTATCTGAGACAAGTGAACAACAGGAGTCTGAAGAGGAGTCAGAGGAGGATGCAGGGCTGGACTGGGACAGAAATTTGGCCCTGGACTTCATCCAGACCGGCCCACTTACATTTTGAGTGTCCCATCAGCCCTCCCTTACGTCAGAGTGTCCCATCACCAGCCCCTTACATCAGAGTGTCCCATCACCAACCCCCTTACATCAGAGTGCCCCATCACCAACCCCCTTACATCAGAGTGTCCCATCACCAACCCCCTTACATCAGAGTGTCCCATCAGCACCCCCTTGCATCAGAGTGTCCCATCAGCACCCCCTTATATCAGAGTGTCCCATCAGCACCCCCTTACATCAGAGTGTCCCATCAGCACCCCCTTACATCAGAGTGTACGATCAGCACCCCCTGAGTGTCCCATCAGCACCCCCTTACATCAGAGTGTCCCATCAGCACCCCCTTACATCAGAGTGTCTCATTAGCAGCCCCTTACATCAGAGTGTCCCATCAGCACCCCCTTACATCAGAGTGTCCCATCAGCACCCCCTTACATCAGAGTGTCCCATCAGCACCCCCTTACATCAGAGTGTCCCATCAGCACCCCCTTACATCAGAGTGTCCCATCACCAGCCCCCTTACATTAGAGTGGCCCACTGAGCCATCGGCCCACCGGGAAACTCCCGGTAGTCCCAATGGCCAGTACATGCCTGGGAGGATGGTGTCGGGGCGGATGAGGAGGAGCAAGAAGAGCATGCTTTAAACCTTTCTGGGATCCTTGTTGTTGTGCGTGGATGGGGAGAGGAGAATGAAGAGGACGACATTATCCTGGATGATGAGCAGGAGCCAGGCCACCACACCGCTTCCAGTTTAGTGCAAATGGGGGCCTTCATGCTCCAGTGATTTAATAGGGACCCCCGTATAAAAAGCATAAGGGTCAAGGACCAGTACTGGGTGGCAACGTACTTAGACACCCGGTACAAACACAAAATGGCGGAAATGTTACCGCCGTCACAGAGGGCTGTCAGAATGGAGCACTTCCAGGCCTTGCTTCGAGAAATGCTGCATTCTGCTTTTGCGTGCGCTGGCAGAGGAGCAATTCCCACTCCCAGAGAAGGAGTTGCGGGTACCAATCCAACAGCGCCTGCAAGAAGAGGCCGGTTTGAAGATGTGTTGGTGACTTTGGATATGAGGTCATTCTTTCAGCCGACCCATCGACAGGTGTCATCCGGATCCAGCATCAGGGAACGCCTAGACCGTCAGGTGTCTGACTACATCGGGTTAACGGCCGATGTGGACACTCTGAGGAGTGATGAACCCCTGGACTACTGGGTGGGCAGGCTTGACCTCTGGCCAGAGCTTGCCCAATTTGCAATCGAACTGTTGGCTTGCCCCTCGTCCAGTGTCCTGTCTGAAAGGACGTTCAGCGAAGAAGGGGGGATAAGCGTACTCGCCTAGCTCACGACAGTGTTAACTACCTCACATTTCTAAAAATGAATGAGGCATGGATCTCGGAGGAATTCAACACATGTGACCAGTAGACCATGTATATGTCTATAAACAATTTTTTTAATCGAACACACAGACCTTCTTTCTTCATTTGGCTCACTTCCTTGTCCAAAAAAGCACACCGTACTATATGCCCGTACCCTCCTCTTTGAAGAGGTTGAGCGGTGTCATATTTCTACTGGGGCTGCTTATTATAAGGGGCTCCCACCATCCCTGTGCTGTGCTGACTTCCTCCTGGGGCTGCTTATTATGAGGGGCTCCCACCATCCCTGTGCTGTGCTGACTTCCTCCTGGGGCTGTACCTCTGCTGTGCATATTATGAGGGGCTCCCACCATCCCTGTGCTATGCTCATTATGAGGGGCTCCCACCATCCCTGTGCTATGCTCATTATGAGGGGCTCCCACCATCCCTGTGCTATGCTGACTTCCTCCTGGGGCTGCTTACGGTGCAGGTGTCAGTGCTGTATATCACGGTGCTGGTGTCAGTGCTGTATATCACGGTGCTGGTGTGAGTGCTTTATGTCACGCTGCTGATGTCAGTGCTCTCTATCACGGTGCTGCTCTCAGTGCTGTTTATCACGGTGCTGGTGTTTAGTGCTTTATGTCACGCTGCTTATGTCAGTGCTCTCTATTACGGTGCTGGTGTCAGATCACTCTATCACGGTGCAGGTGTCATTGCTATATGTCACGCTGCCGATGTCAGTGCTCTCTATCACGGTGCTGCTGTCAGTGCTGTATGTCACGGTGCTGGTGTTAGTGCTTTATGTCACGCTGCTTATGTCAGTGCTCTCTATCACGGTGCTGGTGTCAGATCACTTTATCACGGTGCAGGTGTCATTGCTGTATGTCACGCTGCTGATGTCAGTGCTCTCTATCACGGTGCTGCTGTCAGTGCTGTATATCATGGTGCTGGTGTTAGTGCTTTATGTCACGCTGCTGATGTCAGTGCTCTCTATCACGGTGCTGTTGTCAGATCACTCTATCACGGTGCAGGTGTCATTGCTGTATGTCACGCTGCTGATGTTAGTGCTCTCTATCACGGTGCTGTTGTCAGATCACTCTATCACGGTGCAGGTCTCATTGCTGTATGTCATGCTGCTGATGTCAGTGCTCTCTATCACGGTGCTGCTGTCAGTGCTGTATGTCATTGTGCTGGTGTTAGTGCTTTATGTCACGCTGCTGATGTCAATGCTCTCTTTCACGGTGCTGGTGTCAGATCACTCTATCACGGTGCAGGTGTCATTGCTGTATGTCACGCTGCTGATGTCAGTGCTCTCTATCACGGTGCTGCTGTCAGTGCTGTATGTCATTGTGCTGGTGTTAGTGCTTTATGTCACGCTGCTGATGTCAATGCTCTCTATCACGGTGCTGGTGTCAGATCACTCTATCACGTGCAGGTGTCATTGCGGTATGTCATGCTGCTGATGTCAGTGCTCTCTATCACGGTGCTGCTGTCAGTGCTGTATATCATGGTGCTGGTGTTAGTGCTTTATGTCACGCTGCTGATGTCAGTGCTCTCTATCACGGTGCTGTTGTCAGATCACTCTATCACGGTGCAGGTGTCATTGTTGTATGTCACGCTGCTGATGTTTGTGCTCTCTATCACGGTGCTGTTGTCAGATCACTCTATCACGGTGCAGGTGTCATTGCTGTATGTCACGCTGCTGATGTCAGTGCTCTCTATCACGGTGCTGCTGTCAGTGCTGTATGTCATTGTGCTGGTGTTAGTGCTTTATGTCACGCTGCTGATGTCAATGCTCTCTATCACGGTGCTGGTGTCAGATCACTCTATCACGGTGCAGGTGTCATTGCGGTATGTCACGCTGCTGATGTCAGTGCTCTCTATCACGGTGCTGCTGTCAGTGCTGTATATCACGGTGCTGGTGTTAGTGCTTTATGTCACGCTGCTGATGTCAGTGCTCTCTATCACGGTGCTGGTGTCAGATCACTCTATCACGGTGCAGGTGTCATTGCTGTATGTCACGCTGCTGATGTCAGTGCTCTCTATCACGGTGCTGCTGTCAGTGCTGTATGTCACGGTGCTGGTGTTAGTGCTTTATGTCACGTTGTTGATGTCAGTGCTCTCTATCACGGTGCTGGTGTCAGATCACTCTATCACGGTGCAGGTGTCATTGCTGTATGTCACGCTGCTGATGTCAGTGCTCTCTATCACGGTACTGGTGTCAGATGACTCTATCACGGTGCAGGTGTCATTGCTATATGTCACGCTGCTGGTGATCATCTCCTGCACCCTCTTCTTTGCCTACCCTGACCTTCCCTCTCCTCCATTGCCTTCATGCGCTCCACAGTCCTGAATTGTCACAACAATTTCACATATAAAAAAAGAATGCTTGTAGTTGTCGATCCCAGATTCACCTCATACATGTGTTATGTCATTGGCCATGTGGTGGGACTATGTTTGCACAGCTAGTAATTATTTTGTGGCTGCAAATTTGACCTGTAGGTTTGCAAAGTTCGCCTCCCATTGAAGTCAATGGGGCCCGCTGCGAACGTTACGATCCGCGAACTATCAACCGCGTTCGCGGTCCGCGTTCGCGAAATGTCCCGTCGGAAGTTCGTCCATCACTATTCATAAGTAAATAGGTGCGGCCAGCGCCATTGTTATGTAAATAAAGGTGGCATTCATATGTATATCATGCCCCCCTGCAGTGAGGAGATGATATGCTGTAACCTCTAGCATCCAATCAGTGAGCAGTATTACTGTACTGTAATCTCTAGCAACCAATTAACAAGCAGAAATAATTTGCTGTAATCTCTAGCAACTAATCAGTGAACTGTAATGTCGTAAGTCTAGCTGATATTTATTGTATGTCTCAGAGCAGGTGGAGAGTGAAATTGCATGGAGGGGGGCCCACGAAAATGTTTGCCCGGGGTCCAATCAATAATAAAGGTGGCCCTGATTAAAGTTCATGTGCGTGTGAAGGCAGGCATCCCAATACTTTTGGTAAAATAGTGTATTAACCCTTTCCTGGATGTTCCATTCATACAGGCCCACTTGAAAGCTGTAGGTGAGAGATAATTGTAGTGGCGGATTGAACACTAGTAAATGATAACCTCTTTATTCCCTTGGTATAAAAGGTAAAAACACCTCCACCGTAGATCAAGAGAGAGCGAGAAACTGCTAATGTGTTTCACGCCATTAGGAGTGTAATCATAGCATAGAATGTTATAATTAAGCTTCAATTGGCATGAAATGCATCAGCGCTTCTCTGTCACTTGTTGTGCATAGAGGTTTTACCTTTTATATCACTGGAATAAAGAAGTTGGTGTATACCAGTGTGTGGTCACCCACTACGAATTGTCTCATAGTATTGCAGCGACGAGCTGGTCTGGCACCTGGTTTCCCTTGCTGCAGGTTAGCTGTGGACCAACCTGGAGTGCTGCTTCTCATTGAAAGGTGTAGGTGTTGAGAATTCTTTAGTAGAAGAAAGTGTGTAAGCATAATGGGCGAATTAGCAAATGTGAATAAAAAGTTTTAGTACGGATAAAGTATTTATGTTGGATTTCAGAGAAGGAAAGCAGTCTTACCTACTCCATTTACTCATTATCCTAGTTTAACCACTTCCCGCATGGCCTATAGCAGAATGACGGTTGGGCAGTGGTTCAGTTATCCTGACTGGGTGTCATATGACATCCTTCAGTATAACCGCCGCCGCGCACCCGTGGGGGTGCACATAGTGGCGATCGGTTGTTTCGGTGTGTCAGTCTGACACACCACTACACCAATCTTGGTAAAGGGCCTCCGATGGAGGCTCTTTACCACATGATCATCCGTGTCGGCTGATCGGCAGCTCTCCTGACAGGGGGGGGTCTGTGCTCTCTGACAACTTCTCACGGTAATTTGCCAATGCTAATACGAATGCGCACATGGGCAAAAATGGACGCAAAGATTCATGCGTGACAGATTGTAGCACCAAGTGGGCCATTTAAAGCCAGCAGCATCAGCCACTAGATGCTGAATGATCTTCACCCCCCCTGTTGTTCCTGTTGTTATTGGATTTCCTGTTACCGACTCGGCTTATCTTTGACCCGTCTTGTCTCCATTCCTGGCTTTGACCCTCGGCTTGTTCCATTGACCCTGCTTTTGCCTGATGCTCCATGTATGATCCCTGGCTTGCTCTTTTGACTCAGCTGCTGCCAGATTACCAGTGTATGACCCCAGTTGACTCCTGACTCTGCTTGCTGCCTCGCTCCTGGCTGACCTTCAGTGCATGACTTCTGGCCTGGCTCCTGTCTCTGGTCCTGGCTCTCCTTTCTGCATATCATTCCTGGGGGTTGTCCTTAGTATGCCTGTAAAGTAGCGCATCTTTCCCATGTTTAGAAAAGCACCACAGCAAAATGACATTTCTAAAGGAAAAAATATCATTTAAAACTGAAGTCGCCAAGTGAACGTCTCTTTACACCCACGAAGTCTTGCATTTCACACTTATTTTTACCAGTAAACTTAGCTTATATAGTCAAATATAGTATTTAGAAGTCAGTGACACTGTTTTGATGTTGAATTTTAAAAGCAGCAGCAAGCCTGCTGATCTCACAGGTTTGCTGATCTGACAGAACACCACTGCTTTTAAAATTCAACATGAAAACAGTGTAACTTATAAATACTGTATTTCACTATATAATCACGATATAAGCTGGTAAAAATGTGTGCATTGCAAGACTTCAGTGGATGTAAAAAGATGTCCGTTTGGCGACTTCAAACTGTAGGCTTAGTGTGGCCAAGTGCAAGGTGTACCAAGAGGGCCGTGACAGAACATCAGTTCCATTACAAGAATTGATGAGTCGCCTAATCTGACGGAACACAGGCAGAGGCAGTACAGGAATCTCTGTTTGAAAACCGCAAGGTACCATGGGACATGTAGTCCCTAGGAATGGAACATAAACAGCAGAAGAGAAGCTGTAAAGCATGCAGGGAATCCAGTAAGTGGATGGATAGCAGACAGGCAGGACTTACAACATGAAGGGAGATTTTTCAAGTAAGCCTATATTGGATTGGTAAATATAACTATTGTTTGTATTGTTATTAAAATTCTTTTATAGAATGAAAGTGTAGGCTGTGACCACAGAGCTCTTTTAAAAATATCAGTTATGTTACTACTGGAACCAGAGAGGAATCCCACAGGACTGTGGAGTAAGGTATGTATTGTAATGCCCCGTACACACAGTCGGACTTTCCGATGACAAAATCCTTCAGATTTTTTCCAATGGATTTTGGCCCAAACTTGTCTTGCATACACGTGGTCACACAAAGTTGTTGGACAATCCGATCGTTCCGAACACGGTGACTAACAACACGTACAACGGGACTAAAAACAGGCCAGTAGCCAATAGCTTTCGGCTTGTAATTTATTCTGAGCATGCGTGGCACTTTGTCCGTCTACACACTATCGGAATTTAAACAATCAGATTTTTTTGTCGGAAAATTTTAGATCCAGCTCTCAAACTTTGTGTGTCGCAAATTTTGACAGAAAAAGTCTGGTGGAGCCCACACACGATCGGGTTTTCCGACAATACGATCCGATCACACATTTTCTGTCAGAAACTCCGACCGTGTGTACAGGTCATAAGTATTCCTTTCCAATAGACTAAAAGAGCATTACATCCTGCATACACATCGATTTTATCTTAGCCAGCCTGGAGTTGGACTTTAACCACTTCCCGACCAGCGCACGACGATGTACGTCGACAGAATGGCACGGGCAGGCATATTGGCGTACAGGTACGTCCAATATTCAATGCCGCTCTGCCATCGGGAGCGTGCCGGCGGCGGCGCGCTCCCGCGCTGGTCGGGACCCCCGTGAGTCCGGTCGCGGGATCCGCGGACTCGATCGCCGCGGGCATCCCCGCGATCGTCTCACGGAGCGGCCGAATGGAGGAAATGCTGTGTAAACAACATTTCTCCATTCTGCCTAGCAACTAGTGACGCTGATCTCTGCTCCATGTGATTGGAGCAGAGATCAGTGTTCACTAAATGAAAGCCCAACCCCCCCACAGTTAGTAACACACCCCTAGGAACACTTAACCCCTACACTGCCACCCACTGGTTAACCCTTTCACTGCCAGTGTCATTTACACAGGAATCACTGCATTTATATAGCAGTGATTACTGTATAAATGACAATGGTCCCAAAAATGTGTCAAAAATGTCCGATGGGTCCCCCACAATGTCGCAGTCACAATAACAATCACTGATCGCCGCCATTACTAGTAAAAAAAATAATAAAAAATTATTAATAAAAATGCTATAAAACTATCCCTATTTTGTAAACGCTATAACTTTTGCGCAAACCAATCAATAATCGCTTAATGCGATTTTTTTTACCAAAAATATGCAGAAGATTACGTATCGGCCTAAACTGAGGGAAAAAAATGTTTTTTTTAATATATTTTGGGGGGATATTTATTATAACAAAAAGTAAAAAATAATGCGTTTTTTTCAAAATTGTCGCTCTATTTTTGGTTATAGCGCAAAAAAAACGCAGGGGTGATCAAATACCACCAAAAGAAAGCTCTATTTGTGGAAAAAAAAGGACTTCAATTTTGTTTGGGAGCCACGTCGCACGACCGCGCAATTGTCAGTTAAAGCGACGCAGTGCCGAATCGCAAAAAGGGGTCTGGTCTTTGACCAGCAAATTGGTCCGGTCTGCAAGTGGTTAAACTGTATCTAAAGTCATTTTTTTTTTTTCATTTTGGATAAAGAAGAAAAAGGGGTTAAAGCCTCGGTCAGGTTTTTATTGCTGATGACCATTGTCATCAGGATTTAAAGTGAGACCAAATCAAAATTTCAACTATTTCAATGTTGTGTTGCACTGACAACTGTCTATGTTGGGGGATATTTCCCCTTACTTCCCATTTTTTCTCAAGGAAGGCACATTTTAGTTTAGAAATGTGTATTAAAAGGAGTAGTATGGGGTCTGTAATAAAATAAACACAAATACTCGCCGCTGCTGTATCAGTGTGATGCTGCAGCTATCTCATGTTGGCTGTAAGCCTGAGAATTGAGTGATCACACGACCACTCAGTTCTCGGTCTGCTCTGCTCCCATTGGAGAGCAGGGACTGTCAGTCACCACTCTCTGCTCTGCCCCGCTATACTTACTGGAGCGCCAAGTAGAGTAGCGGGCAGGCACACCTGGCTCTGGCTCTCAGCCACAAGCTAATAGGAGGAGCCAGCTTTCAATCAGGCAGCTGGGTGGATCCCAACAATATTGTCAGGATACTTCCAGAGCCTGGAGTGGCTCTGCGAGGTCAAGCTGATAGATGACTCTGGGTCACAGGAGAGCAAAAGTAAGTGCTTTGGTCATACTCCTCTTTTAATGAATTGCTTCTCTTGAAAGTAGCCGTTTTTATATGTACTCCTTACGTGGGAATTGTCAACTAAGTCATGCACAAGCAACTGTTTTAAAAACATAATAATGAATTGGTAGCAATGGGCACTTCCCTTCAATGAACTCTACAGAAACAATTAGAACCATATACATTACAGAAAGATTGTGTGGCCATTCGGAGCAAAGGTGGGGACACATTGACAACTCCTATAATGATAATACATGCCCATCATTGCTCTAGATACTCTACATACAGAACACAGAGAATTATTCAGTGTAAAGTTGCAAACGGAAGCAGTTTTCTTGCATACCCTGGTTTCTGATAGACCGCGCTAACCATTTTTCAGTATATTTATGAGGCACCGATCTACCAATCAAAGGTCCATGTAATGTGCTCCTTGCTGGAAGCCACATCAAAAATTAAGCAAGCATGACTTTTTCCAACATTCCACACCCACAAAGCATTTGCTGATATGAATGGAGTCTGATTTTATACACCTCTGCTACTGTGGCATACTAATCCTCTTTTCTTATTAATGCTGAAATTTTTAAATGTAGAGAGGATTTAAAGAATATTTTAAAATAGCGGAACATAAAAGTTGGTTTATAAACAGGTTGGAGTCATAATATAAAAAAAAAAACCCAGAAAGAAACAGATAAACTATACCAATGAATATATATTTATATATGTTTACTTATAAAAATTGGCTTTTTTTAAATGCAAGTGGTGTACATAGATTAACTACTTCAATACAGGGTACTTTCACCCCCTTCCTGCCTAGGCCATTTTTCATGTTTCAGCGCTGTCACACTTTGAATGACAATTGCGCGGTCGTGCTACACTGTACTCAAATTAATTTTTAATAATTTTATTCACACAAATAGGGCTTTCTTGTGTTGGTATTTAATCACTGCTGTTTTTTCTTAATTTTTACTAAAAACAGAAAAATTTTTGAAAAAAAAAAGTTTTTCTTAGTTTCTGTCAGTAAATTGTGTGAAGAGGTAATTTCTCCCCTTCACTGATGTGCACTGATGAGGCTGCACTGATGGGCACTAATGAGGCAGCACTTATTGGCACTGATTCGGTGGCATCGATGAGGAGGCACTAAGGTGCTGCACTGATGGGCACTGATATGTGGCACTGATGGGTGGCACTGATAGGTGGCACTGGTGAGCACTGATAGGCGGCACGGATAGGCAGCACTAATGGGCATTGATGGGCAGCACTGATGAGCAAGTACTAATGGGCATTGATGGACAGCACTGATGAGCAGGCACTGATGGGCACTGAGAGGCAGCACTGGCTGGCATCACTAATGTGCACTGATTGGTGTCACTGATGGGCACTGATTGGTGGCACTGATGGGCACTGCTGGGGCTTTACTTAATCAGAGCCCTGGTCTCCCGTATGAGGAGATACCACTGATCGGCACTCCTCGCCACACACTCAGTCAGTGTGAGGCGAAGAGAGACAATTACTGCACTTCTACATTTACATGTGACCGGCTGTTACTGGAAACAGCCGATAACATGGTTAAAGAGCCGTATCATTGGCTTTTTACAGAGACCGGGGTCGCACTGTGTCCTAAGAGGACGTCTGCAATCAGGGCGCTGCAAGCCCCCGTGGGAAGCGTGAAAGTGGCCATTCTGGGGCGCCATCATATGACATCCTTCCAGAAGGAGAGACGTATCGTTCCTCCGTCATTTGACGATTGGCGGGCGGCAAGTGGTTAAAGTGGAAGAAAAGCCAGAAGCTGACCTTAGATGGAATGTTGGTTCAGCAGGGACCAGCCAAAATTAGATTCATCAATGGGCAGACTGGTTATACTGAAGTCGATTCATCGGTCGACTTGGGTTCAACCAGCCTGTAAGATTTTTTTTTTTTATGTGATCACAGCTTGCAGTTATAGCCGTTAGCAGTAATCATTGTGTTCTGCTGCCAGGGAAGGCTCCCTGCCGGATATGTTTCTCAGACGTAGGGGCCAAAGGCTCAATCGTTTTGTATACTTTGGGTTATTATTGCAGTGGGGTCTTGTGGACATAAGACCCTAATCTCATCTTACGATAAACAATGTTAACTTCTCTTACCTTATTGGTTTATCAATGTTCATTTACATGAATATGCAATGTATGTGTCACTTTCTCTTCGGCTTGTTCTATATCTTTTTGAAAACATTCAATCAAATGTTTATGCACAAACAAAAAAGCGCACAATAGCGCTGTGGGAGGGATTCCTCCGCTAACACTGACTGTGTTGATGGAGAATTGGGTGATTTTCTTTCCTGCAACCTTCATCTTTCGCTTGTCACATGCAGTCATGACTGAGCTTTGCCAAAATGCACCTTGAAGATTCCGAGGCCACATGGAAAAAGGTGTTATAGTCAGATGAGACTAAAATTGAGTTATTTGGCCTCAACACCAAACAATATGTTCAAATGAAATCCAATACAGCTCACCATCCAAATGTATTCCTACAGAAAAGCATGGAGGAGGTAATATCCTCTTATGGGGTGCTTCTCTGCAGCAGGGACTGGAGCACTTTGCAGGATAGAAGGAATAATGGGATGGGGCAAAATTCCAAATTCTTGAGGAAGATCTGATGCCCTCTGCCAGAAAGTTGTCAATGGGAAGAAGGTTTACCTTCCAACATGACAATGACCCAAAGCACACATCAAAGATGACCACACAGTGGTTGAAGGAGAAAAAAAGGTGAATGTCATTGCATGGCCAAGTCAGAGCCCAGACTTAAACCCCATTAAAAATCTGTGGAATGACTTGAAGACTGCAGTCCACAAACAGCCTCCATCAAATTTAACTGAACTTGAATAGTTCTGAAAGAGGAGTGGGCAAATATTGCAAAGTCTACAGTAGATGTGCAAAGTTAGTCCCAACTGACTAAAGTCTGTAATTAAAAAAAAAAGTGATTCAACTCTGTTTTTGATTTTTTTTTCCCCCGATATGTTTGTGTTATATATCTTTCACTTGAATGTTATAAGTTGCACTGAGTAAATACAGCTGAATAAAACAAAAACTGTTTTCATATCAGACTGGCTGCAAAGCAACAAAAAAATGATTATTCTAAAGAGGGGCTGCCTCCAATCCTTCTGTCTCTTCATTTAATCCCAGTCAGATTCTATGAAGTTGAGATCAGGGCTCTGTAGGGGCCAAGCCATCACTTCCAGGACTCCTTGTTCTTCTTTATGGTGAAAAGGTTCTTAATGACATTGGCTGCAGATTTGGAGTGGTTTTTCTGCTGAAGAAAAATTAGGGGCCAATCATACGCCTCCCTGATGGTATGAAATGACACCATCCTAAATTAAAATTACACCATCCTCTCTGTGTATTCATGTAATGTGCCCTGTGACTGTGCCTTATAAAAATAATGCAACTATATACCTGTTTACAGAGCGCAGATCGGCGCTCACGTGACCAGCTGCCTCTCTCCTTTCCCTAGATAGCAAGGTTAACTTGTCACAAATTTGTGGCAGTTTTTAATTGTAGGTCTGCTGCACATTTTCCCTGGCAAGTTGTACACTTGCCGAGCACTTGAAGCAAATGTTCTAGTTGACACTTTTCCAATTTGTAGAAACTTTGCGTGGCAAGTCTCTAGCAAGAGAAAAGTTGCAGTGGAGAGTCTACAGGAAGAGCTCAGCTTGAAAATTCAGCCACAGTGACCCCTGTGGTGGGATGACTTTTACACAACATAATTGAACCAGAACTTGCAGCAGACTTGATCTGGAAGTTGAGCTGGAGTCACGCAATGTGAACTTGCTGCAATTGTTCAACAAACTTATGAAGCCTGCCAAGTCTAACAATAGCTTAGCAAGTCATTTTTAAAACATACAACACAATTGCTTGCTATCTGGGTCTCAGCCTGACAGCTGCAGCGAGCAAGGCCGAGGATCCACCACCAGGAGGAGGAGAGAGGCGGCCCCGCCCTCTGCAGCTGTCATGCTAGAGAAGAGAGGGGGCGTCATGTGAGTGCAGATCTGCACTCTGTAAACAGGTACACAGCTGCATTATTTTTATAAGGCAGTTCCAGGGCACATTCCATGAATACACAGAGAGGATGGTATATTTTTAACCCTAATTTGAGCAGCAGGAGGGGAGGGGTGGCGAGCACAGGCTTAGAGTACAGGGGAGAGCATATTGGAGAGCTGCGGATGTCAGGGGCACATGTAGCACTAACCCCCAAAGGAGCTGCTGGTTCGATTTGGGCTTACCGTTACCTTCTTTCTCCTCACTTCACGTCTAGGGGTGTCCCGTGGAAGATGGCCCAGTAACTTGAGAGACTGATGACAGATCCACTTAAATGGATTTTATTTGCAAAAACGTAGCCAATGAACAGTCTCTTAAAATGGGATCAGAGGGTTGGAAAGGAAGTTCAGGTACTCTTAGTGTCAAAGTTAATGTTGAAGAACTCGCTTACTTTGACTGCATCCAGAGAATAGCCATTCGCAACTGGATGTTCACTCAAGTTGGGCAGTCCCTCTCTCACAAGGCCTAGCAGCCAACAAGCTGCATACTCAGGATCAAGTCTCTGCCACAGACGTTGTTGTAGAACATACAGGAATATGTCTCTGCCACAGACGTTGTTGTAGAACACGTAGGAAACTAAACTTGTAGAACACTTGTGTGATACCTGGATCTGTCAGCCAGCTTGGCGATATCCACGAGACCAGATTCTCTTGGGTACTTCAGCCCGTCCAGGCTCTTACTAAGAAACCAACCTGTACGTGGTCTTCTTCTGAAGAGTCCTCCCCTGGAATGTTTGAAGTCACTGGGTCTCTCCCAAACCAGAGACGGCACCCAACCACCTCAGAATCCTCCTTTAGTTTCCTTGCCTTGGGCTAGCCAGCCCCAAGACAACAAGATCGGGTGGATCCGCACCCCAGGCCATAGCCTTCCTGGGGGGGGGGGGTCAGGAGGACCAGGACCATGAAGTCAGTACATCCTTCTGGACCGGAACCCCGAGCCACGTGACATCCGCATCTTAAATACCCTCTCCCAGAAAGCACAGCAAGAGCATCACTCCCACTGGATGGGCTCCGAGAGAAAGTAACTTAAGCACCCAACCAGACCATAGTTCCATGCCTGGCAGAAGAGACAGTGACCCCTGTGGCCAGGCTGAACATCTCATAGTCCAGTCAGATTGATGCTGAAGTCCAAATTTAGACAATTGTATCCAAACCAAACTAGTTCAGGTGTAACCTTAAATTTGAAAAACACATAGCGCGTGCTCTTCAGGAGCCAGCGCTACACACTAAAACTGACCAAGGTTTCAGCAGCCATGATACACCGTGGTCAGTTTCCAAATGGGAGGGCAGAACCAGGCAGGATAAGCCAGCTATTTCTGGTGATACAGGGGGCAAAAGGACACAGCACAAGTACTCTGCTGTATAACATGCTTTAAAGAAATAGGATCTTTATTTTTCTTTTTTTAGATTATCAAATGCTTTAAGCCTCCTACACAGCTGTTTATGTTCACTTAACGACTGTATTTTAACCTACATATGAAATTAATGATCATTCGCACCTGCTTGGTATAATCGGTTAATCATACACCTGTCTCCAATCCTATAAAATCCCTGACTTTGTGCAAGTGTAAAAAGTGTGGAAAAGTGTAAGAATTGATGCTGGCTTGAAGCCAATGAGTAGTCACACCAAATATTGCTTGGTTTACATTTTTATGCTGTTCGCTCTCTTTGCATTTTGTCAAATGGTAAAAATAAGCTATTCAAATATATATTTTTGAAAGCATTCTTACTTTAGAGCATTTCTTCACACCTGTCCAAAACTTTTGCATAGTACTATATATATATATATTTCTGCGTTGTCTGCCCCACACTATAAACTCTCTCTCTCTCACTATTTTTTCTTCATCTTTTCAGATTTAAACCTCATCAATAATAGATCAAGTCACTTCTAGCTGATTCTTCCGTTCGTCACCTTCCCTATACCAGAATCCACAACATCATTCTTTGTCACCAGCACCTGTCTGAATGTCATTGCTACTGCAAGTTTCTCTAGCTTTAAAGATGTTTTGTGTTCTTTCATATATCTTCTTTTTGAATTATTTTCGGTAGAAAGAAACAATTCTATTAATTCTTTCTTTTCTATCATGTATGTGTGAAATATATATATTCTAAACCCCACCCATTGCAAATACCCACAAGTGTTTAATACAGTATATGATTGGTATGTGCATTTGGAAAAAAAAATGTATATAGGAGAAAACTGAAATTAGAAATGTAATTCTTTACAAAGAATTGGCTTTTTACACAGGAAGAAACAAGTTTTTAAAAAAAACCTCTAGGGGACGCTCGTGATCAGCGATCAAAGATGGCCACTTGGTAATCGCACTCCTCGCCAACCGGACATATCGGCACATATTGTGGCCTCCAGCAGAGCTTCCACTCGATTCTTCTTACATCCTCTGCCTCCCATACCTCTGCTGCATGGATAGGGAGGAAATCGGGCTCCACCCACACTTTCATTGCCAAGCAGACTGATCCGGAGTATGCGGCCTCACCGCCAGCGGACTTGCCTGATGCTCCACCCTCAATCCTGGAGCTCCTGCCGCCTTTGTTCTTAGGAGATACTGATCTGCCTCCCGATCTGTAGAGCATTGCAGGGGCTCCATTGGCTCCTCCTCCCCCTGCTCTGTGTGATACTGAGCTGCTGTCCCGCTTCAAGGCCACGCTGCAGAGCGAACTGTCAGCAACCACTTCCAAGCTTGCTGACCATCTCACTAAAGAGATAAGGGAGCTGGAGAGCCACACCAATGACCTTGAGGACAAAATGGATGCCGCGGTCACTGTAATCGAAAATCATGAACAAGACCTGTCAGACAAAAAAAAAAGAACTTGCTGCTTCACTACCCTGGCTCGAGGACTTTGAAAACCATTCTCCTCAACTTGCGCCTGACAGGGATCCCGGAAATCATCACAGATCTCACCTCCACTGCAACAGTCCTGTTGCAGGAGCTGGTCCCTGCTCCCTGCTATCCCTATTGACCGGCTTAAATTTGACCATATTCACCGGTCCCTGGGACCAAAAAGGCCCGACGACCCCCTAAGGGACATTATTATTAGATTCACATATTATTGCACTATAGAAACGCTCCTCATGGCTGCCAGGAACAGGTCCGATTTAAGCTTTCAGGGGCAATCAATCAGCTCTTCTCAGATCTTTCACAAATCACTCTCCAGAAACCTTGGCAACTGAAGCCTTTCACTTCTGTTCTTGCGAACTGGCACAGCAAGTATACCTGGGGTTTCCTATTTTGAATATCAAGGCTGCAGCTACTCTATCGCTACCCCAGAAGAGGTGCAATCAATGTTGGATTCCTTACACCTTTTGTCACAGGAGGATGCTCCCCCTAGTCCAGCACGACCCTCCAGATACCACTTAGACTCTGGTCAACTCACTAGAGTGAGTTGACCTGCCTCTGGGAGAAAACACCTGGTCGCAAGAGACCCCCAGACCTCTGCACACGCAAGCTCTTCATGCTCCTCCCCGGGATGATCATTCCAGTGAGCCCTTACTGCCGTGACTGGATGCTCGGTCTCTCCCCTTTCTGATGACCATTGCATTACCTGTGGGTCATAGCCATTCGGCCTCTTTGTTCCCAGTTTACTGTTCATGTGATTCTTGGGAGGGTTTTTTGGTTGTGTTTTTTTTTTCTCCTCCCCTGCTGAGATTCCTAACCTGGGGGAAATTGCCACTTTTGGACCAAAGTGGTCCCCGGGTTGTCAGGAGATGGATGGCCACCAAGCTCAGAACTTATGATGTGGGCTTGGCCTTGAGGACTCCTCACCCGGATCTTATGAAACTCAGCCCCTTCTATGGATGTCCCCTACTTCCTGGTCCACAAATGCCCTTATTATTCTCTACTGCTTCAGGCTGATCAGGCTATCCCTCCCCCGGCCTACTGACTTAGGGGGGGGGCACTGTCCTGGTCCCAGTCTGAGGGTTGTCTAGTCACTCTGCTCTCTGTGGAGCATATCATCATCAGCTTTGTTCTCCATCACAGGATAATTTGTTGACTCAATTTATTGTTCCTCATTTACTTCAGTTCTGGGGTAGGGATGTCTCTTCTTCTTGGGCAGCATTCCCCTCCTTTTCCCGATCTTTTCCCTCCCCCTTCCTGGTTTTCCCCTTCCCACCCCCCAAGTTACCAGTCTGCCCTGCCCTCTTTCCCTCTCCCCCTGCACCTCATAGGACTGCTGTCTTGGGAGCGGACATCCATCTAGCTGTTGCTCCTGCCCCATGTGTTAGAGTGAGGCTTGACGATCTTCAGCAACTTGGGCTCTATCCCCCAGTCCTAGCTCCTCACTTCCTTCCATCTACCCCCCCTTTTTTTGTTCCCTTCTCTCTTCCCCTACGCGATAGCTAAGGCTGTACCGTGGACAAGGCTTTACCCCAACTGCCTTCAGCCTTCTGGTTATCCCTCCCCTGGCTCCCTCGGGAGCCTCTGTTGATGCTTATTATATGTAGCTATGTGTCTGGTGGCAGAGCCTCCCCTACCTAGTATTCTACATTGCTGGGATGCGTTTTACTGATGGTGTATTCTTCCTTGAATTTGACACTTGCCCCATTCTTTTCTCTCTCTTCCTTCTTATTTTCTCTTCCCCCTCCTTCTCTCCTTTCTCTGGGGTCTCGGGACTCATCAGGCTGTCCGCTGACTGGCTTACAATGCTTTGGCTGACAAAAGTGGCGACTGCTGAGCACTTTCACCTCAGCCCACCATGGCCACCACCCCATTGAAAATCTATTCTCACAATATCCATGGGTTTAACTCGCCTCTTAATCGGTCCAAAGTTTTCCACCACCTTAAATCTCAACAGGAAGATGTTGTTTGTCTCCAGGAGACCAGATTTGCCCTATCATCCTCACTGAGGTATTTGTTACCACATTATTCCACATTCCACACGGCCTCAGCTCCTGAGAAGCATAGAGGAGTTCTGATCGCCTTTCGGCGTAATCTCCCGTTCACTTGCGCCCGAGAAAATGCCGCCCCCACTGGCAGGTACCTACTGCTGCAGGGTACCATTTGGGATCATGAAGTCATCCTTGTCACTTTCTACGTCCTCAATAGGTTCCAACACATATTCTTCTCTCACCTGTGTAAGGTGATCTTGCAACATCAAAAAGGCCTTCTTCTCCTCATGGGGGACTCTAATGTCTCTCTTAATTCAGCCCAAGACAGAAGCACAAGGCACGTCTCCCTCCCACAATTCCTTGCAAGAAGCTCTCATGTGCTCTGTCCTGCAGACCTTCGAATTGGTTGATGTCTAGAGGGAACTTCACCCAACCACTCGCGACTTTACTTTTTATTTAAAGCCTGATGACAGCATTTGTAGGATCCCTCATATATTTATGTACCTCCACCACCTCCCCTTGATGCAGAAGATATCCATCCCCACCTCTCCTTGGTCTGATCACAACCCCCTGTTTCTGCTGATTGCACTCTCAGACATGGTTATGCATCCTCCTCACTGGTGCATTTAATAAATCCTTGTTGACTACCCAGGCCACATGCCAACACATTCAGTCCTCAATCAACACCTTTGCAGACAATGTCGGCTCCGTCTCTTTGGCAGTGTCCCTGTGGGAGGCCCATAAGGCCACTGTATGCGGCCAGATCATCCAGTTAGCCTCCTCATGGGAGTGAGAGTGTAAAAATTGCCTTTTAGAGCTCCATTCCCTTATAGCCGATGCTGAGGCACGCTGGAAGGCACGCCCTAACTTAGCCCACAGAAAGACCTGTGACACCCTAACTGCAGAACTGGACTTACTGTCCACCTCAATAGCTGAAAAGGCCCTGTGCTGGACCAAACAAAAAAAAAAAAAAAAAAATATATATATATATATATATATATATATATATATATATATATATATATATATATATGCAAACAAACCAGACCCGATGTTGGCCAGGAAGCTTAATTCAGTAGGGATGCCACATAGGCCTGTCTGATTACAATTTCCAACAGGGGGTTACACCTCCAATCCTCAACAGATCACGTGGACATTTGTGGACTTTCTCTCCAAACTTTATGCTAAGCCTGACCCATTCCCCCTGGACCAAGCAGCGTCTTTTTTCCAGGATCTTAGTCTTCCTGCAGTACCTGAGGCAGCACGTGACACCCTCATCACAGAGGCTGAAGTCCTCCAAGCTATCAAATCCTTGAGGCCTTCTTCGACTCATGCCTGGATGGCTTCTCTGGCATTTACTACAACAAATTCGCCAGACTCCTAGTGCCCCACCCTGCCTTCCTCGGATGCACTGAGGGCACATATAACAATGCTCCCTAAGGCGCCAGGAAAACCTACAGAACCGCAAGCCTTCCGCCCCATCTCCCTACTAAATGAGGATATAAAGATCCTGGGGAAGATTTTAAGCCTTTGTATCAATAAGTATCTGAGCCACTTGGTTCACAGAGACCAAGTGGGTTTTGTCCCAGGACAACAGGCCAGTAACAATGCCTGCAAAGTGGTCCCCCTAATACACCTTCTACATCAATGAAAAATTCCGGAGTTTCTCCTTTCTTTAGATCTCTACAAAGCTTTAGACTCCCTGTCATGGGAATACTTGCGATTTGTACTGTCTTGTGGGGATTTGGAGAGGCTATTTTAGCTTGGATCCAGACCCTATACTTGACCCCCTCTGCTTCGGTAAATATGCTGGGTTCTTCTGGTCCCCCTTCTCAATTTTTCTGGGGCACAAGACAGGAGTGCCCCCTGTCTCCAGCTCTCTTCATTCTAGCGCTGGAACCATTGGCGTTGGATTTACGGGCAGATAGGAACATCTCAGGAATTCCTTATGCAGACATGAATTCAAGCCTAATCTTTTCCCAGATGACGCTCTTCTGACGCTGACTAACCCCCAAAATACCCTCACAAATTTGCAGCGGGTCCTTTTTTGATTCTCGTTAATATCATGCCTGTGCATCAAACTAAACAAAACAGTCGCTCTTAATGTAACCTTGGCTCCTGACTTGATTTCCCGCTTACAGTCTCACTTCTCTTTCTAGTGGATGTCCTCCCATATTGACTACCTCGGGATTCAGCTGAACACTTATTTGAAGCTTACTATTACCCATTGCTTCACTCTATATCGGACCTTATGCAGTCTTGGCCATTCCCGGATAGGTTGCATTTATTCTGTGAAAATGACTGTCTTTCCTAAGCCTTTATATTATTTCCCTATGCGAGTTCCATCACATTTTCTTTGTTTGCTCCATAAAATAATCTTTCGGTTTATCTGGGCCAACAAACGCCCCAGGATCTCAAGAGCGACCCTTTTGACACATAGGTTACAGGTTGGTCTGGGGGTTCCGAATATTGCTACATATTACTTGGCCGTCCAGATTGCCCAATTATCCCTGCTTCATGCCTCAGTAGATATTCCTCTATGGGCTCTCTTAGACCTACCCAATTGTGCCCCCATCACCATGCCAACGCTCCTTTGGCTATCCCATAATCTTTGTCCACTGACTTTGAGCCCACTCATGCAACACAGTTTACAAATTTGGGATTTCGTGTGGTACTCCACTTGCCTCATGTCACCCTTCCTGGCCTTGCTCCCAATCACTAATAACCCTCTTTTCCCACTTTTCTTCTCTTTTTGGGTTATGGGTTTTCACATGTTCGACACTTCCTTCCTTCGCTCCGAGAGACCAATAACATAACAGATGGGGAGCTCTTCAGTTATCTCCAACTTCAGCATTGGCTAATCTCGCTGCGCAGAACTTCTACGTACCCGTTCCAGAAGACTGTATTCCAACACTCCTGCTTGCACTCCCCGGGATCCCCAGGCCTCATCTTGGCTCTCTATGCTACTCTGAACAACCGTACCTCCCATAATTCCCTTACCTATGTAGCTCAGGGGGAACTAGACTTAGCGACCAAAATAGACTTGGCGGATTGCAGTGGGGCCTGGTCTTCTGTGGCCAAATGCTCCTTTAACACAGCCACCTTGGAGGCGGTATATAAGGTGTGACTATGTTGGTTTTGGGTCCCTGCCCACATTGCCAATACCAATCCGTCCTACAGTGAACGCTGCTTCTGAGGTTGTGGCCATCGGGGAGATGTTCATATATGGTGGAAATGTCCTATACTAACTGGCTTCTGGTCCCGTGTATTCGGCCTCTTATTTACATGGTTTAATCATACCAAAAGAAGCCAAGTTTGCCTTACTACACTGCCCAATTCCGGGCCTATTCGCCTATCAGTGGAAGCTTGCTTCCTATCTGTTTCTGTCAGCCAAAAGAACCTTTGCCCAAGCCTGGAAAAAAACAGGAGGTGAGAGATTGCATGACCACGTTGATGCTTAATGAACAGAGGTCGAAGATCCGCAACAACTCTCATTCTCAAAATTTGGGAACCATGGCTGTCATATGCCTTTCCTACCCTGCCCCCAGCTTGGGCCGCCTGTGATGGACAGTCCCGATGGTCCCAAGCCCTTAACTTCTCCCCATCTTCCAGTCTCTAATCTTCTAACTCCTCTCCCCCTCCTAGACTCCTCTGTCTCTTTTCTAGCTCCCTATTAGGTTGCTGCACAAGCTCCTTCCCTCTAGCTTTACCTTTCTGCTCAATTTTCCTCTGATTTCCATTGCCTTTCAGATCTGTTTAGGCTATATATTGCACCCACCACCTTTTGGATTATGGAGGGACCAGGGGACATCCCTTAGTTGTGTGGAGCCTCTCCATGACCCCTTGGTCCTCATGGGCCCATGAACACTCCTATTCATTGCTGTTATGTTAGCTCTTGTTTCCTCTGTTCATGAATCACCTCCTTTTTATTTGCCTTCCATGTGAGCTAACTCGTGTTACCACTTCAAGGCTAGCACCTGAGTGGGCATACATTTTGAATGTTCATTATTTGTTAAAACCAAATAAAAACGATTGAAACAAAAAAAAACTCTAAATGATGTCATCTATAAACTTTACAAGTTACATTTAACATTGACATGCATGATTGGTGGTTCTAGCAGCACTTATATTTATCACTATAGAAATTTATGTTAAGTCTGAGTGATATGAGTGGCCATGTGGGATCCAACTCTGTCATGTACCGATTTATGAATACTTAGTTGAGATTGAGCTCTGACATGCAGGTTGGTACAATGTTTATTTATAAGGGGCTTTTACTAGAACCAATCTATAACCAAGTACTCACATAATGGATTTCATATGATTAGATGCATTAGAGAGTGTAGGATATAAGCTTCAATTCCAAAGGATTTTCTGGGTGTTCCCTTCCCCTTTAAAACAATTCAAGTATGCAATAATCTCCCACAGCTAAGTAATTTTTATTATATCAGGATATAAAATTACAGGGATATATATATATATATATATATATATATATATATATATATGCGGCTAGCATGAATAGACTCTTCAGCAGCCGACAACAGTAGACTCCCTCCTCAACAGTAGATCCCCCTAGCAACAACTGACCTCCCAACAACAATAGATCACCCACTAGAAACAATAGGCCTCCCCAGCAACAATAGACCCCCCCTGCAAAAATAGATCCCCTCCAGGGACAATATATCCCCCAGCAGCCAGGATCAAAAGACCCTGCAGTACACCCTCCAGCACCATATGCCTTTACAAACATTCAGTGCTGGAGGCGCCGGAACTGCGTATTATATATATATATATATATATATATATAAGAGGGCCAGTATGGTGGCCCGTAATTATGGGAGGAGCCCGGAGGGTATATAACCAGACCTCGCACACCGTTCAGTGTCGATTCCAGTGCGCGGTACAACGTCACCAGGCCGACCTTTGCTTCTTACTTCGTTTTCGTAAGTGCGTACAACACCATCGCTATCCTGTCTCCATTCGTAAACTTTCGTCGACCGTTACGCCTCGTCGTCGCAGGTAGGACTATTCTCGTTATCTTTACTCAAGTTGGTATCAGTTCGTTAGCATGTTTTTCTTTGCTAAATTGTCGCACTTTCGGCTAGTATCTCTTTCACGCTATCCTTCACGTATATTGTCTTCTACCTGCCGTATTCACCCGTACGTTCTCATCCTGTACTCGTTCACAGCTTTCGTTAAAAATCGTCACGCATTTCCGTCACAGGCAGGGTCATCTTGCTTCCTTTACTCTGAATTCGTATCGATTCGTTACCATGTTTACTTTTCGAAATTATTGCTCAGCTAGTACCCCCCCCCCCTTTTTTCTAACAGCATCTTTCATATATGTTAATTTTTCGGCCTGCCGCTAAGTAAACCGAAACCAGTTGCTACCCTTACATGGTTTCAAACATGCACCCCGCCTCGAATTAGCCTTCTACTCTTTCGTTCAGATCACATACGCACCCCAGACTGCGGATTCGAAATCCGGTCGTCAAACTGTACAATTCGAATATTTTCGGCATTTTGTCAAATACCCTTAAATATATTTTTTTTTAAAAGGGGGGGGGGGGGGCATTCATCTACACTTAGTCAGTCCGAACCCTTGTCATCGACTGACTCACAACTGGTTACGTGGGATTCGCACCTAGTCGCAGCTATGATTCAAATCCACACGGAACCAATTGTAAAAATACCGCACCGAGTCTTATCACATCATCGACCCAAACGGGCCAAATCTTTCACCAACCGTTCTTTGAGGGCTCGCATCCAGCCCGGTTCTACTAGTCACAGCACAAGCTCTACGATACTTTCTTTCACCTTTCTCGAATCTAATTGCATGTTCATTCACAACTTCTGCACCAAATCGCTCGAAGTACGCACGGTCAACCCCACATAATCATTTTTCTTACCTTTTATCTTTCTAAACTAAACCATCTTGCAACCACGGCAAGTCTTTCTGCATTTGGCTCACAAAACAGCCAAACGTCTCCAGTAGCAACACGGCTACTCATACGTTTTCTCTATCCCTGTTCCTCTTTTAGGTCAGTAAGTTTGCCATTTGGTCCATCCTGCAACAGGCTAGGACCACCCATTCCAGGTAAAAAAAAAAAAAGGGGGGGGGGGGGTAGAACACAGGGTAACCTGGCTAGGTTTTGCATTTCTTCACCAGGGGGTCGGCTATGGCCCCTAAACAGCTTGTAAACCCACCTTATTACTACTCCCGTGTCACCCCGCTGTAGGTTTTTTCACACAAACTCAGTCCTTGACCCCAACAGAGTCGCCAGCACCAGGGCTTCAAGGCAGGTGCATCGTTAGAAGGTATGGTACGATAAGATTAAAAAATTTTCCTTTCTCTTACACCAGGGCTCGACAAACCCCAGGCGCCAGGTCGCCAATGCGACCAGAAATCGCGACCTGGCGCCTAAGCTGCCACCAGCCGACTCACTATCGATGCCCCAGACATGCAGCAGCATTAACACTGACTGCCGTGCTCCTCCCTCCTTCACACTCTGCAGCACCGCGCTGTGTGTGAAACTGACACGCAATGGAGAGAGGAGGATCTGTCAGCCTGATGTCGGGGTGGGCGGGACCCGGCCGGGGTGGGGGCGGGACCCAGCAAGCTATCAAACACCAGCCAATGGGATCTGGGTGGGCCGCTACGTGTATGTGGCCCGCCCCTTTTCTTAAGCAGCCCAATCGTTGGCTGGTGTTTGATAGCTGCTGAGTCCCGCCCACCCCGGTCGGGTCCCGCCCACCCCGACATCAGGCTGAAATCTGACATATCCACCTCTCTGTTACTTGTCAGTTTCACACCCGGCAGGGTCCCGCCAGCTCCTCTGTTACATTTCAGTAACAGAGTGCTCCGTGTGAAACCTGCCAGTGCCAATCAGAGCCACCGCCAATCAGTGCCACCTGCCACCAATCAGTGCCACCTGCTAGTGCCAACCAGTGCCACCTCCAATCAATACCACCTGCAACCAACCAGTGCCATCTGCCCCCGCCAATCAGTGCCAGCGCCAACCAGTGCCACCTGCCAGCGCCAACCAGTGCCGCCTGCCAGCGCCAGTGCCACCGCCAATCAGTGCCACCTGCTAGTGCCAACCAGTGCCACCGCCAATCAATACCACCTGCCACCACCAACCAGTGCCACCTGCCGCCAACCAGTGCCACCGCCAATCAGTGCCACCTGCCACCGCCAATCAGTGCCAGTGCCAACCAGTGCCACCTGCCAGTGCCAACCAGTGGCACCTGCCAGTGCCACTACCAATCAGTGCCACCTGCTAGCGGCAACCAGTGCCATCTGCCACCGCCAATCAGTGCCACCGCCAATCAGTGCCACCTGCCACCACAAATCAGTGCCACCTGCTAGTGCCAACCAGTGCCACCACCAATCAATACCACCTGCAACCACCACCCAGTGCCACCTGCCACCACCCAGTGCCAGTGCCAATCAGTGCCACCTGTCAGTGCGACCTGCCAGTGCCACCGTCAGTCAGTGCCACCTGCCAGTGCCGAGTACCACCGCCAATCAGTGCCACCTGCCAGTGCCACCTGCCACCGCCAATCAGTGCCACCTGCCACCGCCAACCAGTGCCACCTGCTAGTGCCAACCAGTGCCACCTGCCACCACCTACCAATGCCACCACCAACCAGTGCCACCTGCCAATGCCAACCAGTGCCACTGCCAATCAGTGCCACCTGCCACTACCAATCAGTGCCACCTGCCAGTGCCACCGCCAATCAGTGCCACCGCCAACTAATGCCACCTGCCAACACCAACCAGTGCCACCGCCAATCAGTGCCATCTGCCAGTGACAACTAGTGCCATCGCCAACCAGGGCCACCTGCCATCACCAACCAGGGCCACCTGCCAGTGCCAATAGTGCCACCTGCCAGTGCCAATAGTGCCACTTGCCAGTTTCAAACCAGTGTCACCTGCCAGTTCCAACTAGTGTCACCTGCCAGTTCCAACTAGTGTCACCTGCCAGTGCCAACTAGTGTCACCTGCCAATGCCAACCAGTGTCACCTGCTGATGCCATCTGGCAGTTCCACGTGCCTTCCAGTGGCAACCAGTGCCACCTGCCAGTGCCAGCCAGTTCCATCTTTTGCCAGCCTTACTCTTTCTGGTCAGCCCATACCCCTGATGTAACAGCGTTTCAATGGAGTTATTGACTGGGTGCTCCATTGTGAGTTAGGGATAGGGGGTGAAAATGAGTGGCCTTACCCCGGGAGCTGGAAAAAAAACTGGCTCCTAACTTTTTTAACTGGCTCCTAAATTCAAAGCAAATTTGTCAACCCCTGTCTTACACACTTTCACGATATATTTAACTTCACACGCATAATTTTATTTTGGTTCCGAGGCGTTAGCTACTGTCACATACTTCTACGCATCTCACTCTGTTTTCGGAGCACAAGCCTCCACTACGCAGACAAGGTCGCCTAAACCCCCATTCTTGCTGGCAGTGCAAGCATTTAGCCGACCGAACACACGTCAAGTTTCTACAGACCGCAACATTCCTACTTAGCACACCAGACTTCCGTTACCCTCCCCGGTCCGCCCCGGGGACTCTGGTGCACTAGTCTGTGCCGAGCACAGTCGGACACCCGAGCTATCGGTTACCTAGCCAGTCACCTCCTGGCTCACCTCGGTTGTCACGCATTCTTATGAGTTTTAAAATTTTTTCACTCAAACAGCGCTCAAGCGCAAACCAACTGTCGCTATGGCTGTCACTCCCCCTGATTTTTCCTACTTCGTGCTTTCCTCGAAATACCTATCTGTCCCCTCCTGTATCCCCAACCTTTTCTTAAAACATATGCATTTCCCCTCTCGTTTAGCGGACGCCATGACGTTGGCCGGCAGCGACATCTCTTCCCCCGACCCGTCATCACCCGGGGCGGGTTCAACCAACGATGACGGACAGCTCTACAGAGCCTGGACCATCCCGAAACTCACGGCAGAACTGCAACGTAGGGATATTCCCTACCCGGCTACAGCAAGAAAAGCCGAACTCTTCAAATTGCTATTTCCACCATCTACGCCAGCCCCATCAGACTCCCAGGCGTCCCTACACTCCATCGCATCAGCAGTTGCTCAGCTGCACTCCTTAGTGGCTTCACTTTCATCGACAGTCTCTGATGTCCAGACCAGAGTAGTGTCTCTGGAAGAACGACAAGTGCTCCCCACGCCACCCGCCACTACCACCCCCATGCCAATGCCGTTAGGTACGCCCCAGTACAGCTCCACCATCTTCCCGGCACATCTCGTCCCAGCTAACATTAGGAAGGACATCCTAGATGGCCGGGACGTCAATCTCGCATCCCTCCTCATTTCAGTACACGACGCAGCGGAGAACAAAGCCTATACATGGGGGGATGTCTCCGTCGTCCTAAAAGCAAAAGACCGTAGGCTCACACGTAAGCTCACAGTCACTGAGTTCGTGCTCACCTTCGGCATGGTCAGAGACATAATTTTCTCCCTCAACCCCAACAAGAGGGAAGAACTAGATCTGTATTTATACGCAGTGACGGATCTAGGTTATAGGTATGGAGGTAGCGCGTTTTATGACTACCACCGCTCCTTTTCAGCCAAAGCAGCTGCCAGGCTCAGCCAGTTTCAGTTGGCTACCGTCTGGAGCGCAGTCGATACAGAACTATTCTGTCGCCATTTCGCGGGACTACGCTCCCCACTGTGCACCAACTGCCAGTCGGCCACCCACACAGCTAGCTGGTGTTTGGAAAACGAGGGCAGACGCCCTCCGTACTTTCCCCCCTTCTCAAACACAGCTCAGAGCTCAGGTACATCCACACAGCGCCCACAAGAAGACAAGTTAGGTCGACCCATTAAAACGCTAGGAGGGGCTCAAATTTGTAACAACTTCAATATCGGGGGTTGCCATTTCCCTCAGTGTAGACTCCTCCACGTCTGCCTCGCTTGCCACCAAGCTCACCCCAGAATCGCCTGTGGGATCAAAAAACCTAACCACACATGACTGAGCCGCATACACATCGGATGGCTGCACTTCTACCTTCTTTCACACCCATCACCCTCACTAGCAGCCTTCCTACTACAGGGTTTCACCGTAGGTTTCCACGCGGGGTTTATCACTCTTCCAGACACCACCCACGAATGCAGAAATCTTCTGTCAGCAGCCACAGACGAAGAAGTGATCAGCACCTTGCTACAAAATGAACTTGATCGGGGATACATGATCGGCCCCTTCTCACACCCACCTTTTTCTGTTTGGAGAGTCAGCCCTATCGGGCTTGTGAAAGGGAAATTCTCAAATAAACTTTGTTTAGTCTATGATTTGTCCGCGCCTCATTTTTCTCACGTACCTAATTTAAATTCCCTTATACCCTCAGAAGACTTCGGCCTCAAATATTCCTCCATAGACCTTGCAATCCAAACCATCCTCAGCTTAGGAGCTGGCGCCTGGCTGTCCAAAGCCGACATCGCGGACGCTTTTAAGTTATTACCAATTCATCCGTGCCTATGGCAATGGCACGGTGTCAAATGGAAGGACCAGTACTATTTCGCCACAAAATTAACCTTCGGCTCCAAAAGCAGTCCGTGGCTCTTTGACACGTTTGCCCAGTGCCTGTCCTGGATTCTTTCACACCACGCGTCCTGTCAGAAAGTGATCCACTACTTGGACGACTTTCTGCTTATTGAGGAACCTGGGGAACCTCCAGTAGATCTAAATAGCCTTAGGGAAGTTTTTGCCAAACTCAATATACCCATAGCAGAGAAGAAGGTGGAAGGCCCTGCACAACGCATCACCTTCTTGGGTATCATCCTCGACACTCAAACCATGCAGGCTAGCTTACCTCTCGACAAACTAACCCGCATCAGGGAGGTCAGCCATCCCTTTACGTTTACCCAAGGGTGCACCAAGAGACAACTTCAGTCTTTGCTCGGGATGCTCGACTTCGTGGTAAGGATCATCCCCCAGGGTCGATCTTTTGTCTCCCGCCTCTTGGTATTTCTTTCCCAAGTCCAAGACCCCGACCATGTCTTCAGGCTAGATCAAGCAGCGACAGCCGATCTCAACATGTGGGACGATTTCTTAGCAAATTGGAACGGCATCTCAATGTTTATCCCATCAGTATCCCCCTCTTCACCCCAGATAGTCACTGATGCTGCAGCCTCCACAGGCTTTGCAGCGATTTTTGACCGTCACTGGTTCGCAGGCCCATGGCCGCCAGAAATTCTCGCAATAGCCGGGTTCAGTCTATCATCCTCGTTATTCGAGCTATATCCTATAGTGGCTGCAGCGCAAGCCTGGGGCAGTAGCTGGGCAGGACAGACAGTTACTGTTGTTACAGACAATCAAGCCACAGCCAACATCATAAACAAAGGCCGTTCTAAGTCACTGGCCATAATGTCATTTCTACGCAGGCTGTTACAATTGTCCCTTCAGCACCAATTTAATCTTCTCTGCATCCACATCCCAGGCAAGTGTAATACCTTAGCTGATGCCCTGTCCCGCCTTAATTTCGAATTGTTCTTTTCACAGGAACCTGGAGCCGACCCAACCATGACTACTATCCCACACTGGTCTCAGCTAACTCTGCATTGAATCCATACCTACGCAATGCTACCAAGCTCATTAACCTTTCGTTATCTCACAACACGATCAAGGCCTATCGTGCTGCCTGGAAAATGTACAACAGATTCCTAGCAGCCTTTCCCGGGGCAAGCCCAGGCGATCTCCATCATATCCTCGCTTTCATTTCATACTGCCACACGCAGATGACTTTGGCTCACAATACTATCAGACTCTATCTGGCAGGCATCCAACACTTTATTTCTTTGCAAGACCCCGCCAAGCCATCCTTATTCGCCGCTCATGCAGTCAAGACAATTCTGCGTGGTATTCTAAAAACAGCAGCCGCCAGTCAGCAGCAAACGTCTTCCCGTGACCGGCACCATCTTTTGTGAGATATCGCTCTTCCTCTCTCGTTCCTCTTTTGGCCCCTTTCCTAGCCTGGTCATTAAAGCAGCCATTTACCTAGCCTTCTATGGTTTTCTGCGCCCCAGCGAATTTACAGTCACCAGCTCCCGCTGTAAGACGCTATGCAGACGGCACCTCACTCGCCACCAAACCTTCTTCACTCTACATCTAGAGGTATCTAAAACACAACAGGTGGGCCCAGGGACGGACATCAAGTTTTTCGAAACTTTCAATACCTGGTGCCCCGTGGCCGTCTTGGACCAATTACTAGCGCACTTATCCGATCCATCACCCGACAGCCCGTTATTACCATTTCCGGTTAAACCTCTTAGCTGTAATCAGTTTATCAGCCATGTCAAGATCCTCCTACGCAATATAGGCCTTGACCCAGCTCGTTATTCAGGACATTCTTTTCGCATCGGAGCAGCATCAGCAGCCTCACGCAACGGAGTTCCAGCACACGTGATCAGGAAGTTGGGAAGATGGAAATCCACTTGCTTCGCTCAGTACATTCCCAACCCACAGTCAGAAATGTCTCAAGCCTTCTGCGGCCTTGCTCT
Source organism: Lithobates pipiens (assembly GCF_037356315.1). Taxonomy (NCBI): domain Eukaryota; kingdom Metazoa; phylum Chordata; class Amphibia; order Anura; family Ranidae; genus Lithobates; species Lithobates pipiens. The sequence continues at coordinate 6,628,002 of NW_027507755.1, read as the reverse complement.
CTAATCATATTGTCTTACTATAATAAACTACTTTGTCCCTAAATCAAGTCTTTTGCGCCCTTCTCTTAGCATACCGCCCAGTAGCACAGGGCTCACTGCCCAGCTCACCTGGGTTTACCTTACCGCAGACCAGGACACACTTCAGGTCTATTTTATGTTGTTCGTCATGTGGCGTGTTTATGTTTTCCTTCCATATCTTTGAGGACGAAGGGTTTTGACCATAAATAAGAGGGCCAGTATGGTGGCCCGTAATTATGGGAGGAGCCCGGAGGGTATATAACCAGACCTCGCACACCGTTCAGTGTCGATTCCAGTGCGCGGTACCCTTCCACCCATTTCCCTTTCTCACAGCACTCAAAGAACAAGTTTCTCTACAGAAACATCCATTACTTTCTTCAGGTATGCGCCCTTCTCTTAGCATACCGCCCAGTAGCACAGGGCTCACTGCCCAGCTCACCTGGGTTTACCTTACCGCAGACCAGGGCACACTTCAGGTCTATTTTATGTTGTTCGTCATGTGGCGTGTTTATGTTTTCCTTCCATATCTTTGAGGACGAAGGGTTTTGACCATAAATTATATATATATATATATATATATATATATATATATAGAGAGAGAGAGAGAGAGAGAGAGAGAGAGAGAGAGAGATGTTTTATTAAGGCTTAATCACTGATGATAAATGTGGTAGTTATTTATTAACATGCATATGTATAAATTCTCTTATGCAGAAGTGGACTTTGGTTTACAAAACACATTTAGAAATGGATATTGACACATATTGATATGTGAGACAATGTACTCAACTCTCAGCCAAAATATGTTTATATATATATATATATATATATATATATATATATATATATATATATATATATATATTATGTGTATATATATATATATATATATATATATATATATATATATATATATACACACATAGTATATACTATATATATATATATTAATAAAAGGATGTCTTAAAGAGGAACTGCAATCTGCTCAAATAATTTGTAATAAAAACATATTTGCCATTCTGGAGCTTCCCTCCAACCACTATATATATATATATATATATATATATATATATATATATATTATTTTATATACAGTATCTCACAAAAGTGAGTACACCCCACACATTTTTGAAAATATTTTATTATATCTTTTCATGCGACAACACTGAAGAAATAACACTTTGCTTCAATGTAAAGTAGTGAGTGTACAGCTTGTAGAACAGTGTAAATTTGCTGTCCCCTCAAAATAACTCAACACACATCCATTAATGTCTAAACCGCTGGCAACAAAAGTGAGTACACCTCTAAGTGAAATTGTCCAAATTGGGCCCAAAGTGTCAATATTTTGTGTGGCCACGATTATTTTCCAGCACTGCCTTAACCCTCTTGGGCATGGAGTTCACCAGAGCTTCACAGGTTGCCACTGGAGTCCTCTTCCACTCCTCCATGATGACATCACAGAGCTGGTGGATGTTAGACACTTTGCGCTCCTCCATCTTCCATTTGAGGATGCCCCACAGATGCTCAATAGTGTTTAGGTCTGTAGACATACTTGGCCAGTCCATCACCTTTACCCTCAGCTTCTTTAGCAAAGCAGTGGTCATCTTGGAGGTGTGTTTGGTGTCCTTATGTTGGAATACTGCCCTGCGGCCCAGTTCTTGAAGAGAGAGATCATGCTCTACTTCAGTATGTCACAGTACATGTTGGCATTCATGGTTCCCTCAATGAACTGTAGCTCCCCAGTGCCGGCAGCACTCATGCAGCCCCAGACCATGACACTACCACCACCATGCTTGTCTTTAGGCAAGACACACTTGTCTTTGTACTCCTCAGCTGGTTGCCGTCACACACGCTTGACACCATCTGAACCAAATACGTTTATCTTGGTCTTATCAGACCACAGGACATGGTTCTAGTAATCCATGTCCTAGTTTGCTTGTCTTCGGCAAACTGTTCGCAGGCTTTCTTGTACATCATCTTTAGAAGAGGCTTCCTTCTGGGACGACAACCATGCAAACCAATTTGATGCAGTGTGCGGCGTATGGTCTGAGTACTGACAGGCTGACCCCCACCCCTTCAACCTCTGCAGCAATGCCGGCAGCACTCATACCTCTATTTCCCAATAGTTTCCTTTCCCAATAGAGACTGCCCATAGTGTAAAACCATTCATAAACTTTAATGTAAAAAGTAAAACGTTTTTAAAACGTGTTTAAAAAGTACTTTTTACATTAAAGTTTATGAATGGTTTTACACTATGGGCAGTCTCTTTTCTCTTTGAGCTTACATACTGCCATTCAAAATACGATACTGTCCTGCGGAACACCATAGTGGCTTGCTGTGTGTGAGGTCTCGTCCTTGGCAGATAAAAGACCCCTGGTATAAGCTAAAGGTTGCGGCTGGGTACCTCTAAACGCTCGTTATGCTTTGCCATCTGGTAAGCGCAATCTTGTCTCTGTGGTCGGGCACTTTCCATTATACATGTGTGGAGTCACCGTGGTGTTTTTACAAGACTAATTAGTGTGGTCTTTACTATGCATAATTATTCGAATGACTTTTGCCATTATTACCACTAATAGATGATGAATTGATGTATATTTATGTTTTAATTGATTGATTTATATTAATTAATTATTGTTTATTGGCGCAGCTCTATATTTGCTTTTTCTGTTTAAAGACTTGCTTTGCTGACATCCTTTCTGGCTCCAGATCCTGCTTGCTGTTCTTCTTTGATCCCTGACTTCTGCTTGGCTGACTATCCGTTCCGGTTACTGAATTTTGGCTATGTTTGTTCTGTTTACTTTTATTATTAAACAAGTGTGATTTAACTGTACTTCTGTCTCGGTCTGATTTCATGGTTTTTGACAGTAGAAGGCCATGAATTCAGAAGATACAATCAATCCACTTTTTGGTAATATATTTTCCAGATTGGATGAGCAAGATCACCACATGGATTAATTTGCCATAGTGTTACAAACGCTCCAGAGTCGCACGGCTCACCTGGAATATCCCACTGTGGCTGCTCCGGTACAACCTGAGTTCCAGGCAGTCCCTGCTGCTGCACCAGTCTCTGTGCAGGCACCCGCCTCGAGTATTACCTCTATAAGAGGTATGTCTGGTTCCGCTCCGCTTCCCCGGCGATTTGGGGGCACTCCAGTTCAATGCAGAGAGTTTTTCAACCAGGCTGAGTTATACTTTGAGATGCTGCCCCAGTCTTTCCCACGAACAGAAGCAAAGTAGGTTTTGTGATATCTTTGCTTTCTGAGAGGGTCTTGGCCTGGGCAAACCCTCTATGGGAGACGCAAAAACCTGTTGTCTTGAGGTACCCTGAGTTTGTGGCCTCCTTTAAAAGGGTATTTGATGTTCCCGCATGCTCCGCTTCAGCTACCAAGTGCCTCATGTCCATCAGAGTATGAAAACTGTTGCAGACCACACCATTGAATCCCGTACTCTGCCAGCAGAGGTCGCTTGGAACAATGAGGCCCCCGTGGCTGCTTTTTCTTATGGTCTCTCGTATTCCATCAAGGATGAGATAGCAGCCCGAGATATACCCACTGAGCTGGAGAAGTTGATCACGTTTGCCATCCTCATTGACCCCAGACTCAGAGAAAGACTCTTTTTTTAAGGAGAGCTTGCGGAAGCCTCCTGTACGTTTGCCTCCAAGCTTTGCAGTCCCACCTGTGCCTCTCTCACCTCCCATGCCTCCTGGAACCGAGTCGGTCAGTGAAGATGAACTCATGCACTTGGGCTTCAGGCGTCTGTCTGCGGATGAGAGAACCTTTAGGAGGAGAGAGATTGTGCCTTTATTGTGGCCAGGCAGGTCACCATTTGAAGTTTTGTCCTACCCGTCCAAGGAACACCAAACCTTGAGGTCCTGTCACGGACAGACCTTAGGTGGCCTTGTTTCGTCCCCAGTTATCCAGAAGGATAAGCCCCTGGTTTTAGTCACCCTTTTTTGGGCTGAGTCATCCATCGAGATACAGGCTCTAATCGACTCTGGGGCTGCAGGCCTGTTCATTGATGTTGCCTTTGTATCAAAGCCCTCAATTCTGCTGCAGCTGTGTGACACTCCACTTGCCATCGAGGCTCTTGATAGGAGAACTCTACAGCCTGCCCATGTGACTCATGAGACAGTTCTGTTGTCCATGGCCGTAGGGGCTCTTCACCATGAGATAATCCAATTCCAAGTTATTTCCTCAACCTTTCTCGAGGTTTCATCCGCAAATCCTCGTCTCCTGCTGGTGCTGGTTTCTTCTTTGTGAAGAAGAAGAGCGGTGAACTGAGACCTTGTATTGATTATAGGGGTCTCATTAGTTTTATGATTAAGAATGCCTATCCAATTCTGTTGATTACACAGTTATTTGACTGCCTCGAGGAAGCAATGGTTTTCACAAAGCTTGATTTGAGAGGGGCATACAATCCTGTGAGGATTAAGGAAGATGATGAGTGGAAAACTGCATTTAAAACCAGAACAGGCCATTATGAGTACCTCGTAATGCCTTTTGGCCTTTGTAACGACCCGGCAGTTTTCCAGGAATTTATTAACGATGTACTCTGAGATTTGTTGCAGTTATGTGTGGTGGTTTATCTCGATGATATCCTCATACTTTCCAAGTCCCTGGAGAGCCACCACACAGATGTCTGTCATGTGCTTCAGAAACTAAGAGAGAACAATCTCTACTGTAAACTGGAGAAGTGCAAGTTCCATTGTGAACAGGTTAAATTCCTGGGCTATGTCATTTCCACTGCTGGTTTTTCGATGGACCCAGAGAAACTTTCGTCAGTCCTACAGTGGCCCCGACCCATGGGTTTACGTCCTCTGCAGCGTTTCCTGGGCTTTGCCAACTATTATCGGAAGTTTATTCATAACTTCTTGTCTCTGGTCAAGCCCCTGACTGATATAACCAGAAAGGACGGTAACCCACAGAATTGGTCTCCGGAGTCCATTAAGGCCTTTGAGAGTCTCAAGGCTGCCTTTGTTTCTGCTCCTGTGTTGGCACATCCTGATCCTGCATTACTGTTTATCCTTGAGGTTGATGCTTCTGAGACTGGTGTTGGTGCCCTTCTGTCTCAACGCCCTACCTCTGAGAGCGCTATGCATCCTTGTGGCTACTTTCCAAGAAATTGTCACCTGCAGAGTGCAATTTCGAGATTGGTGACAGAGCTGTTGGCGATCATTTTAGCCTTGAAAGAATGGCGACATCTCCTCGAAGGTACCACTGTGCCAGTTCTCATTCTTACTGACCATAAGAATCTCACATTCTTTTTTTTTTTTTTTTTTTATTCTTTATTTAAATTTTTCATTTAAGTTGCGTACAAAACATAATCAAGTATTATAAAAGAAAACCATAGGACCAAAATACATTCATGCCCTTCAATTTTTCACATTATCCTGGTTTTCTTTCTTTACTTCTCGAGTTCTTCTAAAATATCTCCCTCCCACCCCTCTCCCCACCCCTACCGACCCATTACCTCGTTAAAAATCATAGATTGTCTAAAGATTTTCCAGTATTTCCATTTCACATGGAATCTCTTTCTTTCTCTTTCTTCCTCCATTCCCAGCCCTTCAATACTATACATTTCCTCAACTTTTCCTAGCCATTCCTTTACTTTGGGTGCTTCTATTTCTTTCCATTTTTTCGGAATCAGGCTTTTTGCCACGTTTATTAATGAGCTTGTGAGGGAATTCCTATACTCCTTAATTGGGGTATCTACTGCATGGAATAGGCATAACCATGGGTTCTCAGGTAACTGTATTTTAGCTATTACTTCTATATATCTTATTATTTCTCTCCAATATTCTTTAATCTTGGGACAGTCCCACCATATATGGGCCAAACTTCCCGTTTGTCCACAATTCCTCCAACATTTCCCAGATTGTCCCTCCTGGTACTTTGCCATTATATCTGGGGTCCTATACCATCTTACTAAAATTTTATAATTTGTTTCTATCATCTTACTATTTTCTGTGGATCTGTGCACCATCTTCAATATTTTTTCTATATTTTGGTTTTCACCCCGTGCTCCTATCTCTTCTTCCCATTTTTTAATGAAAGTTGGTACCTCCGCCTCACATTCCCGTCTCAAGACCTTATAAAACTGGGCAATACCTGCCCTTGGGGATTTCCCCTCACATATCCGCTCCAAGGCAGTCAAATTTTCTCCATCTCTAAGCGGTTGTGGTAGTCTTGAGACGAAATGTCTAAGCTGCAGGTATCGCCACTCATTCAAATCCATCCAATCATTTTCTTTCTGTAATATTGCTAGTGTTTTCAATTTCCCCTCTTTAATTATGTGTCGTAATTGCATATTATCGGGAGAATCTCACATTCTTGTCTGAGGCTAAACGCTTCTCTCATCTGAAGGGTGCGATGGGCTCTTTTCTTGTCAAGTTTCAGTTACATTGTCTCATTCTTACCCGGTACTAATAATTTAAGGGCTGATGCCTTGTCACTTCCAAGTTGGAGTCAGTTCAGGTTCCTGTGATTCCTCCTGATCGTATTCTGGCTACGGTTCGCACCAGTCTCACTTCTCCTTTGGGTGACAAAATTCTTGCTGCTCAGGTCCATGCTCTTCCAGAGAAACCTTGTGACTGCTGCTTTGTCCCAGAGAGTCTCTGTACTGCCGTGCTCCAGACTTACCATTCTCCCAAGGCAGCTGGCCACCCTAGGAAGAATCAACTCATTTGGGGCATTTTCCAACAATTCTGGTGGTCTAGTCTATGGGCTGACGTAACTGCTTTTGTAGCTGCCTGTTCCGTGTTTGCTCAGAGTAAGACTCCACGACACCTTCCAGTGGGCCTCCTACAACCCATACCCAATGGAGAGAGGCCCTGGACCCACCTGTCTATGGATTTCATTGTGGAGTTACCCAACTCCCAGGGCAACACTGTTATCCTTCTGGTGGTTGACTGGTTCTTAATGATGTGTCATTGTATTCCACTTAAGTTGCCCACTTCGAAGGAACTAGCTTCTATTTTTTCTCGGGACATCTTTCGCTTACATGGGCTACCCAAGGTGAATGACAGGGGTATCAGTTTGTGTCCCAGTTCTGGCAAGCCTTTTGTGCACAGTTGGGAATTCAGCTTGCTTTCTCCTCTGCATATCACCTGCAGTCTAACGGGGCTGCAGAACGAGCCAATCAGTCCTTGGAGCAATTCCTACATTGCTATATTTCTGACCATCATAACAACTGGTCAGACCTATTACCGTGGCCAGAGTTTGCTCAGAAAAGTGCCTTGAATTCTGCTTCCCGATTGTCCCCATTTATGGCAAACTATGGTTTCCAATCTTCCATGTTGCTTGACTCGTTTGTTCCACAGAGTATTCTTGCATTAGAAGAGCATCTCCGTGGTCTTCGTTACACTTGGGCACAAGTCCAGGAGGCTTTGCGTTATGCTAATGATAGGTAAAGACCCCATGCTGACCGCAGATGCCTGCCTGCGTCTTCCTACCAGGTTGGGGATCGGATCTGGCTGTCATCTCACAACCTTCGACTTTGTGTTCCCTCCTTGAAGTTCGCACCTCAGGTTATTGGGCCTTTCCGTATTCTTTGCAGTATTAATCCAGTGGCTTACGCATTAGACCTTCCTTATAATATGCATATTTCACATGTATTTCATGTCTTCTTATTAAAACCTTTTGTCTGCAACAGCTTTACCACCTTATTGCAACGTCCTCACCCTGTACAGGTTGAGAACCATGAAGAGTATGAAGTACAGTCAGTTGTTGACTCCCGTAGGTTCCGTGGGCACATACAGTACCTGGTGCATTGGAAAGGGTACAGTCTGGAGGAACACTCTTGGGTCTCATCCTCAGACATACATGCCCCTGTCCTCCTCCGTGATTTCCATAGACGTTTTCCCCTCAAGCCTGGTGATCCTCCAAGGGGGAGGAGTCATTGAGAAGGGGTACTGTCAGGGCTGGGCCTTCATTGAGATGGCCGCTAAGCTGTTGGCTAATTGCCAGCTCCCAACTCTCTCCACAGTTACCCAGCTGTTCATGATCCTGCTCATCAGTCCTGCTTACTTAAGTCAGCCAGTCCAGAGGAGTTCTGCCTTCGCCTTGGTCACATCACAAGAAACTATCTCCTGCGTTCCTTTTTAAGGACTGGTTTTGCTGACATTCCTTCTGGCTCCAGATCCTGCTTGCTGTTCCACTACTTTGATCCCTGACTTCTGCTTGGCTGACTATCCGTTCCGGTTACTGAACTTTGGCTATGTTTTGACTATGTTTGTTCTATTTACTTTTATTATTAAACAAGTGTGATTTAGCTGTACTTCTGTCTCGGTCTGATTTCATGGTTTCTGACAATGAGGCCTTTAAGTAAAATAAGCCCCTGGGTGGAATAATAATTAACCACCACCACTATAATAATCCCCAGCAGAGCACAAACATTAACCCTGGACATTGCAAAATAATTAACACGTTAGCATGGCATAGCAATTAACCTTCAATATTTCACAAGAATAAGCCCCCAGTATAGCAAGTTAACATCGCCCCACCTGTAGGCCATATATATGTATGGCTGTGAGTTTAAGTGGTTATACCAGGATAATGGTTGCAGCTACAAACATGATCCTGGTACCTTTTCTTTCTGCCAGGAATTCTCTACAAAGTAAAAGTGATTCCAAGTGCTATACAGCCACTCAATCACTTTTACAGACCGCAGAAGGGGATCCACGCCCACTCCTGTCACCACTGCCATCTTTACCGCGTTCTGATCGCAATTACTCAGAAGAGTGGAAGAAACTAAAGTTCCTTTCCCCCTTCTGTGACATCAGAAACCAGAAGCGACATGGATTTTGTCACTTCCGGTTTCGGTTTATTTACAAGCCGTACTGGCTTGTACAGCATCTGATCAAACCGATCATGGTAATAGACCTATCACAGCCCATGCTATCACAAGGGATGTGAAAAAGTGTAAAAAAAAAAAAAAAAACTTTAAATAAAATAAATAATAGAATAAGAAAATTGTTTAAAATGCCCCCATCCCCCTGTACTCAGGAACTGTACTGCAAAAAACATGTAAGTCCCGCAGACACATATAAACAGTGATCACATCACTTGTGAGGATTTGCCGAGAATTTCGAAGCAAGAGCAAAAATTGCAGTGCCAGACATCCTGTGTAACTCTAAACTGGTAACCTGCAAAGGTTTTTAAAGCCTATGGATAATTTAATGTTCCATAGCTTGTCACCATTCCAAAATGTCGTGAATTAATGAAGAAATACATTTAATATTCACTGGCAGAGATGAGAGATTTCAGTAGGCCTAAAAAAAAGGTGGATGAACTATAGTGTTGATATTATTGAACTGTGACCTCTTGGAGAACTTTAAAGCAAAGTACAGCATCTCACAGGTTTTTCCAAATGTTAAAGGGATTAGCTATCTTTTAAAGTTCTACAAGCCTGTATTGAGACAACCTGAACAAAAGGGATGTTTTGTCACAAACACCAGAGAAAACTCTTATCTAGCTCCTTGAATGGACAAGGAAATCCATGCAAATATATATGGCAAGGTTTGGGCTATACTTAGGAGGTACCTGTGACTAACAGCCATTAAACCTGAATGACCAGAACAAATATCCCATTGTCTCAGAAAGTGAGAGATCAACAAAATCGATTGTGTGAATTGTAAAGACTTGAAGGACACAACTAAGCCATTTAAACATTTATTGGAAGCTCAGAGTTCATCTCAAAACATGCTGTGAGAGGGATATACAAGTCAGACATATTTCAAGTAATTCAAACTATATGTGATATTTGTAGGTCACCAAAGAGATATTATAATTTAGTATCTAATGATCTAAAGAACTTTGTCATAAAGAAATTATATATGAAAGTGTGATCATAAATAGAAGTGTTTTAGCAACGAATTAGCATTGTGAAAAACATAATCGTGATTATAACTGTATAAGAATTTAACCTATGTTTAGATAAACAAATATTGATTGGATACTCGAATTATACATGTATCCATATAGATAATAATTGTATGTGACATTGTTTGATATATATCTAACTCGTGTCCTTTCTAAATGGACTAAAGATTTAATAGATATACATTGATATACATACAGTGGTGTGAAAAAGTGTTTGCCCCCTTCCTCATTTCCTGTTCCTTTGCATGTTTGTCACACTTAAGTGTTTCGGAACATCAAACCAATTTAAACAATAGTCAAGGACAACACAAGTAAACACAAAATGCAATTTGTAAATGAAGGTGTTTATTATTAAAGGTGAAAAAAAATCCAAACCATCATGGCCCTGTGTGAAAAAGTGATTGCCCCCTAAACCTAATAACTGGTTGGGCCACCCTTAGCAGCAACAACTGCAACCAAGCGTTTGCGATAACGTGCAATGAGGCTTTTACAGCGTCCTGGAGGAATTTTGGCCCACTCATCTTTGCAGAATTGTCCTAATTCAGTTACATTAGAGGGTTTTCGAGCATGAACGGCCTTTTTAAGGTCATACCACAACATCTCAATAGGATTCAGGTCAGGACTTTGGCTAGGCCACTCCAAAGTCTTCATTTTGTTTTTCTTCAGCCATTCGGTGGTGGACTTGCTGGTGTGTTTAGGATCATTGTCCTGCTGCAGAACCCAAGTTCGTTTCAGCTTGAGTACACGAACAGATGGTCGGACATTCTCCTTCAGGATCTCTTGGTAGACAGCAGAATTCATAGTTCCTTTTATCACGGCAAGTCTTCCAGGTCCTGAAGCAGCAAAACAGCCCCAGACCATCACACTACCACCACCATATTTTACTGTTGGTATAATGTTCTTTTTATGAAATGCAGTGTTCCTTCTACGCCAGATATACTTGGACACACACCTTCCAAAGAGTTCCACTTTTGTCTCATCGGTCCACAGAATGTTGTCCCAAAAGTCTTGGGGATCATCAAGATGTGTTGTGGAGAAATTGAGACGAGCTTTGATGTTCTTTTTGCTCAGCAGTGGTTTTCTCCTTGGAACTCTGCCATGCAGGCCATTTTTGCCCAGTCTTTTCCTGATGGTGGAGGCACGAACGCTGACCTTAACTGAGGCAAGTGAGGCCTGCAGTTCCTTGGACGTTGTTGTGGGGTCTTTTGTGACCTCTTGGATGAGTCGTCGCTGCGCTCTTGGGGTCATTTTGGGCGGCCGGCCACTCCTGGGAAGGTTCACCACTGTTCCATGTCTTCGCCATTTGTGGATAATGGCTCTCACTGTGGTTCGCTGGATTCCCAAAGCTTTGGAAATGGCTTTATAACCCTTTCCAGACTGATAGATCTCAATTACTTTCTTTCTCAATTGTTCCTGAATTTCTTTGGGTCTCGGCATGATGTGTAGCTTTTAAGGATCTTCTGGTGGACCTTACTGTGTCAAGCAGCTCCTATTTAAGTGATGCCTTGATTGTGAACAGGTGTGGCAATAATCAGGCCTGGGTGTGGCTAGAGAAATTGAACTCAGGTGTGGACAACCACAGTTATAGTATGTTTTAACAAGGGGGGTCAATCACTTTTTCACACAGGGCCATGATGGTTTGGATTTTTTTTCACCTTTAATAATAAACACCTTCATTTACAAATTGCATTTTGTGTTTACTTGTGTTGTCCTTGACTATTGTTTAAATTGGTTTGATGTTCCGAAACACTTAAGTGTGACAAACATGCAAAGGAACAGGAAATGAGGAAGGGGGCAAACACTTTTTCACACCACTGTATATAACCATTTTATACAATGGGGATTATTCAAAATTATGTTAAATGTATTTTATATTATACTATCATTCCTGAACACTCGAGATATATTCGTTAGAACATATATAAAAAATGAACGCACATTATAGAAATAAAAATATTAACTTAAAGAGATAAAACACCAAACACATGTGAGACACCTGGTGGTTGAAGGTGCTATTACCTTAAAATCACGAGACTACTGGGAAAGGTGATCATTAAGTCTGCCTGCCAATAGGAAAGGGACACATACCCTCTGGGCAGAACTTAGTATAATTTTATGATCTTTTTGTTTAAGAGGATATTTAAGAAACTAAAAAGATGGTCAGAAGAAGAGAGCTGGGGGGAGAGAGTCAGGGGGAAGCTTAGGGACCCCCCCTGAGAAAGGACACTGGAAGACTCCCAGACAACTGACACTCATGCACCATGCATGAATACACATTTTTACATTCATGAAGATCCCTGCTCCTTGGAACTCGGAGGTCACACAAAGTAATTCCTCTGTAAGAGAATCTATGTTGAAAGCCACGGCAGCCATCTTAAAATTCCTGGTAACCAACAATCCACACTAGTAGCCAATCGGACTGGGTAAATATACCATATTGATAAGTATATGTTTATCATCTATTCTATGTTCTCTTAAATATTGATTTTTTTGAATATTCTATTATTGAAAATCGTTCTCCCGAATCAATAACCGCCTTTTAGATTTTTTACTTTAAATTCTATTTTTCATTATAAATTTCTTTTTGCATAGATGCCAATTTTATTGACAAACAAATGTGTAATTTATTTCACATTGTTAACCACTTACTTACCTGCAGTATAGTAATGGTTGGACGTGTGAAATACAGACATTCTGTTTAATTGTCAATTATCAAAAGGTTATTGATTCTACCGAGAAGTGATAATGGTGATAATTGTGTCCAAGGTACTACGACACTCCCATTTTGAGGGAATTTCCATTAATTGTCAAATGATCAAGTAATGCAATCTGTATTTTAATATTTCATGTAAATATTTGTCTTTTGTCAACCAATAAATGTAACTATTTTGTATGATCACTCGTCTCCGTGAATAAGTTTCACATGTATAGACTGTGTCATATAGATTGATTCTGTATCTTAAAAAAGTTCTTCGTTAAAAATTACTTAATAAATATTGTGCGGGAAAATGTCCTTGAAAAGCACAACAAAAATATGCACAATTTTATGTGTAACCCCCTTCATACACTGGTCATCTTTTCCCTCCCCCATGCGTTCACTGTTCACCTTTGCACCCACCACCATCCACTGATTACCTCTGCACCCCTGGTCACTTCTGCACCCACCACCATCCACTGGTCACCTTTGCACTCCCTTAATTAGCTTGTCACCTCTGCACCCACCATCATCCACTGGTCACCTCTGCACCTCCCTCCATTCACTGGTTACCTCTATACACAACCCCTCCATCCACTGGTCACTTCTGCACTACTGTGGGTGCAATGGTAATGTGATGTGTCATGTCCTATTTCAACCTCTGCACTGCTCTGCATTCGCTGGTGACCTCTGTGCCACTGGTCACTTCCTCGCTCCCTCCCCCATCCTCAGGTCACCTCTTCTCACTCCCCCCTTCACAGGTCACTTTTGCTCTCCCCCTTCCAGCCACTGGTCATCTCTGCTCTCCCGCTCCTTCCACTGGTCACCTCTGCTCTCTCCCCTCTTTCCACTGGGCCACCTCTGCACTCCACCCTAACTTCCACTGGTCACCTCTGCTGTCCCCTCTCTTTCCACTGGGCCACCTCTGCTCTCCACCCTCACTTCCACTGGTCACCTCTGCCCACCCCCTCCTTCCACGGTCACCTCTGCTTTCCCTCTCCTTCCACTGGTCACCTCTGCTCTCCCTCTCCTTCCACTGTTCACCTCTGCTCTGTCCCCTCTCCTTCCACTGTTCACCTCTGCTCTGTCCCCTCTCCTTCCACTGGTCACCTCTGCTCTGTCCCCTCTCCTTCCACTGGTCACCTCTGCTCTGTCCCCTCTCCTTCCACTGGTCACCTCTGCTCTGTCCCCTCTTCTTCCACTGGTCACCTCTGCTCTGTCCCCTCTCCTTCCACTGGTCACCTCTGCTCTGTCCCCTCTTCTTCCACTGGTCACCTCTGCTCTGTCCCCTCTCCTTCCACTGGTCACCTCTGCTCTCCCCCCCTCCTTCCACTGGTCACCTCTGCTGCCCCCCCTCCTTCCACTGGTCACCTCTGCTCTCCCTCTCCTTCCACTGGGCCATCACTGCTCTCCCCCTCCTTCCACTGGTCACCTGTGCTCTACCCCCTCAGTTCCACTGTTCACCTTTGCTCTTCCTCCTTCTTCCAGACATAGGTTACCTCTACAAATCCCTTCAAACTTCCATCCATTGATCATCTGTGCACCTTTGTTCACCATGTCCTGTTCCTGCATCCAAGGGATCCATGTGACCAGTGGCAGTGCTTGCCTGGGGGTGGATCCTACAGAATCTATCAGCCCAGGAAATTGCAGGGAGATTTTAGGGCAGCATGAGCATATAATGTGTCTGGCAAGTGAGAAGTGGCACTGCAGTGCTGGCCAGCCTAAAAGAACAATCTCTGTGGGTGCAGAGATGGAGCTGTTGCTGCCCCTGATAAGAAGCCAGTGGCTGACTTAATGCAACAGAATCTACCTGTAACTAGAGCATTACTTTTGGAAAGACTGACCCTTTAATTATTATTATTATTATTATTATACAGGTTTTATATAGTGCCAACAGTTTGCGCAGTGCTTAAAAAAATTAAGGCAGACATTACAATTTGGTACAAGAGGAATCAAAGGGCCCTGCTCGTTAGAGCTTACAATCTAAAAAGTAAGGCTCAATTGATACAAAAGGTAATAGCTGTGGGTGATGAGCTCATGGAGGACGTAAAACAATGTTAGTTAGAAGCAGGATAGGCTTCTTTAAAGAGAAGGGTTTTCAGGGATCATCTAAAGATTGATAGATTAGGGGACAGTCGGACAGATTGGGGTAGGGAGTTCCAAAGAATGGGAGAAGGTCTGGAGAAATTCTGGAGGCGAGGTGAAGGTCTTGGGAGGACTGAAGAGAGCGAAGTGAGCAGCTTGGTTGGTATTTTGGGACTAGGTTAGTGATGTAGCTAGGAGCAGAGTTATGGATGGCTTTGTAAATTATTGTTAGTACATTGAATTTTATTTATTGAGTGAGTGGAAGCCAATAGAAGGATTGGCAGAGAGGGGTGGAGGATAAAGAATGGTTGGTAAGGTGGACGAGTCTTGCAGCGGCATTCATTATGGACTGAAGGGGGGATAGTCTATGTAAAGGCAGGGCTTTTTTTCAGAGGGAACTTAGTGGAACTCAGTTCCACCCCCTCTGGTGCTCAGACCCTTGGGGGGGGGGGGGGGGGGCTGACCACAATCACTTGTAAACACAGAGGTCCTGCTTCTGTGTTTACAAGTGACAGCTCTGCACTCTGTGTGTAACTCCCCTGAACTCTGCAGTCTGTATGTAATGCAATCTTGGTATTTAATGCCCCTCTAGGACCCTCCTACTGTTCGTGAAATTTGGCTGACCACATCCACTATTTGATGTGATTTGGAGGGTGTGTGTGGGTGGAGGGGTTTTGGGGGGGGGGGTTGTGGTTGATTTCCAGCACCTATTGTTTGAGAAAAAAAGCCCTGTGTAAAGGTAATCCAATGAGGAGGGAGTTGTAGTAGTCAAGGCGAGAGGAAACCAGGGAGTGAATTAGAAGCTTGGTGGTGTCTTTAATAAATATAATGCCTCTCCAATCTTTTGTAATCTTGTCAATGTCAAAGAGCCTAGTATTGCCTCGTTGGAAATGATGGGTTCTTTTATTATGTTTGGATAGGGAGTGTGAGATATTTTTTTTTCCCTGTAGAGAGCTGAGATAATCTGAGGCACGTATATAAATTTAAAAAAGACATACCATGTCAGATATTGTCTGTCCTGGGACGAACAAGTCCTTTCTTTCTATATTTTTCCTTACTCAAAGGAATATTACTAGGCAATTGGATTTAAATTGACTCGTTAAATAATTCATTTCTATCAAGTATTGCACAGAAGATGTGCTATTCCTTTTCATTCTTAGAAACTGTCTTTTTTGGAATATAATTGAAAAGGAATGTTCAGATGACTCAATGTATTTTTTAGAATACATATAAAATTGTTCTGGGTAAAGAGGGATGGAAGGGGATTTCATTTTTGCCTAGAGATTGACTTTAAAAAAATAACCATTACCGTAACTATATCTGTGGCTCTGTCACGCACAATGAAGAAGTGATTGGCGGAACAATATTCGCCTAGAACATGTAAAAGCTATGCTAATTCACAGCTGGGAGAGATGTTTTATCATGTAAACTAGCTGTGGGACACACAACGCAAATTGGATATTCCAGTGTTCTACTACAATAAAGTATTCCCATTCTAGGGAACATGAAGATCCATAATATAATGGTGGTATATAGCTATGTTCATCTAAATATAGGAACAGACTGACACACCAGGCATATGGCTGAGGCTGGAAGCAATCTGGGCTCTTCAGTCATCGAGGAACTGCAAGTCCCAGCTGGCCTGGCTGACAGGAAAAGATATATGTAGCTCTTCTGTATTTGCTGGGAAAAGTATTTGTGTGGTTTAACCCAATTATCAAACAGATAATTTAAATTAAAAATGAAATATTCGCACATTAGGAGACTTAAAGCTGCCATCTATATAAAGAAAGGCCCGTAGACGTGGTATACTTGGATTTTGCAAAAGCGTTCGATACAGTTCCGCACACACAGCTCATGTGTAAGGTAAAGTCTACAGGTTTGGAAATATCAGTTTGTAAATGAATAGAAAACTGCCTAAAAGACAGAATTCAGAGAGAAGTGGTTAATGATTCTTACTCTGAATGGTCTAAGGTTATCAGTGATGTACCCCAAGGTTCAGTGCTGGGACCCTTACTTTTTAATATCTTTATAAATGATATTGGGTCTGGGATCAAAAGTAAAATTTCTGTCTTTGCAGATGACACCAAGATATGCAGTAGAATAACGTCCTTACAGGATGTCACCAATTTACAATTGGGCAACTATGTTGAGAAATGTAAAGTTATGCACTTGGGGGCTAAGAATATGCATGCATCATACACGCTAGGGGGAGTACAACTGGGGGGATCCATAGTGGAGAAGGATCTGGGGTTTTGGTAAATCATAAGCTCAATAATAGCATGCAATGCCAAGCTGCGGTTTCCAAAGCGAGCAAAGTCCTTTCCTGTATTAAGAGAAGTATGGACGCCAGAGAGAGAGAGATATAATTTTGCCCCTGTTCAAATCATTAGTAAGACCTCATCTGGAATATGCAGTTCAGTTTTGGGCACCAGCTCTCAAAAAGGATATCGGGGAACTGGAGAAAGTGCAGAGAAGGGCAACCAAACTTATAAGAGGCATGGAGGAGCTCAGCTATGAGGAAAGATTAGAGGAACTGAGTTCATTCACTCTTGATAAGAGGAGATTAAGGGGGGATATGATCAACATGTACAAATATATAAGGGGTCCATATAGTGAACTTGGTGTTGAGTTATTCACTTTACAGTCAACAAAGAGGATAAGGGGGCACTCTTTACGTCTAGAGAAAAAAACGATTTCATCTCCAAATATGGAAAGGTTTCTTCATAGTAAGAGCTGTGAAAATGTGTAATAGACTCCCTGCAGAGGTGGTTCTGGTTAGCTCAGTGGATTGCTTTAAGAAAAGCCTGGATTATTTCCTAAGTGTACATAATATAACTGGGTAACATTTATAGGTAAAGTTGATCCGGGGAAAATCTGATTGCCTCTCGGGGGATCAGGAAGGAATTTTTCCCCTGCTTTAGCAAATTGGATCATGCTCTGCTGGGGTTTTTTGCCTTCCTCTAGATCAGAGGATCTGTGGGTATAGAATTGGGTATATGGGATTGTATGATATTATTATTATTATAACATTTTTTTTTGTGGTTGAACCAGATAAACTTGTGTCTTTTTTCAACCTGACTAAATATGTAACTATGTAATTTAAAAAAACATGCAGCCATTCACTAAAATTAGAAGAGAAGCGGTTTAAAGCGGAGGTCCACCCTAAAGTGGACCTTCCGCTCATTGGAATCCTCCCCCCCTCCGGCGCCACAATTGGCACCTTTCAGGGGGGAGGGGGGTGCAGGTACCTGTACAGTACAGGTATCTGCACCCACTTCCTGGATAGCTCTCTGCGGAAAGGGCCGTAGATTACGCCCCTTTCCGAAAGTCCCCCGCTGCCTGCTGGGAAACACACAGATCCCAGAGACAGCGGGTCCATCCTCATTGTGCAGCGCGACTCGCGCATGCGCAATAGGGAACCGGGAAATGAAGCCGAAAGGCTCCACTTCCTGATTCCCATACCCAAGATGGCGGCGGCAGCACCCGAGAGACGATCAGGAGATCGGCTTTGGGTGCCGACATCGCGGGCGCGCTGGACAGGTAAGTGTCACTATTTTAAAAGTCAGCAGCTGCAGTATTTGTAGCTGCTGGCTTTTAAAAAAAAAAAAAACGTGCAGTCCCGGCGGACTCCCGCTTTAACCTTGAACTGCATAGAAGGTTCTTTACCGTCAGAGTGGTAAGGATGTGGAATTCTCTTCTACAAGCAGTAGTATCAGGGGGAGCATCGATAATTTCAAAAAACTATTAGATGGGCACCTTAACAACCACAACATACAGGGATATGCAATGTTCTATTAACATAAACACACACACACAGGTTGAACTTGATAGACTCACCAACTATGTAACTATGTCATTTCAAGCAGATTTAAAAGACAAGGAGGGTTATTTACGAAAGGCAAAGCCACTTTGCGCTACAAGTACACTTGGAAGGAAAGTCACTGTAAATATGAGGGGGACATGCAAGGAAAATAAAAAACAGCATTTTAGCTTGCACATGATTGGATGATAAAATCAGCAGAGCTTCCCCTCATTTCAGATCTACCCCTTAGATTTACATCGACTGAACTTCCAAGTGCACTTGTCGTGCAAAGTGGATTTGCCTTTCGTAAATAACCCCCATAGTTATGATCCAGCCAAGAGTGATTTGGCATGGATCATATTTTCAAAATGTTTTTGAAAACATGGATCAGGCACACTTCATTTTCCTGCACCATTATATTATGAAGTTTATAGCCAGCAGATGAAGTGGATCAGCTGGGTGATCTGTTGGCCAATCCCAACCCAGACCTATTACGATCTATTAGAGTGGTACTAGCCGTCTTCTATACTCAAGGCTGCTGATAAGGCAATGCAGCCATCCCTCCAGTACTGGGCCCGGGCCCCATCAGTTGAAAAGAGGGGCCCAGTCACCTGCTGAGCAAGAGGGCCGGCTGTACTGTCTTATTGCAGACACCAATCCTCTTCTGCCTCCCCCTGAAGCCTTGCCAGCTATGGATTGGTTTCATCTGTCCAGGCCCCCACGGCACTTCCAGGTTCCCTCCTCTCCTGCCGGCAGCCACTACAGGCATACCAATGGATGTTTCAGGATAAAGAGTGGAGAAAGGAGTCTGTAAATGTAATTTTCTGGCCCCTTCCTTTCCTGAAGGAACAATAACTGATTGGTAGGTACCAATCTGTCCTGTGTCCATTCATCAGTGAAGCATAGTAAATTGCATTTACTATGCTTCGGTTTGTGAATGAGCAGGAAGCCTTAGAGTGCTTCTATTTATTTTATTCATCTGTGCAGCTGAGATTGCGGAGAAAGGGACTGATAAATCTATGTCCTCAGTCACTTTTGGCCGGGGGGGGGGGGGGGGGCAGTTGTATGGGGCCCTGTGATTTCTAACAGCAGCCCTGCCTACACTCATCGGCCACTTTATTAAGTACAAAGTAAGTACACCTTTTCAGTTGCTTGGTATCACAAATTTCTAATCAGAGAATCACATGGCAGCAACTCAACACATTTAGGTATATAGACGTGGTAACGATGACTTGCTAAAGTTCAAACGGAGCAGAACAGAATGGGGAAGAAAAGGGGTTTACGTGACTTTGAACGTGGCATGGTTTTCAATCCCAGACGGGCTGGTCTGAGTATTTAAAAAACTGCTGATCTACTGAGAATGGCCTGAAAAAGAGAAAACATTCAGCCAACAGCAGTTGTGTGGACAAAAATGTCTTGTTGATGTCAGAGGAGAATGGGAAGATTGCAGAATACCATCTCTGAACGCACAACCTATCGAACCTTGAAGCAGATGGGCTACAGCAGCAAAAGACCACACCGGGTGCCACTCCTGGCAGCTAAGAACAGGAAATTGAGGCTACAATTAACACAGGCTCACCAAAATGTAACAATAGGAGATTGGAAAAAACATTGCCTGGTCTGATGAGTCTCGATTTAAGCTGTGACATTCAGATGGTCGGGTCAGAATTTGGCATAAACAACATGAAAGCCTGGATCCATCCTGCCTTGTATCTACAGTTCCGGCTGGTGGTGTAATGGTTTGGGGGATATTTTCTTGGCACACTTTGGGCCCCTTAGTACTGATTGAGCATTGTTTAAAAGCCACGGCCTACCTGAGTATTGTTGCTGACCATGTCCATCCCTTTATGACTACAGTGTACCCATCTTCTGATGGCTACTTCCAGCAGGATAATGCACCATGTCACAAAGCTCCAATCATCTCACCACTGGTTTCTTGAACGTGACAATGAGGTCACTGTACTCCAATGGCCTCCACACTCACCAGATCTCAATCCAATAGAGCACCTTTGGGATGTGGTGGAAAGGGAGATTCGCATCATGGATGTGCAGCCGACAAATCTGCATCAACTGCATGATGTTATCATGGACCAAAATTTCCAAAACCTTGTTGAATCTCTGCCATGAAGAATTAAGGCAGTTCTGAAGGCAAAAGGGGGTCCATCCCGGTACTAGCAAGGTGTACCTAATAAAGTGTCTGGTGAGTGTATATGCAAGGGGACAAACGAAAATGTCTTTGCTGCAATACAACCAGGTTAACCCCTGCTGGTGGATTACTCTAGCTGTGCAGAGAATCATATTCTCATGCAGAACCAGACAAACCATAACACAGAAAAGAAGACTCCTCTGAGTCATCCTCCATTTTATCATTTTAAAAGGGAGAGGTGCCATAATTCAGCAAAGAGTGGGTAGGCTTGGATCATATTTTTAAAACATTTTGAAAATCACAGTACAAGTCTATTGAGATTTTTAACAGAACTGTCAAATGGAGGCCAAATGTTTAACCAATTAACCTCCGGAAAATGTACCCCCCCCCCCCCCCCTTCATGACCAGGCCATTTTTTGCGGTAGGGCACTGCGTTACTTTAACAGAAAATTGTGCGGTCATGTCATACTGTACCCAAATAAAAATTTTGTGATTTTTTTTCTCACAGATAGATCTTTCTTTAGATGGTATTTGATCACCACTGTGTATTTTACTTTTTGCGCTCTATAAACAAAAAAAGACTAACATTGGCCATTGCCTCCCATTGGGTAATAAATTTAAAAGAGCAAACAAAAGTTCTGGATGGCTTAACTCCAATGTAAAAATGCATATAAAAGCAAAGGAGAAGGCCTTCGAAAAATACAAGGTTGAGGGATCATCATCAGCATTCCAACTTTATAAAGAATGAAACAAGTAATGTAAGGGTGCAATTAGGGTTGCTAAGATAGAACAAGAAAGACACATAGCGGAGGAGAGCAAAAAAAATCCCAAGAAATAAGTATGTAAACAGTAAAAAGGGAGGACAGACCATATTGGCCCCATACAGAATGAGGAAGGACATCTGGTTACAAAGGATGGGGAGATGGCAAAGGTATTGAATTTATTCTTCTCCCCAGTCTTCACGAGGGAATCGGGGGGGGGGCGGCTTGGGCTTCAGTAACCAAAACTGCAGTGTTTATCCTCAAAACACATCACAGTAAGCACCTCCATGGTTAACAGAGGACAGAATTAAAATTAGACTTGGGAAACTTAACATTAACCACTTAACAACCGGCCCATAGCCGAATGACCACTACAGGGCGGTTGTTTAACTCTGGGAGGCCGTCCTCCCAGAATTCCGCTCTCGCGTGCCCCCTGGGGCGCGCACTCGAGAGCATCCGTGACTGCCGGGTCCGCAGGACCTGGCGCATCACGGATCACGGTAAACGGCCGCACATCGCGGCCGTTTACCACGTGATCGCTCCGTCAAATGATGTTATGACGCCAGTTCCTCCCTCCCCCTCTCTGTACCGATCGGTACAGCGGAGGGGGAAGAGATCGGTGTCAGCAGCGCTGTGGGCTGCATCTGCAGTGCCCACATCGCTGCTCACCGAAATTTAACCCCTCAATTCCCGGCCATTACTCTGCAATACTCTGCAATACCCTGCAATACCCTGCAACACTCTGCAATACCCTGCAACACTCTGCAATGCTCTGCAACACCCGCCAATACCCTGCAACACTCTGCAGTGCTCTGCAACACTCGCCAATACCCTGCAACACTCTGCAATGCTCTGAAACACCCGCCAATACCCTGCAACACTCTGCAACACCCGCCAATACTCTGCAACACTCTGCAATGCTCTGCAACACCCGCCAATACCCTGCAACACTCTGCAATGCTCTGCAACACCCGCCAATACCCTGCAACACTCTGCAATGCTCTGCAACACCCGCCAATACCCTGCAATGCTCTGCAACGCAATACTCTGCAACGCCATACTCTGAGATACCCAGCCATACTCGGAGATATCCAGCCATACTCAGAGATACCCAGCCATACCCAGCCATAGTCGGTGATACCCTGCAATACCCAGCCATAGACATCCCCCCCTCCCGCCGCCCTCCGGTGCTTCTACCGACTCGCCAATACGATCAAAGCCAGAATCTATTTTTTATTTTTTTTTCAGGCTTACCAGCTTAGAGGTGAGATGCGGGGTCTTATTGACCCCATATCTCACTGTAAAGGGGACCTGTCAAGCCATATTCCTATTACAAGGGATGTTTACATTCCTTGTAATAGGAATAAAAGTGATCAAAAAATTTATTTTTGGGGAAAAAAATTTCAAACTAAAATAAATAAAGTAAAATGAACAATAAAATTTTTTTTTTTAAAGCGCCCCTGTCCCCATGTGCTCACATGCAGAAGCGAACGCATTCGTAAGTCCCGCCCACATATGAAAACGGTGTTCAAACCACACATGTGAGGTATCGCTGCGAACGTTAGAGCGAGAGCAATAATTCTAGCCCTAGATCTCCTCTGTAACTCAAAACATGTAACCAGTAAAAAAAAATTAAATCGTCGCCTATGGGGATCTTTAAGTAGCGACGTTTGGCGCCATTCCACGAGCGTGTGCAATTTTGAAGAGTGACATGTTAGGCATCTATTTACTCAGCGTAACTTCATCTTTCACATTATGCAAAAATTGGGCTAACTTTACTGTGTTTTTTTTTTTTAAGCACAAAACTGTTTTTTTTTTCCAAAAAAAAGCATTCGAAAAATTGCTGCGCAAATACCGTGCAAGATAAAAAGTTGCAACGACCACCACTGTATTCTCCAGGGTCTTTGCTAAAAAAACATATATAATGTTTTGGGGTTCTCGGTAATTTTCTAGCAAATAAATGATGATTTTTACATGTAGGAGAGAAATGTCAGAATTGTCCTGGGTGCTCCAGAACGCCTGATGGCGCTCCCTGCATGTTGGGCCTCTGTATGTGGCCATACTGTGTAAAAGTCTCACACATGTGGTATCACCGTACTCGGGAGTAATAGCAGAATGTGTTTTGGGGTGTAATTTGTGGTATGCATATGCTGTGTGTGAGAAATAATCTGCTAATATGACAATTTTGTGAAAAAAAAAAAAAGTAAAAAAAATCTTGATTTTGCAAAGAATTGTGGGAAAAAATGACAACTTCAAAAAACTCATCATGCCTCTTACTAAATACCTTGGAATGTCTTCTTTCCAAAAAGGGGTCATTTGGGGGGTATTTGTACTTTTCTGGCATGTTAGGCCGCGTACACACGGGCGGACTGTTCGCCCAACTTTGTTCGTCAAACAATCCGACAAACAGTCCGCTCAAAATTTGCATGAACGGACTTGACCACACACGATGAACGAACAGTCCGCTGAAAGCGTGCACGATGACGTGAACGGCACGTACGACGGGACGAGAAATTCGACGTCCAATACACTGCAATGCAACCTTCACCGTGTAAATCCTTTCTGAGCATGCGCGAAACTTAGTTTGTCGAACAAGCCTACACACGAGCGGACTGTCCGCTGAAACCAAGTTTCAGCGGACTGTCTTACGGGAATTCCGAAAAACTTTGTTCGACAGACTGTCCGCTGAAACTGTCCGCTGAAGCCCACACACGAGCGGACTGTCCGCTGAAACACTGTTCAGCGGACAAAGTTGGGCGAACAGTCCGCCCGTGTGTACGCGGCCTTAGGGTCTCAAGAATTGAAATAGGCCGTCAGTACTTCAGGTGTGATCAATTTTCAGATATTGTCACCATAGCTTGTGGACTCTATAACTTTCACAAAGACCAAATAATATCCACCAGTTATTTTTACCAAAGATATGTAGTAGTATAAATTTTGGCCAAAATTTATGAAGAAAAAATTACTAATCTGCTAAATTTTATAACAGAAACAAAGAAAAATTCATTTTTTTACAGAATTTTCTGTATTTTTTCTTTTATAGCACAAAAAATAAAAAACCGAGCGGTGATTAAATACCACCAAAAGAAAGCTCCATTTGTGTGAAAAAAATGACAAAAATTTCATATAGGTAGAGTGTTGCATGACTGAGTAATTGTCATTCAAAATGTGAGAGCACCGAAAGCTGAAAATTGGTTTGGTTATTAAGGGTGTTTAAGTGCCCAGTGGTCAAGTGGTTAATAAATCACCAGGACCAGATGGCTTGCACCCAAGGGTACTTAGGGAACTCAGTCAAGTAATTGCCAGACCATTCTTCCTAATTGTTACTGACAGTCTACTGACTGGAATGGTACCAGGTGATTGGAGAAAAGCCAATGTAGCACCAATATTTAAAAATGGCTCAAAATACATCCCTGGGAATTACAGACCAGTTAGCCTAACATCAATAGTATGTAAACTCTTGGAGGGGATGATAAGTGACTATATACAAGATTTTAGTAATGAGAACAGTATCATTAGCAGTAATCAGCATGGATTCATGAAGAATCGTTCTTGCCAAACCAATCTGAGGAGGTGAGTTGCCATCTAGATAAAGGAAGGCCCGTAGACGTGGTGTATCTGGATATTTTGCAAAAGCATTTGACACAGTTCTCCATAAACGTTTACTCTACAAAATAAGGTCCGTTGGCATGGACCATAGGGTGAGTACATGGATTGAAAACTGGCTACAAGGGCATGTTCAGAGGGTGGTGATAAATGGGGGCTACTTGGAATGGTCAGGAGTGGGGTCCCCAGGGTTCTGTGCTGGGACCAATCCTTTGTAATTTATTAATAAACGACCTGGAGGATGAGATAAACAGTTCAATCTCAATATTTGTGGACAACACTAAGCTAAGCTGGGCAATAACTTCTCCACAGGATGTGGAAACCTTGCAAAAAGATCTGAACAAATTAATGGGATGGGCAACTACATGGCAAAGGAGGTTCAATGTAGAAAAATGTAAAATAATGAATTTGGGTGGCACAAATATGAATGCAATCTATACACTGGGGGGAGAACCTCTGGGGGAATCTAGGATGGAAAAGGAACTGGGGTTCCTAGTAGATGATAGGCTCAGCAATGACATGCAATGCCAAGCTGCTGCTAACAAAGCAAACAGATATTGGCATGCATTAAAAAGTGGATCAACTCCAGAGATAAAACGATAACCTGGAGTATGCTGTCCAGTTCTGGGCACCAGTCCTCAGGAAGGATGTACTGGAAATGGAGGGAGTACAAAGAAGGGCAACAAAGCTAATAAAGAGTCTGGAGGATATTAGTTATGCGGAAAGGTTGCGAGCACTGAACTTATTCTCTCTGGAGAAGAGACACCTGAGAGGGAATATGATTTCAATATACAAATACCATACTGATGACCCCACAATAGGGATAAAACTTTTTTTTTTGTCAGGGTTGAACTGGTTGTAAAACCTCACATACATTATATTGTCAAAAGTATTAAGACGCCTGCCTTTACAAGCACATGAACTTTAATGGCATCCCAGTCTTAGTCCATAGGGTTCAATATTGAGTTGGCCCACCCTTTGCAGTTATAACAGCTTCAAGTTTTCTGGGAAGGTTTAGGAGTTTGTCAATGGACTGTTCGACCATTCTTCTAGAAGTGCATTTGTGAGGTCAGGCACTGCTGTTGGACGAGAAGGCCTGGCTCGCAGTCTCCACTCTAATTCATCCCAAAGGTGTTCTATTGGGTTGAGGTCAGGATTCTGTGCAGACCAGTCAAGTTCCTCCACCCCAAACTTGCTAATCCATGTCTTTATGGACCTTGCTTTATGAGCTGATCCAAATCATTTGGTGGAGTGGGGATTATGGTGTCGGGTTGTTTTTCAGGGGTTGGGCTTTTTCCAGTTAAGGGAACTCTTAAGGCATCAGCTTACCAAGACATTTTGGACAATTTCAAGCTCCCAACTTTGTGGGAACAGTTTGGGGATGGCCCCTTCCTGTTCCAACATGACTGTGCATCAGTGCAAAAAGCAAGGTCCAAGGTAAGAGTGAGTGAGTTTGAGGTGGAGGAACTGCACAACCCAATAGAACACCTTTGTGATGAATTAGAGTGGAGACTGCCAGCCAAGCCTTCTCATCCAACATCAGTGCCTGACCTCACAAATGCACTTCTGGAAGAATGGTCGAACATTCCCATAGGCACACTCCTAAACCTTGCGGACAGCCTTCCCAGAAGAGTCTAAACTGTTATAACAAAGGGAGGGCCACATCAATATTGAACCCTACGGACCAGGGGTCCGCAAACTATGGCCCCCCAGTTGTTCAGGAACTACAATTCCCATCATGCCTAGTCATGTCTGTGAATGTCAAAGTTTTACAATGCTCATGGGACTTGTAGTTCCGCAACAGCTGGAGGGCCATAGTTTGAAGATCCCTGCCATGGACTAACACTGGGATGCCATTAAAGCTCATATGCGTGTAAATTTCAACAGTTGGGTGAGTGTTACTTGTGTTCAGATAGAGACCAGCATGGTATAACCAGTGGCTCCTCTGAAAGTAGAATTATATAATGAGACCATAAGGAAGTAAAAGGATCCTGGAACAATGCAGCTGGGACCCCTGCTGCTACACTATTGACAATTTACTGAGCTACTCGGCACCGCAAGGGTTACCCTTTTTACATTTTTCTTTGCCTCCGATGAAAATAATTTTATAGAAACCGTTGTCAGAAAAACCCGACTGCTTTCTTATTGCTATCAGCCAGTTTTATAATCCCCCCTAAATTGGAGTAAAATGCTAAGTGCCGCTCTGTAAGATAAGACAGATGTCATTATAATGCATTTTCCCAGAGATCGCAACACAGGAGTGCGGTCTTCAATTCACATAGATAATCACAAAGTAACTACGTGGCCGAAGCCTAATTTTTCCTATAGTTCTTTTTCTTCCGAGATCCCTCTGATAGCTGAATGGACTTTATTCTTGGGGTAGAGCAATAAGGATGACAAAGGTAGCTGTTATTATTATGATTATATAGAAGTCTGACAGTAGGATGCTTGGCAATTTAACTCCACTTGCACCATTGAAGGTGTCCTCAGTTTAGAAGATGTATCCATTATGGAAAGTTTGTGTTGTATGAATCATTTCTGTATACAGTAGATATTATAAATATGATGTACTCTTACCAGCACCAAATTTTTTTTTTTAGGATTGTCATAAAAACAATTCAAAATGTGCAGTGTAAGATTGTAAAAGTGCACTTATGTAGTTTTATAGTTATCTGTCTCACTCTGGCTAGTTTGCCAGATCTCAAGGGGTCCTCAAACATTTACAACCTCAGTTTTCCCAAGCCAAAGAAAATACAGCTGGCGGTTTGCTGAGTAGGACACATTTCTAAACATTGGTCTGTATTACCCGTGATAAATTGCCAGAAGAACTGACTATCGAGAATGTATTATACTACTATATAAAATGGAATGCGTCAGGACACAAGATAACGAGCAGGTAGAGGTAGAAAAGTATTTTAGAAAGACAGATGATAACCTTCTACTTAAAAGAGAAGTATGTTTTTTTGTTTTTTTCCCCCCCATCATACTGAACTTGGTGAATGCAGCATTGGTCCGATGCTGCATCTGTCCCCGGCGCCTCTACACTGAGAACCGAGCGATCGAACAGAAGTTCGCACAGCTCCCTGAGAGAGCTGCTGACTGTCAATCAGCATTTCTCCACTCTGCTCCTCCATGC
Organism: Lithobates pipiens; assembly: GCF_037356315.1. Lineage (NCBI taxonomy): Eukaryota > Metazoa > Chordata > Amphibia > Anura > Ranidae > Lithobates > Lithobates pipiens. Next base: position 6,599,875 of record NW_027507755.1, on the reverse strand, counting down.
TAATTAGAGCGCTGAGCTGTGGAGGGGCGGGGAGAGGCCATCTCAGCGCCACTTCTGAAAGCATTCCAGCAGCTCATGATATCTTCAGTAGAGATGGACGAACTTCCGACGGGACGTTTCACGGCCAAAAGTTTGCGAACCGCAAAGTTTGCAGCGGGCCCCGTTGACTTCAATGGCAGGCAAACTTTAAAAATCAACAGGTCATATTTTCAGCCACAAAATACTTACTAGCTGTGCACACATAGTCCCACCACATGGCCACTGACATAACACATGTATGAAGTGAATCTGGGATCGACAACTACAAGCATTCTTTTTTTATCTGTGAAATTTTGACAATTCAGGACTCAGGAGCGCATGAAGGCAATGGAGGAGAGGAAAGGTCAGGGTAGGCTATGAAGAGGGTGCAGGAGATGATCACCAGCACCGTGATATAGAGCACTGACACCAGCACCGAGATAGAGTGCACTGGTACCAGCACCGTGATAGAGTGCACTGATACCAGCACTGTGAGAGCACTGACACCAGCACCGTGATATAGAGCACTGACACCAGCACCGTGATATAGAGCACTGACACCAGCACCGTGATAGAGTGCTCTGACACCAGCACCGTGATAGAGTGCACTGACACCAGTACCGTAAGAGCACTGACACCAGCACCGTGAGAGCACTGACACCAGCACCGTGATAGAGAGCACTGACACCAGCACTGTGATAGAGAGCACTGATACCAGCACCGTGATATAGAGCACTGACACCAGCACCGTGATAGAGAGCACTGATACCAGCACCGTGATATAGAGCACTGACACCAGCACTGTGATATAGAGCACTGACACCAGCACCGTGCACCACAACCCTATATATTGTACACCTATACCAGTCCTTACAAGGACCTTTGTGGACCTAGCAGCTAGTGATTTGCAGACTGTACCTCAGTCCCTACACTGATAAAAGACTGCTGCAGAAACCAGCAGTAATCTGCAGCACAGCCCTGCACCAGCACCCTATATATTGTACACCTATACCAGTCCTTACAAGGACCTTTGTGGACCTAGTAGTAATAGCTAGCTAGTGATTAAACTGACTGTCCCTGCTCCACATAGCGTCCTGTCCCTACACTGACACCAGCACCGTGATAGAGTGCACTGACACCAGCACCGTGATAGAGTGCACTGACACCAGCACCGTGATAGAGTGCACTGACACCAGCACCGTAAGAGCACTGACACCAGCACCGTGATAGAGAGCACTGATACCAGCACCATGATATAGAGCACTGACACCAGCACCGTGATAGAGTGCACTGACACCAGCACCGTGATAGAGTGCACTGACACCAGCACCGTAAGAGCACTGACACCAGCACCGTGATAGAGAGCACTGATACCAGCACCATGATATAGAGCACTGACACCAGCACCGTGATAGAGTGCACTGACACCAGCACCGTGATAGAGTGCACTGACACCAGCACCGTGGGAGCACTGACACCAGCACTGTGATAGAGAGCACTGATACCAGCACCGTGATATAGAGCACTGACACCAGCACCGTGATAGAGAGCACTGATAGCAGCACCTTGATATAGAGCACTGACACCAGCACTGTGATATAGAGCACTGACACCAGCACCGTGCACCACAACCCTATATATTGTACACCTATACCAGTCCTTACAAGGACCTTTGTGGACCTAGCAGCTAGTGATTTGCAGACTGTACCTCAGTCCCTACACTGATAAAAGACTGCTGCAGAAACCAGCAGTAATCTGCAGCACAGCCCTGCACCAGCACCCTATATATTGTACACCTATACCAGTCCTTACAAGGACCTTTGTGGACCTAGTAGTAATAGCTAGATAGTGATTAAACTGACTGTCCCTGCTCCACATAGCGTCCTGTCCCTACACTGACACCAGCACCGTGATAGAGTGCACTGACACCAGCACCGTGATAGAGTGCACTGACACCAGCACCGTGATAGAGTGCACTGACACCAGCACCGTAAGAGCACTGACACCAGCACCGTGATAGAGAGCACTGATACCAGCACTGTGATATAGAGCACTGACACCAGCACCGTGATAGAGTGCACTGACACCAGCACCGTGATAGAGTGCACTGACACCAGCACCGTGATAGAGTGCACTGACACCAGCACTGTGATAGAGTGCACTGACACCAGCACTGTGATAGAGAGCACTGATACCAGCACCGTGATATAGAGCACTGACACCAGCACTGTGATAGAGAGCACTGATAGCAGCACCTTGATATAGAGCACTGACACCAGCACTGTGATATAGAGCACTGACACCAGCACCGTGCACCACAACCCTATATATTGTACACCTATACCAGTCCTTACAAGGACCTTTGTGGACCTAGTAGCTAGTGATTTGCAGACTGTCCCTCAGTCCCTACACTGATAAAGGACTGCTGCAGAATAGGGCAGTAACCTGCAGCACAGACCTGCACCAGCACCCTATATATTGTACACCTATACCAGTCCTTACAAGGACCTTTGTGGACTTAGTAGCTAGTGATTTGCAGACTGTCCCTCAGTTCCTACACTGATAAAAGACTGCTACAGAATAGGGCAGTAGTTAGCAGCAGTGCACCACAACCCTATATATTGTACACCTATACCAGTCCTTACAAGGACCTGTGTGGACCTAGTAGCTAGTGATTTGCAGACTGTACCTCAGTCCCTACACTGATACAACACTGCTGCAGAAACCAGCAGTAATCTGCAGCACAGCCCTGCACCAGCACCCTATATATTGTACACCTATACCAGTCCTTAAAAGGACCTTTGTGGACCTAGTAGTAATCGCTAGATAGTGATAGTGATAGTCCCTACACTGACAAAAGACAGCTGCAATCACCAGCACAGCAATGCACCAGCACCCTATATATTGTACACCTATACCAGTCCTTACAAGGACCTTTGTGGACCTAGCAGCTAGTGATTTTCAGACTGTCCCTCAGTCCCTACACTGATAAAAGACTGCAGAATCAGGCAGCAGTCAAGTATAATATTCTTTCTATAGTTGGAAGAAAGTATATTATACTTGTACAACCCTATATACTGTACACGTATACCAGTCCTTAAAAGGACCTTTGTGGACCTAATAGTAATAGCTAGTGTCCCTGCTCCACACAGCGTCCTGTCCCTACACTGACAAAAGAAAGGCTGCTGCAATCACCAGCACAGCAGTGCACTTAACCCTATATACTGTACTACACCTATACCAGTCCTTAAAAGGACTTTTGTGAACCTAATAGCTAGCGATTTGTGTCACTACAGTCTCTCCCTGCTCCACACAGCGTCCTGTCCCTAAACTGACATAAGACAGAATGTAAAATGGCTGCCAGATCAGGTCTATTTATAAGGAAGGGGGAATGTCCAATTGTCCATGTGCTGAAATGTCTCAGTTGGCTGTCCTGTACCCCATGATGGATGTGTCATCATGGGTCAAAGTTCTTTCACACTGTAAACACATATGACCGCTGGGCGAACGGCAAAATTTGCCGTGAACTGACCGCCAGGCAAGCAGTTCGGCCATCCCTAATCTTCAGGTATAATCCCAGTAAACCACTTGCAAACCGAAATGGTTTGTGGTCGGCAAGTGGTTAAAGGGGACCTTTTTATTAGTCTTGGAGTTCTGCACAGATACATTTCCGATGTCTCACAATATGAAGCAAAAGTGTAATTTCATCATTAAAAAAAGGACTTCAAACCTAATTTTTTTTTAGTTTAACGCATTAAGCACAATAAAATTTCCAGTAAACAGCCACATGCTGCAAGGGAACACAACCATTAACAGGAAACCCCAGGTAGTGATCATGGCACCAGCTTAAAGTGGAACGTAGATGAGTCAGTAGTGCTTCTGATGAGCAAAGACAAGAAGAAAATGAGGGATAAAAAAAACACAAGAGATCCTTTTTTAAGTACTATTCAGTTGTACATATGTCAAAATTATGGCAAAAAAGTATAGCAAATGTATACTAGCATTCATAAATTTGCTGCATACCCGTCCTAGCACATGTGGCTAATATGACTGTCTCCATGCAGTGTAGGCATTTACACCCAATGATCGTTGGGGTTCTCTGGAAATTAGCACTGCTCTAGGTGGTGATCAGATCCGATGAGCAATTGTAAGGCCTCATGTACACTGCTGCTGGTAAACGGAGCAGTTGAGTATTTTTTTCAACTGCTCCTGAACTCTCCTCTATTTTATCTATAAGTACATGTACACAGGGTCGTTTACAGTCATTTCTAGGCAGTTGAGTTTAGAGGTTTTTTTTTTGGAATGCAAAAAATGGGTTCAGAAGCTGAATTTAGGGGAATTTCAAGCACTAAACGTGGTAACTCGCATTTGGTTGCGTTTCGTTAACAGGCGTTTTTAATTTTTTGACTATCTGTCAAGTTAAATCATTCAGGAGAGGTTGTAAAAACGTCCCATGTACATGAAGCCTGAAAAAAAAAAAGCACCAAAATTAAACCGGTGTGCGGTCAGCAGAGTTGCCCCTTCAATAAAAAGGTACTTCCAAGTGGATTCTTTAAGAAGGTCGTATTAATTGATAATTAAAACATGTTAAAACACCAGGTGTACGGTATACATAAAACAAAGAAAACATTGTGGAAGAATTGAAAATACATACAATAAATAAATGTACCGTATTTATTGGTGTATAATACGCACCTTTTTCCCCTGAAAATCGCGCGTGCGTGTTATATGCGTTCCCCCGCTGTTGTCAGTCCATGGGCGGCTTTCAGCCGCCCTCGTCTCTTCTCGGCGGCTTTGGGCTGCCTTCGGCCGTTCTTGGCAGCTTTCGACCGCCTTCGGCCATTCTCGGCGGCAGAAAGCTGCCGAGAACGGCCGGAGGTGGCCGAAAGCGGCTAAAATCTGCCAAGAACGGCCAAAGGCGGCCGAAAGCCACCGAGATACACAGGACATCCCACGCTGTATCTTGGCGGAGCCATTTTTAAAAGGAAAAGCTGCAAAAAAAAACATACAAGGCTGCAAATGACACTGACAAGGCTGCAAATGATGGACAAGGCTGCATAACAAGGCTGCAAATGACACTGACAAGGGTGCAATGATGGACAAGGCTGCAGATGGACACTGATAAGGCTGCATTGATGGGCATTTAAATGTAATTTTTTTTCCTTAAACTTCGATCCTAAAAGTTTTTTTCCTTAAAATTCCCTCCTAAACTGTGTGTGTGTTATACGTCGATAAATACGGTAATTAAAAATATGATAAAACAGCCCTTTAGATATGGTCAATTTAGGTAAAATTTATAAGCAATATAACTTTGATTTTTATCAATTTTACCTACAATCACCATATCTAAATAGCCTTTTTACCACTTTTTTAATTGCATATACTTTATTTTTTTATCAAAATGTTTTCATCATTTTTTTTCTGTATTTTATACAGTGGCCACTAATTAGCAATGAAACATATTGATGGTGTTATATATCCTGTTTTATATCCTGTTTAAAAAGGGTTTGCTAATGCTGTTGAATAGCAGAGTACTCCCTTGAACCAATTATATTGATCAGCCTATTGGAGTGGCTGAAAGAAGCATTTAGACATTTTATAGCTTAAAGGGATTTTGTCCACTGGGGTGTTGTTTTCACACTTTGTTGAGAGTAAAGGGGATTAGATCACTGTCATCTATCGTCTTTAGGACGCTTCATATGGGCTTTTCCAGTGCTGACTTGGTGAGGGTACAGATGGGAAGGGGGGGGGGGCCTTCACAGACTCAAAAACAGTATCAGGTAGCATGCGATAAAGGACTTGGGCTGGCCAGATGTAAAGAAGGTAGAGAGCAACTGATCCAGGTTTTCCATATTTTAAGGATCTTAGAACGGGGGTAATTTAAAATGCTGTACATCTTTTTATTTTTTGCAATCAGCCGGCTCAGGCTTTCATTTGTTTACTGAGAGGCTGAGCTGGGTGCCGGTCCAGTCATGTGGGTGAATCCGGACCATATGGTCGCAATCTTTCCCAAGCCTGAACTTACTCTGTGATGTCAGCCGACAGCGGGATTCAGCAAGCTGTCTGCTGAAAACGGATCACAGAAGTGCAGAACTGCACTCCTGTGATCAGGCCCGGACTGGGACAAAAAACAGGCCTGGGCATTTTAGACTGAGCAGCCAACTTTTCCAGGAACCACACTGTAATGTGCAGGGATATTGATATAATGGGGATGGCACTGTAAAGGGGCACTGTAATGATTAGAGTGCCCCTTTACAGTGCAGTTCCCTTTATATAAAACAGTGTCCCTGCAATCATTCCTCCCATCTTTTACCCTCTGCTCACTGTGCAGATCTCCAGCTCCTCCCACCCCCTGCCCCCTTGCATCAGAGTCCGCACAGGCCCCCCTTACATCAGAGTCTTCACAGGGCCCCTTTACATCAGAGTCTTCACAGGGCCCCCTTACATCAGAGTCTTCACAGGCCCCCCTTACATCAGAGTGTTCACAGGGCCTCCTTACATCAGAGTCTTCACAGGCCCCCCTTACATCAGAGTCCGCAGAATTTTCACTTACTGCAAGGGGGAGCTCTGTGGATGTAATGTAACGTAAAAGGGTACCCTTATTTAAGGGGGATCTGATGTAAAGTGGTGTTCTGAGAACCCTGATTTAAGGGGGAATGCTGCGGACTCTGGTGTAAAGGAAGGGGAGCTCTGATGTAAGGGGGTCTCTGCTCACCGAAGCCCCCCTCTTGCATCAGAATCCACAGAGCACCCCTTAAATTAATTTTATATATACACTGGGACAGGGCTGGACTGGGACAGAAATTTGGCCCTGGACTTCATCCAGACCGGCCCACATACATTTTGGGTGTCCCATCAGCAATCCCTTACATCAAAGTGTCCCATCACCAGCCCCCTTACAACAGAATGTCCCATATGCACCCCCTTACATCAGAGTGTCCCATCAGCACCCCCTTACATCAGAGAGGCCCATCACCAGCCCCCTTACATCAGAGTGGCCCACTGAGCCATCGGCCCACCGGAAAACTCCCGGTAGTCCCAATGGCCAGTACATGCCTGCACTGGGAGGCAGGAGAGAGGGTGAGCTTACTCACCCCAGGAAAGAGGCTCAGGCTGTCTGCAGCTTTTATCTTCTGTGTTCAGTCTTCCTTCATATCTCCCCGGGGGATGTGTGGATGGGGCAGACACAGGAGTAGAGGGACTGGAGAAGGAGGAGCAGTCCGTCCAAGTGGAGGGCAGAAGTGTCAGCATCGCCTCTGAGGCTGAGCTGTATGTGAGAAAGACACAAGCTCAGCCCATGTAGCCGCTAGTTCCGTTGGAGAAGACACAGGCATGGCCGCTTGGCGGTAGGCGAGCGACGGCCGCAGCCTGTGTTAAGCCTGGTCATCAACTGGCCATGAAGCGGGTGGCCCCAGCCCATCGGCCAAATGCCCGGTCTGCCCTATGGCCATTCCGGGCCTGCCTGTGATCCACAGGAGAAGTAGAGCCAAACAAGCTTTTTGTCTGACAAAAGCTGAATGTGCAGACTATAACAGTTTTGTCATACGTGAACTCAACATCCGCTTTTCGATTTAATTAGTGCGGGTTTCGTACAAACAAAATTGTTAGAGCAAGACTACGCATGCTCAGAAACGAAAGAATACATACAAAACTGGTCAACACGTTACATCACATCTGGAGTTGTATTCTGTCATACGAGAATTTTCATATGGTGAGTAACCTCTTCACTTTCGGCATGAAACTAGCATACAACAAAAAACATCTGAACATCTGATCGTGTGTACAAGGCTCAAGTGCTCATGCTGTCTTTTACTTCTTGGAAAGAAACAGCAGGTATTTCCAGGCCTTAGCTATAGTCCTTTTGGCAGACAGGAATAAATAGGGCACTAGGTTTTGTTCTTAAAATAGATAAGAAAAGATTTATTGTCATTGCATATAAAAAAAAATTACAATAAAATTAAAAAAAAAGTAACTCTTCTCAATTCTTAAAAACACAATCCACTTACAATTCATTTTTCCATTTATTGTCTTGATACCTAGCTGAAAAAATCTCTCTATACCCGTTTAACTTTAACATTCATGTAACGTCTGCCTAGTGGTAATAATTCAAATAAATGATAATCAGGATGAAATGGATCACCTATTTTCTCTGCTCTGTGAAGACAGCGTGAGTCATAGATTTCTGCTAAAGAGGGAAGCTTACGACCCGCTGGTTTCTGCGCAGTGAGAGTTATCCTCTGAAGAGTGTTCCTATCAGCTATGGTACAGTTTGGGTACCATACTAAAATACAGTACACCTGTATGCTCTCAATTGAAGAGCAATAAAAACTCTCTAGTACTTCCTGTCATAGACTAGACTTTCCAAGTAGTCTAAGAAAATATAATCGTTGTTGAGATTGTTTAACCACTTCAATACCAGGTACTTAGACACCTTCCCGCCCAAGCCAATTTTCAGCTTTCAGTGCTGTTGCAATTTGAATGATAATTGCGCAGTCGTGCTACACTGTACCCAAACAAATTCTTTATCATTTTGTTCCCACAAATAGAGCTTTCTTTTGGTGGTATTTGATCATCTCTGGGATTTTTATTTTTTGTGCAACAAATAAAAAGACTTAAAATTTTGAAAAAAAAACAAGTTTTTCTTTGTTTCTGTTAAATTTTTTTTGTAAATAAGTACGTTTTCTTCTTCAATGACGGGCACTGATAGGTGGCACTGGTATGCGGCACTGATGGGCACACATAGGTGGCAATGATGGGCACTCGTAGATGGCACTGATGGGTACTTATGGGTGGCACTGGTGGGTACTTATGGGTGGCACTGATAGGTGGCACGGATGGGCACTGATAGTTGGCACTGATGGACACTGATGGGTGGCATTGCTGGGCATTGTATCTGTTACTTTATGGTGCCAGTCAATGCCCATTTTTGGGCACTGATTGGCACAGATTGGGCACATGTGGATGGCCATGGGGTAAATACCTTGCCATCCACATGTTGCCCACTTCCCTGGTGGTCCTGGCAGCTTCCCTGGTGGTCCAGTGGGGGCATCCAAGGGGGGACTACGCTGATAAACAATCAGTGTAACCCCCCCCCCCCCTGTTAGAAGAGCCGCTGATCGGCTCTCCTCTACTCACGTCTGTCAGATGTGAGTGAGGAAAAGCCGATCAACGGCTTTTCCTGTTTACATTGTGATCGGCCGTGGTTGGACACAGCTGATCACGTGGTAAACAGTCTTCGTCGGAGGCTCTTTACCAAGATTAGTGTAGCGGTGTGTGAGACTGACACACCACTCCACCAATCGCCATGATGCGCGCTCCCACGGGCATGTGGCGGCTGTTATCCTGAAGGACGTCATATGACGCCCAGTCAGGATAACTGAACCACCGTCTGGCCGTCATTTTGCTATAGGCTGGGCGGGAAGTGGTTAACAATGACGTACATTTTCTGACCATGAAAGGGTCTTATAAATATATACCCCAAGAAACTTAAAAACAGAGACCCTCCCCACATATTCACCCTAAATAAAGAGCGGGGCGAGTTCAAAGTAATATTTGAGGACCAACATTGGCTAACAGCTATCAACGCTGTTTACAAAGCTACAGCCTGCACGTCCTTGTGGGAACTTACACAAAAAACACTAATGAGATAGTGCCTAACACCACATAGAATATCCAAGTTTCATAAACACACTTCACAGGGATGCTGGAGAGAATGCGGCCAAAGCGGTACACTCCTACACATTCTATGGGCATGCCCTCAAATACAACAGCTTTGGAAAGATGTAAAAGACATGCTGCAAGAAATACTACATCTCACTATCACACGAACTTCACAGTTAGCCATCCTCAACTTAACCATTGACGACATAGCACCGAACTTCAGACTAGTGACCATACATGATCTCTTGGCAACAAAACTTCTACTCACAAGAAAATGGAAAACCAACATCACAATCTGGTTGAAGTAGTTTATTTAGTGCACATATTTTACATATGAAACTCTCCTTTCACATGGGAAACACACGCATCCTAAAACACTAGACCTTTGGAATACTTGGTACACAAAGAAAAATAACTGATAGTCATATCTTGTGCGCCAACAAAATACTGCTGCTCTCTTCTTCCTTACCCTCCTCCCCCCTTTCCACATACCCCACAATCTTACCCTTACCTCTTCCCCTCCTCTCCCCTTCCCTCCCAGGGTATTAGTTATCCATCCTGATATGACAATGTTTTACTACCTGTTCTCGTCATATTACTTATTTTAAACTGGAATTCACATACACTATATAGACACACCTTTTATCAGCTCATGTTTGAGCAATGTTTGAGTAATATGTCATTATGCATACAGTCTAATGCGCTCTCATTTATATATCTGCATAATATGTAACCTGACGAAATTTCAATAAAAATCTATTGATATAAAAAAAAGTCATATTTGAGTACCCCATTAAAAAGACTACGCCCTTTCTGTGTTGTGAGATCACCTTTAAGAGAGGGGTAAAAAATGTGTTGTAATTTATTGGGGGCACAGTGAGTAATGAACGTAACTTCTTGATCCCAAAGTGTGCCTTGAAGCACTTACCTCATTGCACTGTGGTCCCAGGCATTGAAGCCCACTAAATGCAATTTAGGCATGGAGTTTAAAAAAAATTCTCCTTATGCCACGTACACACGTTCGGAATTCTCGTCGGAAAAAGCTCTGATGGTTTTCCTGTAGGAATTTCGACGGAATCCCGCTCAAACTGTCTTGCCTACACACGGTCACACCAAATTCCGACCGCCAAGAATGCGGTGACGTACAACACGTATGACGGGACTAGAAAAAGGAAGTTCAATACCTAGTAGCCAATAGCTTCCATCTCGTAGTTATATCTGAGTATGCGTGTGTTTTTGCGCATCGGAATTGCATACACACGATCGGAATTTCCGATAGAAAGTTTTTTCATCTGGAAAATTGAGAACATGCTATCAAATTTTTGCTGGCGGGAATTGGGCCAGCTTAATTTCCGATGGAGCATACACACGGTCGCATTTTCCGGTGAAAAGCTCACATCGGTCTTTTGTTGGTAGAAATTCCAATCGTGTGTACGTGGCATTATTTACATGAGTTTCCTTTGAGTGCCGTGGTTTTGGTTTCTCCCCCACCATAAAATCAACTAATTCAGCCTTTCTAAACCTTTTCAACACAGAGGAACCCTTGAAATAGTTCTCCGGTCTCGAGGAACCCCTGCTAAAAATTAAAAATCTACAACTCATGATACATTAGTGTGATGGTCAGTGGGAAGAATGGTCCTGAACACTTGTGGTCATTGGGAAGAATTACCTCCTTACAGATAGCTAAAAAGATCAACGGTATCAGTGGGAACTTATCTGAGAGGCAGAAATTGCTCAATGCTGAAGGAACTCCTAGCAACCTCTGGAGGAACCCTGGTTGAGAATCACTGATCTAATTAATGGGCTTCCTCTTAAAATGAGTCCTAGAATGTGCATGATTGTGGTAGAGACAATAAATTGTGAGCTTCTCTGGGGGACAGACTGATGTAAATAGGTCAGTGCTATATAAATGTGTTCAATAAATATAGAAATACAAGAAAATATATCAACTCTATTAATTACATGCCCCGGTGCTGCATAGCAGGAGTGCCAAAAGCCATGTTTATACATCCATACAGTATTGGTTCTGCCATAAACAAAAGAAATACGTTGCTGAAGCACATCAATGGTGGTGTGTGACTTTGAAATGAGTATGCAGCTGCTACCTGAATTTATTCTGGTTTCAGGCTGATGAGGCATCGGGTATCAATGCGCGCTGACAGTATTGACGGTCATCATGCATTGAGAACAACACTGAAAACAACATCGGTCGGTATACATCAGCCACAATGTTAATTTGCGGCAGGACCTCTGTTGACCATCAAAAGTTTGTCGTCAACCATGGACCACTGGTTGGCGACTGCTGCTTTAGACCTTGCTGTTCCTGGACTTGATTGGGCCAATCTACTACAAAATACAAAAAACACCCAAAACACACTGGAATTGTAAAGATGGCTGTAAATTTAGTTAGTAAAAGTGTAAAAATCTATATGAAAAAAAATGATACGCCTTAAAGAAGTCTCACATCCATTCAATGGGGTTGATTTACTGAAACTGGAGCGCGGTAAATCTTGTGCAGCTCTGCATAGAAACCAATCAGCTTCTAATTTCAGCTTGTTCGATTAAGCTTTGACAAAAAGCCTAGAAGCTGATTGGCTTCTATGCACAACTGCAGCAGATTGCGCACTCTCCAGTTTTAGTAAATCAACTCCAATGTGTTCTGTTCCCCATGTAGTCATTTGTAGTAATTTGCTATATGCTAAGTCTAGCTGTGAGGTTAGACAGGACACCTCTCCCTCCACGACCGTCTAACACAGCTAACAAAAAGGCTCTGATTTGACAAATGGCACTTTTCTCCGTCTCCTAGCACGTGCCAGAGACAAGCTTCTCATTAGGAACGCAGGAGGAGGGGGGGGCTTGTTGGCTAAAAATGTTCCAAGCAAGCAAGTGCCTGGAGATGGAGAAAAGTGTCATCTGTCAAAGCAGCTGTCTCCTTCCAGCTGTGTTATCGGATGGCTGTGCTGGAAAAATTGAGCGCCCTGTCCTACCCCACAGTGATCTTTAGACAGCATGAAGGAAGGTGGAAGTACTACAAGTGCTTTGCTTCCTGGGAAACAGAACACATTCATAAGAATTGAAGTGAGACTTCTTTAAAGAGGAAGTAAACCCTAATGGGTTTACTTCCTCTTTGATTCCCTGCAAAGGTAAAGCATAATGGACTACTATGCATCGCATAGTAGTCCATTATGTGTCACTTACCTTACACAGGAGCCAGCGAAGTCACCGCTGTCCCCTGTAGTTCCGAGCGTCCATCTTCTTGGTGGGTCTCGCTGCTCGGGCGCTGTGATTCGCCGGAGCAGCGATGACATCACTTCCGCGCATGCGCACGGGAGCCGACACTCGCGGCACATCGCCGCGATCACAGAGGTGGCTGTCTTCAGGTAAATAACCTATACGGTTTAGGAGATAGTTCTTGGACCTACAGGTAAGCCTTAATCTAGGCTTACCTGTAGGTCAAAGTGGTTTGTAAGGGTTTACAACCACTTTAAATTCACACATAGGGGAAAGGATTAGTCAATCCGGGAATATCTCAAACATATCGCTGAGAACAACATGCAGCTTTTATTCCACAAACCCCTCTTGCATAGTTGTGCATATACCACTGAAGCATTTGAAGGGTCGCACCCCCTCCTTCAGAGCTGCCAATACCATTGGCACACCTCCTCTTACATTAGTCAAGGTCCATCTTTAATATTGATTGGACCCTGGACAGACATTTTCTTTGGCCCTCTCGAATCCACTTATCAACTATTTCCAGACTCAAGGGGAAGCTGCATTGGGTCCCACAACAATGACTGGGTCTGGGGCAGCTGCCTCTTTTGTCACGGGGTAAAGACAGCCTTGTATTAGTCCATAGCTTTGTTAAAACCCACATCAGGCAACTCCTGTGGTTCTCACTTGGCAAATAAAAATCAACAGGTTCTAATAAATTTGGCACCAGCTGTCTTTTTTGCATCACTACTGAAGTGACCTCTGTTGGGTTGACTTGTTTTATAGAAAGCATCCCTCACTGCATGCCTGCAAATTATTGTTCACGCTACTGTCCAGCACCCCGCCAACATTTTAATCCCTGGATTTTACAAGCATGTGACATTCTGCTCCATCAGATCTTTGAAACACACCCCATGTTTTACCTAAGCTTAGCAGTGTAAACAGAACTAAAAGCACTGGTATGGATATGCAAATATACACATTAACTAAAAAGTCAATTGCTAAGCCTTAATTTATATTTTTATTTATGCCTTTTATGGAAGAATTTTCCCCAGTGGGGCTTTAAAACAGCAAAATAGCGAAGTCAGATAAATTTAACATAATTCATACAAAAAAGTTATTTGTATATGTGTCTTTCCCACATTGTATTTATGCCATAACCTCCCCTGGCTGCCAATGTATTTAGAGAGCAGTGTGAAAAGACTGGGTGTTTAACCTCACTGAATAAGGCTCTGGAGTTTAGGTACCTGTGGAAGGCACAGGGGCACTGTCCAGAACTGCTGCTGGCAGCCTTTAAAACTCTGAGAGGGTGAAAGGTGCTGCGGCTAGACAATGCACCAAGTGCTACCAACGTTGAGCCCTGGTTCACATTCGTGTGATTTGACATGTGAAATCGCATGTCAGATCGGCAGCAATTTTCGGCAATGGCACCGTCCTAATCAGTGTGACGCAGCATTTGCGGCACCGTACTGATTTCAAAAAGTAGTTTCTGTACTACTTTTTGCGATTTCAGGGTGTGATTTCTATTGACATCTGTGCAGAATCCCGCACAGATGTCTCTGAAATCGCAGCTGAAATCAGGACCAACATGCGGGAGTGAAATCATGCGAGTTTGGCTAAAATCAGTGTGAACCTGGGCTTAGGGTTGAACGCCTGGAATGCAAGAAGCCTGTTTTCCGAGCTTTTGTCCCTGGGCTCATATTGCCCTAAACGGCAGTACGACTTGGTGCATCGTCCAGCAGCAGCAACTTTCAGCCTCTCATAGAATTTTACAGGGTGGAGGTCAGTTCACCTGTGTCCTCCACCCACACAAAAACACTGGAATCTCATGCACCAGGGATACATGGCCAGTGTGCAGAAGAACTTACAGTCGGGCTTTATGCATACTGACACTCCTGAGTTTACCTTTTCTAAATGCAGGAGAAGTTGTCTGAAAAGTATAAACACATTTTATGGCTCCTAGACCACATTTTCTTCCTGCCACTGACACTAATGATGGGGCACAATTACGCGCATGCGCGTGATGTCGCAACGTCACATAATTACGTCGATGGCGCATGCCGGGGCTTTGCCTTCCGGAACGCTGAGGGGGCCACGTGGCTGCCACAATCATGGCCGCAGTGACTATGGTAATGGGGGGAGTTTGGGGAGGGGATGACTATACTATTTAAACTTGCAGCTTCCAGAGGATCCTGAGGTGACCTCTGGAATGCCGTTTACACACCCAGGAAGGATCGTAGCATTTAGTAAGTGCAACTTTTGGATTCATCAGACCGGCTGATATTTGTATCACACTGACCAACTCATTTATTCATATTCCTCACTATTCAGGCTCTTTATAAATGAACCAACATATTTTAACTCAATATAGACATGGTCTCACTCCTAACACTTTGAACACTTGTTATTAGTGCCATACATCTTCTTTTGTCTGGCATTTCATATCTCATTCCTGTTCACCCAACATGGAACTCCTCTTATTGGTATAGACAATCAACGTTTACCACTATGCGTTTTGCATACACTCTTGCACTCACTAGCATTTTTGGTTTTTCACATATCATTTTAATGCCATTACCACATTCGTTTTTATTACCCATTCAACCTTATACACACTACCTCATTACATTGCACAGTCACTTTCATACTCATCAGGCAACATCATCATTTTTTATTTCATTATATGAATGGCAATACAAATTTAATCTAAAAATCAATCAAACACATCAACATACTAAAAAATATATAAATGATTAATATCAGTCCCTATAATTCTAACACTTGATTGAGTATCGACCAGTCTAAGGTCGCACAGTAGCACCGTATACTTGCTGATTACTTATTGAGATTCCTCAATACCATACTGCAGGTACCTCGCCCTATACCTTCCTCTCAAGGTTCATGTGGCTCTTTGCAAGCCCTATGGACTGTGGAATCTCCTGGAGGGAGACATGTATACTGCAAAATGTTAAGAAAGTTGTTTAAAATTTGAATTTTCTGATATATATTTCCTAGAATTAAAAATCCCCCTGAAGAAGACCAGAAATGAAATGGGTCGAAATGCATTGGGATTTTCATGTGGATAGTAACTTCACAATGTAATTGACAAACCATGTTTTCCTTGGTGCATTGTTTGCCATTGGTAATGGCTTATGATGTTTGTGTCGCCAACCACAATTTATATTTAAAATGTACTGTACAATTGAATTAATTTGTTGTCTGAATAAAAGATTTTTAACTAATCATTTTTCTCATAAAGTTTATAATGCAACCACCAATCCCTCCCCTCGCGCCAGAGTACTAGGTGTACACCTGGACTCTGACCTGTCTTTTCAGCCTCAGTAAGTGTACTGTCTGCCCTCATGTTGTAAGCGCTGGGCAAACTGTTGGCGTTATATAAATCCTGTATAATTATAATAAAAATACAATCGTTGTCAAAAGCTTGTAGACTTCACCTCCATAACATCTCTAAAATTCACCCCTTTTTAACTAATGAAACCACCAAGCTACTCTTTCACTCCCTTGTTATCTCTCGCAGTGACTATTGTAACTCCCTTCTCATAAGCCTACCTCTCCATAGGTTATTCCCTCTTTAGTTTATCACGAATGCTGCTGCCAGACTCATCTACCTTCCCAACTGCCTAGTGTCTGCTAACCCTCTCTGCCAATCCCTCCACTGGCTTCCGATCGCCCAGCAAATTATATTCAAAATACTAACTTCAACATACAAAGCCATTTACAATTCTGCCCTGAGCCACATTGCCACTGTTGTCTCCAAATATCACCCAAACAGTCCTCTCTGCTCCTCTTAAGGCCTCCTGCTCTCAAGATCCCTTGTCTCCTCCTCCCATGCTCGTTTCCAGGACTTCTTCAGAGCCTCTCCCATCCTCTGGAACTCTCTACCTCAGTCTGTCCAGCTATCTTTTACTCTGGCTGCCTTTAGGCGATCCCTGAAAACTCATCTCTTAATGGAAGCCTATCATACCTCCAACTCATTTTTTGATCACTTCCATCAGCTCATCCCTCACAGTTACAACCTTCTGTAGCACTTGCCCCACCCTATTAGATTGTAAGCTCTTATGAGTAGGGCCCTCTTAACCCTTTTGTATTGTAACTGTACTGTCTCCTTTTTATTTGGAAAAGCACTGTGTAACCTGTTGCCGCTTTATAAATCCTGTATAATAATAATGGGGCACTATTCCTCCCATGAGGCCAATGATGGGGCACCATTCCTCCTCCTGCTGAGCTATGTAACTGACCACCAACCCCGAGGCAGTGTTTATTCTCTCTGATGCTGGGCCAGGACATTTTCTACCCCTACTGGACACAATTTGGACCCCCTTAAGTTTGAAGGACAGTAAACTGGCATTATAAAAAGTTTGGAGACCCTTAGATCTACCTGCTTTTAAAGCAGGTTTATCTGTGTTTTGGCACATTCAGACGTGATTAGTAGCATTCTTTCTATATATATATATATATATATATATATATATATATATATATATATATATAAATAATACAGTTATGTTTTTCTGATAAGTGTGTATGTAGACGTTTGGCTGGGGTTCAGCTTTTAAAACAGAATTTGCATCAAAATGCAAGGTCCACCGACACTGCCTAGGCCCCCTCCCCTTCACAAATCACTTATTGTTAGTAGAGGGTAAAATGTAAATAAAAAATGTATGGCTTACCCTACCTCCGTCTTTTGCTCATAGTGCCTAGGTGAGAATGACATCACAATCCTCCCAGCTAGATCCTGATGATTACAGGGCAACCAAAGCTCATGAGAAAGCGCTCTTGCAATGGACTGGATTTTCTTTTGGGTGGTTTTTCCACTCTGCGCTCCCAGGAATTTCCGCAGAAGGAAAGTGATCTCACGCATCTCTGGGTGAGGAATGTATACATTTTTTTTTTATCTTTTACACATTTTTTGCAGGTTCATTTTAAAATACAGTAAAACCTTGGTTTGAGTAACTTGGTTTGCGAGCCTTTTGCAAGACAAGCAAAATTTTCTCATTAATTATACAAACGATGTCTTGATATACAAGTAGTGTCATGTCACAACAGAGTTTAAAAGAGAGGAGAGGAGCCTCTAAGTGTGGCAATATGGTTACATTTAATGAAGGAACAACATTTAGAAACTCACATGGTTGATGATTAAAACAGGCATATCTAAGTATGCAGGCGTCCGGGGTAAAGCTGTCCACATAAACCATCCTCCACACCGCCATTGACGTCATCCAGTGGCGTTGCTAGGTGGGTGAGGGGGGGTGCGGGTCACACCCGGGTGACACCCGCCAGAGGGGTGACACCCGTGGGTAGCGGCACTGCTAACACCGCCCGCTGCCCTGTGTCTCGCGCCGAGGCTGTGTCCCTCAGCGGAGCGGAACGAATCTGCCTCTCTGTTTACATCCACAGAGGAGGAGCCTGAGCTTGAGGGACACACACCGCTGTGTGTGTGTATATCTGCTGTTCTGACTGAGGTCTGTAAGGGGGTGTCTATACTGATGGGGGGGGGGTCTACTGCTGGGGGGTCTGCACTGAGCGAGGATGTCTGTACTAGGAGGTCTGCACTGGGGTGGTGTCTGCACTGGGGGGTCTGTCTGCATGCAGTGGGTGTCTGTACTGAGGGGGGTCTGCACTGCTGGGGGTGTCTGTACTGCTGGGGGTGTCTGTACTGCTAGGGATGTCTGTACTGGGGGGTGTCTGTACTGCTGGGGGTGTCTGTACTGCTGGGGGTGTCTGTAACTGAGCGGGTCTGTACTGCTGGGGGGGTCTGCACTGAGGGAGGTCTGCACTGAGGGGGGTGTCTGTAATGCTGGGGGGGTCTGCACTGAGGTGGGGGTGCCTGTACTGATAGAGGGGGGTCTACACTGAGGTGGGGGTGTCTGTACTGATAGAGGGGGGATCTGCACTGAGGTCTGGGTGTCTCGAGGTGGGGGTGTCTGTACTGAGGTGGGGGTGTCTGTACTGATGGGGGGTCTGCACCGAGGTGGAGGTGTCTGTACTGATCGAGGGGTCTGTACTGAAGAGGGAGGTTTATACTCAGGGAGGGGGGTCTGTAGTTAGTGGAGGGGGGTCTGTACTGAGGGAGGCTATAGTTGGTGGAGGGGGTGACATGATTTTTTTTCCCTAGTGACGTCATCCCTTCCACGCTGCGCTCCACAAGCTCTTCAAGCCTCGCTTTCAGATCGCTCTACTGCAGGGTAGTCTTCCCGGTCACGATTGCAGATTAACAGCGGTGAGAGCCAGCGGTGAGGAGGAGGATCTATGTGGACAGCTTTACCCCAGATGCCTGTATACTTAGATGTGCCTGTTTTAATCATCAACCATGTGAGTTGCTAAATGTTGTACCTTCATTAATTGTAACCATATTGCTGCACTTAGAGGCGCCTCTCTTCTCTTTTATACTCTGTAGCTCCTGCTGGATTTTGCTTCTAATCCTCTTGTGGAGGCTTCCATTTGTGGATGTGAAATAAAAAGGTTATGGCGCTAAACCCTATTAGTGATGAGGTGAGTTAACTTATCAAATCCTAGTGTTTGATTTTTTTCTTTTTTCTTTTTTCTTTTTTCTTTTTCTTTCTCTTTTTATATAAAAAATCAAACACTAGGATTTGATAAGTTAACTCACCTCATCACTAATAGGGTTTAGCGCCATAACCTTTTTATTTCACATTTTCATTTCCCTCTCCTCCCCAATAAGGAAGTGAGGGTTTCAGGCACAGGCAGCTCTAACCCAGTATATTTTCTTTCCTTCCTCCAATTTTTATTTTAAATTTATTTCACATATTTCTATCACTTAGGAGATTTGTTTTTTCCATAGCGCGACTTTATTTATTTATTCATTTGTGGATGGACATTTTATGGGTACACAACCTATCACATTGCTTTGATCGTTTTATATGGACTTTAAACTGAAAGACCTATGAATAAATAGTTGTTGAACAAATCATTTGAGTTTCCATTATTTCTTATGGAGAAATTCGCTTTGCTATACAAATGCTTTGGATTACAAGCATGTTTCCGGAACGAATTATGCTCGCACTCCAAGGTTTTACTGTATATTAACAGCAGTTGACCTTGTAAAGGGGAAAATTCTCAAGCAAATTTACCAGCCTTTGCATTTATCTGCACTTTAACTATATACTCTTCTGTACACTGGAGGAATCCATAATCTTGGGCTTGTTATG
Organism: Lithobates pipiens; assembly: GCF_037356315.1. Taxonomy (NCBI): domain Eukaryota; kingdom Metazoa; phylum Chordata; class Amphibia; order Anura; family Ranidae; genus Lithobates; species Lithobates pipiens. The sequence goes on along the minus strand of NW_027507755.1, from coordinate 6,579,797 downwards.
TAACTACAGTCTCTACTTAAGCTCTGACTTGGGGGGAAAAAAAACATACTTTCATCCAGCTTTCCAATTGGAGCATTGTTATTGGCAATCAATGTGCTCTCATTGGATAGTAGGATGGTGGAGCAGGGACTTGGTGTTGCCACAAGTCACAATTGCACCATGCAAAACCAGAGGGTCCCTTAAAGCGGAGGGCCGTTTAAAAAAAAAAAAAAAAAAAGTCAGCAGCTGCAAACACTGCAGCTGCTGACTTAATCAGCCCACTTACCCGTCCAGGGCGCCCGCGATGTCGGCCGCCCGAGGCCGACCCGTCCCCATTCCTTGTAAGAGAAACAGGCAGTGGAGCCTTACGGCTTCACTGCCCGTTTCCTACTGCGCATGCGTGAGTCACGCAGCGCTTTGTGAATGGGGCACGCTGTGTTCTGGGACACACAGTTCCCAGAACACAGCGCGACCCATTACCCAGAAGACGCCGCACGGAGGAGAGAAGAAAGAAGATCTCCGCGGAGGAGGAAGAGGAAGATTAGGGTTATGTGCCTAGCAACAGGCATTTCTGGTAAGTAAAAAAAAAAAAATTTTTTTCATTTAGATTTTTTTGTAATTTTTTATATTTTTTTTTTTTCAGGGTGGCCCTCCACTTTAATGCACAGAAGAACATTTTCTGATGACACAGAAACTGTCCATCAATCCACAGTACCTTCTGCTGTATTGTGCTGTGTGTTTGGCAGGTTAATTTTTTGCCCTCTTATAGCTTGAAATAGCTGAAAATAGCATACAAAATAATACACCTATTTTTAGATCAAAAAATGAACTTATACTAGGTGTGCTAGTATTATAAAATATTCATACATTTTTTGTAACTGCTGGCTTTGATACAGAGCATGTTTTATGTTTTAAACATACACGTTCTTTTAAATGATTATTTCAGTTACAGGTGGATCCAGATGATGTCCGAGTGTACATTATCTTGAGATTTCCACATCTCAGTCTCCAGCTTAGCTTAGTTATTAAGTTCCTTTATGTGTCTCACACTGCCTGTTGCATTTTTCCTTGATATTTCATCACAGAAAATACAGCAGGAGGAATTAGACTACATGTGAGTGTGGGGGGCACTGAAGCTCACAAGATATGCAAGAAACCGTGGGTTGTCCCAGCCCACCACAATCCACCAACATCTGATATTTCAGATCTGGGTGGAATAACCATCTCTGCCAGCCTTTTCAACCTTTTTAACATGGAGAAACCCTTAAAATAACTGAACCTCTGCTAATAATGACCAGGCATGCACTGGCCATCGGGACTACAGGGAGTTTCCCGGTGGGCCGATGGCTCAGTGGGCTGGTATCAGTGACAGCCTGCCAAGTAATGGCTGCGTGGCTCACCCTCAACTTTATGCAGTGATGTGAGAAGGATGAGAAAATATACAGAGGAGAATAAGTGAAATAATAAGAGGTTAGTGAAGACTCCTTATGTTATATTACTTTTTTTTTTTTCCCAATTGCGTATAGTTTATATACTGTTCTTGTGCTTGTTTGCTAAATTAAAGTGGGCTGGTCTGGATGAAGTCCAGGGCCAAATTTTTGTCCCAGTCCAGCCCTGATAATGACTATATCAACAGCTCATGGCAACCAGTATAATGGTCAGTGGAAACAATGCTTGTGATCCCCTTTACTGCTAGCTAAAAGGTCATTGGTGTCAGTGGTTATCTATCAATTGCTCCTTACTCAGGGGACACATACCTCCCAACTTTTTGAAATGGGAATGAGGGACACCTATCAGCAAAAATATGCAGGCATAGGACACACCCCTTGTCACACCCCCTTAAAGGAGAATTGTACAAAAAAAAAAAGATTGGTTAAACCCACAAGTGCTTTTTTTAACCACTACTATTCTTTTATATTGGCTTATGCAATTTACAAATGCAGCAATTTAGAAATCAAATGAAAGGTTTAGCACTGGAAACACTTTTTTCATAGATAAAAAGTGCATTTTATATACAAGTATAGAGATCAGATCACAATGAGGGACAAATGAGGAGGATTGAGGGACAGAGGGACATTGCTCCAAATCAATGGAAAGTCCCTTGAAATTAGGGACAGTTGGGAGCTATGGGAACCTCAGGGGGAACCCATGCCTTCCACGGAACTCTGGCTGAGAAAGGTTCAGCCTTTTTAACCCTAAAATAACTTTCTGGTCTCAGGGAACCCCTGCTAATAATTACTATATATACAGCTCACGGTATATTAGTGTGATGCTCAGTGGAAAGAACGCACCTTACATTTGTGGCCAGTGGGAAAGATTCTACTTACATTGGTGGTCATCATTGGGAAGGATCTCCCTTACAGATAGCTACAAAAGATCATTAGTGTCAGTGGTTATTTTATAAAATGCTCCTTGCCTCTGGAGGAACCCTGGTTGAGAAAGGCTGCTCTAAGCGTACAAACGCAACATGTCCTTACCAGCGTAAACGGCGTGTTCAATAGTGTAATCAAAATATCTGCCACGGCTAGGTTGACGATGAACAAACTGGTTGCCGAATGCATCCTTTTGTTTTTGATGACCACGTGACACACCAGGACATTCCCGAAAAGTGAAAAGACAATGATGAAAGAATACGCCACGATTAAAAGGGCTTTCACCATGGGGTTCTGGGATTCCGTCCCATAACGCCTAGTCTCTATAAAGTTCCGCCAATCGTCCAGGCTGTAGTTATTCCAACTGAACAAGGAGCTGTTGGCAAGCTGGATAGACGCCTTTAGGCTGTTGTTGAAGTTTAAACTTTCGGATGGCATCGGCATGCTGGAAAAGCCCAGCAAAATTAGCCACAGGAGATGGGAAACCATGTCTGACCAGCTCTGTCCACTAATGAAAAGCATGAAAAAGGCATGGGATAATTAAGTGGTTGTTCCAGACATAGAAAAAGAAGCGTCAGAACTGTGCAGGCTCGCTCTGGTATCGATCTTCATAACTGAACAAGGGATGACTACGCTGTCAATCACGATAGCAACAGATGTCCCCAGCGCTCAGTGCAGCATCTGTTTCTTTTGCTGGTCCTCGCTTACAGCACACTTATATCGAATGCAGGCACGCACAGCTCTTAGATAGATGGATCTCCAGCTCTCCGCTTATTGGGCTGCAGCTTATTTGCCATCGTGACGTACCAGAATCCCACCACTTTATCTTGTTAAAGACCTGCCCTCTGCTACTTGGAAATCTCTAAATGCAAAGAGCGTTAAGGAAAATGAATGAGCCTCGCACACCAGTCTGCACATTCCCTTAACGTCCCCGCTAGCCTGCTGTCTGTCAACAAAGAACAAAACACTCAGGGTTGTATTGGTATGGATTATTTGTCTCGCTCAGATGGAAAGGACGGCTTTGTTCTATTTTTTTGTTGAGTGAAATATTTATTTTGTTTAATATTAGGATTTTATTTTTATCGGGATTGGGTTGATTAGAATAAAGCAGTTAAGCAGAATTTGCATCTGAACTGTTTATATATTATAACTCCAATGCAAATCCAGGACACTTCTTTTGGAAGGGAAACTAGATTCTTTTTTTTACTACTATTTACTACTATTATTTTTATTTTAGATTTATTTAGATTTTTACTACATGCTTGAGATTTAAACAACCTGATAGTTTATTATATCTTGCAGAGACTCTATTACTTAGATGTCTGGTGATCCTGAGTCTGCAAACCTGCTCTGGCCGTTGTAAGGCATTCACACTCTCTTTGTTAGCTCTTTTTTAATTTTTTATTATATTCTAGTTAATGCAGAATGTAACAGGAAGGGTGATAAACGCAGACGGTTGAGCTGTAGTTTTACCATCTCTTAGCCACCCACCTGAATGCTAACATGCTTAACAGGGCTGTACACATGCCACAGCATTATTAACCCGGGCTGCAGAGTTTGACAGGTGGCACCAGCAGTCAAACTCGCTCATACGTATTGCTCTGCCTTTTGTAAGGGCTGGCACTCCAGATCCGTTCCTGAGGCATTTTTGCATGTACGTTTTTTAACGTGGTTTTGGTGCATTTCTGATGCGTTTCTGCATGCATTCCAAATGCTTTTTTTTCTTCCTTTTTTTTTTTACTACTGGGATCCGGTGCATTTTTGATGTGTACCAGTGCATTCTGGTGCATTTTTTAATGCATTTTACAGCGTTCCAGTGCAGGAAAAACACAGTATGTTCTACTTTTTTTTTTTTTCTGGAACTGACTGCACTGGTGTGAACTATGCCATTGAAAACCATATAACCTACTTTCCATGGGTTTTTGATGCATAAAAAAAACGCACTGGACTGAATGTGGTGTGAACTGGCACTAACTCCTTCTCTACTTGATGGATGTTAGCTACTGTTTTGTAAGCCACTGATTCTACATTTATATTTGCATAAAGCTGTGCGTTGAATCCTTTAAAATCTTTAACCTCTAGGCACTGAGCACACGCAAATACGCAGTCTCTTGGCGCCGATCGGTCGCATATTTGCATGCATTAGCACCAACAGTGCTGCGCCAAGAGGAAAGTTACGATCATGTGATTGGCTGTCACGGCGGTCATGTGGCCATAAGCCCTGCCCCACCTCCAGGCATAGCAAACCCCTAAAAGGCCGGCAGCAGCCTGCGCCAAGGGGTTAAAAGGATAGTTCACCTACAAAAAACCTGCCTATGCGTGTAAGGGTTGTTTGTAGATGAAAACAAACTGTGCAGCTTTAACTAAAGATGAATAATACCCTTGCTAAAGGCAATTTACAAATCTTATGAAGCCTGACTGGAATACTCCCAGGCAGTGGCGGCCCATGCACTGTGGGCTCACAGGCGCCGCCCCCCATCCATGTGCCTGACCCCTTTCAGCGCACCGGACACATGGATTCCTATGGCGGGGGTGGGAAGGGGTGGTACTTTTTGAAGCACCTGATTTGAGCCAGAGGCTCTAATAGGCTTCAAAATAGGGTGGGCTCAGGGTGCAGAGAGTGCGCCCTGATCCCAACCAATTTCGTGACAAATTAATTTTCGATATTTACACACTAACCTTCCTCCCCGCCAATCAGGAGGCAGGGCGTCAGACCTGCTTCCTGATTGGCCAAAGCACTGGGCAACCCTATTGGATGCCTGGCGCTTAGGAAGAGCAGCAGAGGATATTCGTGCTGGAGTGGAGGTCACCGCCGATCTGAGAGGAGCTGCTGCAGTGCTACGGTAAGTCACCTCTGTTCTGTCAGAGCCGTGCGCAGGGGGAGGTAAGCTGCAAGAGCTGCGATTCCCCCCCCAGGGGGGATGGTGGTTCTGCCAGAGCCGCAAACCCCATGAGTGGGGGGGGGGGGGGGGGGGGTTGTGGGCACAGTGGCTGCATTTGATGGGCTCAGTGGCTGTATATACTGTGCACAAGTGGCTGCATTTGATGCTCAAGTGGCTGCATTTTATGGGCACAGTGGCTGCATAAGATGGGCACATTGGCTGCATTTGATGGGCACAGTGGCTGCATTTGATGGGCACAGTGGTGAGCTCTTTCTCTGATTCAAACCTCCTTACACATAGCTCCCAACTGTCCCTGATTTTGAGGGAATGTCCCTGATTTGTAACAATGTCCCCCTGTCTCTCTTTCGTCCTCATTTGTCCCTCATTTTGGATTTATCTACAGTGCCTTACAAAGTATTCACCCCCCCCCCCCCCCTGCACACATTTGAAAATGCATGTGTAAGCCACAGAGCCTCGTCAAATCTCCCTGGTATCTGTAGTACCTAACACTAACTTATAAGTGTCCCCACAGTAGAGGCATATGCATTCTGATGGATAGGTGAGAGCAGGTGGATTGAAGGGGAGCCACTCCTTCGTAAAGGTACAGGAGCACACTGAACAGCATTAAGCACAATGGCTGCAAAGGTGTCAGTGCGTTGCCTGACCATAAAACACAACAGTGATACAAAAAGGGTACACCACTTGCCCCCATCTATCGCTGGCTATCACAGTAATGCCTCGTACACACGACCAGAGTCCGCGGACTTTTTTTACCCAAAGTCCGGAGGACTTAGAAAGTAGTTTTGACTCAAAAATTGTCCGCTGGACTGCCAGTCCGCCGGACAATCCAGCCGTCTGTGCGCTAGTCCGCCAGACTTTTGAAATGAACGGAATTTCTCACACACAGAGAAAAGTCAGTTAATTTTGAACGCGGCTCCAGGTAGACGGAACTAGCGAAGGAGGTCAATGTCATCTCCTCCATTGGCGAGATTGATACCTTGCTAGCCCCGTCACCTGGTATGGACTTAAAGGGGAAGCCCTACACCGAAAAAACGGCGTGTGGGTCCCCCCCAAAGTCCATGTCAGACCCTTATCTGAGCACGCAGCCCAGCCGGTCAGTAAAGGGGGTGGGGAAGAGAGATCGCCCCCCAGCCGGTCAGTAAAAGGGGTGGGGACGAGAGAGCGCCCCCCTCCTGAGCCGTACCAAGCCGCATGTCCTCAACATGGGGGGGTGCTGTGGGGAAGGGGGGTCGTGCGCCCCCCCCCACCGCAAAGCACCTTGTCCCCATGTTGATGAGGACAAGGGCCTCTTCCCACCAACCCTGGCCATTGGTTGTCAGGGTCTGCGGGCGGGGGGCTCATCAGAATCCGGGAGCCCCCTTTAATAAGGGGGCCCCCAGATACCGGCCCCCACCCTATGTGAATGAGTATTGGAGTACAATGTACCCCTACCCATTCACCTGGTGAAAAAAATTTAAATAAAACACAACACAAGGTTTCAAAATAATTTATTGCACAGCTTCGGGGGTCTTCTTCCGTCTTGGGGGGTCTTCCTGTCAGACTCCTCCGTTATCTTCTGCTAGCTCATTTACTAGCGCAGGAGCCCGGCTTTCTTCTTCGTCGCCGCCCGGGGGTCTTCTTCAGACTTAGGGGGTCTTGTCCCCCTCTTCGGTTCTTCTTGCCGGGCCTCCGCTTTCTTCCTATAGCTCTTTTACTTGCAGTTGCCTGGTCTTCTGTCGCCGCCGCCTCTTCTTCAGACTTCGGGGGTCTTGTCCCCCTCTTCAGTTCTTCTTGCTGGGTCTCCGCTCCTTCTTCAAGCTCTTTTACTAGAGGTGGCCCGGTCTTCTGTCGCCGCCGCCTTCTCTTCTCCTTCTTCTTCTTCCTTGAGATGTTGACTCATCATTCTTTCTGACCGCAATGACAGGGACGAGGTGTGTGGCGACTTATATAGGGACAATGGGCGGGGTCACCGGGTGATGTCCCCGCCCCTTGTGATGTCACAGTCCGAGAGGAAGAAGACCCCCGGAGCTGTGCAATAAATTATTTCGAAACCTTGTGTTGTGTCTTTTATGTACATTTTTTTCACCAGGTGAATGGGGAGGGGTACATTGTACTCAAATACTCATTCACATAGGGTGGGGGCCGGTATCTGGGGGCCCCCTTATTAAAGGGGATCCCGGATTCTGATGAGCCCCCCGCCCACAGACCCCGACAACCAACGACCAGGGTTGTTGGGAAGAGGCCCTTGTCCTCATCAACATGGGGACAAGGTGCTTTGGGGTGTAATGACAGATAATGTGACACTTAGATTGCACACAGGTGATTGTGATTTCTGAAGGTAATTGGTTGCACCAGAGCTTTTTATGGGCTTCATAACAATTTTTATTTCTGAAAAAGTAGTATATATTTTTCTAATTTTACTTCACCAACAAGACTATTGTGTTCTGATCCATCACATATAATTCAGATTAAAAAAAACATTGAACTAACATTGAACTATAATGTAACAAAATAGTTAAAAAGCCAAGGGGGTGAGTACTTTTGTAAGGTACTGTATATAGTTGTATATAAAATACACTTTTTATCTTTCAAAAAGGGTTTTCACAGTGCTAATCCTTTCATCCAGTTTCCAAATTTCTGCATTTGTATATTTCAAAAACCAATATAACCACTTGCCATCTGGGCCATTTCTGACACTTTGCTCCTACATGTAAAAAATCTACTTTGTGTTGCTAGAAAATTCCCAAACATTATATTTTATATATATATATATATATATATATATATATATATATATATATATATATATATATATATATATACAGGGGTCAAGTCCTGGGGAAAAAAGTGTGGGAACTCCCACCCAAGATCCACTCCCCCACCAAAACAAAAAAATGATACGCTCATATGCACGAGCACTTCAAAAGTGGTATTTTTTATCCAATTTTCGTATTGTGTGTATGAAGCTTAACTGTTAGTAGATAAAAAAAAAACAATCCTCAACAAACAAAGCATTCATTCAATTGTGCTTCCATGCAAATGTGAACATCATGTTCTGATCTTTATCGGGGAATTTTATTTAATATATAGAGTGTTTATGTGGTGAGTTTACACTTTTCATTGAACAGAGTTTGGATAACACAGGGTTAAACGGAAAGGTCATAAAATAACTGCACATTATCTGGATAGAATGCTTGGGGAGATAGTGATGTGTTCCTGCTTAGGAGATGTATGTTAGCTTGGGGGGCTGAAAACTCTGCAGGGCTCCAACACACACTCGCTGCTATTCCAACCCTTCACATATTTCCACATAAAGTTCCCTCCTGGCATTAAACTTTGCCAGGTATTGTGCTCAGCTTACCACCCCAAACCGATGTTCCTCCCTCTGCTCACCCTCTCCCTGCATGTCCTGTGAGCAGAATAGCTGTGCTCCTCCTCTGGGTTCTCTAATCATATGGCACTGAAGATAGAGGAGGGGGGGGGGGGGGGGGGGGATTCTGCTGGACACACAGAGCAAGTATGCAGGAGACTGGGGGAGGAGGATGAGGAGACAGAAAATCAGGAGGGGCCGGCGGGGAGGAGCGCATCATGAGAGGTCTGAATAAATACAATCTCTTAGCAGCAGGGACCTGATCTACCCATCAGCTAGCTGTGATTGACAGGTAGATTGAAGAGGAAGCTGCCATGGGGCCCCCTACTGGCAATGCCAGAATGGTCAGTCCACCCCTATTGCGAGCTGTGTCGGTGGCTGCTGGTGTAGCACCTCCCACACAGCTTGCATACTTCAAAGTCTTGCAAGATGTGGCTGCTAATGGGAACTGAGTTCCTGTTGTGGAAAAAGTACAGGAACTCCGTTCCCATGAGTTCCCGCTGGACTTGAGCCATATATATATATATATACATATAATTATTTTTTTTAGCAGAGACCCTATTGAATAAAATGGTGGGTGTTTCAATTTTATGTCGCACAGTATTTGTGGAGCGATTTTTCAAACGCAATTTTTTGGGGGAAAAAACACTTTCTTGAATTAAAAACAAAGCACTAAAGTTAACACCAATTGTTTTGTATAATGTGAAAGATGATGTTACGCCGAGTAAATAGATACCTAACCTGTCACGCTTTAAAATTGCGTCTGCCTATGGTATGATGGCAAACTATGGTGCTTAAAATTCTCCAAAGGAGACGCTTTAAATGCCTTTACAGGTTAATAGTTTAGAGTTGCACAGGACATCTGGTGCTAGAATTATTTCTCTCGCTCTGACGTTCGCTACAAAACCTCACATGTGTGGTGCAATCGGCGTTTACATATTTTCACGTAAGCATGGTGGGACAGGGGCAGTTTAATTTTTTTTTATTATTATTTTTTTTATTCAAATTTTTTATTTTTTTTACTAACTTTATTTCTATCACAAGGGATGAAAAGCAACCCTTGTGACAGCATGGGCCGTGACAGGTCCTCTTTATGGAGAGATCTGGGATCTATTAGACCCCATATTTCATTGTCGCTGGCCACATCACTCCCGGCCTCCACGATGGAATCTGAAAGCTTGGGAAAGGTGGTGGCGACGGGAGGGGGTGTGTCCTATGCCTACATAATTTAGCTAATAGGTGTCCCTTGTTCCTATTGCAAAAAATTGGGAGATATGCTTACATTCTCTTTCTCTCCCCTGATGCAGTAGCTCTGAGCTCCGTATTTGAGAGCTCACTCCTGTGATGGTGGAGGTGAGCAGTGATGACTAGGCCTCACTTAGCAATGTTCTGGGAGTATTCCAGTCAGGCTTCATAAGGTATGTAAATGGCCTACACCTATAGCAAGGGTTATATTCAACTTTAGTCAGAGCTGCACAGTTTAAAAAAAAAAAAGGCATGCAGTTTATTTGGTGAAAAGGAAAAATAGAAATAATTTATTATCTGCATGATACAAGAGCTGTTAAACTCCAGGGTCCTTTTGCAGTGGGTCACATGTGGGAGCATTGATGAGGTTTTAATCGGATGTCTTCAAGAGCAAAAACTCCCCTGTGATGAACTGGAGGAAATAAAACTGCTCCCATGAGACAGACCAGTGGAGGAAAACAAATGCCCATCACTAGTAAGCTCAACCTTCCCTCCAAGGAAAATAAAACAGACAGGAACATTAATACAAAGAGCTGCCCCCTTTGGATGCTGGTGGTCTATAGCAGAGAAGAATCAGTCCAACATTACCATCCGGACCAGTTCTTCTTAATTGATTTCACCATTAGCATTTTCATGCCCAAGCAACAGATTTTCCACCTCGTCCTCTCGCATCTTTTCTCCTAGAGTAATTAGAACATGGCGAAGTTCAGCCCCCATTACACATCCATTGCCTTCCTTGTCAAACACTTTCAGACCTTCGATTTAGTCCTCAATTGTGCACTGGTCTTTGTTTTTAGCGATTGTTTGCAACATGGGAAGGAACTGTTCAAAGTCAAGCATCTTGGTGTTCATCTCATCCATCTTTGGGTTTCCCAAAATTTTAATGACTTCTGCATTTGTTGGGTTTTGTCCCAAATCTCGTAAGACATCACCACACTGGAAATAGAAGATTTTACCATCTCCGTCAAAGAGGTTAAAAGCATCTTTGTAATCAATGAGCTGATCTTCTGATAAGTCACCCATGTCTCCTGCCGGTGTCTCTTCTGGAATGTACCCACAGTTTTTTTTTTCTTCTACAGATGCCCTTTATCTGCATAGGCAGTTTTTTTGGTAAAGGTGAACTATCCCTTTAATAAAAACATATTGAAAGAGATCAATGGAACCGCATTGCAGCGATGCTTGGCTCACGGTTGCAGCACAGTCCCGCCTGTTAGCTGCTTCTATACCAACCTCTTAAAGGCAAACCACCACTGATTGCTTTTCAGAGGGTGGTAATCATTGCCACCTCTCTGAAAGAGAGACTAAAGTGCTGCAAAACACAAAGATCCCAGACGCACAAGAACAGAGTCAGGATTTGTGAAAGAGTGGAGTATCTAAAGCTGGCCACACATACTCTGAAGTTCAAGCAATCCTTGCTGAATTGGCCGTTGTTGGCCTTTCGACAACATCTGGATCGACACGATGTTGATTTTTTTAATGTTGGTAGTAAAAATGTGGCTCAACAATGTGTTTTACCACCCCCCAGCCACAAGTCTAAATGAGCCCTTATTACTACTTTAAAACACCATGATGTAAATAAGCAATGTCTCCCATAAAATTATTAATTTGTTACTAGCGTGAAGATCTAGGGAGGCAGTGAGAGGTAGGATGTCTACTATTTCATTAAAACACACATGTTGCATCTACCCAGAAACTTCAGTACAATCTACAATGGGAACATAACCTTGGTAGAACCCTAGACCAGGGGTCTCCATACTCTTTAGTGCGAGTGTAACACTGCGGAGCTCACTAATATTCACGGGCTGAAAAAAAATGAGTTTCATGAAGAGCTTCCCCCTTACATCCATGAGTGCCCATCTGAATCCCATTTAACATTCAGGAGTGCCCATCAAGGGACTAAAGGTGGGTCATTGCTACCAATGACTTCCTTTTCTGGGTATAGGCAGCCAGCTCCAGGGTTACACCAGGGCAGTGCTGGGGGGGGGGGGGGGTGTTAAGGTGCAGAAGTGAGATGTGGGGTGCAAAGGTAGGGAGCTGTTGAACGGGCCTGAACCCTAAACCTCATGGGTAACACACATTCAAACTGCACCTGTACTCCTGAACCCTGCACTATATGTGCAGTGAACTCCTGTGCATGTATATTTATAACTTTGCACACTGTTTATAACACTCCTGAACGTTGGACTCTGTGCGTAGCACATTCCTGAACCCTGTTCTCTGTGCATCACAAACTTCTTCTTTTTTTTTTTTCTTCTTTATTTCTTTACAGGAAAACAGAAATAAATCAATAATAGCAGTTGCACACTGCTACCTAATTTCATAATTTTACATTCATATTTCAAAACAAAGTATAATTTTAAAATTTTAGATTTTTAATCCTGTTATGTTTATACAAACATATCCCTCTTAAATTCCCTTTTTAACCTCCTAGTCTAAATCCCCTAACTCAACTAGGGGCATCTATAACCAGCAGCTACGAGCTGGTCCCAAAATAAGTAAAAAGTTGAAAAAAAAAAAAACCCTCATCCCTCCCCCCCTCAGTGGTCCCCCAGTCCGGATAAGTTCCTACTTGTATACTTATTATATTCTCCTTTTAACATTCCTACCTAGGCTACTCTCTATATTCCTCTCCAATCAGCCTCTTTCCCTCCTCTTTTTGCATGAAAGTCTCCCAGGGTGCCCATATTTGAGATATTTGTTCTCTTCTGTCCATGGTCGTGGATATCAAATTTTCCATAATCCCAATACTTCTTACTTTATTAAGCCACATAGTTATCTGGGGTGTTCTTGGGTCCTTCCAACACGCTTTTGGCAGCATTCACCAAGTGACTTATGATCGAGTTTTTATATCTCTCCATTGGAATTTGTGAGGATTGCAGAAGAAAGAAGGCCGGGTCCTCAGGGATCTGGTATTCTGTAAATAATTGAGTAATTCTCTGAACTTCTTGCCAAAACTGTCTAATTACTGGGCATGTCCAGAAAATATGTACCATAGTGCCTCTCTCTTGGCAGCCCCTCCAGCACCTGTCCGACGCTCCTTGGAAGAATTTATTCATTAATGAGGGAGTATAGTACCAACGCGTTAGTAATTTATAATTCAACTCCTGTATCTTAGTACATCTAGATGATTTTAGAGTTTGATGTATTATTTTCTTTCGTTGGTCTATTGTAAAGATTTGTCCCAGATCTATCTCCCACTTTCCCAGACTTAACATTCTAAAGTCCTCCGGAGGGGTGGTCAACAAGTCATATATCTTGGAAATGACGTGGGAGAGAGGTCCCTTCTCCTCACAATACCTCAAAGATTTTGTACATGGTCGAACATAACTTTCCTGTGGCCCCAATGTTTCCAAGAAATGTCTAATCTGTCGTGCTTGCCAGAAGGGTATTTCAAATTGTCCTCCCGAATGCGTAAGAAGATATATTGTTGGCCAGTTATTAGACCTAAAAAAAAAAAATGTGAAGCTTGGAAGCAACCTTTCTCTTTCAGTTTCTTGAATACTCCTGGCTCTAGGCCAGGTGGGAAATCTGGGTTACCCAAGATAGGAAACAGGGGTGGGTTTAAAGATGACAATTCTGAATAAGCTTTGAACCCATCCGAAGTGTGGGCCCTATCAAAGGATGTCATTTTAATGCAGAGGGTATAGCAGCGTAAAACCATATAGCTCTACTTAATGGGATTGCACTTATTTGTTGTCCAATGGTGATCAGTTTACTCTCCATGTCATCCCTGGTGCATCCCATTTGATATTGGAAAATTTTCTGAATGTACCGCATTAGCCTTTATCAAGGCTTGTGGCATAGAGTATATCCCGGCTATCCAGTGTAGCATTCGCTCCCCGCGTCCCATCTGTTTTAACACTCCTGTCATGAAGGTCCAATTGACCCTATCAAAGGCCTTTTCCACATCTGTATTCACAAAGATACTCGGCATCTTCCTTTGATTTACATATTGGACCAGATTCAGTACTTTAATAGTGCTATCTCTAGCTTCCCGTGTAGGTATAAACCCCACTTGATCCAAATGTACCAACTGCGTCAGGTAGGGTTGAAACCGGGATGCGAGTATCCTTGTGACTATTTTCATGTCCACGTTCAGTAATGATATCGGACGATAACTACTGCACACCGACTGATCCTTCCCTTCTTTTGGTATTACCATAATATGTGCCTTTAGTGCCTCAGATGGGGGAGGTGATATTTGTCCCCAGGCAGTAAAAGTTTTAGTCATGTGTGTGTATCCGATATCTCTGACGGTCAGGAAGGGAACAGCGATGTTTCTATTACTGTCACCAGCGGATCTCACCGCCTTATTTTTGTTCTTGGGAGCAGAATGTTGCGAGGTGCCAAACTGGCTTCTGCCAATAAAGAAAAGACAACCAAAAGGGGGGGCTCCGAGTCCTTTTGTGGAAACTTTACCAAGACGTAAAGGAGAGCAGCAACCGCAGCAAGTATCAGTGGTGGAGATCCCTCATGGAGACCGTGAGTCATAAATGAACATATTTCTCCCCCTATTGTGGGACTTCTTTTTTATTTTTTTGCTGAATTTCTTTATGATGATGAAGGCATGATGGATTTTGCTTCCACACTTGTAATTCTATTTAAATGGCTCTTTCCTCCTTTTCTGTAAAGAATTTTTTTTATTTTTTCTTCTTTTTTTATTTTTTTTAGAGAGAAGGAGGGGGAAGAGGAAGATAACCCCACCCTCTTTTTTTTTTTTCAAGGGATGAGGGGTAATATCTATTGGACGCTCCCTTTTTTTATTTTTCGGGGCGGACCACCTTCTTATTTATCTTTGTACCCCTGTCCCTACCCCATTTGGGACCAACCTTCCCCCTTGCTCCATGCCCCTCCCCCTCTCTTCTCTCTTTTTTTAAATATTTTACTCTTGCTTGGACATCACCCATGTGAGCTGGAATAGACACAAGATGTAATATGTTCTAGGTGGTGATTTCAATCATTTTCTTTTTTCCCAAGATATAGGTTTAAAAACTTTTATGGGGAGATAGCCTGGAGGTTGGGTTCTGGAGACAAGGTAATGGGGGGTTAGGCTTAGGGGTGGAAAGAAAGATATAATGGAAAAGAAAATACCGGCGCTCAAATAATTATCTAATTTTATACCGGTGCGCTGCAATCCAATAAACCCCTTCTATGAAGTGAGATAAAATATGTGATAAATTGTGAATTGTGCCCCTGTCTACCTTTTAGTGAAATAACAGCAAAATATATATGTATATGTAACCTTAACTGTGTCGAAACCTTTACCTGTGCATATAGTACAATCTAACCTTAGCAATACCACTTGCTTATTATTATATAGATCAATGCTTCAACAAGCCTCTAGAGGCTGTGGGATTCGTTTGCAGTGCAGGCGCCGGTAACAGGTGAACCCAGGAGAGAGAGAGGAAGGTTACCTGTGGAACAACATTGATTTGCCCAAAACGCACTTTTCATACATGGCTGGATAAGCTTAGTGTCGGCTAGATGACACAGGAACATGTGAGTGCAATTGGTTTTTAAGTTTTTTTACAATAAAAGTTGAAACGTTTTACACTATGTTGGCCCCATATATTTTTTATGAGTTTGCATAATCGGTGGATTGCTGACTGGAGAACAAGCGAGTATAAGGAGTGGTTATCCACTGAATGAACCAAAGGTGAATTCCCATTTGAATTTAATAAGTGGCCATTTTGTAAGGTGGTGGTGGCACGAAGGGTGTTCTGTGGTGAGGAGTTACACACGTGAATACTGGAGGACTGTTGATTGAATAAGGAATTTTTGTTAATATTGGAACTGGGGAAACGCATCCCACCCCCATACCCACGAGGGGGTGGGAATGGGGGGAGGGAAACATATATAATGCAACACAGCATCACAAACTTCTAAACCCTGTGCATAGCACACTCCTGACCCTGGAAGACTCAGTAGCGCACTCCTGAACCCTGCACGTTTTGATTATTGCACACCTAAGCCCTGCACTCTGTGAGTAGCACACTTCTGAACCCTGCATCCTGTGTGTGATGCACTCCTGAACATTGCACCATGTGCATAATGCCCTCTTGAACCCTTCCACTCTTTGTGTTACACACTCCTGAACCCCGAATCCTGTGTGTACTGCACTCCTGAACCCTGTACACTGTGTAATGCACTCCTGAACACTGCACCCTGTGGGTATCGCACTCCTGAACCTTGCACTTTGTTTATAACACACCCCTGAACCCTAAACTCTGTGAGTAGGACACTTCTGGGACCATGCGAGTTGCACACTTCTGAAACCTGCACTCTGTGAGTAGTGCACTCCTGAATCTTATACAATGTTTATAACACACTCCTGAACCATGCATTCTGTGCGTAGCACTCTCCTGAACCCTGCACTCTGTGATTACTGCACACCTGAACCCTGCACGTTGTGCATAGCACACTTCTGAATATTGCACTCTGTTTACAGCACACACCTGAGCCCTACACTCTGTGAGAAACACATTCCCGAACCTTGCACTATGAATAGCAATCTCATGAACCCTGCTTTCTACATGCAATGCACTCCTGGACCCTAAAACCTGCGTGTGATACACTCCTAAACACTGCAACCTGTGCGTACTTCACTCCTGAATCCTGTACACTTTGTGTAATGCACTCCTCAACCCTGCAACCTGTGTGTACTTCACTCCTGAATCCTATACACCTTGTGTAATGCGCTCCTGAACTCTGCACCCTGTGCGTAGTGCACTACTAAACATGACAAAAAAAGACCTGGTTTTACAGGTCCACTTGAAGGGCTAATATTCTGCAGCAAATAACCTTCCCTGAAAGATGGATCTTAGAACTGTCTACATTGTCAGTAGTCAATCTTCAATCGGATGGAAAATCCATTTAATGTGAGTTATTACTTGCGCTCACATTGCTTGGCAATACCTTCTTCAGAAATATCGAAGGAGCTCCATAGTAGATACTAGATCAATTGTCTTAGAAAGCTAAGCCATGTCCACTCATAAGCAATTATTGATTTCTCTTTAGGTTGTTAATATGTTCCCAGTCTGATATTTCTAATGATAACTTTAATAAAAAATCAGAAATGATTACACTGAATATTAGAAGACACCTGCAGTTCACAGCATGAATTAAGGATTTTTGTCTGTATATACAAATAAATACATACATTATTCATACCCATATTGGTAGAGGATGGAAATTCATGGTCGCTCAAATGACCCGTTAATGTAAAAAAATATATATGTATGTATTCTGGTCATAAATATACAATGACCTAGCAGCATAATTGTAGATCATATTCTAGAGGAATGAAAATGGAAATTTTGTATGTGGTGCATAGCTTAACCACTTCAGCCCGGGAAGATTTTACCCCCTTCCTGACCAGAGCACTTTTTGCGATTCTGCACTGCGTCATTTTAACTGACAATTGCGCGGTCCTGCAACATGGCTCCCAAACAAAATTTACATCTTTTTTTTCCCACCAATAGAACTTTCTTTTGATCACCTCTGAGTATGAGTATGAGTATGGGACTTTAAATGAGGCAGGCTCAAAAACAATGTAAGAGTAGAAATTGTATTATTAGTTATACATGAATGTCAGGGAGCGTTTATATGTGAAAAATGGGTGTTCAATACATGTACAGACATGACATCCGAGTAAAACATGATATAGAACTTAATTATCATAACAGGGAAAAATATTTATACAAATTTTATAAAAATAGTACAGTAATAATATACAATAGAATTCATAAAAATTTTGTAAAATATTTCTCATACTATGGGCTTTTTAATTTAGATCACCTGTTATTATTCATTTACAGACATTATATATTCGCTCCTGATGATTCTGTCAACAGACGAAACGCGTCAAGATATTCAGGATGCAATCCCTCACATTTCCATAATTTTTTACAACATTTTTATGAATTCTATTGTATATTATTACTGTACTATTTCTATGAAATTTGTATAAATAATATTTTCTGCTATGATAATTAAGTTCTATATCATGTTTTACTTGGATGTCATGTCTGTACATGTATTAACTATTGAACACTCATTTGTCACATATAAACGCTCCCTGACATTCATGTATAACTAATAATAAAATGTATACTCTTACATTGTTTTTGAGCCTGCCTCATTTAAAGTCCCATACTCATTTTGTCTTTTGAATTTAGAATAGGGATGCCTCCCCTTCCTTGTGCGTTTCATTTAAAGTCCCAGTATATGGAGATATACACCCCCCCCCCCCTTTTTGTATATAAACAAAAAAAGAGCAACAATTTTGAAAAAAACGCATTATTTTTTACATTTTGCTATAATAAATATCCCTCAAAAATGTATAAAAATACATGTTTTCCCCAGTTTAGGCCGATACGTATTCTTCTACCTTATTTTTGGTAAAAAAAAACAAAAAAACAATAAGCATGTATTGATGTCTGCGTAAAATTTATAGCTTTTACAAAATAGGGCATTTTTATTAATATTTTTTTTTTTACTAGAAATGGGACCATTGGGACCATTGTCATTTATACAGCAATTAGTGCTATACAAATGCACTGATTCCTGTGTAAATGACAGTGGCAGTGAATGGGTTAACCACTAGGGGGCAGGGGAAGGGTTAAGTGTGTCCTGTTGCATGTTTCTAAATGTGGGGGGGGGGGGGGTGTGGCTGGGTGTGACACGTCACTGATCTCTGCTCTCGATCACAGGGAGCAGGGATCAGTGACACTCACTAGGCAGAACGGGGAGATGCTTGTTTACATTAGCATCTCCCCGTTCTTCCTCCCCGTGAGACGATCGCAGGTATCTCCGCGGCGATCGAGTCCGCGGGACCCGCGACCCAACTCTCGGAGGCCCCGGCGGGCGTGCGCACGCACTGGCATGGTGGCAAATTTAAAGGGACGTACAGGTACGCCCATTTGCCCAGCCCTACCATTCTGCCGTCGTACATCGGCGTGCACCGGTCGGGAACCGGTCAAATGTAAACATCAACCAAACAGCTAAATACAGAGTTAAAACATATACTATATTGTCAAAGGTATTGTTATGCCTGCCTTTACATGCACATAAACTTTAATGGCATCCCAATCTCTGCCCATAGGGTTCAATATAGAGTTGGCCCACCCTTTACAGCTTCAACTCTTCTGGGAAGGCTGTCCACAAGGTTAAGGAGTGTGTCTATAGGAATGCTTAACCATTCTTCCAGAAGCTCATTGTGAGGTCAGGCACTGATGTTGGATGAGAAAGCTTGGCTCGCATTTTCTGGTTCAATTCATTCCAAAGATTTTCTATTGTGTTGAGGTCAGGACTCTGTGCAGACCAGTCAAGTTCTTCCACCCTAGACTCACTCATCCATATCTTTATGGACCTTGCTTTGTGCACTGGTGCGCAGTCACATTGGAACAGTAAGGGCCATCCCCAAACTGTTCCCACAAAGCATGAAATTGTCCAAAATGTCTTTGTATGCTGATGCCTTAAAGCGGAAGTAAACTAATCCATTTAACAGTTTCAAAAAACAGTTACATTTTGGGCACATGCCAGGAATTTAACACTCCCATTGGTTGTGCTCTCATCCAAACCGTCAAACCATCCAATGGCTGGTGTCATAGCTGATCACATGGCAGTTGTAGATCAAACAGAGAGTTCTCTTCACTGGAACTAAGGGGCCAAGCCCAACCACTGAAGAACAACCCCATGGGGGGCGCATACACGGCGCAATGCGGGACTGACGTGTCTGATCACAGCTCCGTCACACCTAGTTTGCCAAGCATGATTCCCAGGCCTAGGCCTAATTCACACCGAATCTTCCCGACTCTAATCAGCATCCCTATGGGACACCTTCGTGCATGCCGATGGGCAAGAAAGGGCGCAAATTACCTTCTCAGCGTGGGGAAATCATAGGCCAGGATGTCTCAAAATGGTGCCGGCTCCTCTGCAGCCTCCAGTAACTCCACGCCTGAACACTCCTCAACACCGAGAAGCAGTGAGTACAACACACCATTATCTAAAGCTGATTTGGATGCTAGCCTATCAGCTATATATGAGAAGCTGGTAGACAAAATATAGCTGGAATTACACAAATACTTTATCACAGGAGATAGCAAATATAGGAAGCCGCACTGACATTCTTAAGACCACAAATTAGGAACCTTCTCTTGCCCACACTGATCTTGGGAAGAATTTTGAGACACTATCAGATAGCTTTGCATTCATGCAAGCCCACGCGGAAGATTTGGACAATAGATCAGACAAACCCCTATCTGCTTTCACCTGTGACAGCATTCATAGGGCACTTCGCTCTAAACCAACACCAGATAAGCCTCCTCGTGATATTATCATGAACATGAAGAATTTTCGCACCAAAGATATCATGCGAGCATCCAGAAATAACTCTACCATGAAATTACATGGAAACAGCGTGCAAATTTACCTGGATATTTCACTGGCTACACTGAACAGGAGACGCAGAATGAAAGAGGTTACCACCATACTACAAAAAGCAAGAATTAAATACCGCTGGGACTTTCCTTTCAAGCTCTCAGTGATGCACAATGGTTCTACTTACACGGTATACAATATGATTGAAGGAATAGAACTTCTAGTTAAAGCGGGAGTCCACCGGGACTCCGCGTTTTTTTTTTTTTTTTAAAAGCCAGCAGCTACAAATACTGCAGCTGCTGACTTTTAAATAGTGACACTTACCTGTCCAGCGCGCCCGCGATGTCGGCACCCGAAGCCGATCGCTCGCTCGCTCGTGCCGCCGCCATCTTGGGTATGGGAATCAGGAAATGGAGCCTTTCGGCTTCATTTCCCGGTTCCCTACTGCGCATGCGCGAGCCGCGCGGCGCAATCCGGACGGTCCCCGCTGCCTCTGGGAGCTGTGTGTTTCCCAGCAGGCAGCGGGGCACTTGCTGAAGGGGGCAGGCGCTTGCGGAAAGGGGCGTAACGTACGCCCCTTTCCGCAGAGAGCTAGCCCGGAAGTGGGTGCAGTTACCTGGATTATCCAGGTAACTGCACCCCCCTCCCCCCTGAAAGGTGCCGATTGTGGCGCCGGAGGGGGGGGGATTCCGATGAGCGGAGGTCCATTTTAGGGTGGACCTCCGCTTTAAGCTAGGTCTCCTAGAATCTGAACCCTCCATCCACCCTCCTAACCCCAGATCATCACCCATTTGGTCCACTCCTTCATCACGCCGCAACCAGAGGGACCAAAGAAGATGGCGCCAATCCTTCCAGGATCAAGCATCATAACCGACCATGTTAGGTTTCAGAAGAGTTTCTATTTCTGGAAAATCAAACTCTCTTCCGTATCACTACAAATAACTTTGGCCTCTACAAGTAAGAACTCTCGTAATATCAAGAAGACTTAAAAGTCCACACCTTGGGTCCAATACAGAGATCTAATTTGACTTGAACTATGAGGTCCATCTGACGCTATCCAGTCACATTACCACCTATTATGGCTGAAGACTGAACATGACCGCTTCATTATTTTGAAGGGGATAATAAATAACCGCTCACTGACAATCGCATAAGTATATGCCCCAAACAAATCACAACCCTCCTTTTAATTCAACATTTTTTTGATACCCTAGATCAGTGATGGCGAACGCGTGGCACGCGTGCCGCTGCTGGCATGCCGAGCTGTCTCTGTGGGCACGCCGTGACAATTATAGTTATCGTTAAATCGTCCGCTCCCGTGAACTACATCTCCCACAGTCCTCTTGGGATAGCGGTGACGTGTCCGAGTGGGCATGGTGCATGCTCCGAACGCTGAAGCCACGCTCCCCGTTCTCAAACATCTGACGCACCTGTTGACGGGCCTGTGTGGGAAATCTCCTGACACACGGACACCACCGGAGCGACTGAAGCCTGACCCCACACCGATTTCAACAACTCAAATGTGAGTTTTATAACCAATTGCCGACTGGGCCATAGCCAAAAGATGGCTACAGCATGGTCAGGTTATTCTGGGTGGGCGTCCATCGACACCCTCCCAGAATCTTGCTCCCGCGCACCCTACGGTCTGAGGGGAGAGGGGAAGAGGGAGAGAGATACAATGCTATGTCCATACTCTGTCCATACTATGCAATACTCTGCAGTACCCTACCCATATTATGCAATACTCTGCAGTACCCTGCCCATACTCTGCCCATACTATGCAATACTCTGCAGTGCCCTGCCCATACTCTGCCAATACTATGCAATACTCTGCAGTGCCCTGCCCATACTATGCAATACTCTGCAGTACCCTGCCCATACTATGCAATACTCTGCAGTACCCTGCCCATACTCTGCCCATACTATGCAATACTCTGCAGTGCCCTGCCCATACTCTGCCAATACTATGCAATACTCTGCAGTGCCCTGCCCATACTCTGACAATACTATGCAATACTCTGCAGTACCCTGCCCATACTCTGCCCATACTATGCAGTACCCTGCCCATGATCTGCCAATACTATGCCAATACTCTGCAGTACCCTGCCAATACCCTGCCCATACCCTGCCCATACCCTGCCCATACTATGCAGTACCCTGCCCATACTCTGCCAATACTATGCAGTACCCTGCCCATACTATACAGTACCCTGCCCATACTATGCCAATACTATGCAGTACTCTGCCCATACTCTGCCCGTACCCTGCCTGTACCCTGCAGTACTCTGCCCATCCTATGCAATACTCTGCAGTACTCTGACCATCCTATGCAATACTCTGCAGTACTCTGACCATCCTATGCAATACTCTGCAGTACTCTGCCCCTCCTATGCAATACTCTGTAGTACTCTGCCCATCCTATGCAATACTCTGTAGTACTCTGCCCATCCTATGCAATACTCTATGGTACTCTGCCCATACTATGCAATACTCTGTAGTACTCTGCCCATACTATGCAATACTCTGTAGTACTCTGCCCATACTATGCAATACTCTGCAGTACTCTGGCCATAAACTGAATAAAGCCTTTTAACTAACTTACAACTCTTAAGCCGCGTACACACGGGCGGATTGTATGGCCTACTTAGTCCGCCGAAACACATTTCAGCGGACAGTCCACTCGTGTGTGGGCTTCAGCGGACTTTTTCAGCGTGCAGTCTGGCGTACTAAGTATTTCGGAATTTCCGTAATTCTGTCCGTCATACTTTGGTTTCAGCGGACAATCCGCTCGTGAGTAGGCTAGTTCGACGGACTAAGAATGGCGCATGCTCAGAAAGGATTTACACGGCGGAAGGTTGCATTGCTGTGTATTGGACTTCCTATTTCTAGTCCCGTCGTACGTGCTGTACACGTCATCGCGCAAGCTTTCGACGGACTGTTTGTGCATCCGTGTGTGGTCAAGTCCGTTCATTCGAAAGTATGACGGACTGTCCGTCGGATTGTATGACGGACTAAGTAGGCCATACAATCCGCCCGTGTGTACGCGGCTTTAAAGCGGCACTGCTCTATCTAAAAAAAAAAAAAAAAATAGGGGGGGGGGCTCATTATTAGTGTCATTGTGAAACGACTGTACAAATTATTTTTTCTAAACTAAAACCTCGTTAGTCAGGTTTAATTGCAGTGTTGGCACTTTGAAAAAAATATGTTGTTTTGGTTTGCAGTTTGGGCACTCGGGCTCAAAAAGGTTCGCCATCACTGCCCTAGATCGTTACAGTTCCCCACACATAATACTGGGAGGGGACATAAATATGGCAGCACACCCTGCTCTTGACAGAAGCAGAGTGGCCCCTTCGTCAATAGCCTTCTCTAAATAAATTAATCGTTCCCTTAGCAAATTTCAATTAATAGATTCTTGGAGAGCTCATAAGTATAAAAGCATATACCCATTTACTCTCATCCACATGACTGCTATGCCCGGATGGACTATATATTTAGCACCCCAATATTATTATTAGCCAACTCAT
Organism: Lithobates pipiens; assembly: GCF_037356315.1. Classification (NCBI taxonomy): domain Eukaryota; kingdom Metazoa; phylum Chordata; class Amphibia; order Anura; family Ranidae; genus Lithobates; species Lithobates pipiens. The sequence continues at coordinate 6,556,045 of NW_027507755.1, read as the reverse complement.
CCAAAGCACATATCCACCCCTGCCCATGGTCAGACCATAACATAGTTTCCTTTGATACCTCTCATATTGGTCTTGCTCCTACTCCTTTTAATTTCTGCTTAAATTACTCTCTTCTAACAGACCCCCCAATATTCAAAAAATATCCACACACATAGAAAATGACTTCATAGACAGAACAACTCGGATCATGTTGTCGGAAAATTTTATATCCAGCTCTCAAACTTTGTTGGTCAGACATTCCGATAGAAAAAGTCCGATGGAGCCCACACATGGTCGGATTATCCGACAACACGTTCTGATCGGACATTTTTCGTCTGAATTTCTGACCGTGTGTACAAGGTCTTAGATTCTCTAAAGCCAAATTTATGCAACATGGAAATCCCACTTCTGCCATGTTTGCAAGGAAGCTCAATCAAGAACATAAACCACCCCATATTTATAAATGACGCGATCAGAGAGGTAACTTGGTTACCCACCCTCAAGAGGTCATGGAAATATTCTCGTCCTTCTATAAAAATCTCCTCTCTGGACCGCAATCTCAGCCCCAAACTTCTTCAATTAATTGGCTAAACAACCTTCAACTTCCAACTCTCAATCAACAAATTACCTCCCTCAATGAACCCTGTACAGACCTATAAATAATTAACATAATAAAATCTCTTAAAACATCCACTGCTCCTGACCCTGATGGTTTCACTTCATCCTATTACAAAAAATTTGCACCTCTATTAGAACCTAGACTAACCAAATTATTCAATCGTATTCTACAAGGTAATCACTTCCCAGATGAAATGTTCTTGACCAACCCATCCCTAATTCCGGAACCATTTAAAGATCATACCCTCCCACAAAACGTTCACCCCATTTCAGTCCTCAATGATGATCTAAAAATCTTTGGTAGATTGTTAGCTGATAGACTTGCAGAAGCTATCACAACCGTAATCCACACAGATCAAACTGGCTTCATCCCAGGCAGTAGATAACATTAGGTTGGTCACAAACATCATTCAAGATGCCAATCTTCGTCGCACCCCGTTTTTTTTCTCAGCTTGGACATTCACAAAGCATTTGACAGTGTGAACTGGTCTTATCTCAATAACTTACTCCCCACATTTGGTATTTCAGATAAATTCATACATGGCCTCAATGCTCTTTACCACTTCCCACAACCAAGAATTAAAATACCTGGTAAAAACTCTGAATTCTTCCCTTTCAGCAGAGGTTCCAGACAAGGTTGCCCTCTTTCCCCACTTTTATTTGCGTTGGCAATTGAGCCCCTGGCGCACGCAATAAGAAACAATATAAATATTAAAGGATATACAAAAGGCCCTAGTGAATTCAAATTAAGCTTATATGCCGATGATGCTCTCCAATTTTATTCAAACCCTCTCACATCCATACCCAACCTTCTTACAGAACTCAACACATTTTAAAACCTTTCAGGTCTAGGTATTAATATAAATAAATGTTCAGCCCTACCCATTAATTTCTCTCATAACATGCAATCTTTGCTACAACAAAATGTCTAATTTATATGGTGCTCCCACTCTTTCAGATACCTCGGTATTCACGTCACATCTTCATATAAATTACTGTCAGTGGCGTAACTAGAACCTTCAGGGCCCCGATGCAAGAAACCATGAAGGGCCCCCCTGAACCCCAACCAGGGCCCTTCCCTCCGAGTCCGGCGGTGGAACTCCAGGGCGTGGTCACAGGTATGACCTTTGTGAGCCCTGTAGTTCCACCACTGGTATCAGTAGTTTTTTTTTTTTTTTTTTTTTTTTTTTTTAGGTGCCCCATTGGGGGACTGTCCCTAGGCAGGATGGGGTCCCCGTCCCCAGAAGAGATGAGGTCCTTTTCTCCAGGGCATATGAAGTTCCTGCCCCAGGTGAGAAGGGGTCCCTGTCCCCAGGGGAGGTGGGGGACCCTGTCCCCAGGGGGAGATGGAGGGGGTATGTAATGGTGTGTGGGGGATGGGGTCCTCTCACTCACCATGACCAAGCTGTAGGCCGCGCACTCATCCATGTTGGCCTGGGCTCCATCCAGTGTGCTGGACGGGTGATCAGCATATCTCCCAGAAAGACCTTTTATCATCTGTGTATGACAGGGGAGGAGGGGGACTGGCAGACAAGCCTGCAGTGTCCTCTGGGGAGCCGGCTCTCATAGGGCTGCACTGCATCTGTGTGCTTAAAGTTTGTTTACCAAGGAGAAGTATGCAGTGCAGTGTGGGCCGGACTCAAGGGGGGCGGGACTCTGGCTGGGGAGAACAGACATCGGACTGAGCGGCAATGCATAGAGCAGGAGAGGGGTACTCTGAGGAGCCGGCCAAGGACACAGGTCACGCAGGGAATGCACAACTAAAGAGCAGCCAGTGCGATATTCGAGCATGGAGCTCTGCTAGTCACCCTCCACCTCTAGCCACCCGTGTGCATGGTGCACTGGTACCCCTAGCTGCCTATGCTGCTGCCGGCCATATGTAGAGGGGGCTGCATGGTTGCGGTTGCGGTGGCGACTGCTGCACCCCCTATAGTTACGCCCCTGATTACTGTATAAAACTAACTACCCCCCGCTTTTTACTCATATTAGCTCTTTACTTAAAATATGGTCTTCTTACCACATTTTCCTCCTTTTTAAGAATCTGTGCCATTTAAATGATAATCATTCCCAAACTTCTGTATTCCTTTGGAGCCCTCCCTATTAACGTTCCCAAAACCTATTAACCTATTCTCACTCCGGATAAACAATAACCTGACTACATTAAGATCCTTAGTTATCAATATGGAATTCCCCTCCTTTACCCCTCTTCAATCTAAATACAATTTACCCTCCTCAGAGTTCTCTCGCTACATACAAATTAAAAACGTCTATGCAAAACCTTATTCATTATCCATCCATCCCCCAAACACACTTTTTGAACAAATATGCATAAACTCATCGAGAGATAGAGGTTTGATCTCACAACTCTACAGATACCTCAATAACCGCACTATGCCTGGAAAATCTGGACCAATTCTACACTGGGAAGCTGAGTTAGATTGCTCCTTTACCATTGAAATGTGGAATACCATGACAGATAACCTTCATAAAAGTAACCAAGCAATTTCATTTAGAGAAACCCCGGAGAAACTATTTTCCAGATGGTATATGACACCCTCAAAAATCCACTCCTACCCTGCAGCCTCTCCTAATTGCTTTAGGGGATGTCCTGAACTCTGTACTTTTTTGCACACCTTTGGAGCTGTAAACATCTTGGACCAATATGGCAGGCTGCTGCAGGTAGAACTGAGAAGACATCCAAACAGAAAGTCTTTCTCACTCCACAAATATGCCTTTTATATGCCATTATACCAAATATACCCATACCCTATAACATTGATGGCGAACCTTGGTACCCCAGATGTTTTGGAACTATATTTCCCATGATGCTCAGCTATACTGTAGAGTGCATGGGCATCATGGGAAATGTTGTTCCAAAACATCTGGGGTGCCAAGGTTTGCCATCACTGCCCTATAATATACTGCTCCACTCATTATTTAGCTCTATTCAATGGATGATTGCATTAAATTGGAGATCAAACAGCCTATTATGGTTGCAATTCTGTCTAGGATGGAAATGGTCAAAATGTCTGAGAGAATTTATCATACCTTACACGATAGTTTACACATCTTCACTAAAAAATTGATTTATGGAAACTCACCATCATCATTTACATATATGAGTCATCTCCTGGATGTTAAAGTATATGCAGCGACACTAGTATATTAAATTCTTATATTATTTACGCCTCCATACCTTTTTTCTAAACACTACATTGTTCTATTGTTATGTATATTGCATCACTTATGCCATTTCACCCCAAAAGTTGTTGATACCATTAATATAATCTGTATTCCACATTCTATTGTTGAATGATACCTTCATTGTATTGAAACTTTACAAAAGTTTTATTTGGAAGTTCAAAAGTAATCAAAAAAGAAAAAACAACCCCACACCATGATCTCCTCTCCACCAAATGATTTGGACCAGTGCACAAAGCAAGGTCCATAAAGACAAGGATGAGCGGATTTGGGATGGAGGAACTTGACTGGCCTGCAGAGAGTCCTGACCTCAACCCGATAGAACACCTTTAGGATGAATTGGAGCAGAGACTGCAAGCCAGGCCTTCTCCTCCAACATCAGTGCCTGACCTCACAAATGCGCTTCTGGAAGAATGGTCAAACATTCCCATAGACACACTCCTAAACCTTGTGGATAGCTTTCCCAGAAGAGTTGAAGCTGTTATAGTTGCAAAGGGTGAGCCAACTCAATATTGAACCCTACGGACTAAGACTGTGATGCCATTAAAGTGCATGTATAGGCAGGCACGACAATATAGTGTAGGTCAGCAGCGGGCTGCATGTTGTTCTCAGTACAAGGTTATTGTGCCGGTAAACTGACCCTGTGACGTCGGCGGCGTGTACTGACGCCTACAGGGTTGGGGATCTCTTATAATGGTTCCTTCAGGACCACCATTCGAGCAGCAGTGACTCTCCAGGCTGGGCTGTTGTGATGGCCGGTTGCCATATTCACTTAAATGTCTCCAGCGGTGAGCGGTGCGGGGGTTATGTTTCCTTTAGCGCCCGCACTCTGTCTCTTTCACCCCATCCTTTTATCCCTTTTCCTTCCTATGTTCCCCTTTCCTCCTTGGATATTTTGGATTTAGTCTTTTGTTCTCATTGCAGACTTACCTGCCACTTTGGGTCCTACAGACTGAATAATCATTTGTGCCCATACAGTTTTAGTGGCCTCTGCTGTTTTTGGAATTAGATTTGATTGTGCTTTCATTTACCGGCATTCTGCACCACCCTATATTACATCCAGCCCATGCCATTATCGTTCTATGGTTATGCTTACAGCTTGGTGAGTTTATATAACTTATGTCACTGTGGTGGTTAAGGTTTTTCCTTCACATGGTCCGTTACACTTCCCCCCCCCTCTCTCCTTCTCTTCCCCCTTTCAGTTCCCCCCCCTTTTCCTCCCATACTTTCCCTCCCCCCTCCCCTTCTCACCGGTTCCCCTTCACTACCCCCCCCCTTTTTCAAAAAACCCCTCCCCCACACACCCGCTTCCTCACTCCTGGGGCCCTCTTTCCCTTTCTGCCCTGCCCCTTTCTTTCCACCCCCCCCCCCCCCCCATTTCCCTTCTCCCTTTCCTCCCTCTCCCTTCCTCCTTCCTCCCCCTCCCTTTATCCTTAATTCCCTTGGCATTCTTGTCTCTTTTTTTTTCCTCCCCCTTTACCCTTCTTTTCCTCCTCCCCTCCCCTGCCTTTTTAGCGCCCCCTTTTTTTCACTTCCCCCCTTTTTTCTTCCCATTCGGTCGCATTGCGGCACTACCTGAGTTCCCCCCACCACTGTATTTCATTACCTTATACAATATTATATCCTAATTCATTATTACCTTCCAATCAGAAACTGTCACTACAATCCCCTTTGTCCTCTACGGGAGGAATTTATCGGGCCCTGTTGCTGGTTGAATTTGTCCAATTGGGTGAGCAGGTTTTCCTACTTCAACATTGACTGTAATATTCTGTTAAAGTTGGATTTACTCTGTAAATATATTTTGTCTTATTATATTATCTGTTCCATAGACTATTCCTCCTGAAGAAGCGGTTTACACCGCGAACCCGGTAGAGGAAATTTTCTATACTCCACTTCAATAGACACTCCACTGGGGAACCCGTTAGTTGTCAATTTTTTTTGTGGTTTATTCTTTTTTAATATTGAATAATTTTTTTATGTTTTATATGTATTAAAATTTTGACTTTTATCACATTTATTTGTCATTGTATCAGTACCGAGATAGTCCATTAAACCCCTTTAGGTGGTTATATACGTCGGTCAGCGTCAGCAACTGCCCGCATACTTCCACCTTCCCAATTTCCAAGGTTATTGTAGTGACATTTTCTCTCATTTTTTCCCATTTCCCTTTCCATCAGATTTTCTTCTTTGTTGCCTCTCCTTCCCTTGGTGAGCTTTAGATACTCATGAAATAATCATGCAAACAGACTTCAGCTAAAACGACTTGATTGTTTATTTATGTTTGTTGCAGTATGTGGCTATGCACATCATCGCTGTCGGCTTTCATTCCATGTGAGATTCTGTTTTCATTTCTCTGCATATTGCAACATTGACAAATTTATATGAAATGATATCAGTGCAAGCAAGTGGAATGATGCGTGTTTTTTTTGCTGTAAAAAAAAAAAAAAAAAAAAAAAATCCCCTACTGTGGTCAGTGCTGGGTTTAAGGAAACACAACACATGTAACCTGTTAAAAAATAAATAAATGCAGGGGTCAGGTGTGTATAACACAATGAATGCAGGGGTCAGGAGTATGTTATGCATACAATGCAGGGGTGTGAGTAATGCACAGATGCTGGGGTTAGGAGAAAAAAAACAAAGGCAGTGCAAGATTCAGCAAGCAATACTTTCCTCCACTCAACTAAAATCTCCTCTCCCCTCCCAAAAAATGCAGCACTAATCTGCGCACTCACCTCCAAGCCCAAATTCCCTCTGCAAACCAATTTCTCCACAAACAAATATGCAAAAAATACTCCCTCTCCCAGTACAAATCTCCTACTATCTGCTGAAATTGTGTCCTATCTTTCCCTCTCATCACACAAATCTTTATCTGTCACCCAACTCCTCCCTCCCAGCACTAATCCTCTCCCCTCTAAATCCCCCCTCCCATCACAAATCATCCCCCTGAAGCCTTACTCAAGTGATCACCACTTATTCACTTGACTTTTCCCCGGCTCAATTATTGTTGCATGTTTCAAAACGATCCAAGAGGGCCTACATGGGTTCGTTAACTATGCATCTCCTCATGGCGGCAAATTTATGTATTCCTGCCAAGTGGAAATCCTCAGATCCACCGTCGCTACGAGATTGGTTCCGTAGAATAAATAGGATAGCAGAATTAGAGGAACTGATCCACCAATCGAAAGATACCCCTTCGAAATACACCAGCACTTGGTCCTGTTGGTTACACTTTCGCCATACTGCTGAATACAGTTCGGTGATCCCTTAAATTGATAACGTGTGTGTTCTCTTCTCCCCCTTGACATGTCATTTCTTCCCCACCCTTTTTTTTTTTTTTTTTTTTATTTGGTAAAACCTGAGGAACCTTTTTCTTTTTAAGTTGTTTAAACAGCCGATACATGTGATATTACTTAGGACAATAACAGGCATATGATTATTGTTTATGTTCTTTATCTTTTATACAGCGGTTGCATCCGCGTTTTCTATTCTTTTTCTTCTTGCATTTATGTAATACCATATTGTGAGTTTATGAAAATTTAATAAAAATTACTCTTAAAAAAAAAAATCATCCCCCTGAAATCTCTTCCCCCATCATTAATCCTCTTCCTCCCCAAATCCCCCCTCTCAGCACAAATCCCCCTTCTCCCAGCACTAATCATCTCCCCTCTAAATCCCCCCTCCCAGTACAAATTCCCCCTTGAAATCTCTTCTTCCATCATTAATCCTCCCCCCCCCCTCCCAGCACAAATCTCCCCTGAAATCTCTTCTCCCACCATTAACCCTCTTTCCCCCAATTTCCCTCCCAGCACAAATCCACCCCGCACACCCGTAATCTCTTCTCCCAGCACTAATCCCCCCCCCCCCAAATCTATTCTTTCAGCACAAATGCTCTCTGCCCCCTAATCCCCTTACTATGACAAATATTCACTGCCCCTCAAAATCCCCACTCTCAGCACAAATCCTCTTCCCCTCCAAAACCCCCCTACCAAATTTTTTTCAGCCCCCCAAATCTCTCCCCACAGCACACATCTTCACTCCATATTCCCCCTCCAAGAATAACCACCCAATCCCCTTTCCTATCACAACCCCATCTACAAATACCCCCCAAGCATGAATCCCCCCCCCCCACATCCTCCCTCCCAGAACACCCTCCCAAACACCCTTAAAGCACAGTACTCTTCCCATCAAAGCAGTACATTGGCTTCCTTCCCCTCTCCATGGGGAGTAATCCAGATGCCCCCCAAGAGAGGCATTTAACCCAAATCTACGTTCACTCACATGTATTGTCTTCTGGATCTCGATGAGTAGACACTCTTTGCTGTTTTGTTTGCTGCCAACCACCTTAAGATTTCACCTACCTTTTCTTATATATCCCTGTAACCAGGGCTTTTTTTCTCAGAGAAATGGTGCAGGAACTCCCCTTTCTCCCCTAGGTCACCCCTGTCTCTGCCCCTAGACCCGCCCCCTGGGACTGCCCCCTTTCCCCACCCTTACACACCTCCTAGCACTGCCCCCTTAAGAGAACAGGGAACCAAGTATAATTTGGGGGGCTATACAAGTAATTTGTATGGAATTTGTTAATACAAAAGCAATGTAGTAAAAATTACAACACATTGGAAATATCCAGCAATTACCAAAGTAAGCTCAGAGGCACTTCCAGACGATTTCAACAGACCCATATGCAGCAGAGACAGCCCCCCCCCCCCCCCCCATATCAAGCAAGAGACAGCCAATATCCTGCAATAGCCAGCCCTTATCCTGGAAGAGACAGCCCATTCCCTGCAATAGACAACCCATATCCAACAATAGACAGCCTTATACTGCAATAAACAGCCCTTATCCTGCAATAGACAGCCCTTATCTTGTAATAGACAGCTATTATCCTGCAATAGACAGCCCTTATCCTGCAATAGACAACCCTTATCTTGTAATAGACAGCTCTTATCCTGCAATAGACAGCCCTTATCCTGTAATCGACAGCCCTTTTCCGGCAACAGACAGCCCTTATCCGGCAAAGAGACATCCAGGCAGCCCCCATATCGAAGCAGCATTAAAGCACAGCCCCCAACTAGCAACACTGAATATTTAACTTACCAGAAAAGCAATGTCTCCACAGAAAAGTAGGCTGGCACATCATACCGTAGCTCTTCCTGACAGCTGCAATTGGCGCCAAAAAGTAGCAAGCAATCCAGTCTTCAGAGAGAGGCGGAGTGCAGGTGATATCACTCCGCCTTCCACTCTTGTAACAGCTGCAGCCGGTGGTACAGAAGCTGTTTTGGCTTATGCGGCCACCAGCTTCTGTAGTGGCTGGCGACCTAGTAAAGTAAATGATAAAGAAAAAAGTTTTCTCTCTACCTTTTCCAGAGGTGGCGGAACGTCGTTCCAGTGCGTCCCACTAGAAAAAAAGCCCTGCCTGTAACAACATGAGTTGCAAGTAGAGGTTGCTGAGTAACCTTAAGACAGAACTCACTACAGCACATTATTTTGACTCTGGGTCTCTTAAAAACACAGCATTGGGCAACCATGCTGGCTGTTAGCATTGTCACTGTGTTTGTTCATTCCATTTCCAATGACTGAGGAAGACCATAACACTGCCCCAAACCGAGGGGGGAGTCACACTTCTACTGGACATACAAAGCAGCATATTATCATTTATCACAAATCATATCATGCTCACATGCTGTGCTCTTGCACCGAGACCACATCGCGACTCCTACCAAGGGCCTGATTTCTGTAGAGCCAACATAGGTCATGGCCTAGGGCAGTTGTTTCCAAACTGTGGCCTGGGGGCACTATTCCTCCCACTGACACCAACTGCAGAGCACTTTTTTCCCACTGACACCAATGATTGGGCACTATTCCTTCCCCCTAATACCAACAATTGGGCACTATTCCTCTCAAAGACACCAAAGATGGGACACTATTCTAAAACCAATAATGCGGCATTATTCCTCCCACTAATAAAAATTTTGGGACATTCTTTACTCCACCTGATTTTGTGGCATTTATACTCCCACTGGCCACAGTCTGACCCCTCAATATCTGAATAACAGTAAACTGGCCCTTTGTTCAGAAAGTCTGGAGACTCCTGGCTTAGGGTAACAAGACTGCTGATTGTCCTTGGGCTCCAGACTGCTGGCCTACCTGTAAAGTATGTATATCTTTACTGGGGGATTGATGGGTTTGCACACTTAAGCCGCGTACACACGTAGCCGTCTGTCCGACGTACTTAGTCTGGCGGACGTCCGCCAGACTGTCCGTCGGAATTTCCGAATGGGCTACTTGCCCACACACAGCACTTTTTCAGCGGACTAATACGGCGACTAAGTCCGCCGTACTTTCGAAATGAACGGACTCGCCCACACACGCGGAGGAAAGTCCGCTCATTTCGAGCGCGTCTCCAGGTAGGCGGGGCCCACGAAGGAGACGTCGCTGGCCCCGCCGCCTGGTATGGACTTAAAGGGGAACCCCCAACGCCAAAAAAAATCGGCGTGGGGTCCCCCCCAAGTCCACAACAGACCCTTGTCCGAGCACGCTACCCGGCCGGCCAGGAAAGGGGGGCGAGCGAGCCCCCCCTCCTGAGCCGTACCAGGCCGCGTGCCCTCAACATGGGGGGTGCCTTGGGGAAGGGGGGGCCGCGTGGCTCCCCCACCCCAAAGCACCTTGTCCCCATGTTGATGAGGACAAGGGCCTCTTCCCGAAAACCCTGGCCGTTGGTTGTCGGGGTCTGCGGGCTGGGGGCTTATCGGAATCCGGGAGCCCCCTTTAATAAGGGGGCCCCCGGATACCGGCCCCCCACCCTATGTGAATGAGAATGGGGTACAATGTACCCCTACCCATTCACCTGTAAAATAAAAGTACAAAAAAAAACACAACACATGCGTCCCTGGCATTGCGGCCGGAGAGATTGTCGAGTCAACATCTCCTGGAGAAGAAGGAGAAGAAGAAGAAGAAGAAGAAGAAGAATGGAAGGCGGCGGCGACAGAAGACCGGGCCACCGCCTGTAAAAGAGCTATAAGAAGGCGCAGAAGAACCGAAGAGGGGGACAAGACCCCCGAAGTCGGGAGAAGAGGCCGGCGGCGAGGAAGAAAGCCGGACTCCACCGCTAGCAAAAGAGCTACAAGAAGATAGCGGAGGAGTCCGGCGAGAAGACCCCCAAAGACGGAAGACCCCCGGAGCTGTGCAATAAAGTATTTTATCTCGTGTGTTGTGTTTTTTTTGTACTTTATTTTACAGGTGAATGGGTAGGGGTACATTGTACCCCATACTCATTCACATAGGGTGGGGGGCCGGTATCCGGGGGCCCCCTTATTAAAGGGGGCTCCCGGATTCCGATAAGCCCCCCTCCGCAGACCCCGACAAGCAACGGCCAGGGTTGTCGGGAAGAGGCCCTTGTCCTCATCAACATGGGGACAAGGCACCCCCCCATGTTGAGGGCACGTGGCCTGGTACGGCTCAGGAGGGGGGGCGCTCGCTCGCCCCCCTTTCCTGGCCGGGCGGGTAGCGTGCTTGGACAAGGGTCTGTTGTGGACTTTGGGGGACCCCCACGCCGATTTTTTTCGGCGTTGGGGTTCCCCTTTAAGTCCATACCAGGCGGCGGGGCCAGCGGCGTCTCCTTCGCGGGCCCCGCCTACCTGGAGACCCGCTCGAAATGAGCGGACTTTTCTCCGGGCGGGAAAAGTCTGCTCATTTCAAAAGTACGGCGGACTGGCACACACACGGCCGGATTGTACGCCGAAATGCGAGTACGGCGGGCAGATTGATGTGCAACACAGCATTCTAAGTCCGCCGTACTTTCGGGTCAAAAAAGTATGCCGGAGGCTACACACGGGGGGATTGTTTGGCGGACTTGAGTTTGCCGGACTTTTCCACCGGATTGTTTGATCGTGTGTACGCGGCATTAGAACCCAACTTCAAGCAGAATAAACTTACACTTTATGGGTGAGGATCTTGGTGGCTGTAGAAAATATTCACACGAAAATATTCAGGGTGAAATTTGATAAGGGTTCCATATGAATGGCAGATACACATAGGTGAGCTGGTCCTAAGACCTATTTTAGTCATCAGTTCCAGGTGTACTGAATCAGAGCAGGCATATTGTCTCAACCTTTTCTGTCCCCAGTCAGCTTCTACTTTTTGTGTCTGTGATGTCTAATCTTGTCATACAAAGGCTATCAAGTTGACTATGTAGCAAAGTCCCAGGCCTCCTTTGACCTGATGAGAACCTCCAGGGTCAGGGATAGCTTTTTGACTTTTTTGGGGAAAGAGGGTTAGGGCCAAGACACACTTGGGTAGTTGCAAGATTAATTGTCAGACTCCAAGACTTCAATAGGAGGACAGCCATGCAGGGAAAGGCACCCAGCAAGAGGCCACATCTGCATGTGCAGGAATGCTGTCTCCTATGGCAACAATCTCTAACCACTTCAGCCTCGAGCCTCTTTTTTACACTTGGTGTATACAAGTTAAAATGAGTTTTTGCTAGAAAATTAGTTAGAGCCCCCAAATATGATATATTCTAACACCCTAGAGAATAAAATGGAGGTCGTTGCAATAATTTCTGTCACACCATATTTGCGCAACGGTCTTACAATCGCACTTTTTTGGAAACAAAATACAGTTTTTTAAATTAAAAAAAATAATATAACAGTAAAGTTGGCCCCATTTCTTTTTTATATTGTGAAAGATAATGTTATTCTGAGTAAATTGATACCCAACATGTCACGCTTCAAAATTGCGCCCGCTCGTGGAATGGCAACAAATTTTACCCTTAAAAATCTCCATAGGCGATGTTTGAAAATTTCTACAGGTTACCAGTTTTAAGTTACAGAGGAGGTCTAGAAGTATTGCTCTCGCTCTAACGATTACGGCGATATCTCACATGTGTGGTTTGAACACCTTTTTCATATGTGGGCGCTACTCACGTATGTGTTCACTTCTGCGCACGAGCTTGTCAGGATGGGCGCTTTAAAAAAAACATTTTTCTAGTTTTTTTATTTTGACAGTTTAAAAAATAAATTGAGTCCCTTTTATTCCTATTGCAAGGAATGTAAACATCCCTTGTAATAGAAAAAAAGCATGTAGGACCTCTTAAATATGAGATCTAGGGTCAAAAAAGACCTCAGATCTCATATTTACACTAAAATGCAATAAAAAAAAAATTGAAAAAGAAATAAAAAACATTTCTCCTTTTAAGAGCTGTGGACGGAAGTGACGTTTGCTCTCGCTTCCACCCTCCCATGCTATGGAGCCAAGCAGGGGTGATCTTCCCTCAGTCGGCAGCCAGCCAAGCATGGGAGAGGACACGAATGTTTCCGCCGATACCGGCAGGTCCGGTAAGCATTGGAGAAGACCGGAACGTGGCGGTGAAAAAAGCTGGCTGCTAAAAATGGGTGTGAACCTCCAAGTGAAAAATTGATCAAAAATCAGCGCTAATTTTACTTCAATAAAACAATTGATAGTGCTACACCAAACCTATATAATATAATATTAGTTAATAGATACATTATATAAAATGCATGAAAAAACATGTATATAAAGAACTTATAAAACTATTTGCTTACTGTGCAATCAATATTTCAAGTGGATATCAGTGTCCATTTCACCATAAGGCTGGGTTCACGATGAGAAACTGAGCGGATCACAGCAGGGGGTCCGGTGCAGCTCCATTTTAATTTGAATTTTTGGCTGAATTCGGACATGAAACAGACCAGAAAACGCATAGGACTCCTGTGCAATTCGCACCGGAGCCATTCCGGAGATGTGTAAAACTTCTCCATAGAGAGCCGGTCACAATCTCCTGCCATGCGAATTGGATGCAGAGAAAACCGCATTCAATTTGTACTGGTGTGAACCCAGCCTCAATCCATAAGTGTGGTGCAATGTAAAGTTCATAAAGTGCTCCACTTAAAAGTCCTTATTAGTGCTCCAATGCACAGTAGTGACCAGAATCCACCCCACCAATTGTGCCCACTCCTCTGGACAGCCTAAGCTCACCAAAACCGATGGACCTATGTTATGCAACAACAGGTCAAAATACGCATTATGGTATTGTGTCTCCTTATCATCTTTCTCTCAGACCCAGATAACTCCTCTCAATTGAAAATAAACAGAGAGGGGAACTCATCACATAGAACCAATACTTTATTAAAATTTGTATGCGGCATAACAGCTTTGTCTTTCATGAATAGAGCTCTAGCAGGGAGAAGCCGTGTGTACCTGGAGATCAGGAATGAACAAATAGAGAATTCTTTGTCTATTCCTGACCTCCAGGTACATAAGACCATTCGTTATTTTGTTCATTTTTTTTTCCGGATGCCTCAAACATTAACAAAAGGCCCAAACTATCACATCATGTCCTCCTAATGAATACAAATTAAATTTGTTTTTTGTTATAATTGATTTCGAATTAAATTTGTTACGGGGCACCATTACTCTGCGCAACACATCAGGCATCATACTGCAGGATGAATGTAATTTATTTGTATGCTTGGAACTGTATTGTTATGTAGTGTATTTATGAGCTGCGTTGCAGTAGCGAGTGGGACTGCATTGGATAGCTATTTCAGGCAAAATGAGGCAGATTGCCGTTCTGTCAGAGGGAAATATAGAGATATTGTGTTTTTGCTAAGCAGGAACATGGATGTCTTTCTTTCCCCAGTCAAACCATCCCCCACACAGTTAGAAAGCACCCCCTAGGGACACATTTAACCATTTGAATGCCACTGGTGTTAACTCCTTCCCTGTCAGGGCCATTAGTACAGTGACAGTGCATATTTTTAGCACTGATCACTGTATTAGTGTCACTGGTCCCCAATAAAGTGTCAAAAGTGCCAGTTAAGTGTCTGATTTGTCTGCCACAATGCTGTATCTGATTCAAAATGTTTAATTTAGGCCTGGTTCACACATATGTAGGGCTGCAACTAATGATTATTTTCATAATCGATTAGTTGGCCGATTATTGTTTCTATTAATTGGATAATAACCTTTAAAAAAGTGTGGTGTATAATTAAATTAATATGTAAAGTTTAATTTATTCTTAAAGCGGGAGTAAACCCGCTGACATTTTTTTTTTTTCTGACCTGCAAGGGAACCGCATACTAGCTCATTATGAAATACCTTAGAATGAGGCCCCGACATCTTGCCCGATTCACGCTGAGGGAGCTGACAGGTTCCCTTGGCGTGTCTTCCGGGTATAACGGCTCAGGCGCTATGAGTGGCCGGACCCGCGATATCCTCACCAGGCGCATGTGCACGGGAGATTTCTTTCCAGCAGGGTCCGGCGTCTGCTGGACTTTCAGCCGAGAATCCCCTGTGTGCATGCGCCGCTGTAGTCAGAGGCGCTTTGCGAGGGGAATATCTCCTAAACCATACAGGTTTAGGAGATTTATTTTTACCTACAGGTAAGCCTTATTATAGGCTCACCTGTAGGTAAAAGTTATAAAAAAGACTATACAACCGCTTTAAATATCTCTATGCAATGGTACTGTAAATATAAATAACCAACTATAAGGTTAGGTAACAACATCTCGTATCCACTCTGATAATAACAGACAGAAAAGATATACTGTATTTACTATTAGAGGTTGAATCTGGTAAATATCATTAGATTCGGACTGTTTTGCCAATTTTCAGACAGAATATATATATATATATATATATATATATATATATATATATATATATATATATATAACAGACTCCCATGTCATAGGCAGGTGGCTTGATAACAGCTCCCTGCACCTTCTGTCACCTATGCTGACCATACAAAAACAATGTCTACCTTAAAAAATATTTTCATTTTAAGAACATTCGTTCAATTTTCTAATTGTTAGTGGGGTCAAATCGATGTTCGTGACGGTAAAATTCGAAGGAGCAGAATAGAAAACTTCTTGGTCAAAGGAATTGTCAGACAGTGTATGTGGTTATCGTTTAGAAATTACATTTATAATGCCTCATACACACGGTCAGAAATTCAGACGGAAAAAGTCAGATCGGATTATGTTGTCGTGTTTGGGCTCTATCTGACTTTTTCTGTCAGAATTTCCAGAAAAAAAAAAAAAAAAGTTTGAGAGCTGGATCTAAAATTTTCCGACCACAAAATCCGATCGGACTTTTTCCGATCGTGTGTCGAGAATTCAGACGCACAAAATGCCATGCATGCTCAGAAAAAATTTGGAGACTAAAGCTATTGGCTACTGGGCTCTACGTAGTCCCGTCATATGCGTTGTACGTCACCTCGTTCTGACCGATCGGATTTTCCAACAACTTTGTGCGACCGTGTGTATGCAACACTAATTTCTGCCAAAATCTGTCGGAAAAAGTCCAACGGATTTTGTGGTCGGAATGTCCGACCGTGTGTATGGAGCATTAGAAACTGAATGTTAAAAGGAAGTGACATTTTCAAACAACCTTCTTCCATTCAGCGAATGTACAAAGATGTTTCGTATGTATATTCTCGTCTGAAAATCAATACGTGTATGGCCAGCATAAGGCTCGGTTCAGACCTATGCAGTTTGCTGTTGATCCGTTTCTGCAGTGCGTTTGGCATTTTTGCAAACACGATTTTGCGGCGATTTGAATTTCGTTTTATGCTTTTTATTGGACAATTTGTTGATGAGCAGATTAAAAAATGCAAATCGTGGCAAAAACACACTACATGCTTTTCTGCAGCTTCTCCATTCCAGTATATTGAACTAAACAAGCAAAAAAAAAGCACCGTTTTGCTTTGAAAAAAAGTCCTTGACCCTTTCCAAATACGCAGCAACTGAAAAAAGCATAGATGTGAACGTGTCCCATAGGAAACCATGTTCAATGAACTGTAATGCGTTTCTGAAAAAAGCAGAACCAGGCCTAAGACATTTAGTAATAGCAGCAACATGCTTTTTTTGTATCGCCTGTCATCATGGGGTTAAAAAATAAAATTAGCCCTTTATAGTACAAACAGAGCAGATAAATCGCTACTATAAGGGGTTCATTTATACTGTGAAAGTAATAGTATATATTAATTATATCAAATATAAGAATAAATACATCCAGAAGTAGGATATATGGGCATTATAACTAGGAGGCAGACATGAAGCTCTATGAAGGGTGGAAGGGAGATATAAATATTTTACATGAAAGTAAATATAATAGTAAATATAATGCACAATACTGGTAAAAGTTTACTTTAAATGTAATTGTGATGCCTTCTATCACCTCGAGTCTATCAGCCTCCACCTTCTCTGGGTTCAGATGCTGATCTTCCCTGCACACCATTTTTAACCATTTCCTAACTGGGCACTTAAACCCCCCCCCATGCCCAGACCAATTTTCCCCTTTCAGTGCTGACGCATTTTGAATGACAATTGCGCGGTCATACATCGCTGTACCCAAATTACATTTTTATTATTTTTTTTCACACAAATAGAGCTTTCTTTTGGGGGTATTTAATCACCACTGGTGTTTTTATTTTTTGTTAAACAAACAAAAAAAAGATGTAAAATTTTGAAAAAAAAAAAAAAATCATGTTTCATGGTTTGTTATAAAATTTTGCAAACAGGTAATTTTTTCTCCTTCATTGATATGCGCTGATGAGGTGGCACTGATGGGCATTGAGAGGCCCAGATAAGGCGGCACTGATAGGCACAGATAAGACGGCACTGATGAGCACAGATAAGATGGCATAAATAGGGTGGAACTGATGGATGGCACTGATGGGCACTGGTAAGGGACACTGATGGGCACAGATAAGATGGCACTGATAGGTGGCAGTGGTAGGTGACATTGATGGGCACTAATAGTTGACACTGATTGGTGGCACTGGTAGGTGGTACTGGTGTGTACTGTTAGGTAGCACTGTTAGGTGGCACAGGTGGCAGAGATGACCATGCGCCTGCTCTCCTTGATCGGGACCGATGTCCCGATGACAGCCGCCGGTGATCTGCTTTTTTTTTCTCCTTATGCTATCAGCGCGAAGAGAGAAAATAGCCTATTGCAGGCTCTGTTTACGTCATATGATCAGCTGTCATTGGCTGACAGCTGATCACGCGGTAAGGGGTCGGGACCGACCCCTTACTCCGATCTATGATCCAGTGGGTCTCATAGACGTGCTGATCACAGAGCGAGCTGCGCGCTCCCTGCAGGGGGCACGCAGGCCGCTTGAGAATGGGAGGACGTCCATGGACGCCTAGGTCTGTGCTGTAGCCATGTTTCGGCTATAGCGTGGATGGGAGGTGGTTAAAGCAATTTTTTTCCATAAACAACAAACATGTTATACTTGCCTTCTCTGTGTAATGGTTTTGCACAGAGCAGCCCGGATCCTCCTCTACTTGGGTCCCCCTGCCCTCAAAGTGCCCCAATAGCAAGCTGCAAAGTAAAGTATATAGTGCCCCTATAGCAAGGTAAAAAAAAAAACTTCTGCCTTTAGAACAGTGGTTCTCAACCTTTCCAGGGCTGTGACCCCTTGATAAAAATCCCCAAGTTGCGTTGACCCCTAACAGTAAAAAAAAAAAAAAAACGTGGGTTGTCAGCACCAGGGCCGGACTGGCCTACTGGGATACCGGGAAATTTCCCGGTAGGCCGCCTACCCTGGGGCCACTTTAAGCTGTGGCTTACTGTAGTGATCACCTCCCTTGCTCTCTTTCTCATAGTGTCATACACACAGCTGCACCTCTCGAGGTATGTGTCACGGAGCTGGGTCTGTGTTCAGCTGTGCTGTAGCAAGGTCCCGCCCCCCTAGGCCAGCTTGTGTGATAGTAGATAGAACACTGATTGAATCAGTGTTTCGCCTATCACAGGAGCCGGTCTAGGTGGGCGGGACCTTGCTACAGCACAGCTGAACACAGACCCAGCTTCTGTTTGTTCTGTGACACACACCATGGGAGATACCTGCTGTGTGTAAACGAGGCAATGCCATGGTGAGTGCCATGCACAGTAGGGCTGTATTCATTTGGACAGTGGGGCTGCATTCATGGGCGCCGTAAAGCTGCATTTGATAGGCACAGTGAGGCTGCACTGATTTCTTGTACCACGTCTGCAGTCTCTGACCATCCCTTGTATCACGTCTGCAGGCTCTGACCATCTCCTGTACCATGTCTGCAGTCTCTGACCATCTCTTGTACCATTTCTGCAGTCTCTGACCATCCCTTGTACCATGTCTGCAGTCTCTGACCATCCCTTGTACCATGTCTGCAGTCTCTGACCATCCCTTGTACCATGTCTGCAGTCTCTGACCATCCCTTGTACCACGCCTGCAGTCTTTGACCATCCCTTGTATCACGTCTGCAGTCTCTGACCATCCCTTGTACCACGTCTGCAGTCCCTGACCATCTCTTGTACCATATCTGCAGTCTCTGACCATCTCATATCCTGTCTGCAGTCTCTGAGGGAGTCTGGGCAGGAGTCAAGAGAGGGAGAGCTGCCAGGATGGGGGTCATGGGAGAAGTCAGACTGGTGTGGACTGTGGAGAGGAGACTATAGGATAAAACCAGAGCCACTGAGCTGGAGCCAACTGACTGAGCCCTGCACGGTGCACCTGAGAGGAGGTCAGTGACAGCACTGTCAGGCCAGTCTGAGGGGGGGTCACTGATTTAAGGGGGGGAGTGAATACAACAATGTAAGGGGGCACTGTTTCCCCCTATATTAGTAAACCACTCCTACCTGCATAGCTCCCAACTGTCCCTGATTTGGAGCAATGTCCCTCTGTCCCTTTTTCCTCCTCATTTGTCCCTTATGTTGGTCTGATCTATATAGTTGTATATAAAATGCACTTGTTATCTTTCAAAAAGTGTTTCCCAGTGCTAAACCTTTCATCCAAATTCTAAATTGCGCCATTTGTACATTTTAAAAAGCCAATATAAAGGAATAGTAGTGGTAAAAAATAACCCTTGGTTAATTCTGGGGTGTGACAAGGGGCGTGTCCTATACCTACATACGTTTGTCAGTAGGTGTCCCTCATTCCAATCTCAATGTTGGGAGGTATGCCTTAGTGTATTCTTTCTGCGGAAGGTGGTCTCTGGTCAACAGAGTCGTCATCCACAACCCAGGTTGTCCCCCTTGATAATTGACCACTTCTTTTAGCACTATTAACTAGAATTTGCATATATATATATATATATATATATATATATATATATATATATATATATATATATGCCCTATTATGCTTTCATATCTGTCTTCTCTATATATAGCACACTCTTCAAATGTGCTTTAAAATGCATGGTTTTCCCTTTAATGAACCAGAAAATAATGACGTTGTGCTGTTGGACTGGTATAAAAATGCTATGGTGCTGGTATGAATTATTTTCCAGGGCTGGTTTTTATTCCCAGTCCGGCCCTGGTCAGCACCAAAGGCAAAACAATTAATTTGCATCCCTAACCCATGAACATTTAGCGCTCCCCGAGTCCCTACCACTCGTACAGTATTAAAACCCCTTATGGTACATTTTAGGATATACTACTCTTTCTTTGTTCTCCTTTCTTTTCCTTTTATCTCTATCCTAATTTCTTGTTTTTTCCCCATCCCTCTCTCTAGCCATCTTTCTTGTTCTTGCTCATCCATGTTGCTTTTGAGCATTTCTGCAGTGCTTTTTGCTGTGCTTTTCGCATTTTTGTAACAGCGTTTTTACTGTGATTTTGCAGCGATTTGCATTTTTTGCTTTAATTCACTGTATATAGCCGGTTCCCAAGACGCACGCCATGAAGCCAGCCGCTGTTTCCTTAACAACTGGTGAGTCATCAGCTATCAGCGGGCTTCCCCGATGACAGCTGAATATAAAAAAAATCTTGAAAAACGCTCCCCCCCCCCCCCCCCCCTTCGGTCTGGTATGGATTTGGAGGAGACATCCCATGCCAAATTTTTTTTTTTAATGGCGTGGAATCCCCCCCAAAATCCATCCACACCAGACCCTTATCCGAGCAAGCAGCCCAGCAGGTCAGGAAAGGGAGGGGACAAGTGAGTGCACCCCCCCTCCTGAACCATACCAGGTCGCATGCCCTCAACATGGGGGGATGGGTGCTTTGGGGCAGGGGGGCAAAGACCCCCCCGCACCAAAGCACCTTGTTGATGGGGACAAGTGCCTCTTCCCAACAACCCTTGCTGTCATCTTGTTCTGCAGGCGGGGGGCAGTCGTGGTCTGGGGGCGGGGGCTTATCGGAATCTGGAAGCCTCCTTTAACAAGGGGGCCCTAGATTCCCCCCCCCCCCCATGTGAATGAGTATGGGGTACATAGTACACCTACCCATTCACCAAAAAAAAAAGTAATGTAGTGTGAAAAAATACAGTAGAAAGTCTTTTAACCACTTGAGACCCACGCTATAGCCGAATGACGGCTATACGGCTATAGTCCTTTGCCGGGACTACGTCTATTGAAATCGTCCCGTGCACGAGCAGCGCGCTCTGTGATCGGCGCGCCAATGACAGCTGATCATGTGATACAACGGAGCCGGTAATCGGCTATTATTCCTCCTCGCGCTGACAGCGCGAGGAGAAAAAAAAAAAAACGATCGCCGGCGGCCGTGATCGGGACATCAGTCCCGATCACGGCCAGCCCTGCCAGTGCCCACCTGCCAGTGCCACATGAATAAAAAATGTGTCCCCCCCTGTCAGTGCCACCCAGCAGTGCCCACAGTGCCACCCAGCAGTGCCCACAGTGCCACCCAGCAGTGCCCACAATCTGCCTCAACAAAGGTGCTGCACCCCAGTGCCACATATCTGTGCCCATCAGTGTCATCTACCAGTGCCCATCAGTGCCCAGCAGTGCCGCCCATCAGTGCCCAGCAGTGCCACCTATCAGAGCCACGTATCAGTGCCACCTATCAGTCCCATCTATCAGTGGTACCTATCAGTGCCCCTTAGTGCCACCCATCTGTGCCACCCATCCGTGCCATCTTATCTGTGCCCATCTTTGCCCATCTTTACCCATCAGTGCCGCCTTATCTGTGCCCATCGGTGCCGCCTTATCTGTGCCTATTAGTGCCGCCTTAACTATGCCTATCAGTGCCCACCAGTGCAGCCTATCAGTGCCCACCAATGCAGCCTATCAGTGCCCACCAAAGCAGCCTATCAGTGCCCACCAGTGCAGCCTATCAGTGCCGCCTCATCAGCGCACTTCAATGAAGGAGAAAAATTACCTGTTTGCAAAATTTTATAACAAACTATTAAACATGATTTTTTTTTTTGCATCTTTTTTTGTTTGTTTAGCAAAAAATAAAACCCCCAGCTGTAATTAAATACCACCAAAAGAAAGCTCTATTTGTGGGAAAAAAAATGATAAAAATTTTATTTGGGTACAGTGTTGTATGCCCGCGCAATTGTCATTCAAAGTGCATCAGCGCTGAAAGCTGAAAATTGGTCTGGGACTGAGGGGAGTTTAAGTGCCCAGTAAGCAAGTGGTTAATAAAAATATCTTCTTCTTCCCTGCATCTTCCTCCATCTTCTCCTGCATCTTCATTCTCCAGGCTTCTCCTGCTTCTTCTTTATACCAGGCCGCATGCCCCCAGCATTGATGAGGACAAGGGCCTCTTCCCCACAACCCTGGCTGGTGGTTGTGGAGGTCTGCGGGCAGGGGGGCTTATCAGAATCCGGAAGCCCCCTTTAACAAGGGGGCCTCCAGATCTCGGGCCCCCCGTGTGAATGAGTATGGGGTACATTGTACCCCTACCCATTCACCAAAACAGTAGTGTAACGGGACAAAAAGCAAAAGAGACAAGGCCTTCTCCTTCCCACGCTTCTTCCTCCGGTCGTCTTTGTCCAGTGCTCTTCTTCCTCTGCCACTGCTCCCACCACCGCCCCGCTGAAAGTAAAAATCTGTCCTTTCAATGTCGCACATTTCACATATAACTGTGGGGCGGGGCCATCGGATTGCATCATCCGGAAACCCTGCTCCCTTGTGACGTCATGGACCCATCATGCCCTGGGGGGTGATGACACAAGGGGGCAGGGTCTCTGAATGACGTTATCCACCACATCGCAGTGTTGAAGGAGGTTCATTATTTTTATTTTCAGTGGGTTGGCGGCAGAAGCGGAGGAAGAAGAACAGCGGAGGAAGAAGAACAGCGAAGAAAGAAGACTAGAGGAAGAAACAGGGGAAGAAGAAGACCGGAGGAAGGAGCGGGGGAGAAGAAGACTGGAGGAATAAGTGGGTGAAGAAGAAGACATTTTTAATAAAGGGCTTGTCAAAAACTGTCTTTTGTCACATTACACTACTTTTTTGGTGAATGGGTAGGGGTACAATGTACACAATACTCATTCACATGGGGGGGGGGGGCTGAAATCTGGGGCCCCTCTTGTTAAAGAGGGCTTCTGTATTCTGATAAGCCCCCCAACCCACAGACCCTACAACCACCAGCCAGGGTTGTGGGGAAAAGGGCCTTGTCCCCATCAACATTTGGATAAGGTGTTTTGGAGTCCTGCCCTAAAGCACACCTTCATGTTGAGAGCATGAGGCCTGGTATGGTTCGGGGGGGGGGGGGGGGCTCACTCATTCCCTCCCTTTCCTGACCTTCCGGGCTGCATGCTTGGATAAGGATCTGGTATGGATTTTGGGGGGTTTGGTATTCTGGTATGGTCTTGTGGGGGAGACCCCAGGCCATTTTTTTTTGCGTATTTTTTTTAGCCGCCTTTTTTTTTATGATCAGCTGTCAGCAGAGGAGACCGCCAACAGCTGATGACTCATCGGTTGTCAAGGACTCGACGGCCGGCTTCCTGGCCCTTCTCCTTAGCAACCCCGCTATTTACAGTGAATGTAAAGCCAAAAAAAAAGCACACCAATCGCAGCAAAAGATCAGAAAAAACGCAGCATTTGTGTTTTGAATGCAAGTCCCTTGAAGTCTATTACATGCAAAACTTAGCATTTTGCGGGATAAAGTCCCCGACCCTTTCCAAAAACGCAGAGGCACAAACATGCATTGATGTGAATGTTTTCCATAATAACCTATGTTAAAAAATATAAATGCGTTTCTGCAAAAAGCACCAAAAAACACATTAGTGTAAATCAAGCCTTATTGAAGAATTTCAAAAACTTGGCATAACTATAAACTATAGGTATATGATCTTCTCTTTTGAAGGAATGGACTCTGTTTCAGATAAATGATCATGTAATTACTGTAGCTGTATGGAGAGTTGTGCAGGACTTACTGCATGGTGCCTTGGAAGTCATACAAAGTGATTACTCAGCTTTCAACTGATATTATTTCCATGGTTATAAACCAAATTAGTGCTGTCACTATGGCATAGCTTATTATCAGAGCAAACGATCTCCAACTTACATAAAGGAATTTATTTATGTAAGCCAGGCTTTTTGCATGCTGGATTCAGGTATAGATCAGTGTATGCACCAGTTGACCTGTAAAGAGCCTTTGAATTCTGCCACAGGCAGCTAACTGTTATGCCCTGTACACACAGTCGGACATTCCGACTACAAAATCCGTCTGATTTTTTCAGACGGATTTTGGCCAAAACTTGTCTTGTATACACACGGTCGCACAAAGTTGACTGAAAATCCGATCATTCCGAATGAGGTGACATAGAACACGTACGACGGG
The DNA here is from genome assembly GCF_037356315.1 of Lithobates pipiens. NCBI lineage: Eukaryota > Metazoa > Chordata > Amphibia > Anura > Ranidae > Lithobates > Lithobates pipiens. The sequence continues at coordinate 6,531,721 of NW_027507755.1, read as the reverse complement.
ACTATAAGGAGGGCAGTAGCCAATAGCTTTTGTCTCGTAATCTATTCTGGCCATGCGTGGCACTTTGTCCATCGGAATTGTCTACACACGATCGGAATTTAAACAATCGGACTTTGTCAATGTCGGAAAATTTTAGATCCTGCTCTCAAACTTTGTGTGTCGGAAATTCCAATGAAAAAAGTCAGATGGAGCCCACACACGATCGGATTTTCCAACAACAAGATCCGATCGCACATTTTCCATCAGAAAGTGAGATGGTGTGTAGAGGGCATTAGAGGCACACATATCATACAGAGAGGGCCTGATTTTCTTAAACCACTTGACCTCCGGAAAATTTTACCCCCTTTATGACCAGCATTTTTTGCTATTTAGCAGTGCGAGGTCAGGCAACACTATGCAAATTCAATTTGTCAGATTTTGTTTTTTTTACACAAATAGAGCTTTCATTTGGTGGTATTTGATCACCACTTGGCTTTTTTTTCTTTTGCGATATAAAGAAACGTTTTTGAGAAAAAAAAATCGAATTTCTTCATGAATTTAGGCCAAAATGTATTCTTTTTTTTTTATTGTTTATTTCTTTATTTGACATATTACAAGTTATAACAGACCAAGTTACAATATCAGTTTTATATTTTACAGTTTTGTTTCCTTATACGGCTAATACATCATATTCTCGTTTTCCTATTTATTTCAATTGATCCGTGCAAAACAACTTTTTATATTTTTCTCTTATTCTTACTTGCCACTATCATATATACTACCTAACCATCCTTTAGACACAAGTATTTACAAACATACACACAGACATAAACACAAAAAAAAACAAAAAAAATAAAAATAAATAAATAAAATAAAAAAATATAAAAAACACACGCACTCTCCGGGCGAAAAATCCATAGCGTAGTTTCCATAGTGAGTTATATATCACAAGCTGACAAAGGAGGAGAATGTTTATACCCACATCTTCCTTTGAATACTGCTTTTACTGTCCCACTCAAACAGAAAAAGAAAAACTATACTAACCACTCAATACAGACTCCCCCATTACCAATGAGGGTGGAGCTACCCGTGGATCCGATATCCATCGTTTCCATATTTTAATCCAGTTATTGGATTCTCCCCTATTGCAACCAATTTGTTGTTCTTTCAAGATGTTTTCATTTACCTGAAGACGCCAGTCCTCAAGTAAAGGTGCATTCGAAGATATCCACCTTAGAGCAATTAACTTACGTGCAATAAACAATAGTCTGGTAACTAATATCATCACCTCCCTGGGAAAGAAACCTTCCTCGTCCAAATATCCTAGTAGACATGTCATAGGGGTCCTGTCGATATGCGTATTACATGTAGCATTGATTGTATTAACCACCTCTCGCCAATATCTAGCCACTTTTGGACAATTCCACATCATGTGTATTAAATCCGCTGGAGACTTTTGACATCTAGGACACTCTGGAGAATCGCGTCTGCCCCACTTAAATAATTTAACTGGTGTTCTATATACCCTATATATTATAAATAGTTGCGTCAGGCAATGAGCCGGTGATAATGATACTAGGGGTACCCTTCTCAAAATTATTTGCCAGTTTTCATCTGAGATGTCCCCTATGTCTCTCTCCCAGCCTGTTCTACCCGGGCTGACAACTTTATCCTGATATAGTCTCATCAATTGACCATATAAAGACGAGATCAAGCCCTTTTTTTCCTCCCCCCTTGCTAATGATGTTATAAGTGGGGTAGGTTTTATCACTATCTTTTCCCTTCTAAACTGAGTTTGAATCGCATGCCGTAATTGTAAATATTTATAGAAGTGACTAGAAGGCAGTTGAAAGGATTCTTGCAGGTCCTGAAAGGAGCGCAGAACGTTATGTGTAAACATCTGTTCTATATATTGAAGCCCCTTAGAGTGCCAGCTTTCGAATCCCTCCAATTTATATAGTTCTTTGTATTGCTTATTCCCCCAAAGCGGGGAGTATTTTGAGACTCCTTCAAATTTCATTATACTCCTCATTTCCTTCCAGACTCTATTCATAAGTGTCGTTGTTAGACCCCTACCGGTGTTACCCAGGGCTCCGGATTCCAACTGAGCCACAAGATTATATCGAAAACTGTTATTTAACAGTAAAACCTGTATGGGGTCTTCCCAATTACTTTCCCCCCAGCCTGCAAAATGCTGAAGCTGGGAGGCTATGAAGTAGAGTCTTGGCTGTGGTACCGCTAATCCACCCCAATCCCTTGCCCTCTGGAGAATTGATAACTTAATTCTCGGGGTTTTTCCTTTCCACAATAGCCTACGAAATATTGATTCTGTTTTTTTGAACCATTTTAAAGTTATCCATATCGGTGAATTATGGAGTATATATAACAATTGAGGGGTCCAGATCATTTTTATGAGATTTGCACGGCCTACCACCGATAATGGCAATTTGGTCCACGCCATGCTCTTAAGTTGAAATTTATTAAGAATAGGTGACAAGTTATCCATTAAATAGTTTTCTATTCTAGAGTTTATAATTATTCCCAAGTATTTAAATGATGACACTATTTTAACTTGAGGGGCCTCTTTTAACCTGGACAGACTAGGATTGTCTAAGGGAAGTAGTACGGATTTATCCCAATTAATAATGTAACCAGAAAACGATCCAAATTGTTTTATTAGTGACATTAAGGAGCTTAAAGAACCTTCTGTATCCCCAAGAAACAGTAATGCATCATCAGCATACAAGGAGATTTTTTCAATCCTCGTTCCTCTAATAAATCCGCAAATAGATTCTGCCTGTCGAACGGCCTCGGCCAGTGGTTCAAGGGCCAGTGCGAATAGTAAAGGAGACAGGGGACACCCCTGTCTTGTTCCTCTGTATAATGGGAAAAATTCTGAAACCGTGCCATTTATTTGCATACATGCCCTCGGAGTGGCATACAGCATCCTGATCCACCTTATAAACTTGTCCCCCAGGCCAAACAAACCCAACACCTCCCACAGATATGTCCACTCGACACTGTCGAAAGCTTTCGCAGCGTCGAGTGACAAAATCGCTCTTGTCCCAATATTATCAGTTGGTATTTGCATATTCAAATAAAGCCTCCTTATATTAATAGCTGTAGACCTTGTTGGGATAAAGCCACATTGGTCACGATGAATCAATCCCTGCATATGTCTACTTAGTCTTTTAGCCAGGACCCTGGCTAGAATCTTAGCGTCCGAGTTCAACAATGATATCGGGCGGTAGGATTCCGGAGCCAAAGGGTCCTTTCCCGGCTTTGCTAATACAATAATACAAGCATCCCTCATAGATTCAGGAAGCCCGAATGATTCCAAAGCCTGGTTAAGGACCTTCAATAATTCTGGAAGCAAAACCTCACCATATTGTTTATATACTTCTGAGGGTAATCCATCAATACCCGGGGCTTTATCATTTGGACTTTCTTCCACTGCCTTAATCAATTCCTCCAATGTCAGAGGAGCACCCAGTTCTTGTTTATCATTTTCAGAAAGAGAGGGGAGTTTTAAAGGTTCTAAAAACTCTCTAAGTCTTGTCTCGGAACAATTAACTTTATTTTGATATAAATTACTATAAAAATGAACAAAGGATCGCATTATTTCCTTCTGGTCATAAGTAATATCTCCCTCCACTGTACGAATAGCAGAAATAATTTTACTATCTTCTTGGGATTTAGCTATTACTGATAGCATTCTGCCTGATTTTTCCCCTTCTTCAAATCTGCGACATCTAGACAAAAAGTCAGACCGCGCAGCCTTTTTCATAGAAGTTTGTTTATATAATAATTGTGCATCCTTCCACACCCTACGATTAGAGGTAGTAGGACTCTGAATATACTGAACTTCTTTCTGCTGCGCCTCTGCTGCTAACAGCGATTCCCGTTCTCTACATGCTTTTTTGTAGACGCTTATGGCCTTAACCAATAATCCTCTCAAAAATGCCTTCATGGTGTCCCATACTACCTGAGGTGATGTTGAGTTATTATTAATTTGAAAAAATTCAACTAAGGCCAACCTCATTTCATCCCCCTGATGGGGAACTTTAAACCAGAAAGCAGGAACTCTCCAGTTAGACCTAATTTTAGGCTTTATTTTATCTACTGTTACTACTAACGGTGAATGATCTGATAAATCTCTCGTTAAATAATAAACATCAGAAACCCAAACAATAGCTGAGTCTGTTCCCAAGAACATATCTAACCTTGATAGGGTCTGAAAAGTACCAGAGCAACAAGAATATTCTTTAGAAGATGGATTCCTAAGCCGCCATATGTCATACAGTCCAAGCTCCTGAATATAATTGTAGAATGTAGTATTCACATTAGGGCCTGCTGGATATCTGTCCATGCTGGGATTACATACATTATTAAAATCCCCCATAATAAACATGGGGGTCCCTGGATTATCAGCCAATATCATCCCTATCTGTCGCATTACTTCACTGTTATATGGAGGAGGGATATAAATAGACCCCAAAATACATTGCGTAGAAAACAGTGTACATACCAGCAAAACAAACCTACCCTGTGGATCTATCCTTGCTTGCTTGCAGGAAAACTGGACCTTTGAGGAAATTAATATACTTGTTCCTCTTGCGTAAGCTGAATATACTGAATGGTATTGAGTAGTGTACTTTTTATTCTGTAATAAGCTAACAGTATCTTTAGTTAAATGTGTTTCCTGCAAGCAAACAATCAACGGGTCATGCTGGACCAGTTTATTGAACATAGCACGCTTTTTAATAGGGTTCTTAATCCCTCTAATATTCCATGACCATATTTTGATCTTATTATCCATTAATAATTATATATACACACACATGACATGGTGCCCATATTGTCCACATGATCCCCAAAATACGGTAAACCATACAACAGTAAGTCATTATACGGTCTTCCTCCATTTGAAGAGTTACAGACCTGACCAGCCCAACATTCAGTTGATCTCTTAAGCGTATCGTACTGTAATAGACATAAACAAAATAATACAACAGCATCAAGCAGTAACATGTAAATTGTCGCCCATACACACACACATACACCCATACACACACAAAAAACAAAAAACAAAAAACAAAAAAAAAACAAGAAAAACAGAAAAAAAAAAAAAAAAAAAAAAAAAAAAAAAAAACATTGTTTCCCGCAGGAAGGTGTATACAGGGGAGAAGGAAAAAATCCATCCAGGCTTGAGCCCTAATGAGGAGGAGTTCTTGTACTATTGCAAGTACAAAAGCAAAAGCAGGGGCTCCTGCCTAAAAAAAAAATATACATATATATATACACACACATATACACATATATATACATATATATATATATACACATACACACATACACATGCATACACATATATATATATATATATATAAATAAAAGGGGAGGGATAAGGGAAGGAAGAAAAAAAGAAAAAAAAAATGCCTCAGGTGGGCGCAAGGAAAGGACAAGGAAAGGAAGGGGCAGGGTTGGGGACAAGGAAGAGAAAAAAAAAAAAGAGATTAAAGGTTAGAAAACAAAACATTTTTGTCTCTGTCCCCTCCCCCATATAGTACAGAGAAAAGTTATTTTCCAAATCCCAGTCGCATTTCTTCACCTTCTATCGCATTTTTAACACATTTTTAATTTTTCATCATATTTTTAATCATTATCCTTTGAATTTATTCATAAAAAGTTCAGTTTCCTTGCACAACATCAGTGCTGTCAACAAGCGATGAAATATGTTGCTCATTTTTGTCAAGCCAAGATGCCGCTGCCTTAGAATTATCAAAAAAAAAAGTTTCTCCTCTAGCTATAATCCTTAATTTGGCAGGATAAAGCATGGAATATTGAACTTGAATATCACGAAGTCGCCTTTTAACATTTTTAAATTGAGCCCTTTGCTTTTGAACCTCAGCAGAATAGTCCGGAAAAAAAGAAATTCTAGACCCATTGACTTCGATGGTGCCCTTAATACGAGCCAGTGATAATATTTTGTCTCTGTCTCTGTAGTGAAGCATTTTTAGGATAAACTGCCTTGGATATTTACCCGGAGGTGGGGGTCTAGCAGGAATACGGTGTGCTCTCTCCACAGCGAAGAAAGGGGTAAAGTTTTTTTTGTCAAACACTTCCAGTAACCACTGCTCTATGAATTCCGTTGGCTTCCCCCCTTCTAGGCGTTCAGGTATACCAAGGATTCGCACGTTATTTCTTCTGAGTCTGTTCTCAAGGTCATCCATGCGATTTGCATTGCGACCCGACTGCATACCCATTTCCTTAAAGTCCCTCTGCATTAGGCTCATCTCTTCCTCCAAAGTAGCCACCCGCCCCTCCACTGCAGATGTTCGCTCACGTACTTTCTGCATATCCTGGCGCATAATAGACACATCTTCCCTGAGATGGTTAAACTGAGTAGATAGTGAAGTCAAGGTACAGTTACAATTTTGTACTGCCAGGAACACATCCTTAATTGTTGGTTCTCTCCCCAACTCATCTTGGACAGGCAGAGCAACAACACCTGAAACATTCCCCCCTTCTTTCTCTACTCTTTCCATCCGTCCAGCAGCTCCACTCTGCTCTGTTTGTATCGCCCCCTCCATTATCTCACATGAGTCAGCCTTCCCCTTTTCATTTCTCTCCATCCTCATCACCTCCTCCATCTCCACTTCATCTCTCACTTTGCCTTTTATTATATCAGAAATATTATATGGATTAGACATACCAGGCATATTAGGCACTCTGTTTGCGTCCCGGTTCACACTCCAAGCAAACCCTTCCAGCCTTGCAGCTGCATCTTTTCCTCTATCCTTTTTCCCTGCCTGGAGTGAGGGCTGAACAGCACTTTCTTGTATACTTTTCTCTCCTGCTGTTCCACTTGTTCCAGTCTCCTTCAGACGCTTCCCCATTGCTCTTGTAACCAGATAAGGCTGCAGGATGCAAGATGCACACTGGGAAATGTAGTCAGTAGATTAGCTTAGCAAAAGCCAAACACAGCAAACTTCAGACAAAACAAACTTTTCCTCTAACAGCGTGGCCGGTAAGGATTGAAGGAGGAAGATAATTAGGTCAGGGTTATCAGCAGGGTTATCAGCAGTTCAGCAACTTATCAGTGAAAAAAACAGAGAGACACATAAATCTCCAGTAACCAGCTTGTGGAGCAGTGGAAAGCCAGGTGAATCCTTCCCCTATACCTCACTAATTGCCAGCTGATGGTCGGCAGGAGCACAGTGCTACAGCGTCCTCCTCTCACATGCTCAGCCTAGCCACTCCCCTGTATTCTGCTCAAAAAATCTCAGCAAGAGCTCTTTCACACTGCCAATGCCCGGGCGTTGGCGGTAAACTAAAGGTTTCGTTTTAGCGGTGCTTTACCATCGTTATTGCGGCACTTTTTGAAAGCCAGTGGGATGCTATTTCGGCCCGCTAACAGGCGAATAAAGAGTTCAAAGCGTCGCTGCCAAGGCAATTTGCTGGCACTGCCCTTTGATTTCAATGGGCAGGGGCACTTTAGGAGCAGTGTATACACCGCTCCTAAAGCGCCTCAAGGAAGCTGCTTGCAGGACTTTTTTGACGTCCTGCCAGCACAGCGCTCCAGTGTGAGAGCATTCGGGCTTTCACACTGGGATTCAAGATGAGGCTCTTTACCCTCATCTTTTTATTGGTTGAACTAGTTGGACTTGTGTCTTTTTTTTCAACCAGACTAACTATGTAACTATGTAATAATATATGAGAAATATGAGAAAACTGGTCAATGAAATCATTAGATCAGAAAGTAAAATTGTCCCGATAATCGAGGAACCAAAAATCTGCACTGGTTGTATGCACTCAATATGTTCTCGTGCACAGTGGAATGGATTCCCCTGTAAATGTATTTCTTACCTTGGTTCAGCTTGGCAAAAAGAATTACTTACTTACTAACTGCCAACATTCTTATGGGATGTTGGACAACCAAAGAATAACTAAAGGCTAAACTAAACCCCTGTTTTTAACGTAACCTGTTAGACAGGACAATTCGGTTTGTTGCAGACCGGCTGGTAAGTTGAGCTGGCAATTTTTCTATGTTGTTGTTTGCGTCACCTTTCCATGTGCTCCTTGCTGTTAAGGCCAGTTAAAGGTTGGGGCAGTTGCTGTTTGTTAACCACTTGCTGACCGCCGCACACCGATATACATCGTCACAATGCCAGCGGTGGGCAAATGGGCATTCCTGTACTTCCCCTTAATTTGCAGGGCTAGTGGGCGCACGAGCGCCCACCACGTACAGCTTGAGCGTGCCCGCTGGTCCCATGGACTCGATGTCCGCCAGTGTCCTGTGATCATGGCATGGAGCGGCAGAATGGGGAGATGCCTATGTAAACAAGGCATTTACCCGTTCTGTCTAGTGACATGACAGAGATCACTGCTCCCTGTCATCGGAAGCAGTGATCGCTGTCATGTCAGTGGTAGCCCCCCCCATAGTTAGAGTCACTTCCAAGGACACACTTAACCCCCTGATCGCCCCCTAGTGTTTAACCCCTTCCCTGCCAGTGTCAACTATACATCAATCAGTGCATTTTTATAGCACTGATCGCTGTATAAATGACAATGGTCCCAAAATATTGTCAAAAGTGTCCGATGTGTCCACCATAATGTTGCAGTCACGATAAAAAATCTCAGATTGCCACCATTACTAAAAATAAAAAAATAATGATAAAAAAGCCATAAATCTATCCCCTGTTTTGCGCAAACCAATCAATATACGCTTATTGCGATTTATTTATTTTTTTTAACAAAAATATGTAGAAGAATACATATCGGCCCAAAACTGAGGAAAAAAATGTTTTTTATATATATTTTTGGGGGGTATTTATCTTAGTAAAAAATATTGCTTTTTTTAAAATTGTTGACTTTTTTTGTTTATAGTGTAAAAAATAAAAACGGCAAAGGTGATCAAATACCACCAAAAGAAAGCTCTATTTGTGGAGAAAAAAAGGAAGTCAATTTTGTTTTGGTGTAACATCACTCAGCCACACAATTGTCAGTTAAAGTGATGCAGTGCCAAATCGCAAAAAGTGCTCTGATCAGGAAGGGGGTAAAATCTTCCAGGGCTAAAGTGGTTAAAATATTTTTTTTTAGTTTGGATAGAGTGGATAGGTAATAGAACACTTGTCAGTTTCTATTGCTCCCTGTGCCCCCGTTAGGGAGATTCACCCTCTCTATTTGTCCTGATTACCATTATCAGGGCTTTTTTTCTCAAACAATAGGAGCTGGAACTCAACCACGACCCCCCCCAAAACCCCTCCATCCACACATAACCTCCAAATCACATCAAATAGTGGATGTGGTCAGCCAAATTTCACAAACAGTAGGAGGGTCCTAAGTGCCCGTTCACACTACCGCGACTTAGTCGCCTGACAAGTCGCGCTCCGTTCTGTACTATGGAACCGTTCTAATAGGAGCGACTCAAGTCGCTCTGACTTAGAAAAAGGTTCCTGTACTATTTTTGGGGCGACTTCAGGCGACTTGCATTGACTTCTATACAGTAGTCATTTTGCAAGTCGCTGCTGAAGTCGTGTGCAGGTCGCGTCTGTGAGTCGCGCTGCAAGTCGTGTCGCCCCTGTGTGAACAGGCACTGAAAGGACATTAAATACCAAGATTGCATTACATACAGAGTGCAGAGTTCAGGGGGGGGGGGGGGGGGGTTACACACAGAGTGCAGAGCTGTCACTTGTAAACACAGAAACTGGACCTCTGTGTTTACAGGTGATTGCGGTCAGCAGCCCACCCCCCCCCCCCAAGTAACTGAGTTCCACCAAGTTCCCCCTGAAAAAAAGCCCTGAAATTATCATTGAAAGTAAAAGAAAATCCCAAATGTTATGTTGTCCCCAGAAAAAGAATAAAGCGAAAATCTTCCAACAGTTCTGGTGACCTGGGGGTCCCCAAGAGATTCCCTTAATTTGCAGGGATTTTTGCCTATAGTTCTACGTTAAAACACATTTTGATCAGTGTTGCATGTGATGGTGCAGCTGTGATGTTAGGAAATAAGAGAGGAGTTAGAAAAATATTGAAGAGGAAACTTCTTTCAACGATTCTGTGGCACTGTGCCAATCACAGATTAGAATTGTCAGTTGGAGATACAGTCAATCAAATTTCAGGGATTAAAAGATTTAAGGCTTTTATGGATAAACTGTGTGCACTCTATCATGCATCTCCTAAAACTACAGAGAACTGCAAACCTGTGCTACCTCCATAGAGGAACAGCTTTTGAAAATGTGAAGAGTTCTTTGTACAAGATGGGTGACATCTATCTTTTGATCAGTTTCAGCAGTGTAGTAGAGCTACAGAATGTTATTTCGTCATTTTGAAGGAAAAAAAACACAATACCACTCCGGACTAGAATGAAAGGTGTATGTATGGAATTTTATTGAAAAAGTTAAAGGGGTTGTAGAGGTTTGATTATTATTTTTTTGTCTTTTAATAAAATTAACAAACATGTTACACTTACCTGCTCTGTGGGTTTTGCACAGAGCAGCCCTGATCCTCTTCTTCTGGGGTTCACAACCGGTGCTCCTTCCTTTCATCGGGGGCCCCCATGGAGATCTGCTTTCCATGGGAGCATCTGTGCGGGCGTGCTCTTGAGTTCTGCTGCTGTGTCCGTTGACATAGACAGTGGGACTTGCCCCCACCCGCTTCCGTGTCACTGGATGTGTTTGACAGCAGCGGGAGCCAATGGCTCCTGCTTCTATCAACCTATCCAGTGAGGACAGAGACAGTGGCTGGGGCTGCTGGCCTTGTGCACGTCGCTGGAACGGATGGGCTCAGGTAAGAAATATGGGGGTCTCTGGGGGCAGCTGCAGCATAGAAGGTTTTTTGCCCTAATGCATTAAAATGAAAAACCATGAGACTTTACAATCCCTTTAACCAGGGCTGGATTAACATAGGGGGTATTGGAGCTGCAGCTCCAGGCCTCTTTCTCAATATAGGCCCATTTGCCCCAAAAAAAAAAAAGCATTGACTTTGAGGATTTTAGCTCGGCGATCAGGAGTCACAGAGACCCCACATTTGGGGGGTAGGTAGCTAAAGACCCACTCCATCACTGGTTAATATGGGGCTGCTATCATCTATGGTTCCGGAGATACAGGGCTGCTTGCACAGCCTGTCAGAAGCTACATACAGAGCTGCCAGTATAAATACAAGCTGGAACACTCTGCAGCAGACTGAGAGGATGAACTCACAGTGCTTATAATAATTATTTGTATATTACTTATGATAATTAACCCCTTGCCACCCAGGCCCATTCTGAGACTTCTCTCCTACATGTAAAAGTCATAATTTTTTTTTATGCTAGAAAATTACTCAGAACCCTCAAGCATTATATATTGTTTTAGCAGACACCCTATGGAATAAAATGGTGGTCTTTGCAACGTTACACGATATTTGCGCAGCAATTTTGCAAACTTTTTTTTGGAAAGCAACTGTTTCATTCATAAAAAAAACACTAAAGTTAGCACGATTTTTTGTTGTGTACTAAGCGATGCTTTACATTTTTTTACAGGTTACATGTTTAGAGTTACAGAGGATCTCTAGTGCTAGAATTATTGGTCTCTCTCTAACGATCGTGGCGTATGTAACCTGTGTGTATCTGGCTCTGATACTAACCAGTGCCTACCCAGGGACTGACTAGTATATCTCCCCAGCCTGTCCCCACACACCCTCTCACCTGCTGACCTGTCAATGGGGCAAGGCCATTCCCACACATGCTCATATGCATCCTCTTTCTCTCATCCCCCCCTTTCTCTCTCATCCTCCCTCCCTTACCCCTCACACCTCTTTCATCCCCTTTCTCTCTCTCTCTCTCTCTCTCATCCTCCCTCTCTCTCTTTAATTTAATTTGTTATAACGAAAAATAGTTAGCATTTTTATTTATTTATTGTTTATAAAAGGCCCCACCAAAATCCTCAGCACCAGGCCCATGATGTTCTTAATCTGGCCCTGCCTTTAACCATCACAAACTCTGCATATATTAAAGCGATATTAATCCCAAAACCAAAAATGTAATATATTGCAGCTTACGAATTATTAAATGTGGTAGCTGCATTAATTTCCTTTTTATATATATATATATATATATATATATATATATATATATATATATATATATGGCCTGTTCCTTGCCTGGATCTTTCAGTTGATCCTGGCTGGAACTGCATAAACATCTCTAAAAGGATTAGGTAAGGAGGCTTAGGGCTGCCCTGTAGGTTATTGTGTGTTTTTCTTTTGAATAATTACCAAATCATGATGGATTTCTTTAATTGATTTTTACTATTCAGATGTAAGGCATTACGTGCCATAAAAGCTACTCTAAATAACAGCTTACCTGCAGGTATTTATAAACAGCTTAATCACATTTACTCACTTTTTCTATTACAACACATTTTCTCACCCTTCACAATTCTTAGGACATTTAGTCCTTCTTTTGCCATTTTCTCTTTTGTTCACCTTTTGAAGAATATATATTTTTTCTTTTTTTAAGAATATATATATATATATATATATATATATATATATATATATATATATTTCCTCCTTCACGATCCCCCCTTGTGACTTCACCATTAATATCAACAACACAACCATTGGTCCCTCCACTCATGCCAGAGTCCTGGGTGTAATCCTCCTCTGACCATAACCAATCACTGGCTAAATCCTGCCGCCTTCACCTCCGCAACATCTCCAGAATTCGACCCTTCCAGACTAATGACACCACAAAGTAACTTGTTCACTCACACTTGATTATTTCCCGCCTTGACTACTGCAACTCTCTCCTTAATGGCCTACCCTTAAGCAGGCTATCCCCCCTTCAGTCTATTATGAATTCTGCTGCTAGACTAATACACCTCACTAATCGTTCCGTGACTGCTGCCCCTCTCTGCCAATCCCTTCACTGGCTTCCCCTACCCCACCGTGTAAAATTCAAAATGCTAACCATAACATACAAAGCCATCCACAACCTCGCCCCCATCTACATCACAAACCTCATCTGCAGATATCGACCCAAATCGTCCCCTCCGTCCTCCCAGGACCTCCTGCTTTCTAGTTCCCTTGTTACCTCCTCTCGTGCTCGCCTTCAAGACTTCTCCAGAGCCTCTCCCATCCTCTGGAACTCCTTGCCCCAGTCTGTCCGCTCAGCCCCTACCCTGTCCTCCTTTAAGAGTTCCCTGAAAACTCATTTATTCAGGGAAGCCTATCCCACACCCACCTAACTGTCCCCGAGCCCCCCCCATCAAATCATTCTCTGCAGCTATTACCTTTTGTACCACCACCCCCTCCCTTTAGAATGTAAGCTCTACGAGCAGGGACCTCCTGTACCTTTTGTATTGTACTGTAATTGTGTTGTCCCCCCTATACATTGTAAAGCGCTGCGTAAACTGTTGGCGCTATATAAATCATTAATAATAATAATAATAATATATATATTTTGTCACGTTATTGATTTTTTGTTTGCATCCTTTCATCACCATTTTTTCACATTGATATTGATAACATTTTTTATTATTATTATGTGGCACATATAACATATCTGGTGCCCATTCACTTATTTTTCATGCACCAGTACACACATTTCATTCCTTTTCCGCTTCACTCAAGCACACATTTTAAAGTGTATTCATATTATAAAGTTTATAACTGTAGCACACTTAGTGGTCATGATCTCATTAGATATATTTTACAATATAAATTTAAATGTCTTATTTCTCTCTGCATGCGATCTTATTTCCCCCTTCCCTCCTTCCTCTCCTTATATTTTCAGATGTTCACATAACTGATGATATAACTGATTTTATATAGTAATTCCTAGGTGTTACCGCCCTTTTCTCTCCACCTGAGGGAGCTGCTTTGCACCTTGACCGCTTGTAGGCCCTCTAGGGGTTCCTTTTGCACACCCCCCCCCCGGGGGGGGGGGGTATTCATTGACACGGTTGACAGTGCAGCAGATTCTGGGATCACCTTTGAGTGAGATGGATGGTTTTAAAGAAAGTCTCTGGTTTTTTGATGGAAAGGGTAAATATGGTTGTTCATTGGTAGATATTTATATCAATTGAATTTTAAATGTTGTTTAATATTAAAAATTATCCATTTGCTGTATTAACAGAAATATGAGAAGCCTCTGAAGAAGACCACTACTTGTTCTGGGTTGAAATGTATTGGGGTGTTTCCAAACACCAAATGGTTCTTCAAGTTATAAATATGGAAACTTACTGTCAAAATATTTGATCTAAGTAGAGACGTATTTGTATACGTTGTAAATATTATTGCGAATACCAGAGCTCATGTTTTAACTATTTCTAGTTCTTTATGATGTACAATCATTCCATCACTCTTTGTTAATAAAACTCATATATTTTATTAAATTTTGTGTCTCTCAAAATGCTGCTAAAAAAACCCCCACGGGGAATTGTCCCTAATTTTTCTTCAAACTGTTTATCGGGGTGTGCAGCTTCCTCAGACCTAATACGTGTGTCCATTCCTCTCACAAAGTTACATACCGTATTTATCGGCTTATAACACGCACTTAAAAGCAGGGGAAAATCACGGGTGCATGTTATACGCCGATCCCCCGCTTTCGGCCACCTTCGGCTCTTCTCGGCAGCTTTCGGCCGCCTTTGGCCTTTCTCGACGGCTTTCGGCCATTCTCGCCAGCTTTTGGCCGCCGAGAACGGCCGAAGGCGGGCGAAATCTGCAGAGAATGGCCGAAGGCAGCCGAAAGCTGCCGAGAAGAGCCGAAGGCTGCCGAGAAGAGCCGAAGGCAGCCGGAGGCCGCCGAAAACTACCGCACACCGCAGAGATACACAGGACATCCAGCTCTGTATCTCAGCGGCGGCATTTAAAAAAAATAAATAAAACTGACAAGGCTGACTGACAAGGCTGCAATGGTGGACAAGACTGACTGACAAGGCTGCAATGGTGGACAAGGCTGACTGACAAGGCTGCAATGGTGGACAAGACTGACTGACAAGGCTGCAATGGTGGACAAGGCTGACTGACAAGGCTGCAATGGTGGACAAGGCTGACTGACAAGGCTGCAATGGTGGACAAGACTGACTGACAAGGCTGCAATGGTGGACAAGGCTGACTGACAAGGCTGCAATGGTGGACAAGGCTGACTGACAAGGCTGCAATGGTGGACAAGGCTGACTGACAAGGCTGCAATGGTGGACAAGGCTGCATATGACACTGACAAGGCTGCAATAATGGACAAGGCTACAGATGGACACTGATAAGGCTGCATTGATGGGCATTTAAATGTAAAAAAAAATTTTTTCCTTAAACTTCCCTCCTAAAAGTTTTTTTCCTTAAAATTCCCTCCTAAACTTGGGGTGCGTGTTATACGCCGATAAATACGGTACTTCTTATCTTGGGATGTCTACGTTCTGGATAAAGGAGCAAAAACACCTTTGGACAACAGCACTGACAGTATGGGGGTGGGGGTTTGATGTTCTACCAGATTTAGATAGACTTGACTAATAAATTGAAGCAAACTCCAACTAAAGCTAGCCATACATATGTAGCACAGGCTTAGTATTGCCTCTGTAATATATGCAGAATACTGCTCTCTGAAACATTGCATTGCATTTTCTGGCTAAACTGATAGCTGCAGGATTGAAGGCAAATTGGGTCCTGCTGTAGCTAAGAAAGAAGCCCACCCCTAACAACAAAAACAATGAAAGACGGGATTAGGTAGCTGCCAAGGAGAGCTGTGATTGGGGGAGAGAGAGGAGGACACAAGAGGAGAGACAGACTGGCATTGTGGCAGGCAGACAGAAAAAAGGACCCCATGTGTTTATCTCTTTAGCACTTCCAGAGCCTGTGACTCTCCTAAAGGAAGGTGCACACTTGAGAGGGGAGTTTGCAGTGTGTTATTCTGCCTGATTACTGAAGATGTGCTAACAGTGCAGAGAAATCTAGAGACCAATTTTAGTGCTGCAGCAATCATCATCATTATCCTGTTTGGAGGTTTCTGTGGCATGTGTTGCTCCCATCACCATCCAGTCAACTGATATAGCAATCAATCTACCAATTGCTGGAAGGAAGATATATCAAGTGCATCTAATGGTGAGAGATCTTTTGCCATCCTGAAGGTGGATCTCCACATCTGTTAATCTTTGTGACACTTTGTGAAGATACCCTTTTCCATTCTGTGGATTACAAATATTACTTCACAAAAGTCTGAGTACTCAAACACAGGATTTAAAGGGCCCCAACACTGGAAGACTCTGTGTGTGTGTTTGTGTGAATAGAATTCCCACTGGCCAGTGGTTAGCTAGAACGTACAAGACCTGGGTAGGATCTTATAGTCAGTAATATCACTTTTGGGAAATTGTTGAACATTATTCTTTGTATTGTATTGTACAGTTTTGTTCACCACTTGTTCAGTGCATTTCAGGCAAGGCCTCCCACTGGCGGTTAAAGTGAATGAACACAAATCCTGTTTTCCTTTACTGAGAAGTTGTAGTATATTATTGCACTTAATATTTGTATTCTGTTAATCAGTTTATCTCTTTTCAGTGCTTTTTGCTAGTTCTAATAAAGCCCAGCTAAAAGTTTAAACTGTGTTTTGGTGTTACTGAGATCCTGGGGAGGGTGAGCCATCACTGGTGTGGGACAGAAGACCCGTATATTACAGTGGCCCTTGCGGGGGTGGCGCTACACATGGATCCAAATTTAGCAGATTCAGTAGGGACTGCCTGAACTCCGATCTACGTATGGGCACTGATTGAACAGAAGGTGATCTACCAAAGTCTCAGTGGTCATTTTTTTCTTTCAAATGTTTTTATTGAGATTTTTAGCAGATTTAGTTACAACAAGGGTTACAAAAGAAATAATATATAGTAACAAAAGTAACATAACACAGTATAATGTAGTGACAGGGTGTTCTCAGCACAATATAGCATAGTAACAAATAGTCCACAATAAAGAATAAAGTAGTATTTCCAAGTATCTAATATTCATAGTCATAAAGGGACTCGAAACAAGAGTAAGTCTCTTAGAACTTGTGTAATAAAGTCCGTAATATAATTATTGTAAGAATTATAAACAACGATATGGATAATGGCCACTTCTGGAACCCCAAGACATCCCTCACAGGGATCTATCTGTGTCCTGGAGTACCCAGGCCAACATCCTAAAGGAAATTCAAACACAGTAGTTATTGTTTATGAAGGAAAATAAAGATCTATTCTTACTCCGCAACTCAATTTAGATAAACAGACATGTGATATATTTATCACTTTGTTATGAAATTATTTTTAAAGCCATCCAAAAAATATTAAAACGCACAAGGGTTTTTTCGTCAATATGATTAAAGAATCAGCATTATCTAAATCGTGGAAGTATAATTTTTGTACCATATACTCCAAGGTTCCCATAGTTGTTGTTCCTTAATATATATGGATTTGTCATTTGGAAATAACAATTCGTAGGAATGGTGGAGTTGGGTTAATTCTATAACTTCTGTCATAGTAGGAAGAGAGTCCGTTTTCCATTTTCTAGTTATGGATAGTCTTGCAGCTAAAAGTATATGTGTAACTACTTTACGATATTGTTTGGGAATCGTATGTAAATTCATATTCAGAATGGCTAGTTCTGGTGAAAGTTGAAGGACAATACCTGTTACTGAAGTAAGTAAATGGGAGATTGCCTGCCAGTAGTTATGTAAACTTGGGCAGTCCCACATAATATGAAATAGGGTCCCTAATTGGGTACAATTTCTCCAGCAATTAGGTGAAGAGTTCCCCTTGAATTTTGCTAGGATATGTGGAGTCAGGTATTGTCTTTGAACAATTTTTTGTGCCAGTGGTCATTTTTTTCATTCAACTTAAAAACAAAAATGTAATATATTGCAGCTTACCAATCATTCGATGTGGTGACTGCATTCATTTTCTTTTTGTTTGCTTTTTCCCTTGATCTATTCGTTTGGCGAGCTGCTCATAAATGTCTAAGGTGGAGGTCATGATATGAATAATATTTATAATATAATATTTACCATTTCTACAATGGTTTTGTGAAATTGCATTGGGGGGATGTTAAGTGTCAGTTTAGATGTAATCAGAGTTTAGAGAACGTAATTCATTATTTCATGAATTTATTTACTAATACACAATTTTCTTGGAAATAATGATAGTTAACATTCTATATCACCTATTTTCAAATGTTGGTAACTATGTGTGACTCATTGGAGAAAATTACAAATCTCCAGCTGATTTCATCCCTCGCCTCTCCTTAGAAAAGGTCAATACAAATAAGCTGGTTATACATATTAAGTGCTTCATATTGCTTAGATACAAGACAATATTGAAAAAATACAGTAATTTTGTATCAATAATAATTTAAAATAATTAAAATAAGGACACATCGCAACACAATGGTGGCCCATGCATTATGGGTGCACAGGCGCCGTCCCCACTCTCCTGCCATCCCCTCTATCACCAATAGATTCATGCTTTGCATGAATCTATCTATGGCCGCCGCTGCCACCCCCTACTCATTCGCCTGGCCCCTTTTCTGGCACAGGGCGCCTGAATTACAGCGGCGGGGCTGATTAGAGCCATAGGGTCTAATAGGCGTCTGGGTGCTCGCAGGTCACTCAGCTGTGTTAGAAAAGCGAATGAATATTCGCTTTCCTAACACTAAACTGCCTCAACGCCAATCAGGTGCTCGGGTCTGTTACCTGTGACCTGATTGTTAAAACGACAGGCGGCGCTATTGGACGCATATCAGGAGGAGAGGACAGGAGATGACGATGGCAGGAGACACATGAAGGACTCGTCACGGTCACCTGCTGACCCACCAAGACAAAGTAAGTGCCGGGCAGATGGCAAGTGGACGGGTGTCACACTGGGGGCACTTAAAGGGCACACTTGCTGCATTTGCTGGGGCCCAGTGACAGTGTTTGCTGGAGCCCAGTGGCAACGTTTGATGGGGACCAGTGGCAGTGTTTGATGGGGCCCAGTGGCAGTGTTTGATGGGGCCCAATGGCAGTGTTTGATGGGGCCCAGTGGCTGCAATTGCTGATTTTTTTTCAACTTTTTTTGCACCCCCCCCCCAAAAAAACTTGAGCACCAGCCGCCACTGCCACAACACCTTAAATTGACCTCATCACAGTGCCTCCCGATAAACCTAACACCTTTCCACACTCCAAGCCAGGTATTCTCGCCTATGACTCGGCAGGAGGTAGGAAAGAAATTTTCACTGTGTATGGGTGGACTAATGAAGCAGAAAGACAGCAAAGGGTGAATAAACTTTGAGTGGCAGATATCATTTTGCCCTAAATGAACAAGCAAAAGTGCCTCTTAGGGAACATTTTGCTAGGCAAATGTATAGGCTTCAGTGGTGAGTTACCTGGTTAAATTTGTCTTTTAATGCTTTCTAAATTGCTGATCCAAAAACAAAAACTTTGTAGATAGAGTAAAATCAGAAATTCTGATCTGCATACTCATTCGTGGTCTTGAAAGTATCTAGGTAGATTAGCAAGAGCCAGGCAACTAGCATTTTGAAATAGTGGAGAGCAGTAACAGACCCACATTTTTATTATGACGGGTTTGTTTTAGAGTAGCCCCTTTTCAACCACGGATTCATGAAACCATAAGGTTCCTCCAAAGGTTTCTAGGGGTTCTTTGAACAATCATGAATTTCTGCCTTTGAAATAAGTAATATTGACACTAATGATCTTTTTAGCTATCTGTAAGGGGGTACTCTTTCCACTGATCACCATGGTGAGGAGTATCCTTTCCATTGATCACAAATGTAAGGAGCATTATTCCCACTGACCACAAAGTAAGGTGCATTCTTACAATTGCTTTGCAATAAACTAGTATGCTCTGTGCACGTGTTTTGCATTTACTAATCTATTATTTTTAGATATATTATCTCATCTCATATATATTGTTTATACCTTTTACCTTGAGTCCCCATGAGAGACTGAGCGTAAATGAGCATTCATTAGGTTCCGGTACTAGGATTACCAGTTTCAAAACTTCTGGTGCTATTCATTTTTATCACTGGTCAGCACTTTTATGTCACGGCTGTTCATGCTGTTTAAACTGTGGTACATTTTTTTTGTACACATGATCGCACATGCCAATAACAAAATCCATATTTTTATTTTTTCCGACGGATGTTGGCTCAAACTTGTCCTGCATACACACGGTCACACAAAGTTGGTTGTAAATTCCGAACAGCAAGAACGCAGTGACGTACAACACGTATGAGGGCACTAGAAAGAGGAAGTTCAATACCAAGTGTGCTACCCTTTGGGCTCCTTCTGCTAATCTCGTGTTATTAGAAGTTTGGTGACAGACGATTCACGCTTTTCAGCCTTGTGCTTTTCCGATCGTTACTGCTCTTCAGTTTGTGCTTGTGGGTTCATATTTATATTATGTATTTGATTCTCAGTGCATTCTTGTCCTCTCGTTTCTGATTTTCAGCTCTGCCCTTTCTGTTTTTCAGTGCTTTCTGTTAGTTTGTTCTAACCAGTCGACCGTTTTGAAGCCATGAGGACCCTCACCCCGGACGGACCAGAGGGTTTATAACTACCATCTGTCCAGAGCCAGAAGAGTGGTGGAGAATGTTTTCGGGAAAATGCCCAGCTGGTTCTGCCTATTCCTTACGCCAATCAACATGACAGAATATAAACCTAACCATATAATCCTTGCATGCTGCATTCTACACAACTATTTAATGAACTATGTGGCCTCAGTTGGGCCTGAGGCTGGAGTTCAAGAAGAAACCCTGACGGCGCTTGAAGCTGGCCATCCTGGCTTGTAACCCCCACCCCCCAAAGCGCCCGCAAAGTAAAAAATAAGTATGTTGAGTACTTTGCAGGTGGGGGAGCCATTGATATGCCAGGAACTGTTTAAGAAACGTTTTATCAAAAAATTTTGAACTTAAACTGAAAGAAGATTTCCTGTAATTTTGGTTTCTTTTAGCTGTCTCCTAGGTTCTCCAATGGGCTTTTCTTTTTGGACATCATCTTCAATAGTACAAATGTAACTTATATGATACATGAGGTAAAACATCTCTTCTTCAGCAAAATATTATTATGTTGTGGGTCTACACACACCTTGTTTTTGTTTTTAATGTAGGTAATGCATTACTGAGAAAAATATTCATAATTTTCAGCACCATAAATGAATTTTGGGGAGTCACGAAAATGGCGTGATTGTGGCAAATTATAAAGCACTGTGGGTGTTATTTACTAAAGGAAATTCCACTTTCCACTCCAAGTGCACTGCAAAAGTGCACTTGAAACTGCACTTGTAGTGCAAAGTGGATTTGCCTTTAGTAAATAACCCCCATTGTCACTGTAAACACCAACTTACTACAAAAAATGCTATTGAGCGTTGAACTAAGAAGCCACACATTGTTGAGTAGAAAACATTTTACTCAAAGCACAGTCACATGTGCGTTAGAAAAGGGTTTTTGGCCTAACCAACATCTTTGGTGTATAACTTTTTTTTTGTTCACATTGTAAATGTAGCAGCAGCTCCTGAAGAGCACGCGCTATGAGTTATTTCCAAAGTTAAAATTGCCTAAACTGAAGTTTGGTTTGGGTACAATTATCTAAATTAGACTTCAGCATTAGTCTGACTGGACTGTGAGATGTTCAGCCTGGCCATAGATGGCACTGTCTCTTCTGGCAGGCATGGAACTATGGTCTGGTTAGGTGCTTAAGTTACTCTGTCTCAGAGTCCGCCCAGTGGGAGTGGTGCTCTCGCTGTGCTTTCTGGGAGAGGGTATTTAAGATGCAGACGTCACGTGGTTCAGGGTTCCAGTCCAGAATGGTGTACTGACTTCATGGTCCTGGTCCCCCTGACCAACCCCCAGGAAGGCTATGGCCTGGGGTGCGGATCCACCTGATTTTGATGTCTCAGGGCTGGCTAGCCCGAGGCAAGGAAACTAAATAAGGATTCTGAGGTGGTTGGGTGCCGTCTCCGGATTGGGAGAGACCCAGTGACTTCAAGCATTCCAGGGGAGGACTCTTCAGAAGAAGACCACGTACGGGTTGGTTTCTTAGTGAGAGCCTGGAAGGGCTGAAGTACCCGAGAGAATCCAGTCTTGTGGATATCACCAAGCTGGCTGAAAGATCCAGGTATCCTACAAGTGTTTTCAAGTTTAAGTTTCCCTACGTGTTATACAACAACATCTGTGGAAGAGACATTATCTTGTACGTGTTCTACAACAACGTCTGTGGCAGAGACTTGTTCCTGAGTAAGCAACTTGCTGGCTGCTAGGCCTTGTGAGAGAGGGACTGTCCAACTTGAGTGATCATCCAGTTGCAAAAGGCTATTCTCTGGATGCAGTCAAAGTAAGCAAGTTCTTCAACATTTTGACTTTGACACGTACACATGATCGAATTTTCCGGCGTACTTAGTCCGGCAAACAATCCAGTGGATAGTCCGGTTGACTTTCTACCGATCGTGTGTACGTGGCATAAGAGTACCTGAATTTCCTTTCCAACCTTCTGATCCCAATTTAAGAGACTGTTCATTGTCTACATTTTGCAAATAAAATCCATTCAAGTGGATCTGTTGTCGGTCTCTTAAGTTACTAGGCCATTACCATGGGACACCCCTAGACGTGCAACGAGGAAGACAGAAGGTAACGGTAAGCCCAAATCGAACCAGCAGCTCCTTTGGGGGTTAGTGCTACATAAATATCCCTTTTTTGGTTAAATAGGCATGTTTCAAACCATAACATACACAACTCAGGAACTTACAAAGTTCAACTTTGATAAACTGAAGGCAATATCAGACATTGGTATGTCCAAACTGTGTTGATATTGCCTTCATCAGATGGAGTGATGTCACCCCTGTAAAAGCCACATTTTTAAGATGCACACAAATTGTGATTCAAACTGGGGATTTCCCTCCTGATCCCATGCCTAATGTCAACATGTGCTATCTCCCATCATGGGGGATCAATGCACGTGTTTTGGGGGTGCAACCCCTTCCTCAACATACTTGGGTTGCGAGGAAGGGGTTGCACCTACAAAACGCGTACATTGATATCCCATGATGGCAGATGGCACATGTTGACACACCATGTGCATCTTCAAAATTTGGCTTTTAAAATACTTTAAAACTTTTTTTTAAAAGCAAAAATACACAAGAAAACCAAAAACATAAATGATGTTCTTAATTTTTTGTTGAACATCATTGATGTTTTCCTTTATATTTTCTAAATCACAATTGCACCCCATTATCTCCCCGATGAGGATCTGAGCACTTTCACTTGTGAAATTAAATTCTGCTTCAATATCCACATCACCTAAAATAAAAAACACACCATGTAATATAAATATGCAGGCATCCATCTATTACCTGAAGCTGTGGTCTCAGACACTCACCTGTCGTGGTGACAATTTCGCCCACTTCATAAACGTCTCCCTTCTCATCCTCTGCTTGTGTTTTTGGGATTTCCCCTTCTTTAGGAGTTGGGGGGTTTGTGGTGTCCTCAGATGTCCCAAGTCTTTTCTCCCCTATGTGAATAAAAAATAGGTATACTTAGCACACAGATATTTGAGGGCATAAATAGGAATATGAAACATTGCTTAAAAATGTTGTACAATTGTCTGTCAGAGTTCCAAGCTGAAGAACATTTTATTTCCTTTCTAAAGCTGGAATACTTCCCTTTTTTGTTAAAGTATCACACATGTAGACACCCCAAGTATCCACTGGAGCACCTGTGTGGGTCACCCTAAAAAGTTTGATTCTGGTGTCCCACACTAGTGCTCCTGCGTCCAGATGTGTAAACAGCTGCTGAGTGTCCCCTCCTTACACTGAATCAAGTTTGCATTTCATTCGAGTTACAAACCCATCTAGACAACAAACTTATTTTAATATAAATAGGCCTGCCTGAGCAAATGTAGTTAACCTGTATCTGCCAAAAATATCTTACAAGTGGGTGAATGAATAATGTTTCCTACGACCGATTACTGTGCCCATGAATATGAAAGTTGCCGTTTTAAACTGTACAACAGTAAAGAAAAGAACATGGAGCAGAATGCATATAATAATAATAATAGGAACAAACGACAAGTACTTACTTTTTAGAAGCAGTTTCCTGATCTTTCTGTACTGATCGTGCTCCCTCAATTTGAAGTCTGATTATTGTTTCCTTAATTGTTCCTTGGATCACCGTACCCCAAAATACCTGTGCAGACTCTTCACAACTTTAGTCATGATCTTGGCCTTTCTCACATTTGGGTTTGGGTAACCCACCATCTCCACCATCTCTATAAAGGATTTGAGGCCTTAAATCTCCTCCGGGATTGGGGTGTTTGTGGCTCCGGCCTTTTGTCATTGCTGCTCTCCTCTGCATGCACCTGTTGTCTCTCCGCCATGTGCTCTCCCACTGCGCCGAAAGAGAAGGGGTGGGGAATATAGTAGAAACACCAGAAATGTCAGGGGCAGTTGGGTTTCATGCATGCGCAGTGTATATAAAGTGTAACACTAGGAGCACTTATAATAGGGAGCGCAAGAAGGTCCAGGATTACCTGAGATCAGGAGCAGCAGATGACATTAATGTCCCCAGGCTGTGGTACTATGACCAGAGGGAACCTAGACCAGCACTCTCCAGTCTTCCTTCAAGGCTTCCTTCTTCCCCAGCTGAGGCTTCCAATGGCCAACCTGGGCCTTCCAGGCAGCAACATGTGGAGGAGCCCAGCTTGAGTCAGGTATAGCATTCTTAAAAATATTTCTGGTTGTCAAATTAATGATGTTAAATAGATGTAAGTTTTGATCACTAATTTATGATTTCATAAAGTGTTTCACATATCAATAGACAGTAGTGGCCACAAATGATTGGGACAAGAATGAAAAATGCTGTGGTCATAATGATAGTCTTTTCTATTTACTAACATTCAATTTGCAACAGTCATGAGCTGAAAATTGTGTGTGATTGATGAACCAAAAACTAAAACTATGTCCCTTTTTCATACACAGGAAAGCCACAGCCAGACAGTGGAAAGTGGCAGCCAGGAGGTGGCCGGGCCCAGTAGCCTGCCCTAATCCCAGGTCCCTCCCCTCCGTATTCCAACAAAAAGTCCTAGGAAGAGGAGTAACCTGGAGGAGGCTGCAGTTGGCCTATTTCGGAAGCCTACTGCGGCTCACAGAACCCCCCCAATAATCAAGAGGAATATGCCTACACGGCAGCCTGCAAAATGCAGGAAATGGAGGAGGGCCAACGCCTCTTATGTGAGTATCTGAGCTTACAAGCCCTAAATAAGGGGTTGAGGGGTGAACTCACAAACCAAAGCCATGTTTGTGAGTTCAACCATGGTCCTCCTCCTCCTCCACCTCCTGCCACAACTACAATACCAGAGCCACAGCCTGAAAGGAAGCCTGGAAGGAAGTGTGTAAGGAAGACAAGAGAGTGCTTCTGTTCCTGATCTCTTGGAGTCCTAGACTGGATTGTGCTCACTATTAAATGGACTCCTCAGGCCACCAATTTTGGGTGGCAAATAGCTGATGTGTGCCCTGGGGTATAAAGGTTTCGCCAATTTCAGCAGTTTCTCCAGCGTTGCCTTCCTCTTTATTTTGTTATGATCCATAATAAATGGCTATTTTTTTTATGAAATACTTACCTATGTGTTTTACTTAAAAAAATGACAGTTTGTTTGTGAGTAGGCAGGTACATTTCCTAAATGCAATTTTAAATTAACAAGGGACACAAACATATTGGTGTTGTGGTAACTTGACACACAAAACAAGAAATAATATTATGGAGAGCACTATAAAAAACAACAAAAAATTGTAGATCTTGATAAAAAAAATTATATAAACAAATATTATAAACATTATTATGGAGATCTGAGGAAAAAAATAAAATATATGATTCAGGAGATCACGAGAAATAATAAAGAAATCAGTTTGTCAGAACTCTGTGAGAATATGAGCAGCAAAACAACTTCATTATTCTAGCATTCTAAAGAAGAAGAGAATGCGCTGCATTAAACTATTAAAAAAATTGCAGTCTGACGACTGTGCTATCTCCATTACGAACGTAATGCATGGCACTTTGTATGTCAGAACTGTGTACACACGATCAGAATTTAGGAGAACGGATTTTGTTGTCGGAAAATTTGAGATCCAGATCTCAAATTTTGACGGAAATTCTGATGGAAAATGTCTGATGGAACGTACACACGATTGTAATTTCCGACAAAAAGCTCCCATCGAACATTTTCCTTAGGAAAATCCGACCGTGTGTACGGGGCATTAGAGTGTGTTTGTTTACATTTTATATGGAACCCTGGGTCATCTGATATTACCGGTCTCACTCATCAATTGCATCTATCTGTGGATACAAGCTTATACGACCTTCTGCTAGCTCAGAGGTCCATCAGATCTGGTAAGAGTTTGGATTG
This sequence comes from Lithobates pipiens, assembly GCF_037356315.1. NCBI lineage: Eukaryota > Metazoa > Chordata > Amphibia > Anura > Ranidae > Lithobates > Lithobates pipiens. The sequence continues at coordinate 6,505,350 of NW_027507755.1, read as the reverse complement.
TTTGGAGGATTAGTCTCCTTGAAAATTGTCAACAGGACTCTGTGTATTCCCTCACGAGGTGTTTCCCATTACTGAAGAACTTTAATCATTTGTTATTACTCTTTCCTTATATATGTATGGACTTATACAATGCGCTGCACTTATTATTTTTTCTTACATATTTTGCAAACTGTATACTTCAGGCTTTTAGGAGGACATCAGCCACAAAGCTGAACCAACACACAGTTCCCTGTGTGCAATGACAACACTGGCAGTATCAAATGGTATCAATCGTTCATTCTGTCATATACTGCCACATGCTATCAAGTGACATATAGATATAATAGAAGCTACTAGAAGCTATTATGCAGGTCTAAATGGCAATCTGAACCGGGAGGGACGTAGTGTGTGTTTTGTTCTTTTTCCATTTCTTCCTTTTCTTCCTTCTAAGGAGATAGAGGGTACATTTTTTTTTTTATTGTTCAATCTATTTTTCTTTTTTTTTTGTTTTGTTGTTTGCTCAGTGAAACAAGAGTCACACCAGGGTAGCCGGAGTACTGCCTTATGGCCGACGGCAGGGTACCCATAGGGAATATGTCCATGCAATAGTGCGTGGTAGGCCCTCAGTTTTCTGTTTTAATAGCTACCTAAGGGATAGGTCTCTCTCTTTTTTTTTTTTTCTCAGGTGCTAGGGTAGGAGATATAGGCTGTAGATTAGAAATATGGTCTTAGCGTCTCCGCTTCTGTGGTCATGTTCCACTTTCCCCCACATAGGTTTTGTGAACCCCCCCCCCCCCCCCCTCTCTCCCTTCTAGGACATTTTTTTTTTTTTTTTGGAGGGGACCGCAAGGGTGGGTAGGCGCTATATAGAGCCACTTTAGTATAGGTTTTTTTTTTTCCCCCTGTTCTCTCCGCTATACCCTCTCGACTGGCGAATTGGATATAAGTTCTGGGACTCGCTATGACTAATGTAAGATGTGTATTCTTGAACGTCAATGTGCTAAATATTCCAGAGAAACTAATAACAGAAAACAATTTGGAGGATATTTCCCCGTTGACACTATGGGAAACCCATACATGTGTGATGCAAGATCTGCTGATTCAAAAGGTGACAGAACTGCAGAAAAATAGGCAGGCCACACTACAAAATCAGTTAAATCTGGTATCAAACTTAGAATCTATGCATAAAAAATCTCTCTCTCTCTCTCACTGTAGCAGCAGATTCTAGGGTTCAGCGAGAAAACTCATGCACAACACTAATTCCACGTACACACGGTCTGACTTTTCAATGGCAAATGTGCAATCGGAGCTTGTTGTCGGAGATTTCGACCGTGTGTATGCTCCATCAGACAGTTTCCATCAGAATTTCCATCGCACAAAATTTGAGATCTTGTTCTCAAATTTTCCAACAACAAAATAAGTTTGCATAAATTCCGATCGTGTGTAGACAATTCCAACTCACAAAGTGCCACGCGTGCTCAGGATAGCGCTCGGTCTGGTAAAACAACAGTTCGTAATGGAGGTAGGACATTCGTCACACTGCAAATTTTAAAATCTTTTAATGCAGCGCATTCTCTTCTTCTTTATAATGCTAGAAGAATGAAGTTGTTTTGCTGTTCATATTCACACAGAGTTCTCACAAACTGATTTCTTTATTATTTCTCGTGATCTCATGAATAATATTAATTTTGTTTTTCGCCACATCTCCATAATAAAGTTGTTGTTTTTTTTTGTTGTTGTTTTTTTTATCAAGATATTCCTTTTTTTCCTAGTGCTCTCCATAATATTATTTCTCGTTTTGTGTGTCAAGTTACCACAACACCATTATTATATTGTATTTTTTTTTACCTCAAGGAGGTTGGTTGGTGTCCCTTGTTAATTTGACCTTGTATTTTTGAAATTTACCTGCCTACTCACAAACAAACTGTCCTTTTTGAAGTAAAACACATAGCCAAGTATTTGTGAAAAGGAAATAGCCATTTATTCTGGGTCATAACAAAATAAAGTGGAAGGCAACGCTGGAGAAACTTCTGAAATTGGCGAAGCCTTTGTACCCCAGGGCAGACATCAACTATTTTAAAGGCAAAATTGGTGGCCTGAGGAGTCCATAGATAAGGGAGTACAATCTGGTCCAGGAGTCCAAGAGATCAGGAACAGCAGCAGATGACATATATGTCCCCAGGCTGTGGTCATACAACATCCTGCATCTTTTTTCAGTCCAGATTGAACCCAGGCCATCACTCTCTGGTCTTCCTTACATGCTTGCTTCCGCGCTTGCTTCCAGGCTGTGGCTGTGGTGTTGGAGATGTGGCAGGAGGAGGAGGATGGTACAACTCACACAGGTGGGTTTTGTTGGTGTTTTTGCCCCTCAAACCCTTATTTAGTGTGAGGTACATGATTTACTCACACATAGGGATGGTCCCGATGTTTGAGTCGAATGTAAGTTCGACTCGAACATCGGGTGTTCGCCTGTTCGCCGAATAGTGAACAATGTGGGGTGTTAGCGGCAAATTCGAAAGCCGCGGAACACCCTTTAAAAGTCTATGGGAGAAATCAAAAGTTCTAATTTTAAAGGCTTATATGCTTGTCATAAAATGTGTTTGGGGACCTAGGCCCTGCCCCAGGGGACCTGTATCAATGCAAAAGAAAGTTTTAAAAACTGACGTTTTTCCAGGAGCAGTGATTTCAATGCTTTTTAAATGCTTAAAGTGAAACAATAAAAGTGTAAGCTCTTGTACACACGGTCGGACATTCCGACAACCAAATCCGTCGGATTTTGTCCGACGGATTTTGTCCAAAACTGTTGCATACACACGGACGGACAAAGTTGTTGGAAAATCCGATCGTTCAGAACGTGATGACGTTATTTTGTTATGACGGGACTACGTTCAGGCTAGTAGCCAATAGCTTTGATGTAGGAATTTGATCTGAGCATGCGTGGCACTTTGTCCGATCGGAATTCTCTACACATGATCGGAGTATGTCCGATCGGAGCATTTTGTCGGAAAATTTTCCCAACAAGTTGGAAAACTTGGTCCGTTGGATACTCCGACGGAAACAGTCCGATGGAGACCACACACAGTCGGAATATCCGACAAAACGGTCCGATCGTGTGTACAAGGGCTTATACTCCTTTAAATTTCGGACTTAGGGGTGTTATAGTATGTTATAGTATGCCTGTAAAGTGGTGCATGTGTCCTGTGTTTACACCCTTCTGAGAGCCAAATTACATTTCTAAAGGAAAAAAAGTAATTTAAAAGTAATCGCGGCTATAATGAATTGTCGGTCCTGGCAATACACATAAAAGTTCATTGACAAAAATTGCATGGGATTCCCCCACAGGGGAACCCCAAACCAAAATTTTAAAAACAAAATACGTGGGGGTCCCCTCAAATTCCATACCAGGCCCTTCAGGTCTGGTATGGATATTAACCACTTCAATACCCAGCCATAGTCAAATGACGGCCACAGATGATGTCCTCGCCGATCGGGGACCCGGCGTGTCCCTAGGGCCACAGCCGTTCCCCGATGGGGGTACTGAAGCGGTGGTGGTGAGTGGCGGAGCAGCTTTACCGGCTGTGATCTGTCACAAGCCGGCGCTGCATAATAATATCCGGAAGCGGGGTGCACGGCGCACAAGCTGAAAATCAGAAACGAGCGGACAAGAAGGCACTGAAAATCAAATACGTACTATAATATTAATACACACTGACAAACAAATGCGAACTGACTACAAGCACTGAAGAACAGATACAAACCCACACGCACAAACTGAAGAGCAGTAACGATCAGAAAAGAACAAGCCTGAAAAGCGCGAATCGTCTCTCACCAAACTTCTACTAATACAAGATTAGCAGAAGGAGCCCAAAGGGTGGCTCACCGGCTATTGAACTTCCTCTTTCTAGTGCCGTCGTACGTGTCGTACGTCAATCCCATGGATTTTGTTCTCGGAATGTGCGATAGTGTGTACGCGGCATAAGATACAGTTGCGCAGGGTCAGAAATGGGTATTATGAACATGGAAATAAATCAGGTAAACTGCTGGCCCATTCGCTCAGGGAAACCTCTCGTAGAAGTTACATCCCATATATTGATATCAGTAGAAGGAAACGCTGTAATCTGTCCCGTGAGATAGCAGTAGTCTTCCGAGAATATTACTCTTCCCTTTATAACTTATCGGTCCCTTTATCTACTGATTAGTCTGTGGAAAAGCAACAGTTGTTTCAGGAATATTTATCCTCTTCGGGTCTTCCATCGATACCCGAGGAGGCCCACAAATCAATGAATGTTGCCATCTCAACCGAGGAGTACCTGCTGGCTATCAAGTTACTTAAACCGCATAAGGCGCCTGGCCTAGATGGCAGCCAACTATAAGGCATTCACCTTAATCTTAGCACCGTGATCCCTAAGGAGGGTAAGGACCATGCCCAGTGCATGAATTACTGACCTATCTCTTTGCTAAATGTAGATTTGAAGATTCTTACAAGTATTTTGGCATCAAGACTTCAACCTCACCTCCAGAATGTCATCCACCCTGATCAAGCCAAGTTTATGCCTACTAAGGAGGCGAAGGATAACACTACCAGAGCTCTCGACATACATCTGGCTCATTCTCTTAAAATACCTCTATGTATGCTCTCCTCTGACGCAGAGAAGGCTTTCAACAGGATGCATTGGACTTTTCTGAAGGAGACGCTTATACATATTGGAGTTGGGAAGGCCTTTAGCAAATGGATAGACGCAATCAGGCCCGGACTGGGACAAAAAATAGGCCCGGGCATTTTAGACTGAGCAGCCAACTTTTCCAGGGACCGGGGGGAGAGATGTCGGTAGACATTCGCAGGAGTGGCTGGTGTCAGTCCTCCACACTGTAATGTGCAGGGACACTATGATATAAAGGGCACTGTAAAGGGCCCTGCACTGTAAAGGGGCACTGTAATGATTACAGCGCCCCTTTACAGTGCCGTCCCCTTTATATTACAGGGTACCAGTCCTATTGTGGCCATACAATGCTAGTACTGTCTGTCTCCTATTGTGTCCACACTGCCCAGTGACACTGACCTGCTCTCTCTGGTAGTCCTGGACAGCATGGTGCTCTCTTTCTGGTGGTGTGGTACAGCCAGGCTCTCATGGCTCTCTGGTGGTGCGGGTACAGTGTGGCTCTCTCTGGTGGTGCGGTACAGCATGTCTCTCTCTCTCTGGTGGTTGCAGGAACAGTGCGGCTCTCTCTGGTGGCACGGTGCAGCGTGGCTCTCTCTCTGGTGGTATGGTACAACGTGGCTAGCTCTCTCTGGTGATGTGGGTACAGCGTGGCTCTCTTTGGTGGTGCGGGTACAGCGTGGTGCTCTGGTGGTGCGGGTATAGTGTGGTGCTCTGGTGGTGTGGGTACAGCGTGGCACTCTGGTGGTGCGGGTACAGCGTGGCGCTCTGGTGGTGTGGGTACAGCGTGGCTCTCTGGTGGTGCAGGTACAGTGTGGCGCTCATGGCTCTCTTTGGTGGTGCGGGTACAGTGTGACGCTCATGGCTCTCTGGTGGTGTGGGTACATCGCGGCACTCTGGTGGTGCTGGTAAAGCGTGGCACTCATGGCTCACTGGTGGTGTGGGTACAGTGTGGCACTCATGGCTCTCTGGTGGTGTGGGTACAGCGTGGCATTCATGGCTCTCTTGGGGTGTGGGTACAGCGTGGCACTCTGGTGGTGTGGGTACAGCCTGGTGCTCTGGTGGTTCGGGTACAGCGTGGCTCTCTCTCTCTGGTGGTGTGGGTACAGCGTGGCCCTATCTGGAGGTGCTGGGGCTATCAGTTCCCCCAGCACAGTCCTCTTTCTTTTTCCATGTCTCCTGTTTTGGGTTTTCTCTTCTACCCCCAGCAGAGTGCATGCTGGGAACTGTAGCTGTCTCCCTGCTGAGATCAATTGGGCCTCCTATCTGTGGGACTACATATCCCATGATGCCTCACTAGTTCTTTTTGATTGGCCCTCCGCTGTGGCCAATTGGGAGGGAAGAAGAACAAGCAGGAAGCTTTCTTCTCTCCTGTCCCGTGGTGCCGACATGAGAAAAAGGCACAGGCACGGCCGCATAGTGGTAGGCTAGCGGCGGCCATGGCGTGTGTTAACCCCGTGCAGGCCGCGGTCGCCGCTTACCTCCCGCTGTGCAGCCTGAACATCAACAGGCCATGAAACGGGTGGCCCCGGCCCACCGGGCAAACGCCGGTCTGCCCTATGGCCACTCCGGGCCTGGACGCAATATATTCTGCCCTGTCTGCGGCTGTCAGAATCAACAAGTTAATTTCCACATACTTTATTCTGACCAATGGCATTAGACAAGGTTGTCCCTTGTCTCTGCATAGTTTTATCTTGGCTCTTCGATCTCCGCTTTCTTTCCCTTGGGCATCTTTTCACCTGACATATTTATGTCAAATTGCTCTCCTCAATGGATAAAATATTCTCAGCTATTTTTCCACCAATGCTGCGTGCTCTTGTTTCTGACATGGAAAGATGGAACAAGGGCTCCTACATATGGATGGGTTGGAACGCCATTCTCAAAATGAATATAATGCCGAGGTTACTTTATTTTTTTCAGACTTTGCCAATAGTTGTTCTGACCTCCTTTTCAGTGCAGTGTCTTTATCAGATTTGTTTGGGCAAAAAGGCATCCACGCCTGTCTTGTGTCTATTTGGCCATGGCTAAGACCCACAGAGGCATGGCCTTCCCAGACCCTCTTCGATATTAGGCAGTCCATCTCACCAGGGTATTAGCATGGTGCAGAGATGAGGGACATAAAGCGTGGGTATGGATCGAACAATTTAGTACAGGGATCCCTCTACAATGTCTGCCATGGTTATGCCAAAGAACTCTTGGAAACCTATGGCATCATCCCCTTATAGGAGCAACCCTCCGAGTAGTCCAACAGACTCTCACGTTTTCTCTAAATAAGACGGGGAGATCACAGGGCTTTACCCAGTATTGGGAAATCCAGCATTTTCCCCTGGTTATACTGATAGCCGCTTTCAACAAATTTTTGGGCAAGGTAATTTCATCTCTGCAACTACCTTATAGACTCCAGGTTGAAGACAAAAACTGAAATACAGTCAATGTTTAATTCACCATTAGGCCAGTGGTGGCTCCAGCAACTTACCCACTTCCTTAGCTTTGACGCGAGGGGTGATCAAACCGTCCTAACTCACCATTAGAAAATATATGTCTGGTAGAGGCTCCTTCCACCCAGGGGGGTATCTGAGGCCTATAAAGTGCTAATACATCCTACCGAGGGACATGTCCCCGGATTTCTTCGGAAATGGGAAAGAGACTTGCATATCACATTTTCTGATGAGCAGCGGGACCATATTCTTTATTTTGCTCATTATTCCTCAGTAGCTAGTAAATAGCAAGAATTAAGCTCTAAGATCCTTACACGGTGGTACAAGGTTCCATCTCTCTTACAGAAAATCTACCCAGATGAGACAAACATCTTCTGGTGCTGCAGAGAGGCAGAGGGTACCCTGCTGCACATTTTCTGGTCCTGCTCAAAACTGGAAAGGTTCTGGTTGAAAGTGTGAGATATTATAACAGTTCACTGAACTTGATTTGGGATTAGACCCGGCTGAATATCTTCTCCACCTCTCAGCCTAAATATAAAAACTCAGCGGTGGCCTATCTTTTTAATGCGGCTAAAGCCTGCATTCTGGCCCTATGGAAGCAGGAATCCCTTACCTCAATCTCGCTATGGCTTACTAAAACAGCTGACATACACACCATGGAAAATATTACTGTAAATATGCAAGGCAAAGAGGAGAAATTTAACAAAAAATGGTCCAATTGGTCTCTTTACCTGTTGCAGGGAGTATGGCCATGCTCAAGTGGAGGGGGATTAGGAGTCTTTCTATATCTTTTTATATATATTTTATTTACTTTTTCACAACCTGGCCACATACAGAGGCCATAAATTATACATATCATTTCATGATGACCTATCGCATTTGAAGGCCCCTGGAGCACCAGGACAATGGAAACATCCACAAAATGACCCCCTTTTGCAAAGCAAACACCCCAATGTATAATCTATAAGGCATAATGAGTCTTTTGAACAGTTCATTTTTTTACAGAAGTTTTTGGAAATTGGGTAAAAAATATTAAAACACATTTTTTTCCACAAAGTTGAATATTTTTAAGATATTTCTAACACATAGCATGTACATAGCAAAAATGACACCTCAAAATACATTCTGCTACTCCTCCTGAGTATGGCGATACCACATGTGTGAGACTTTTACGCAGTCTGGCCACATACAGAGGCCCACAATTGAAGTAGCACCTTCAGACGACAAGCATAAATTACACATCTAATTTCCTCACAAACTATCATTTTTGAAGACACTTCATATTTCTAACACATAGCATTTACATACCAAAAATTACACTCCAAAATAAATTCTATTGAGGAAAGGGTAAAAAAATTGTATTACCTGTGGTTTTAGTAGTGTCCACAGAGGAAAGAATTGGTCCAGGCAGCAGGCAGGGATGTGCTTAGCGACAACAATAGTAATTATCCAGGCAGCAGGCAGGAATATTGTCAGCACAAGGATATCGTCAGCACAGCCAAAGCATTTGTCAATATAAATTGTCCAGGCAGAGACAGCCAGCATAGCCATAATATTTGTCTTGGTACTCGTTTTTGTACCTCTCTCCAGCCATTCATAAGCATACTGCCTCTTGCTACAGCTAATTATTTCCATAGTCCAGAGACATGGTGGCAGTAAGTCAGCAGCAGGCTGAGGGCCGCAATCAGGTAAGACCTGTGCACAGGAGTAGAGGCTTCACCCACACAAATCTCTATGAAGCCTCCGGACTTCAGACCCTAATCCGGAAATTACAAAACCCGAAGACAACAAAAAAATTTGTTTTCTCCATCCGGAAAAAACATTTCTGGATCCCATCACATGTGAGACCCCTGTGTACTACAGCAGCAGGGCAACAGATCAGTCCAAGCGGTAGGCAAAAGCATGGTCAATAAAACAGGCCAGGGTCAGTCCACATGGAAGCAGTCCAAGCAGTAGGCATAAGCGTAGTTGATAAAACAGGCCAGGGTCAGTTCACGTGGAAGGCAGTGGCATGGCTATTTGAGGGAGCATGGGAAATGGTCAGCAGAGATGATGAAAATGGGGAAATGGTTAAGGATATTGGTTAATATTTTAGGGATGTGTGATACATTCGGAAGCATTCACCAATGCAAAGGCCGGCTCGGAGGGAAACTGGGGACAATGGTAACTGGTATCTCTTCAAAAACCTCTTTTGCTGTATACGACAGCAAATGCTTCATTTGTCAATCCACTACTATCGATCAGTTCAAATTCTGTATGTTCATGATTTATGCTCATGTTTGCCTGTTGGTCTTCCACAAGATCTTCATTCTCATATCTAGATTCACAGAAATGCAAATCCTTTGACAGGTAAAACAGCTCCTCTGTATGTATTGTACCAGTGTATTTACCTGTTTGCCCGGAATTCAGCTTTATACGGAATGCTATGACAATATGACAAATGGTGGACTGATGAGAACTATATATCAAAGTGAACCTTTAAACACCCCCCCTTTCACATAAACATGCAGCTCTTCATGCTGATGTGAAATCATCTAAAAAAGATTGCTGTTACATAAAGAACATTTAATGAATTCTGACTTCTGCTTTTACATACATTTTATTTTAATGGATTCTGACTTTCTGGTTCTTCTTAGTGTAGCACTCTGATGTTTAGGCGGGGCTGCTATCAAATGTACTTGCCAGGCGATAGTTGCCTTAGCCAGTTGTTAGGAGATCAATTGATTTCTCCTTAATTCTGACATTGCTGCACTTTTCTTTTCTGTCACCAGGTAGCATTTTAGCTGGTGACATTAGATAATACAAGGGAATGGCATGGACAGATTAGGAATGAATGGGGTGTCTCAGCCAATGGGCAGGAGAGCCCATTTATTTGGGCGGAGTCAGGTGATCAGGGTTCTGTGCCACCTGGACGGCTGTATGGGTGGACGTGTGTTGCAGTGCCCTGGGGTGCTAGGCCAGAAACCTAAGGCCTATTCCGGGGACATCTGGCTGCTAGGCTGTCTGAGGGTCTATCCAGAAGCATGAAAGGCAGCATAGGGTTGGGACTGCGGGCTTGTAGTCCAACTAGAATTAATGGTTCTGCCAGCTGGGGAACCAGTCGTGGTCGGAGGTAGAGGGAAAGCTGTCGCCACTAAAGGACCATCTTCCTTGCTACCGGAGATCATTGTGAGTAAGCTGAAGCCAGTACCAGAGCAAGCTTTTCGCCAGCCGGGGACGGTGAAGAAGTGGAAAAACTTCAGCAAGTGCCAAGTCAGGGACCCATCTGGACAGCAGAGGTGACGCTTGTGGAGCGTCAGTGAGTGCCAAGCCAGGGACCTAACATGTCAGCAAGGGTGAAGCTTGAGGAGTATCTGTGAGCATCAGCGAGTGCCAAGCCAGGGACCCAGCAGGGAAACAGGGGTGACACTTGAGGAAGATACTAAGTGCGGGGGATCCAGTGGCTAGTGGATCTGAAGTCTAGTGAGAGAGACTAGGAGCTTGTTGAGTGAAGACCCGCAGTAAGTTAGCTGAGAACTGTTTGTGTTTAAAATAGCTGAATACAATTGTCGTTAGTAACAGCTACAAGATTGTTTCCATAGGAGACAGCTGTTCTGCCTATACAGAAGTGGTGTCAGACTGGAGGCCTTCACCTCTATATAGCTGTCTACCTATAGGAGTCTGCTAATTATCTTTGTATCTACCTAAGGATGTCCTGGCCCTAATCCACTCTACATTGAAGGATGTCAGCTCTCCCTAACTCTTGAGGTCACCATTAGGCCTAAAGAGGTCTGGGACTTTGCTACATTAGGCACTGGTGATGTAGCCACAGCCTCACAGATGCCTCTTGGGAAGGCTACACCAATAGTGCCTTCCAGGGAGATCTCAGTCATAAACTGCATGATTCTGCATGGAAAAATCTGTTTTATAATTAAAGATGATTGTACTGTCATACTGCACATGAGCAAAACAGCATCATTTTCCTCAATTTGTGCATGCGTTGTAAAACATTAAGACCCCTTTCACACCACACCGCTGATAGCGTCCGCGGTAAAACGCCGCTATTTTTAGCGGCGTTTTACCACCGGATCTGCGGCGGATTTGCGGCGCATTTCAGCCACTAGCGGGGCACTTTTACCCCCTGCTAGTGGCCGCGAAAGGGTTAAAACCGCTGATTTTTGGGAAGCAGCAGTGGAGGAGCGGTAAACACACTGCTCCTTCACCACTCCAAAGAAGCTGCTGGCAGGACTTTTTTCTGACGTCCTGCCAGCGCACCGCTGTAGTGTGAAAGCCCTCGGGGCTTTCACACTGCACACAATGGTGCAGCTTCTTTAGGGCGGATTGCAGGCGCTATTTCTAACGCTATAGCGCCTGCAAAACGCCCTGGTGTGAAAGGGGTCTAAGTCCACCTTTTAAAAAAAAAACCTTCCCCTTGAGATTTTGCAAGCTCTACAGGAAGAAGACTTTTTTTTTCTTTAAAAGATGAATGTAATGTTATTTTTTGCATGATGTCATACACCTCCTCTGGCACATAGGTAGTATGATAATAAACTTGGGATGAGGCCTAAATCTCACTGTGACAGAGAAGAAGGAAATAAAAGCACTAATATTGTTTTTGGTGGTGCAGGAGCAAGGTGCATCAAAAATAATTCAGTAAGAATGTACCCACCCCAAGGTTGTGGGGGAAAGGGTGTCTGCTTTAAATCAAAGAATATGCTATTGATGTGTGTGTTCTGGATTCCACAAACCTCCGCATGGCAGTGCTAAAGTCAGGAGAATGACTCACACAATGACTACATTGAATATGGAAAGTGTGCACAAAATTAAATATGTATGATGAGTCTGTGCTATTGATGAGAGATTTGTTTGATAGGTTAATCAATAATAATGTCTGGCCAAGAATATTAGATTGATAGAAAAGGGAGACTGAAATCAAAGCATTTGAGCAGTTGCCTATAAACTTTTACTGTACAAAATAAGGTCTGTTGGCATCAAGCCCGGACTGGGACCAAAAATAAGCCTGTGCATTTTGGATTGAGAAGCCCATGACATGTTAACCGACCCCTTCCCCACACTCCACCCTGATGAATCCCCCGGGAGAGGGGAATCCAGCAGAGGTGTGGGGGGTGGAGGCGAGGGGGGACCAGGAAAGTGCATGGGGGAGGTGAAGAGCACAGGGAGGAACTTGGAGAACATGGGGTGTGGCGAGAGCACAGGGGAGAGGCAGAGAATACAGGGAGAAAAAGGAGAGCACGGGGGAAAGCAGAGAGCATGGGGGGATGTGGAGAGCATAGGGAGGAAGCAGAGAGCATGGGGGGATGTGGAGAGCATGGGGGAGATGTGGAGAGCATGGGGGGGGATGTGGAGAGCATGGGGGGGATGTGGAGAGCACAAGGGGCGGCGGAGAGCATGGGGGTATGTGGAGAGCACGGGTGGCGGCGGATAGCATGGGGGGAGGTAGAGAGCACAGGGGAGCAGCGGAGAGCATGGAGGGATGTGGAGAGCACAAGGGTGGCGGAGAGCATGAGGGGAGGTGGAGAGCGTGGGGAGATGTGGCAAGCACAGTGGGTGGCGGAGAGCATGGAAGAAGGTGCAGAACACCTTCCCCTATGTGTGGATGGCACAGTGGTGTAGTGGTTAGCACTCTCGCCTAGCAGTAAAAAGGGTCACTGGTTCAAATTCCAACCACGACACTACCTGCCTGGAGTTTGCATGTTCTCCCTGTGCCTGCATGGGTTTCCTCTGGGTACTCCAGTTTCCTCCCACACTCCAAAGACATACTGGAAGGTTACTCACTCAGGTTTAACTGGATGGACTGGTGTCTTTATTCAACCTTACTAACTATGTAACACAGGGGCGGCGGAGAGCATGGGGGAGGTGGAGAGCACTGGGGAGGCTGGATAGCATGGGGGGGTGGCGGTGAGCACAAAGGGACAAAGAGTATGGGTGGGGTGGAGAGCACAGGAGGAGAAGCAGAATAGGAGGATCAGTGAGGAAGGCTACATTTAGAAGAATCGTTCTCTACATATTCCTCCTGCAGTCTTGGAATGCCTGCCTCTCCACTCCTTCTCACAGGCATTAAGAGACTGCAGGAGGAAAATGAAGAGAATGCAGCCGCATTCTCCTCCTATCCCGGTTACGGGGGGGCACGCACTCACATATTTAGCTCCTCCCCTTTGTAGTCACACCCCCGGCACAACGGCTGACATATTGGGTGGCCGAGAGGCCGAAGGTGTCTCCTCTAGCTCCACCCCTTCATGTTTCCGACTCCCTGGCGCCAATGGCTGAGCTTAACTGGCAGCCGAGTGGCCGTAGATAGGCTGGGTGAGGGGCATGGGGTAAAAGAGCAGCCCAGCTGCCTTGTGCCCTGCAAGGACTGGCGGCCCCGGCCCACCGGGCAAGTGCCCACTGGCCAATCCGGGCCTGGTTGGCATGGAAAAAAGTAAATGGATTGAAAACTGGCTACAAGGTTAAGTTCAGAGGGTGGTGAAAAACGGGTAGTACTTGGAATGGTCAGGGGTGGGTAGTGTGGTCCCCCTGGGTTCTGTGCTGGGGCAAATACTATTTAATTTGTTCATAAATGACCTGGAGGATAAGGTAAACAGTTCAATCTCTGTATTTGCTAACGACACTAAGCTAAGCAGGGCAATAACTTCTCTGCAGGATGTGGAAACCTTGCAAAAAGATCTGAACACATTAATGGGGTTCTCAACTACGTGGCAAATAATGTTTAATGTAGAAAAATGTAAAATAATGCATTTGGGTGTCAAAAATATGAATGCAATCTACACACTGGGGGAATCTAGGATGGAAAAGGACCTGGGGGTCCTTGTAAATGATAAGCTCAGCAGTGGCATGCAATGCCAAGCTGCTGCTAACAAAGCAAACAGAATATTGGCATGCATTAAAAAGGAATTAACTCCAGAGATAAAACGATAATTCTCCCGCTCTACAAGACTCTGGTCCGGCCGCACCTAGAGTATGCTGTCCAGTTCTGGGCACCAGTCCTCAGGAAGGATGTAGTGGAAATGGAGCAAGTACAAAGAAGGGCAACAAAGCTGTCAGAGAAGATCTCGGAATGGATGCAGTCCTGGATGCCCTGGGGTGTGCCGGTGTGCGCTGGCGCTTGGCGCCAATCAGCCTATTTAGGTTGTCCCTGCACTGTGCTCAGTGCTGTCCGATCTGCAGCTCCCTGTATCCTAGCACCCGTTACCTTGTCTGAGCATCTACCCGGCTTGACCTTTGGATTCTTCTGCCTGCACATCCTACCCCGGCCTGACTTTGACCTTGAACCTGCCTGCTCCTCTTTACAGCGCGGCCTGCCTGTTGCCAACCCTGCCTGTGACCTGGACTCTGAACTTGCCTGACCCCCTTGTACTGCACTGCCCGTCTATTGGAGACTGTGCCTGTGATTGAACTTGCCTGTTCAGCTCCGGCTCTGCATCCGCTGCCAGCGTCCAGCTGTCTAGTGCTCTCCACCTGCATCGGGACCTTTGGGCCTTTCCTCCTGCAGTTACCCGCCAGGCTCTTGTACCACTCTGTTCTCCCATGCCTCCTATCTATACTACCAGGGGCTGCGAACCAGACACGTAAGGGAGGCCTTCGCCCGGTTATCTCAGGCTCATCAGTGAGGTACGTGAAGTCTGACAGTATCAGACAGCCATGTCCGAGCCTGAGCAGAGAACCTCCCCCATGGTGGAACTGTGTAGACACCTGGCGGGTCTCACACAAGCTGTTTAGAACCTTCAAGAATGCTACACTAGGTTGGAAGGACAAATCCAGGTCTTCTCCTGCACACCCTCAAGGTGTCTCTGCTGCAGGACCCACACCTGCACCCTCCGTAGTAATGCTACCTCCTGAGCCTAGGGTACCTACACCTGAAAGATTTTTTGGAGACCGCAGTAAATACCGGTCATTCCGCAACGCCTATGAGCTCTACTTTGCCTTGCAACCACGTACCTTCTCCTTGGAAGTGAGTAAGGTGGGCTTTGTGATTTCCCTCTTGTCCAGGGAACCACAGACCTGGGCCTACCGCCTTATGGGGTAAAGGTCAACTTCCCTCGATAACCTGGACACTTTCTTTGCTGCCATGTCCCAACTATACCAGGTCCCCCAATTAAAAGTGACTGCTGAGGCCGCCTTGCACGCCCTACAACAGGGGCGTAGGGCAGTAGAGGACTATGTGGTGGAATTCAGGCGATGGAGTTCTGACACTGAATGGAATGACCCTGCCCTGCGTTACCAATTCCACATGGGACTATCAGATTCACTTAAGGATGAGCTAGCACGAGTCGGAATACCCCAATCTTTGGAGTAGCTTATTAATCTGTCTATCCAAATTGACCGACGCCTTAGGGAATGCTGCTCTTAGAGGTCCACCAGCCAATTTCGCCCCCCTGGGTCCTTCCCAAGGTCCCTAGTGCTACCAGTTCCTTCAGACGGACTCCCCATGCACCTCCTTCTCCGGTCCTTGATACATCCGAACCAATGCAGCTTGGTCTCCTCCATCCATCCCTCACTCCGGAAGAACGGCAACGTCGAAGAGTCAATAACCTGTGCATGTATTGTGGTGAACCTGGCCACTACGTGAGATCTTGTCCCAACAAGACACGTACGTCTCTTCCAACTTCTCCAAAGCATGCATCTGCCTTGCCTAAACCTGCTTCTCACCTTGCTCTCTCTGTCATCCTACAGCTTCCCGAAAAGGATATACCAGTCCCAGTCATAATTGACTCCGGAGCATTCAGTTGCTTTATTGACCTAACTTTTGCTGCCAACTATCGCATTCCTCTCCAATCAAAACCTCAGGGACTGTCACTCAGGAGACCCAACTATCGCATTCCTCTCCAATCAAAACCTCAGGGACTGTCACTCAGGAGACCATTCCTTTGCTGGCCATCATGGGCACTCACCATCAAGAACTCCTATGCTTGGATGCTATCTCCTCACCTCTTTTTCCCATCATCCTAGGAATTCCTTGGTTGCAGGCCCATAATCCTAATCAATTGGGCCACAGGGGAAATCAAATTCGTTTCCGGATATTGTCAGCAGCACTGTTTGTATGAAGCTCCTGTAAAATCTACTCAGCTCCTTTGTCTGGACATTGATTTCGAAATGCAGCAGGCGATCCCTGCACCCTAACGGGATTTCCTGGATGTATTTAGTAAGAAGGAGGCAGAGACTCTACCTCCTCACAGATCCTACGACTAGTGATGGCCGAACGGTTCGCCCGGCGGTCGTTTCGCGGCGAATTTCCGACATTCGCGGTCCGCACGTTCGAACGCCTTTTTCCGTCGTTCGCCGCGGCGGACTTACGTGTTTAATGTATACAAGAACTTTAACCTTTGGTGACACGTTTATCATGTGATACAGGACAGCCAATTGAGACATGACAGCACATGGACACTTGTACATTCCCCCTAACCTATAAATACACCCGATCCGGTGGCCATTTTACATTCTTTCTTCTGTTACGATAGGGACAGGTTCCTGTGTGGAGTAGGGAGAGATAAACCACTAGCTATTTGGTACACAAAAGTTCTTTTCAGGACTGGTATAGGTGTTAGGTGTTGATAGGTTTGCTGTGCTGCTGATTCTTGCAGCAGCCTGAGTGTCTTTTGTTAGTTTAGAGAAAGGGAAAGGACGGTGTATGCTACAGGGACAGCCAGATTAGTCTTTCATCATCATCATCATCATCATCATCATTAGCTGTTACTATCAAGGTCCACAAAAGAGCTGTTCCAGTAACCACTAATCGTTCTCTTTTTTTGCCAATTTGTATAGGGACAGGAAGGAAGCAGTGTTGTCAGGCAGTGAGGGTAATTTTAAAGACTTGCTGTTATTATTAGTTCCACAAAGGTTCTTTTCAGGACTGGTATCAGTGGTACAGTAATAGGCTTGTACATGTATAATATTCTTTCTTCCAAATATAGAAAGGATATTATACTTGACTGCTGCCCTTCTGCTGCAGTCTGCTAAACATTCACAACTCACTTGTTCCACAAAAGTTCTTATAAGGACTGGTAACTTGGTATAGGGTGCTACGGTACATAGGCTTGAGTGCGGTACAGTCTGCTGTTCTGTAAGGACCGCTATCGGTCCACAATAGATAGGGTTGACGTGCACCACTGCTGACCGCTGCCCTATACTGCAGCAGTCCTTCAGCGGTATAGGGACTGACGTACAGTCTGCTAATCACTAACACACAACCTGCTTGTTCCACAAAAGTTCTTATAAGGACTGGTAACTTGGTATAGGGTGCTACGGTACATAGGCTTGAGTGCGGTACAGTCTGCTGTTCTGTAAGGACCGCTATCGGTCCACAATAGATAGGGTTGACGTGCACCACTGCTGACCGCTGCCCTATACTGCAGCAGTCCTTCAGCGGTATAGGGACTGACGTACAGTCTGCTAAACACTAATACACAACCTGCTTGGTCCACAAAAGTTCTTATAAGGACTGGTAACTTGGTATAGGGTGCTACGGTACATAGGCTTGAGTGCGGTACAGTCTGCTGTTCTGTAAGGACCGCTATCGGTCCACAATAGATAGGGTTGACGTGCACCACTGCTGACCGCTCACCTATACTGCAGCAGTCCTTCAGCGGTATAGGGACTGACGTACAGTCTGCTAATCACTAACACACAACCTGCTTGTTCCACAAAAGTTCTTATAAGGACTGGTAACTTGGTATAGGGTGCTACGGTACATAGGCTTGAGTGCGGTACAGTCTGCTGTTCTGTAAGGACCGCTATCGGTCCACAATAGATAGGGTTGACGTGCACCACTGCTGACCGCTGCCCTATACTGCAGCAGTCCTTCAGCGGTATAGGGACTGACGTACAGTCTGCTAAACACTAATACACAACCTGCTTGGTCCACAAAAGTTCTTATAAGGACTGGTAACTTGGTATAGGGTGCTACGGTACATAGGCTTGAGTGCGGTACAGTCTGCTGTTCTGTAAGGACCGCTATCGGTCCACAATAGATAGGGTTGACGTGCACCACTGCTGACCGCTCACCTATACTGCAGCAGTCCTTCAGCGGTATAGGGACTGACGTACAGTCTGCTAATCACTAACACACAACCTGCTTGTTCCACAAAAGTTCTTATAAGGACTGGTAACTTGGTATAGGGTGCTACGGTACATAGGCTTGAGTGCGGTACAGTCTGCTGTTCTGTAAGGACCGCTATCGGTCCACAATAGATAGGGTTGACGTGCACCACTGCTGACCGCTGCCCTATACTGCAGCAGTCCTTCAGCGGTATAGGGACTGACGTACAGTCTGCTAAACACTAATACACAACCTGCTTGGTCCACAAAAGTTCTTATAAGGACTGGTAACTTGGTATAGGGTGCTACGGTACATAGGCTTGAGTGCGGTACAGTCTGCTGTTCTGTAAGGACCGCTATCGGTCCACAATAGATAGGGTTGACGTGCACCACTGCTGACCGCTCACCTATACTGCAGCAGTCCTTCAGCGGTATAGGGACTGACGTACAGTCTGCTAATCACTAACACACAACCTGCTTGTTCCACAAAAGTTCTTATAAGGACTGGTAACTTGGTATAGGGTGCTACGGTACATAGGCTTGAGTGCGGTACAGTCTGCTGTTCTGTAAGGACCGCTATCGGTCCACAATAGATAGGGTTGACGTGCACCACTGCTGACCGCTGCCCTATACTGCAGCAGTCCTTCAGCGGTATAGGGACTGACGTACAGTCTGCTAAACACTAATACACAACCTGCTTGGTCCACAAAAGTTCTTATAAGGACTGGTAACTTGGTATAGGGTGCTACGGTACATAGGCTTGAGTGCGGTACAGTCTGCTGTTCTGTAAGGACCGCTATCGGTCCACAATAGATAGGGTTGACGTGCACCACTGCTGACCGCTGCCCTATACTGCAGCAGTCCTTCAGCGGTATAGGGACTGACGTACAGTCTGCTAAACACTAATACACAACCTGCTTGGTCCACAAAAGTTCTTATAAGGACTGGTAACTTGGTATAGGGTGCTACGGTACATAGGCTTGAGTGCGGTACAGTCTGCTGTTCTGTAAGGACCGCTATCGGTCCACAATAGATAGGGTTGACGTGCACCACTGCTGACCGCTCACCTATACTGCAGCAGTCCTTCAGCGGTATAGGGACTGACGTACAGTCTGCTAATCACTAACACACAACCTGCTTGTTCCACAAAAGTTCTTATAAGGACTGGTAACTTGGTATAGGGTGCTACGGTACATAGGCTTGAGTGCGGTACAGTCTGCTGTTCTGTAAGGACCGCTATCGGTCCACAATAGATAGGGTTGACGTGCACCACTGCTGACCGCTCACCTATACTGCAGCAGTCCTTCAGCGGTATAGGGACTGACGTACAGTCTGCTAATCACTAACACACAACCTGCTTGTTCCACAAAAGTTCTTATAAGGACTGGTAACTTGGTATAGGGTGCTACGGTACATAGGCTTGAGTGCGGTACAGTCTGCTGTTCTGTAAGGACCGCTATCGGTCCACAATAGATAGGGTTGACGTGCACCACTGCTGACCGCTGCCCTATACTGCAGCAGTCCTTCAGCGGTATAGGGACTGACGTACAGTCTGCTAAACACTAATACACAACCTGCTTGGTCCACAAAAGTTCTTATAAGGACTGGTAACTTGGTATAGGGTGCTACGGTACATAGGCTTGAGTGCGGTACAGTCTGCTGTTCTGTAAGGACCGCTATCGGTCCACAATAGATAGGGTTGACGTGCACCACTGCTGACCGCTCACCTATACTGCAGCAGTCCTTCAGCGGTATAGGGACTGACGTACAGTCTGCTAATCACTAACACACAACCTGCTTGTTCCACAAAAGTTCTTATAAGGACTGGTAACTTGGTATAGGGTGCTACGGTACATAGGCTTGAGTGCGGTACAGTCTGCTGTTCTGTAAGGACCGCTATCGGTCCACAATAGATAGGGTTGACGTGCACCACTGCTGACCGCTGCCCTATACTGCAGCAGTCCTTCAGCGGTATAGGGACTGACGTACAGTCTGCTAAACACTAATACACAACCTGCTTGGTCCACAAAAGTTCTTATAAGGACTGGTAACTTGGTATAGGGTGCTACGGTACATAGGCTTGAGTGCGGTACAGTCTGCTGTTCTGTAAGGACCGCTATCGGTCCACAATAGATAGGGTTGACGTGCACCACTGCTGACCGCTGCCCTATACTGCAGCAGTCCTTCAGCGGTATAGGGACTGACGTACAGTCTGCTAAACACTAATACACAACCTGCTTGGTCCACAAAAGTTCTTATAAGGACTGGTAACTTGGTATAGGGTGCTACGGTACATAGGCTTGAGTGCGGTACAGTCTGCTGTTCTGTAAGGACCGCTATCGGTCCACAATAGATAGGGTTGACGTGCACCACTGCTGACCGCTCACCTATACTGCAGCAGTCCTTCAGCGGTATAGGGACTGACGTACAGTCTGCTAATCACTAACACACAACCTGCTTGTTCCACAAAAGTTCTTATAAGGACTGGTAACTTGGTATAGGGTGCTACGGTACATAGGCTTGAGTGCGGTACAGTCTGCTGTTCTGTAAGGACCGCTATCGGTCCACAATAGATAGGGTTGACGTGCACCACTGCTGACCGCTGCCCTATACTGCAGCAGTCCTTCAGCGGTATAGGGACTGACGTACAGTCTGCTAAACACTAATACACAACCTGCTTGGTCCACAAAAGTTCTTATAAGGACTGGTAACTTGGTATAGGGTGCTACGGTACATAGGCTTGAGTGCGGTACAGTCTGCTGTTCTGTAAGGACCGCTATCGGTCCACAATAGATAGGGTTGACGTGCACCACTGCTGACCGCTCACCTATACTGCAGCAGTCCTTCAGCGGTATAGGGACTGACGTACAGTCTGCTAATCACTAACACACAACCTGCTTGTTCCACAAAAGTTCTTATAAGGACTGGTAACTTGGTATAGGGTGCTACGGTACATAGGCTTGAGTGCGGTACAGTCTGCTGTTCTGTAAGGACCGCTATCGGTCCACAATAGATAGGGTTGACGTGCACCACTGCTGACCGCTCACCTATACTGCAGCAGTCCTTCAGCGGTATAGGGACTGACGTACAGTCTGCTAATCACTAACACACAACCTGCTTGTTCCACAAAAGTTCTTATAAGGACTGGTAACTTGGTATAGGGTGCTACGGTACATAGGCTTGAGTGCGGTACAGTCTGCTGTTCTGTAAGGACCGCTATCGGTCCACAATAGATAGGGTTGACGTGCACCACTGCTGACCGCTGCCCTATACTGCAGCAGTCCTTCAGCGGTATAGGGACTGACGTACAGTCTGCTAAACACTAATACACAACCTGCTTGGTCCACAAAAGTTCTTATAAGGACTGGTAACTTGGTATAGGGTGCTACGGTACATAGGCTTGAGTGCGGTACAGTCTGCTGTTCTGTAAGGACCGCTATCGGTCCACAATAGATAGGGTTGACGTGCACCACTGCTGACCGCTGCCCTATACTGCAGCAGTCCTTCATCGGTATAGGGACTAAGAGTTTTGTCACAGGGTCATTTAAAAAATGACAGGCAGAGGAAGAGGCAGGCCCTTCCGCAGGGGTGGTAGGGGTAGGGCAGGAGCAACAGGCTTGAGCCAAAGTGGGAAGTTGCAGAAGGTGCGTTCAATTACTTTAAAGGATGCACCAGACTTGGTTGAGTGGCTCGCTCAGCCTTACTCTTCTGCACCCTCCTCATCCTCTCGATCTGCACCCTCTTCTTCACTCTCTGCTATGTGCACCCCCAAAGACACTACCACCAACAACACGACCACCACCACCACCACCACATACCTTCCGCTTGAGTCACTGGAATTATTTTCCGATCCATATCAAGAGGACATTTCTGATGCGCAGCCACTCTTGGTATTGGATCAGGAAGAGGAGGTAGCAACAAGCGCTACTCAGCAGTCTGACGCCAGTACCCAGATCAGCCCAAGGAGGAGGTTGGTCCCCGGTGTTGCTGCCTACTCCGAGATCTCTACTTATAGCGGTGGGGAAGGTGACGTTGATGATGACGTGTCTAGTGATGTCACGTGGGTGCCCACAAGAGAGGAAGAGGAGGGGAGTTCAGAGGGAGATATGGACCAGCAGATAGGGAGGAGAAGCAGCAATGACTTACATTGCACAGCAGGGACAAAGCAGACTGCAAATGTATCAGGAGCGAGTCATCGACCATGTACGGTCACATCTGGCGCTCCCAGGACACCGGCACATGGCTCCGCAGTGTGGGCTTTTTTTAACGTGTCCGCTGCTGACAATAGCGTTGCCATCTGCAATCTTTGCAGTCAACGCGTTAGTCGCGGTAAGCCCAATACTCACCTAGGGACGACCGCCTTAAGAAGGCACATGAGCAGCCATCACCGAGCCCAGTGGGAGCAACGGAACACACAAAGCCACACTGCAGGCTCTCACCGTCCAGCCTCGTCTTCTACTTCTCCTTCTCCTCTCTCCTCACAATTGTCCTCCACTCCACCTTCCATCACGCCAAGCTCACATTTTTCTGCAAAAAGGCAGGCTTCCGTGGGCCTAATGTTTGAGCGTAAAAAAATGATGACGCCGGATAACCCTCTTGCCCAACGGTTGGCGGCTGGCTTGTCAGAACTCATAGCCCGCCAACTACTGCCATATAAACTGGTGGACTCGGAGGCCTTTCGCAAATTTGTGGCCATTGGAACACCACAATGGAAGGTCCCAGGAAGGAAGTATTTCTCAGAGAAGGGCATCCCAGAGCTATATGGCCATGTTCAGCGGCAAGTGAATGTATCTCTGGCACACAGTGTCGGTGCCAAGATACATCTGACCACAGACACGTGGTCTAGCAAACACGGGCAGGGAAGGTATATCAGTTTTACTGCCCACTGGGTGAACCTTCTGACGGCCGTCAAGCATGTAACCCGTGGCACCCGTGTAGATTTGGTTTTACCGCCACGGATTGCATGCAGGCCTGACTCTTCTTCTCCTCCTCCTACTCCATCCTCCTCCCTCTCCTCCTCAGCTGCCTCCTCCTTTTCCGCTGCTAGCGTCTCTTCCACTGCACCGCCCAAGCTCCCCAGAACCTATTCCACATGCCAGGTGAGACGTTGCCATGCCGTGCTGCGTCTGTTGTGCCTGGAAGCAAAGAGCCACACTGGCCCGGCACTCCTTTCAGCTTTGCGTTCACAGGCAGATGAGTGGCTAACACCGCTCAATTTGACAGTTGGTAAAGTGGTGTGTGACAACGGTGCCAATCTGCTTAGCGCATTGAAACAGGGCAAAATCACGCACGTGCCGTGCATGGCACACGTCTTAAACTTGGTCGTGCAGCGATTCCTTGTCAAATACCCTGGGGTCCAGGACATCTTGCGGCAGGCAAGGAAAATCTCGGCCCATTTCAGAAGATCTTACACGGCCATGGCTCGCCTTGCTGACATTCAGCGGCGACACCATCTGCCGGTCAGACGTCTTATTTGCGATTGCCCGACGCGATGGAACTCAACCTTCTATATGCTTGATAGGCTGCTCCAGCAGAAACGTGCAGTTAACGTCTACCTGTATGAACTCTGCGAAAGAAACGGTTCTGGGGAGCTGGGTTTTTTTTCACCGCGCCAGTGGCTGCTCATGCGCGACACATGCAGACTTCTGCGGCCATTTGAGGAGATCACCAAACTGGTCAGTCGCAGCCATGGCGCCATCAGTGACATGGTACCTTATGCCTTCTTTCTGGAGCGTGCATTGCGTCGTGTCATTGATCAGGCTGTGGAGGAGCAGGAGCGGGAAGATGAGGAAGTCGCAATGCTGGATGAATTCCCAGGGGGGGCTACTCTATCTGAGACAAGTCAACAACAGGAGTCTGATGAGGAGTCAGAGGAGGATGGTGCCGGGGCGGATGAGCAGGAGCAAGAAGAGCATGCTTTAAACCTTTCTGGGATCCCTGTTGTGCGAGGATGGGGAGAGGAGAATGAAGAGGACGACATTATCCTGGATGATGAGCAGGAGCCAGGCCACCACACCGCTTCCACTTTAGTGCAAATGGGGGCCTTCATGCTCCAGTGTTTTAATAGGGACCCCCGTATAAAAAGCATGAGGGTCAAGGACCAGTACTGGGTGGCAACGTACTTAGACCCCCCGGTACAAACACAAAATGGCGGAAATGTTACCGCCGTCGCAGAGGGCTGTCAGAATGCAGCACTTCCAGGCCTTGCTTCGAGAAATGCTGCATTCTGCTTTTGCGTGCGCTGGCAGAGGAGCAATTCCCACTCCCAGAGAAGGATTTGCGGGTACCAATCCAACAGCGCCTGCAAGAAGAGGCCGGTTTGAAGATGTGTTGGTGACTTCGGATATGAGGTCATTCTTTCAGCCGACCCATCGACAGGTGTCATCCGGATCCAGCATCAGGGAACGCCTAGACCGTCAGGTGTCCGACTACATTGGGTTAACGGCCGATGTGGACGCTCTGAGGAGTGATGAACCCCTAGACTACTGGGTGGGCAGGCTTGACCTCTGGCCAGAGCTTGCCCAATTTGCAATCGAACTGTTGGCTTGCCCCTCATCCAGTGTCCTGTCCGAAAGGACGTTCAGCGCAGCAGGGGGGATTGTGACCGATAAGCGTACTCGCCTAGCTCACCACAGTGTTAACTACCTCACATTTCTAAAAATGAATGAGGCATGGATCTCGGAGGAATTCAACACATGTGACCAGTAGACCATGTATATGTCTATAAACTATTTTTTTAATCAAGCACACAGACCTTCTTAATTCATTTGGCTCACTTCCTTGACCCAAAAAAGCACACCGTACTATATGCCCCTACCCTCCTCTTTGAAGAGGTTGAGCGGTGTCATATTTCTACTGGGGCTGCTTATGATATCCCTGTGCTGTGCTGACTTCCTCCTGGGGGTTCTTATTATGAAGGGATCACACTATCCCTGTGCTGTGCTGACTTCCTCCTGGGGGTTCTTATTATGAGGGGATCACACCATCCCTGTGCTGTGCTGACTTCCTCCTGGGGCTGCTTACGGTGCTGCTGTCAGCGCTGTATGTCACGGTGCTGCTGTCAGCGCTGTATGTCACGGTGCTGCTGTCAGCGCTGTATGTCACGGTGCTGCTGTCAGCGCTGTATGTCACGGTGCTGCTGTCAGCGCTGTATGTCACGGTGCTGCTGTCAGCGCTGTATGTCACGGTGCTGCTGTCAGCGCTGTATGTCACGGTGCTGCTGTCAGCGCTGTATGTCACGGTGCTGCTGTCAGTGCTCTGTATTACGGTGCTGCTGTCAGATGCCTCTATCACGGTGCATGTGTCATTCCGGTATGTCACGCTGCTGGTGATCATCTCCTGCACCCTCTTCTTTGCCTACCCTGGTCCCTGACCTTCCCTCTCCTCCATTGCCTTCATTAGCTCCATAGTCCTGAATTGTTAGAACAATTTCCCAAATAAAATAAAAATGCTTGTAGTTATCGATCCCAAATTCACCTCATACATGTATTATGTCATTGTCCAGATGGTGGGACTACGTTTTACCCCCTAATAATTACCACGTGGCCGCAAATTCGACATGAAGGTTTGCAAAGTTCGCCTCCCATTGAAGTCAATGGGGCCCGCGGCGAACGTTCGGTTTCGCGAACGTTTGGGTCCGTTCGCATTTCGCGTTCGCGAAACGTCCCGTCGGAAGTTCGTCCATCACTACCTACGACTGCCCGATAGAGCTTCTGCCAGGAACTGAAGTCCCATTCGGGAGAATTTTCCCACTAACAGAGCAGGAGCTGGAAACCCTGAAAATACCTATATCGATGAGAACCTCAAGAACGGTTTTATCTGCCTCTACCTCTCCGGCTGGGGCTGGCATTTTCTTTGTTGAGAAAAAAGACCATTCTCTACTACGGCCTTGTATCGATTACCGGGAGTTAAACAAAGTAATTATCAAGAACCGTTATCGCTTGCCTCTTGTGCCCAAACTTTTCCAAAGGCTGCAGTAATTTTCACCAAATTAGATCTCCGTGGTGCCTACAACTTGATCCGTATCTGAGAGGGAGACGAGTGGAAAATAGCCTTTAGTACCCGATTGGGGCACTTTGAGTATCTTGTCATGCTCTTTGGTCTGTGCAATGCACCAGCAACATTTCAACACTTTGTTAATGATATTTTCCGTGACCTTCTGGACTTGTATGTGTTATAGTATACTTGGAAGATATCCTAATTTTTTCCTCTTCAGTTACCGATCATCGCAGGCACGTTTGAAATGTCTTAACTCGGCTCAGGCAGCACAGACTTTACGTTAAATTGGAAAAGTGCAAATTCGAACTCCAGTTCATACAGTTCCTCGACCTAATCATTTCCGTTGACGGTATTAAGATGGACCCCATAAGGTGTCCGCCATCCTGGACTGGCCCGCTCCCTCCGATAAGAAGGGAGTCCAACGTTTTATTGGCTTTGCCAATTTCTGTTACCCCATCACCAAGCTAACCAACAAGGGAACCGATTCTGTTGGTCCTCTTAGGCTCAAGCTGCTTTTGAAAAAAAGAAAAAAAAAAGAGCTGTTTACTACTTCTACTATCCTGAAACACCCAGATCCTGCTTTACCCTTCGTCCTTGAGGTGGATGCATCAGAGATTGCAGTAGGAACCGTGCTCTCCCAGTGGCAAGGTGCCAAGGCGCTTCTCTATCCAGTGGCCTTGTTCTCACGCAAGCTCTCCACAGCAGAGAAAAATTATGATGTAGGAGATTGGGAGCTTCTGGCCATCAAGGCAGCCTTGGAGGAGTGGCATTACTTTCTGGAGGGTGCTGCACATCCCATCCTGGTCTACACCGACCACAAAAACCTGGAGTACTTGAGAACATGGTAACTGAAAAAAGCTGCGCTTACTTATATATATATGATATATATAAACCCCTATTAATGTAAAATGAAAAGACAACCCAATATTAATGGTGAAAAATAAAGTCCAATAAAGCGCAAAAAAGTAAAGAGTGAATGAAAGCTGTAGTTAAACAGACACCACCAACGCGTGATCCACCACCACATAAATTGCACGCTTACCAGAGGCAAGTTTAAATGAAGCCTGTATATATCCAAACACCAACTTGGTAATTGTGCTTCCACAGACCACCTGGATGTTATTCATACAGTGGGAAAGGTTTTCAGATTCATTTCGCTGGCATCACCGTTGGATAAGCGTCAATGATGGACCAGAGATAGCAACGACCAAACAGAGCACACCTCCATCATAAATTCATAAGGATGAGAAAAAGACTGGCCATAGTGTGAATTGGTAAAATATTATTTAATAAAAGATAAAAGTTGCACTTACATAGGTACCGTAAAAATAGGCAGATAAAAAACTCTGTTTGCTGGCCGGCAGCATACACACGTTCGGATACAGGTCGCGATGACGTCAGCGAGTCAACCACCCAGTTGAGAACAGCCAAGAGATTGCAACCACGGCAGACAAGGTGGGCTCTGTTTTTCTCCAGATTTCAGTTCCACATCACCTACAGACCTGGTTCCAAAAGCAGGAAACCGGATGCACTTTCCCGCATGTTCCATGATTCTGAGAAATCCTTACCTCCAGACACCATCCTTCCTGCTGGAAATTTCCTGTTTCTCCAAGGGGATCTCTTATCCCAAATAAGGCAAGCTTCTGTGGGAGGGTCCCCGTCGGCTGAAAACGAGGGCACAAGATGGCTTGTTCTGGTACAAGGGAAACATTTTGGTCCCACAGAGTTTTTGGGTGGCAGTATTGGAACTCTGTCATGACCACAAGTTGGCCGGACATTTCGGTGCTCTGAAAACGGCGGCGTTGGTGCAGTGCGCATTTTAGTGGCCTCAGCTGACAAACGATTGCAAGAGCTATGTGAAATCTTGAACCACCTGTGCCTGGAGCAAGAATAGTCGGGCAAGAACCTGGGGCTTACTCAGACTCTTACCTGTCCCAGAAAGACCTTGGAAGATGATCTCGATGGATTTCATTGTGGAGCTCCCTCAGGCAGAAGGCTTCTCTACCATCTTCGTTGTGATGGACAGACTGTCTAAAATGGCTCACTTCCTGCCTATGAAGGGCACACCTTCGGCCATGGAAACAGAAAAGGTTTTCATCAGGGAGATAGTGAGGCTGCATGGGGTTCCATCAAGCATCGTATCTGATCGAGGTGTTTCATTTACCTCCACGTTCTGGAAGGCTCTCTGCGGTTCTCTTGAAATCGAGTTGGCATTCTCGTCTGCCTATCACCCCCAGATGAATGGGCAGATGGAGAGAACTAATTAGACTTTGGAGCAATATCTCCGCTGCTTCTCTGCCTTCTCACAGGAAGACTGGGTCTCTCTACTGCCTATTGCCAAGTTTGACTATAACAACTCTTTGCACTGCGCCATTAAGCAAACACCAGTTTTTGCAAACTACGGCTTTCATCCGTCCTTTCTGCCTGGTTCTGTACCCGAGTGTGCCTTCCCCGCAGTCTCCGAGACAATGGACTTCTTCCTTCCTAACAACAAACTGCTACAGAAGACCATGGCCAAAACCCAGGAGTACAACAAGAGGATGTTAGAGAGGAAGAAACGGGGAGAGCTCATCCTAGAACCTAGCAACCAAGTTTGGCTCTCCACGGCTAACCTAAAAATGGCTTGTCCTTCGAGGAAACTGGGTCCTAAATTCATGGGTCCCTTTTCGGTCAAGAGAAAAATTAATAATGTGACCTATGAGCTTAACTTACCCAGTTCACTGAAAATTCATTCCTGTGGAAGCCTGTTACTCCCAATCCTTATACTGGCTGAAATATTGGTCCACCTAAACATCATTGACAACAAAGAAGAATTTGAGGTGGAAGCAATCCTGGATTGTAGGAAAAGGTACAACCAAATCCAATACTTAATTAAATGGAGGGGGTACAGACCGGAAGATAATTCTTGGGAGCCGGAAAGTAATTTGCATGCTGAAGAACTCTTAAGAGCTTTTAAGAGTGCTCACGCCAGCAGATTGGCCCATATGGGCATCCGGATGCTGCCCTTGAGGAGGGGGCACTGTCAGGAAAGTTCTCAGAATGGACACAGTACTGGGCTCCCTGAGGTGTGCCAGTGCATGCCGGCGCTCGCTGGCGCGTGCGGGTGCCCATGTGCATGCACCTGTGTGCGTCAGTGCCAATCAGCCTATTTAGGTTGTCCCTGCACTGTGCTCTGTGCTATCCGATCTGCAGTTCCCTGTATCCTAGCACCCATTACCTTGTCTGAGCATCTGATCTCCTGATTACCCAGCTTGACCTCTGGATTATCTGTGTTAGGAAAGCGAATGAATCTTCACTTTCCTAACACTGAACTGCCTCTCTGCCAAGCAGGTGCTTGGGTCTGTTACCTGATTGGCAGAAACGACAGGTGCCGCCATTAGACACCTATCAGGAGGAGAGGATGGGAGTCGGGAGATGAGGATGACAGGAGACACTGACTTGAAGGACCCAGCTTGTCACCATCACCCGCTGCCCCACCAAGACAGGGAAGTTCCGGGCAGACGGCGAGCGGGGGGGTCACACTGGTGGCATTTGATGGGCACAGTGGCTGGGTTTGACACAGTGGCTGCGTTTGATGGGCACACTGGCTGCATTTAATGGCACATGGGCTGCATTTTATGGCACAGTGGCTGCAATTGATGGAACACTGGCAGCATTTGATGGGCACAGTGGCTGCGTATGATGTTTTTTTTTTCCAGAATTTTTCAGTTTGTTTGCACCCTCCCAAAATTTTTGAGCACCAGCTACCACTGACATTGAGGCCCTGCAAGCTGATACAGCCCACATTGGGGGTAGAGTGGAGGCCTTGGAGGCATCGGTGGAAGACATCACCCTTAACCTGCAAGCCCTGCAGATAAACTGCAAAGTGCAAGATCAAAGAATTCACTCTTTGCTCGACCAACTAGATGATGTAGAAAATCATAGCTGCTGGGTTAACATTCGCATCAGAGGCCACCGGAGCCTAAAGCACCTAAGGACATAGTCCCCACTCTGCATGGAGTGTTCAAACAGATCTTGGGCAGGGAAGCACCCGATCAAATAGAAATCGATCTAGCCCATAGGGCCCTAAGATCCCCCTTGGATGACCCGGATAAACCTTGAGACATTATTTGTAAGATGCACAAATTTTCCCTGAAGGAACGTATCATGTACCATGTAGGGGGGGTCCTCCCTTAAACCCTTGCTTGAAGTCCTGCAGGAGGCACATCTGATTTACCTTGGGGATTCCCCTTCAACCCCTCTGTCACTAAAGATGGTCAACAGGCTACTCTGTGGAACAAATCGGATCTACCCAATTTTCTCACCTGCCTTGGCCTGCCTTTGGTGGAAATTCTTGACTGGCGCACTTCCTCAGAGATTTCAGTACCAGCTTGTCCGGAGCCATGGCGACAAGCACATTACAGGTGCCTAAACAAGCCCCGCAATAGCTCTACTCATCCTGTCAGGCAGAGGCCTTCTTCCTTGGCTGCACCTTGAATGACTGTTCCGGATTCTGCTGACTTTTTTCTTTCTTGTCTTTTTTCAAGGATTGTTGCTGCTGCAGACCATTCGCATGCACATCCCAATTCAGGTTGTGCTACCTAACTGGAGCGGGACCCTCAGTTGGCTTCTTGCCTGATGCTTCCCCACTCACCCCTCCATAGGTGAACTCCTGTGAGTTACACTCCCCGGACAGGGACGTCTATGGTGCTTGGGTCACTTCCACCCTTTTGGGCATGCTGGCCGAGGAGTGACCCCTGCACCGTCGATACTAGTGTTATCTGCTTGCACTCTGGGTGCCTTGTTCTCTGTTGTTTTATTGATGTGGTTTTCTTAAAGGTTTTTAATTACAGTGGTGTGAAAAAGTGTTTGCCCCCTTCCTCATTTCCTGTTCCTTTGCATGTTTGTCACACTTAAGTGTTTCGGAACATCAAACCAATTTAAACAATAGTCAAGGACAACACAAGTAAACACAAAATGCAATTTGTAAATGAAGGTGTTTATTATTAAAGGTGAAAAAAAATCCAAACCATCATGGCCCTGTGTGAAAAAGTGATTGCCCCCCTTGTTAAAACATACTATAACTGTGGTTGTCCACACCTGAGTTCAATTTCTCTAGCCACACCCAGGCCTGATTATTGCCACACCTGTTCACAATCAAGGCATCACTTAAATAGGAGCTGCTTGACACAGTAAGGTCCACCAGAAGATCCTTAAAAGCTACACATCATGCCGAGACCCAAAGAAATTCAGGAACAATTGAGAAAGAAAGTAATTGAGATCTATCAGTCTGGAAAGGGTTATAAAGCCATTTCCAAAGCTTTGGGAATCCAGCGAACCACAGTGAGAGCCATTATCCACAAATGGCGAGGACATGGAACAGTGGTGAACCTTCCCAGGAGTGGCCGGCCGCCCAAAATTACCCCAAGAGCGCAGCGACGACTCATCCAAGAGGTCACAAAAGACCCCACAACAACGTCCAAGGAACTACAGGCCTCACTTGCCTCAGTTAAGGTCAGCGTTCATGCCTCCACCATCAGGAAAAGACTGGGCAAAAATGGCCTGCATGGCAGAGTTCCAAGGAGAAAACCACTGCTGAGCAAAAAGAACATCAAAGCTCGTCTCAATTTCTCCACAACACATCTTGATGATCCCCAAGAATTTTGGGACAACATTCTGTGGACCGATGAGACAAAAGTGGAACTCTTTGGAAGGTGTGTGTCCAAGTATATCTGGCGTAGAAGGAACACTGCATTTCATAAAAAGAACATTATACCAACAGTAAAATATGGTGGTGGTAGTGTGATGGTCTGGGGCTGTTTTGCTGCTTCATGACCTGGAAGACTTGCCGTGATAAAAGGAACTATGAATTCTGCTGTCTACCAAGAGATCCTGAAGGAGAATGTCCGACCATCTGTTCGTGTACTCAAGCTGAAACGAACTTGGGTTCTGCAGCAGGACAATGATCCTAAACACCACCAGCAAGTCCACCACCGAATGGCTGAAGAAAAACAAAATGAAGACTTTGGAGTGGCCTAGCCAAAGTCCTGACCTGAATCCTATTGAGATGTTGTGGTATGACCTTAAAAAGGCCGTTCATGCTCGAAAACCCTCTAATGTAACTGAATTAGGACAATTCTGCAAAGATGAGTGGGCCAAAATTCCTCCAGGACGCTGTAAAAGCCTCATTGCACGTTATCGCAAACGCTTGGTTGCAGTTGTTGCTGCTAAGGGTGGCCCAACCAGTTATTAGGTTTAGGGGGCAATCACTTTTTCACACAGGGCCATGATGGTTTGGATTTTTTTTCACCTTTAATAATAAACACCTTCATTTACAAATTGCATTTTGTGTTTACTTGTGTTGTCCTTGACTATTGTTTAAATTGGTTTGATGTTCCGAAACACTTAAGTGTGACAAACATGCAAAGGAACAGGAAATGAGGAAGGGGGCAAACACTTTTTCACACCACTGTACATATTTTGTCTCCACAGCACTCCAGGTTTTCTGGGTTGGTCTACCGCAGGTCTCTTTCTCTCTTCTTTGGGCCCCTTGTGCTCCACTATCAGATGATCAGTTATGAATGCTCTGAAGATTGTATCGTATAATGTTTGTGGCCTGAGCTCTCCGTCCAAATGCAGTAAGTTGTGGATTGAGACATAAAGACTGGGTACACACATTTTACTCTTACAGGAAACACATTTTAGGACTGACTCGGTTCCCAATCTTCCAAAACATCTATATGACCAGTGGTATCTCAACAATTCACCCCGTCCCAAATCTGACAGAGTGGCGGTTGCGATACATAAGCATGTGTCTTCATGCCTCATTTAAAGTCCCAATCCCTCCTTTTTCTATGCGATACAGAAGCATTGCCCTTTTGTCCCCTTAGACCATTACACAGACCCAGAAGGCATATTTGTCTTTCTGAAAGGCACTGTGTTTGGCCGTAAGCTTGCCCTTGTGGCCCTATATGCACCGAACACCCGGCAGCTAGTGTTTTTGGATAGGCTACTGGATTCTCTCTCCACCTTCCGTGAGGGACAACTGGCAGTGGGGGGGGGACTTCAATGTTTGTCCTGACCCGCAGATGGCTACCTCCTCTGGCTGTTCCACACACTCCTTTTCATAAATTCCCTGCATGCCCATCATCCAGCTGACTGCTGGAGATTGCTCCACCCCACTACAAAGGACTTCAGTTACTATTCCGCCACACACAATGTGTATATACGAATAGATCCTTTGTTAGTGGACCAATATTTCCTGGAGTCACACTCTGGTGCATCAATCGGACCCCTCACCCATCTCCGTTTCCCTCGCCCCTCTGTCTCCAGATGTCCGACAGTGGACTATGCTGTAGCACAGAAGCAGGTCTATGATACCATTTCCTTTTATTTCAAAGAGATCATGAAGCAGGTCTCTGATACCATTTCCTTTTATGTCAAGGAGATCATGACGTGGGAGATGGGGCTGGAATCCGTGTGGGAGGGACACAAGGCCATGGTCCGAGGGGAGCTTATTGCCCAGGGATCCCGGCTAAAAAAAGGCAAACAATGGCGAACTACAGTCCCTATTGGTTAATCTACGAGCCGCAGAGCTTAAACATAAGCATCAAATGAATCCAACTCGTTTGTCCCTTAGGGAGCAACTCTCTTACCTACTGGAGACGTGCACACGGGATAGATTATGACATGTTTCCCATAAATTTTATGTGTTTGGAAAAAAATGCGGATGACTTCTAGCTAGAGCCCTCAGATGTCAGCGCACATCCAGACAAATCCATAAACTACAAACCGCCTGGGGATCTCAGACGGTACTGTCCTCAAAAATCCTGGATGCATTTAAGGACTACTATGCCCAACTCTACCATCTCCCTGCCACACTCGCTGGTCAAACAGCCCTACAGAAAACAGAATGCCTTTCACACTATTTAGACAAGGTGCTGGCTCCCCAATTATTGATGCAAATCAATGAACAGCTCAATAAGTCTATCCCAGTAACAAAGATTGAGTCAGTAATTAAGGACTTGCCACAGGGTAAGAGTCCTGGACCTGATGGGTTCACCAATGCCTATTATCACAATTTCTCCCCCTCTCTGTCTTCTACTATCTACTGATGCCAAGATGGCTTTTGACAGGGTGGACTGGACATATCTTCAGGCAGTAATGTCTAAATTGGACCTTGGCCAAAACATGCTTTGGTGGATAGGCTCCTTATACAGTTCGCCAGAAGACCTGGTAAAAGGTTAACGGAACTCTAATGATTTCCCTATATGGAATGGGACGAGGCAGGGGTGTCCCTTGTCCCTGCTTATAGTTGCCCTTACCCTCATACCACTGCTAAATATGATACGGCTAAATCCCAACAAAGAGTTTAAGGTGGGGCAACGGAACATAAGTTGTCAGTGTATGCCGACGACGTACTATTTTATGTTGCGGACCCATTGATCTCCCTTCCCAATATCATGGTGGAACTACAGAGATTTCACTCCCTCTCCAACTTTGAAATCAACTATAGAAAGTCAGAGATTCTCTATTTTCCCCCTGTGATGCTCTCCCAACTGCAAGCTTCTTTTTTCTTTCACATTGTAGTTTCTACAATGTAGTTGTAGTTCCTCTTTAAAATATTTGGGTATTTATCTTCCAACCACATTCTCAGAGTTATACACCTGTAACTATGCCCCTTTGCTCTCCACAATTAAAGCTGACCTACTATGCTGGGATCGTAACACTTTTTCCATGGATGGGCCGAGTCAATATCCTAAAGATGAATGTAGAAGATGAATGCCATTGTTTTTTTTAAAATTTATATGGCAGGGTTGGAGCCCCCGTCTAGCCCTATGCACTGTACAATGTTTTAAGAGGCTGGCGGTACCGTCAGACCCCTTTCACACCGGGGGCGTTTTTTTGGGCGTTTTTCAGGCGCTTTAGCGTTAAAAAAAGCATCTGTAAAGCGATTGAAAGAAGCTGCAACTGCAATCCCAATGTAAAAGCCCGAGTGCTTTCACACTGAGATCCCTTTCACACTGGGGCATTTTTCAGGTGCATTAGCTTTAAAAAAAAGTGCCTGTAAAGCGCCTGAAAGAAGCCGCAACTGCAATCCCAATGTAAAAGCCCGAGTGCTTTCACACCGAGCTGCTGCTCTGGCAGGGCATCAAAAAAACTCCTGCAAGCAGCTTCTTTGCAGCGCTTTTGGAGCGGTGAATACAACGCTCCTAAAGCACCCCTTCCCATTGAAATCAATGGGAAGCGCCTGTAAAAAGCCTGAAAAGCGCTTGAAAAGCGCTATTGGCAGCAGCGTTTTGTGGGCGCTTTTAACTCTTTATTTGGCCACTAGCAGGGGTTAAAAGCGCCCCAATAACGCTCAAAAAACGCTGGTAAAGCACTGCTAGTTTAAGCAGCTCTTTACGAGTGTTTTTCGGGCGCTGACATTGTGAAAGGGCTCTTAAAGCACTTGGGCTTTCACATTGGGACTGCAGATGAGGCTTCTTTCAAGCGCTTTACAGGCGCTTTTTTAACGCTAAAGCGCCTGAAAAACGCCCCAGTGTGAAAGGGGTCTCAATGAGGAGGTACTATGAGGCGATTGCTCTGCAATAGATATTAGACTGGCAACATCATACTATCACTAAATCCTGGATCCCCCTAGAGAAAAATCCTGGGTCCCCCTAGAGAAATGTTTAGCTAGATATAACCTGTCCCATGCTCCATGCCTCTCCCGGGATTGCCGAGGCCTTTCAGACTTTGTGTCCCTTGTCTCTGTCCATGTGTTGCGGTTGTGGGAAACATTAAATGCACAGGGACTGTTGTTCGCCAC
Organism: Lithobates pipiens; assembly: GCF_037356315.1. Taxonomy (NCBI): domain Eukaryota; kingdom Metazoa; phylum Chordata; class Amphibia; order Anura; family Ranidae; genus Lithobates; species Lithobates pipiens. The sequence continues at coordinate 6,469,453 of NW_027507755.1, read as the reverse complement.
CTGTGTCCCCACTTGCATCACTGGGGGCATTCCCCTGGTTCATTCCAGCGGAACACCTCTCTCTTACTTCCGCACATGGGCAAGGGATCACTTTGTCCAAAGTTTGCCCCCTTCCTCCCTGACTCCGTTTGAGAAGTGCATTTCTGCAGACCCTGTCCCCCATTCTTTTTCTGTGCTCTAAGATGTTGCAATCTGCAGAATCTCGTAGCAAACTGGAGTATATGTGCGGAAATGGGAGAGAGACCTGCAGCATACGTTTATGGAGACTCAATTGGATCATTTATATCTTTTTTTTGTTTACAAAAAGTTTTTATTCGATGAATATAAAAACAAGTACAACAGTAGCGTCAGATCAGATTTGGTATATAGAGCGAGACAAGATATTCATATACAGGGTGGGATACAAAGGATTAGTAAGTACAGAAATTGACCTGAGGGGATAAAAGGCAAAGCAAATGCTAAAGGGCGGAAGTTAGGAAGACATACAGGGTCCTAATGGGAGTGTCCTATGAATTATAGTAGTGACGTGTTCCAGTGTTTCCATTTATCATCAAATATCTGCATAGTATCAAATAAAATATGGTGGATGCGTTCAGATAATTTAATAGTTTCCATTCTTGCTATGACCTGAGCCCAAGGGAGAGATGGAGAACGCCAGTTAAAAGCAATGACCCAATGGATCGCTACAAAAAGTGTGTAAATAAGCTTTCTACAGTGTGTTGGTATATTAGGGATGGAAGAAAAACATAGGCAGATTTGCATCGTAAAGGTAATAGGACGGCCTACTATAGTGGAAACTACAGCGAAGGACTTCTGCCATATTGGGGTAAGGTGACTACAGCTCCAAAAGATATGTGATAGTGTGCCTGTTTCATTGCAGCCACGAAAGCAAAGTGGGGAAACTGCAGGATATATCGAATGGATTTTTGCAGGGGTCATGTACCATCTTGTATGCAGTTTAACAGCGGTCTCCCGTATTGAGTATGATCTTGTACTTTTAAACATGTTGGTCAGCATTTTCTGCCATTCAGTCGGATCGAATGATAAGCCTATATCCGTTTCCCATTTGAGCATTGGTTTGGTTTTATCATCTATCGTGGTCTCCATAAGTGAGCGATCTATGATAGAGATAATACCTCTATCTCTAGGGGAATGAGAGCATATACGTTCAAAACAGGTGCTTTGCAGGCGCATGTCCAAGGAGCCTCTGAGCTGGAAAAATTGTTTAATTATTGTGTAATTATGTAGTTGTGTGGGGGGAAGTTTGTATTGCGTTTGTAATTGAGGAAAAGACTTAAAGTGGGTTCCTGTCTTAAAGCTTTGGAATGTGGTTATGTTAGCCTTGTGCCATAGAAAAAACTGTGAGGAGTTGTGGAACGCTTGGGGAAACTCGGGATCTCCTAGGTATGAGAGTAAAGGTGAGATAGAGGAGGCTAGATGGAATTTCTTTCTATAAAGTGACCATAAATACATAGATTGATATACGATTGTATTGCGAGAGGTGAAACAACTGGGTTTAATTGAATTTGACTATAGTAATCCCGAGGGTAGAAAGGGGTAGATGGAGTGGCTTTCGAATTTGAGCAAAGGAATATTGGCTGGAGGACTATGCCATTGAGCTGATTGGGCCGGTCTGGCAGATAAATAGTAAAGCCAAAGATTTGGGAGGCCTAGACCTCCCATGGGAAGAGGTCTGTATAGCAAGGATTTATGGAATCTGGGCTTTTTATGGTGCCAAATAAATTTGTTAATATCTCTTTGAATGGAGTCTATGTAGATTTTTGTGATATAAATAGGTAGGGATCTAAAGAAAAAAAGTAATTTTGGTAATATAGCCATCTTTATGGCCGTGACCCTGCCAAGGAATGAGATATGATATTTATCCCAAGTAAGTAGGAGCGATCTAATATTTGAAACTACAGGGTGATAATTTGCTTGGAACAAAGTTTTAAATTCAGGGGTAAGTTGTATGCCTAGGTAGCGAAAAGTTTGGGTGCACCAAGCAAAGGGGAAGTGGCGTTGTAATGATAAGGCTAAGTCATTAGGGATATTAATGGGCATAGCTGAGCATTTGGCTAAATTGACTCCTAACCCTGAAATAGTATAAAAAGAGTCTAACAAAGTGATTAAGTTGGGAAACGCAATTAGGGGGTTAGTTATAAATAGAAGTACATCGTCAGCATATAGGCTTATTTTAAATTCGTCTGGGCCTTTGTGATAACCTTGAATGTTAGTGTTTTCTTTAATGGCACGGGCTAGGGGCTCTATTGCAAGAGCAAAGAGGAGGGGGGGATAAAGGACATCCCTGCCTTGTGCCTCTCTGTAGTGGAAAAAATTGGGAGTTATTACCTGGTAATTTTATTCTGGTTTGGTGTTCTCTATATAAGGCGTGGAAGCCGTGTAAAAATTTGCCTGAGATACCGAATTTGGGTAATAGGTGGTCTAAGTAGGACCAGCTGACGCTATCAAACGCCTTGTGAACGTCAAGGCTAAGCAAGAGTGTTTGGTTAGAGTTGAGATTGGCGTCCTGAATTATGTTGGTGACCAAGCGAATATTGTCAGTAATTTGTAGGCTTGGGATAAACCCGGTTTGATCTGGTGAGATTAGGGAAGATATAACAGTGGCCAACCTATTGGGTAACAATTTACCGAAGATTTTTAAATCATTATTTATTACTGAGATAGGGCGAAAGTTTTGGGGGAGAGTGTGGTCTTTGTGGGGTTTGGGGATAAGGGACATGTTTGCTAATAACATTTCTGCAGGGAAGTCATTACCTTTTAATATATGGTTATAAAGAGAGGTCAGTTTGGGTGATAAGATGTGTGCGAATTTCTTGTAGTAGGAGGCTGAGTATCCGTCTGGGCCTGGTGCAGTAGAGGTTTTAAGTGATCTGATAAGCGTCGAGATCTCTAGCTCTGAGCATGGGGCGTTTAACATCTCTATCTGTTGGGGTGATAAAGATGGCAGTGAGAGGTTCGAGAACCAAGATTGGGAGGAAGGATCCTTGGTAGGATAAGGAGCAGCATATAGCTTTTCATAGTATTCTACAAAGATTTTAATTATGTCACTTGGGTGTGAAACCAAAGAGCCTGTTGAGTTACGGAGTTTGTAATTGTGAGTTGGTTTAACAGTTTGGTTGAGTTTGCGTGCAAACATTGTAGAAGCTGAGTTACTGTAAAGGAGGAATTTAGCTTTTGCCCATCGTAGAGATTTTTCTGTTTTATCAGATAATAAAAGGTCTAAAGTTTGTTTTTTGCTAGTTATCTGCTGTAATAAATCGGGGGTAGGTGATTGGTTATAACAATTGTAAAGTCTATCAAGTGTTTTTGTAAGTGTTCTAAGTTCCAATAATTTAGCCTTGTTTTTTTTGGAGGCTATGTTGATGAGATGACCACGCATCACTGCTTTGTGGGCAGTCCATAGAGAGCCAGGTTGGGTGTCTGGAAGCTGATTCTCAGTAAAATAGTCATTGAGATGTGTTGTAAGAGTCTCTACAATTGATGAGTCAGTTAACAGAGAGTCATTCAGTCTCCAGGTGTAAGTGGTGGGCTTAAGGCCTAATCTAGAGATGCTAAAAGCCACGATTTGGTGGTCTGACCATGGGCAGACATGTATATCTGCGCTGGTGGAATTTGCAAGTACTATGGGAGTGCAGAAGATGTAGTCTATACGGGCTGAGCTATCATGTGGGTGTGAATAGAAAGTATATGATTTACAGCCGATATTATGTGCTCGCCATGCGTCTAAAAGTTGATGCCTGTTTAAGCTGTGTGTGAGGGATTTAGGGAAGGCCTTGGAGGAGGGGGTAATATTACTTCTGTCAAGGGTGGGGTGTGCTGTTAGATTAAAGTCGCCGCCTACTATCATGTGGGGAGATATATATCTATCAAGAATGGTAAAAAATTGTTGAAAAAAAGTTGCTTGTGCAGCATTTGGGGCGTAGACAGAGGCAATTGTTGTGGTACGGCCTTGCAGTTTACCTTGCAGGATTATAAATCTGCTACTGGGGTCTCTATAAACATGTCCGGGGTCAAAAAATAGTGAGTTTTTAATGAATATGGCCACTCCACGAGACTTGGAAGTATAGGAAGTTACAAAGAATTGTTTATATGATTTTTCAAAGTATTGTGGGTGGTTATCGGTAGAGAAATGGGTCTCTTGGAGCAGGAGGATATCTGCGCCAAGGCTTTTATATTGATAAAAGGCTTTTTTGCGTTTTTGTGGTAGGTTAAAGCCTTGAACATTATGTGATAAAAATTTTAAAGCCATTGGTAAATTATCAATTTTTTGAGTAAGATATCACAAACGGGATAGAGTGAATTTGCGTATCGTGGAGGGACCATAAGCAGAATGCATACATAATAACAGAAATAATGAAGAAATCTATGTCTTGGCATTGTAAGGGTAACTGTCTGACTGACTAAAACATTCGGAATACTTAAAGGAGTGTAAAATTTATATAATGATATAACTGATTTATAGAGTATCATTGAAAAAATCAGAAAAGAGAAAAGACCCAGAATAAAAAAGTGGCTCAGTAGGAGGCAGGAAAAAAAGCCGGGTCTTTTTCTCATTATCCTAAAAGCAATGGGCTCATAAGAAAAAAAAATCTTAATGACCAAAAAATACAAGATAACTTTGGACAACAAGTCCAATATGAACCCGTGGGCCCAGAAAAGAGAGGGGACCAGTGGCTGATAGGGGGGCATGACAGCGGACGAGGGGAGACCAGTCGCCCGAAAGATTAACAGTGCATAACTTATAAGTGCATAGGTGTAAGAAAGCCGTCCCAATTTTGCAGGCTGTAAAAACCGTAAAGGGTGGTTAAAAAAAAAGAACAAGGGGGGGGGGTAGGGGGGGGAGAACCCAACGTTCAGCCAGAGACATAAAGGTTGGATTGATAGATTGAGTAGTGAACAAATAGGCCTAAGTAGCCAACAGCTAAAGGGAAAAAATAAATGTTAAATTTGTGCTTGAGTTTGTGATGACTGAGAACGTAGGAGAAATGATGATTCAGGCTGGCTTGTCGCGGAGGGATTGGCGCCAACTACTTTGACCACGGCGTGAAGAAGGTGTGTTCCATATAGGACTAGGTGCCGGTGTAGAAGGGCGGCGGATCGGAATGTCCGGTTCCAAGAGTCCCAACTTAATCAGTATCTCCTTTCCTTCTGATGCGTTGTATGCTGTATATGTTGAGCCATTATGTGGTACCGTGAGTTTGAACGGGAATCCCCATCTGTAGCGGATCCGAGCAGCTTGTAGCACAGAAGTGACCTCTTTCATCTTTCGTCTACGGTCTAATGTAGCTTGGGAGATGTCTGGATAAATTTGAATTTTAACTCCCTCCAGTTCAATGTTGGTGGAGTTTCTTGCTGAGCGCAGGATTTCTTCCTTAGTCAAATAGTCTTTAAGACACAATATGATATCACGAGGCGGTTTATCTGCAGGAGGCTTGGGGCGGAGTGCCCTGTGTATCCTGTCGCATGTGAACGATGAGGAAGGGGTGGTAGGGAGGAGAGATTGAAATATTTTGATGGCCGCCGCAGGGAGGTCGGTGACAGTTTCGGGAATGCCACGCAAACGAAGATTATTTCTGCGGTTACGATTGTCGAGGTCCTCGACCTGCGATTGAACCATTTGGAAGTTTTCGGCCAAGGATTCGTAATCTTTACGAAGATCAGCGTGCGCTAGTGCCAGCTCATCGTGTTTGGTCTCTAGGATATCCGTTCGGTTGCCTAGGTTCGTAATTTCCAATGATAAAGTGTTCGTAGCTTTGTGCAGTTCTGATTGGAAAGTCCCAGCTAGCTTTTCATACATAGATGTCAGGCTATCTTCCAAGTCTGCTTTAGTGAGATATGTGGGGCACTCACCATCATCCTGAGCTGGAGAGGAGATTCCAGGGCAGACCTCCGGGGATGAAGTGGACCGCCGTGCCTGGGCGCCATCTTTAGCCATGCTTGTTCTGGGAGTTGTGCGGAGGAGGTAAGTTGTAAGCGACCCTTGCGGCTTGTTATTCTTCGATTTTTTGCGGGACGGCATACACCTGGAACTCCCGCAGGGGTGTCTGGCAATTTGAGTTAAGTTTGGTGGGATAATAGCCCTGCAGGAAGGCGAAATGTCTCCGTTCCTCTGGAGCTCTCTCTAAGGACATCCGCTCTCCATCGCGCCGCGCATGCGCCCCCCTCACCACTTTGAATCATTTATATCTTAAATAACTAAAATTAGAAAACAATAACCACAGCCTGCACCGAATTGCTGATGCCATAGATTCAACTATATCCCCAGCACACTTCACTAGCAACAATCTCTCTCTACGTTTACTTCTGCTTCAGCCAATGTGCAATGATGAATTCTGGGAGAAAGCTCCTGTGAGGGGACAGAATGTGTTCCAGTGGCTCTGATTGTTCCAAGGCTCCCGGAAACTTATTGGGCAGCAAAACCATCAGAAACAACCTGAATTCTGGATTTGGCCACCCGAATCTGGGAAATTGTGTACTAATTTAACATTATCTGAACTTTGGGAACAACTTTAGGATTTTCTAACCAGGCCCCTAGCTAAATGTAATAGCATTGATGTAATCATGACAATATATGATCTTTTAATGTGTTTTTTTAATAATTATTTTAATAATTTAACCCTTTGAGGACCAAAGGGATGTACTTGTCCCATGTTTTCAATTGCCTGTATCATCTGATTAAGAACTTAAAATACTTTTTTTTAGTTTGAGTCAAAATATTAGTTCTTATGAACAAATGGATCTAATTTTTTTCCAGTTATTTCATGAAATGGCTTAGTTACAGCAACTGAAGTGTACGAACGTAAAAAAAAAAAAATTGGCGGTAATCTTATGGTCCACAAAGGGTTAATTTGAAGACTGTGAATTGTAAAGTTCAGGAGCAGCACAACAATGATAAATAACAAGTGAATAAATTATACTACGTCCTCATATACAGTATTTTAGCTTCCATTCACACAGGCATTTTTTTAGATCTTTTTTTTCTTACTCTTGAGTATGCACAATGTGCAGAATCCCGTTCTTTGTAATTGTCCCTGTTTGCATTGTACGCTCCATCACTCTGATGAACAAATGTGTATGACTTTTTTTTATTTTTTTTCTATTCAGACCACAAATACTAGGATACAGCTTATCCCTGCTTGTTGTTTACTGCAAATATCCAACTATTCACTTAGGAGATACAAACGGTCTGTCACCAGGCATTTGTTGTTGGTGGCTAAATCCCAAATCCTTAGACACTGGAAGTCTATATACCCCCCCCCCCACAGTTAAAGAGTGGGTGCAAGAAGTTCCACAAAACAAAGGGGGAGATTTACTAAAACTGGAGCACTCAGAAACTGGTGCAGCTGTGCATGGTAGCCAATCAGCTTCTACCTTCAGCTTGTTAAATTAAATTTTGGCAATAAAACCTGGAAGATGATTGGTTTCTATGCAGAGTTGCACCAGATTTTGCACTCTTTAGTTTTAGTAAATCAACCCCAAAGACTGCTTAGTTTCTATTTCAATACTTAGAGGAATATACCACTTTAACCACTTTCAGACCGGACCATTTTGCTGGCTTAAGACCAGACCACTTTTTGCGATTTGGCACTGCGTCGCTTTAATTGATAATTGCGCGGTCGTGCGACGTGGTTCCCAAACAAAATTGACGTCCTTTTTTTTCCCACAAATAGAGCTTTCTTTTGGTGGTATTTGATCACCCCTGTGGTTTTCATTTTTTTAGCTATAAACAAAAATAGAGCGACAATTTTGAAAAAAACGCATTATTTTTTACTTTTTGTTATAATAAATATCCCCCAAAGATATATTAAAAAAACACTTTTTTTCCCTCAGTTTAGACCGATACGTATTCTTCTACATATTTTTGGCAAAAAAAAAAAAAAAACGCAATAAGCGATTATTGATTGGTTTGTGCAAAAGTTACAGCATTTTAGTTTTATGCCATTTGTATTAATATTTTTTTTTTACTAGTAATGGCGGCGATCAGCGATTTTTATTGTGACTGCGACATTATGGCGCACACATCGGACATTTTTGACCCATTTTTGGGACCATTGTCATTTATACAGCAATCAATGCTATACAAATGAACTGATTCCTGTGTAAATGACACTGACAGTGAAGGGGTTAACCAGGGAGTGGCAGTGTAGGGGTTAAGTGTTCCTAGGGGTGTGTTACTACCTGTGGGGGGCTGGGCTTTGTGTTAGTGAACACTGATCTGTGCTCCAATCACATGGAGCAGAGATTAGCGTCACGTGTTGCTAGGCAGAACGGGGAGATTCTGTTTACAATGGCATCTCCCCGTTCAGCTGCCCCTTGAGACAATTGCAGGTATCCCCGCGGCGATCAAATCCGCGGGACCTGCGACCGGACCCGGCCGGCACACGAGTGCGCCGCCGGCAGCGCACACGTGATGGCAGGGCGGCATATAAAGATGGACGTACCTGTACGCCAATATGCCTGCCCGTGCCATTCTGCCGACGTACATTGGCGTGCGCCGGACGGGAACTGGTTAATGCACATATTACCAAAGCTAAACCTCTATGACCCAAATTTTTCTTTAGCCCTTTTTTGGGAACTTAAGCCTCATACACACGGTCGGACTTGTACAAACTTTTCCGTGGACTTTTGTACAAAGGGTGTGGTCCACAAGTTTGTATTGCATACACACGGTCAGACTTTTTGACAACAAACACGAACGTGGTGACGTCACAACGTACGGACGCCACTTCAAAAGAGGACGTTCAATGACTCCAGCGCCACCTTTGGTCAACTTCTGTATTGTAGTCTGATCGTTTGCATAGGTTCTGAGCATGCGTGTTTGTACCTTGTACAAAAGTCCGATGCTTTTGCGTACACACGGTCGGACTTTGCTCCATCAGACTTTTGTTGCCAGAAAGTTTGTCCGTTCGCACAGCCAACAAAAGTCCGATGAAAACAGAAAAAGTTTGTCCGATGGAGCGTACACACAGTCGGATGTTGCTCCAAAACAGCTAATTTGCATGTTTGTTGTCAAAAAGTCCGACCGTGTGTACGGGCCTTTACTCTCATTTATGTCTGTGTCAACCTGATTGCTCTAAACTGAATAATGTATTTTCTTTTTTTTCATTGTTGAATTTGAAGTTTGTCTGTTTAATCTCTAGAAGAATCATTTGTTTTCTATGGGCTATATTTTCCTTTCCCCCCTTTTTTTTCTCCACTTGGTATTAAAATATTCTTAAAAGAGACATTTTTATTTTATTTTTTGCATTATCTGAATCCTTGTGAGCTGCTACTATGAAAAACTATTTCCTGCCCTCTGAAATATAAACCCTTTCTTGTGAAATCAAAGAAAATGCATGTGGGAGGGGCGAAGGTCACTCATTTAGCTTCATCCTGCCAACTATGTCGGGATTCACCCCCTTCTTCCTCTTCTGTAATGTAATCCATTCCTATTAATCAATCCTCTCCTTAAGGAAGCCACGTGACTCTGCAGAGTAACGCGTAGAGGAGGAGTCAATCTGTCACCATGCTGAGACACGCATTGTGAGCATACAGTGGAAATATTGTCTGATTGTCTTATACCTGCACTGTGAGGACTGAATGCTTTTTACAGTTTGGTGCACTCTAAGCACCAGGAAAATGTGAGTGATTGTATACTTAATGTTGAATAAACCGGTTGTTTTTTTAAAGATAAAACACTATATCCAGCATTCTCACTTCATAATTTGGGCGTATGGAAATAAATGTAAGGGAAGGCGGATTCTAATCCTAGGTTTACCAGCAAAGGAGTGAAACTGCATAAAACACATCCCCAGAGAGGGACAAAAGCACATATAGAACATTGGTTGGTCTTATCCCCCAGGTGGGGGGATATCGTATGAGGGAATTATCACCAATGCATGTGGGTGATTGGAACGCATAGTGGTGAACACTAATTAAGGAAGCAATCGTTTGGATGTGTGAACACAAGCTTGTTTTTTTTTATGAAAGATTGAGCATATGCAAGTGAATTCATACCAAAGGTCACTTTATGGACTGATGCATTGTTTTGTTTTTCATGTTATACATTGTTTGATATTATATGTTGAGTTTGAAAATTGCTATGAAAACAGATTTAAAGGGATACTATCTCATTAGCACTTGGGAATGCAGCATCGAGTTTGAATATAATTTTGGACAATAAATCATCTTAAAAAATTACATAAATTACATGGGCTTTTTTTTCCCCTGAAGTATTCTGGAGCTTTGGTCCTATAGACTTCAAAGGGAGCACTTGTAAAAATGCAATCCAAGGAATTTTTATGCCTGAAGAAATGCCCCCATCCGTTTACCTGCGCCAAAACACTTGTAAAACATCTGCAGTACAGTTGAAAAAAAATAAGTCTCAAAATCAATACAAATGTACACTGCTTATGCTCTACGCATGTGTGAATGCAGGCTCAGTTGATATCAATATTTAATAGAATTCCCTTACAAAAAATTAAAAAAAATTATGTTTTGTGAAGCGAAAGATGCAAATTTGAAAAGTTTCTCTTTTAAAATCACTTAAAGTTTATGTCGACCCCTCTAAAGGCTTTTTTTAGGTCCAGGTCATGCCCTAGTCCAGTGGTCATCAGTCCTGTCCTCAGGGCCCACTAACAGGCCAGGTTTTATGTATTACCTTGGGGAGATGCAGACTAGAATACTGCAATCACTGAGCAGCAAATGATATCACCTGTCATGTATTTCAGTTATCTTGCAAACCTGGCCTGTTAGTGGGTCCTGAGGACAGGGTTGGTGACCACTGACCTAGGACATGGGGCCCCAAATCATCAGTGGGGGGGGGGCGATGATCACTATATGAGTGTCCTGCCCCCACCATGATTGCTTGTTACTGTGAAATAATAGTTTTGAAGTTCGAGAAGGTTGAGATTTTAGCAAACCTTTAGAAAATTTGTTTGCAATTTTAAAACCAGAAGTCTACCCGAAGTCAACAGGAATCCAAACCTGGCCCCAAAAAAGTGTGTATTAGAAAGCAGGAAATGTTAACAAATTGTGAAAAATGGCTTGGGAAGCTCCATGCTCTTGCTGGTGAGGTGATGTGGTGACAAAAATGGAAAAAAATTTGTTGCAATTTGAGAAAATCAGAAAAAACAACTGCAACTTCTACCAACTCCGGAAGCTTCTTCACATGTTAACCTTTGCAGGAAATAATGTATCTCAATAGACTTCACAGAAGTAATTAAACCAGAAGCAGTGTAAGTGGAAGCAGTAGAGTGGGCAGCTTATTGCAAACATTTTGTCAAGAATACTAAAATATTACATATTATAATATCATATGAACACATATCTGTAAAAAATTGTGGCAGGCATACTAAGATAATACCTTGGGGTGGCAAGTTTAGAACAGAGGTAGATATATGTTGGGTCTGGAAGGTAGCGGGAGTCCTTGGGTGACAATGTGAAGCCTAATTGGCTTAACACTTGCCTACAGGGCACTTGCACCCCCTTCCTGCACAGGCCATTTTTCAGCTTTCAGCACTGTCGCATTTTGAATGACAATTGTGCGGTCATGCTACACTGTACCCAAATTACATTTTTATAATTTTCTTCACACAAATAGAGCTTTCTTTTGGTGGTATTTAATCAATGCTGGGTTTTTAATTTTTTGCAAAAAAAAGTATATTTTGTAATTAATTAATTTTTCTCCTTCACTGATGTGTACTGATAAGGCACCACTAATGGGCACTGATAGGCTGAACTGGTGGGCAATGATGACTTGGCACTGATTAGGTGGCACTGATGAGGAGGCACTAATATGCCACACTTATGGGCACTGATAGGCAGCACAGGGCACTTTTAGGTGGCACTGATGGGCACTGAGTAGGACTGATAGCCCGCACTGATAGGCGGCACTGGTGGGCATTGATAGGTGGCACGGAAAGGCAGTACTGATGGGCACTGATGAGCAACACTGATGGGCGGGACTGATAGCCAGCACTGACTGGTATCATTAATGGGCACTGGTGGCACTTGTGGGCAGTGGTGGGCACTGATTTCTGGCACTGGTGAGCACTCATCACTGGCACTGATTTGTGGCGCTATTGTAACCAGGGCACTGATGACAAGTGCCATGATTACATTGTAGATGTCTATTGTGAGGAGATGGTGCTGATCGGCTCTCCTTGCCACACACTCTGTCAGTGTGAGGCGAGGAGCGCCAATTACCGGCATCTCCGGGTTTACATGTGGCCAGCTGTGATTGGACATGTTCGCATAGTTAAAGAGCCGTGGCTCTATACAGAGATCAGGGTTGTTCCGTGTCCTAGCAACACGCGGCGGGAGTGTTCTACGTGGTGCGGGCACGTGAGAGCGGCCGTTTTGGGATGCCGTCATATGACTGCTTCACAGAACGAGAGCTGCATTTGATGGTGGGTGGACAGGCGGCAACTAGTTAAAGTGACACTAAACTCTGGTTTAAAATAATAAAAATGCATCTAAGTATGTATTCTTTGCCCATAGTCTCTTCTTTTGCTCTCAGCTTCCTCCAAATTCTTTTTTTTTGCTGCAGTGATCCATCCTCCTGTTAGAGGGTGGTTATGTTTGTGCTCTATGTACGAAAATAGCCACCCTCTCTTGCTTGCTTTGAGAGATGACCATGGGACCTTCAGTAAGCACAGAGCAGCACACATGACCTCAATTAACTTGCACTGCTCATTCAAAACAAACTGAAGTGAAGGGGAAAAGGAGAAATATGAGAATTCAAGGAGGAGGTTTAAAGGCGGTAGAAAAACAGTAAGAAGCAATTGAATGAAAATGGATTACAAGTCCATTAAATATTGGATGCGTATGGATTATTTTAAGGATATTGTTTAACTGCTTGACGACCAGCTGCCGTCATTATACTGTGGCAGGTCGGCACAATCCCCGGCCCGATCGTAGCTGTGCGCTCATGGGTTCAGAATAGCAGGCGTGCGCACGCTCCCCCTGAACTGCGGGGGTGCTGACGCTCATGGCCAATAGTCGCAATGACCGCTGGCCACAAGCGATTGCGGGCATGAGAGGCAGAACAGGGACTTGTGTGTGTAAACACACAAATCCCTGTTCTGTGAGGAGTGACAGATTGTGAGTTCCTAATATCTAGGAACCATGATCTGTCATTTCCTCTAGGTCAGTCCCCTCCCCCTACAGTTAGAAACACACACAGGGAACACAGATAACCCCTTCCCTGCCAGTGACGTTTTTACAGTAATCAGTGCCTTTTTTATAGCACTGATTGCTGCATAAATGCCAATGGTCCCAAAAATGTGTCAACAGTGTCCGCCATAATGTCGCAGTCATGGTAAAAATCGCAGATCGCAGCCATTACTAGTAAAATAAAATAATAATAAAAATGCTATAAATCTATCCCCTATATTGTAGAGGCTATAACTTTCATGTTGGCCCTAACTGAGAAAAAAATGGGCATATTTATTATAGCAAAAAAGTACAAAATATTGTGTTTTTTTTTTCAAAATTGTCACTCTTTTTTTGTTTATAGCGCAAAAAATAAAAACCGCAGAGGCGATCAAATAACACCAAAAGAATCCTCTATTTGTGCTAAAAAAGGACATCAATTTTGTTTGGGTACAGCGTCGCACGACCGCGCAATTGTCAGTTAAAAGTACGCAGTGCCAAATCGCAAAAAATGGCCCGGTCATTCAGCAACCAATTCTTCTGGGGCTGAAGTGGTTAATGTCACATCAACACCTTAAAACTCTATTGTTAATATCAGCCCAAAGTTACTACAATTACATTTTCATATAGTCAGTAACACACAAAGGTGAGTACACCCCTCACATTTTTGTAAATATTTTTATATCTTTTCATGTGACAACACTGAAGAAATTACACTTTGCTACAATGTAAAGTAGTGAGTGTACAGCTTGTATAACAGTGTACATTTGCTGACCCCTCAAAATAACTCAACACACAGCAATTAATGTCTAAACCGCTGGCAACAAAAGTGAGTACACCCCTAAATAAAAAATGTCCAAATTGGGCCCAAAGTTTCAATATTTTTTGTGGCCACCATTATATTCCAGCACTGTCTTAACCCTTTTGGGCATGGCATTCACCAGAGTTTCACAGGTTGCCACTGGAGTCCTCTTCCTCTCCTCCACGACCACATCACAGAGCTGGTGGATGTTAAAGACCTTGCGCTCCTCCATCTTCCGTTTGAGGATGCCCCACAGATGCCCAATAGGGTTTAGGTCTGGAGACATGCTTGGCCAGTCCATCAATTTTACCCTCAGCTTGTTTAGCAAGGCAGTGATCATCTTGGAGGTGTGTTTGGGGTCATTATCATGTTGGAATACTGCCCTGTGGCCCAGTCTCCGAAGGGAGGAGATTATGCTCTGCTTCGGTATGTCACAGTACATGTTGGCATTTATGGTTCCCTCAATGAACTGTAGCTCCCCAGTGCTGACAGCACTCATGCAGCCCCAGACCATGACACTCCCACCACCATGCTTCACTGTAGGTAAGACACACTTGTCTTTGTACTCCTCACCTGGTTGCCGTCACACATGCTTGACACCATCTGAGTCAAATAAGTTTATCTTGGTCTCATCAGACCACAGGACATGGTTCCAGTAATCCATGTCCTTAGTCTGCTTGTCTTCAGAAAATTGTTTGCAGGCTTTCTTGTGCATTTTTTGTAGAAGAGGCTTCCTTCTGGGACAACAGCCATGCAGACAAATTTGATGCAGTGTGAGGTGTATGGTCTGAGCAATGACAGACTGACCCTCCCCCCACCTCTCCACTCCTGGCAGCACTCATACATCTATTTCCCAAAGACAACCTCTGAATATGATGCTGAGCACGTGCACTCAACTTCTTTGGTCGATCATGGTGAGGCCTGTTCTGAGTGGAATCTGTCCCGTTAAACAGCTGTATGGTCTTGGCCACTGTGCTGCAGCTCAGTTTCAGGGTCTTGGCAATATTTTTATAGCCTAGGCCATCTTCATATAGAGCAACAATTCTTTTTTTTTTAGATCCTTTTTTTTTTTAGAGAGATTTCTTTGCCATGAGGTGCCATGTTGAACTTCCACTGACCAGTATGAGAGGGTGAGAGTGATAACACCAAATTTAACACACCTCCCCCCCATTCACACCCGAGACCTTGTAACACGAACGAGTCACGTGAGATCGAGGAGGGAAAATGGCTAATTGTGCCCAATTTGGACATTTTCATGTAGGGGTGTACTTAATTTTGTTGCCAGCGGTTTAGACATTAATGGCTGTGTGTTGCGTTATTTTGAGGGGACAGCAAATTTTCATTGTTATACAAGCTGTACACTCACTACTTTACATTGTAGCAAAGTGTAATTTCTTCAGTGTTGTCACATGAAAAGATATAATAAAATATTTTCAAAAATGTGAGGGGTGTACTCACTTTTGTGAGAAACTGTATATGTACGTATTTAATACAAATTATTGGTATGACATCATGGGGTCTATTTATAAAATATTTGCTGGACGAATGTCGCAGGAAAAGGCCCAGCCATTACAATTTCTAAACCACATTTTGCTTAATGTGTTGATTTACTATGATCATCAGCTCCATCTAGTGAGCATAATGCGGTATTTTTCCTAAACTACCTCAGTCAGAAAAATACCACATTATGACCACTAGATGGAGCTGACAATAATAACAAACCAATGTATTAAGTAAAATGCAGTAAGAAATTGTGATGGCTAGGCAAATGCTTGTGAAAAAGGATCTGGGGGTTTTGGTAGATCATAAGCTCAATAATAGCATGCCATGCCAAGCTGCAGTTTCCAAAGCGAGCAAAGTCCTTTCCTGTATTAAGAGAGGTATGGACTCCAGAGAGAGAGAGATCATTTTGCCCCTGTTCAAATCATTAGTAAGACCTCATCTGGAATATGCAGTTCAGTTTTGGGCACCAGCTCTCAAAAAGGATATTAGGGAACTGGAGAAAGTGCAGAGAAGGGCAACCAAACTGATAAGAGGCATGGAGGAACTCAGCTATGAGGAAAGATTAGAGGAACTGAATTTATTCACTCTTGATAAGAGGAGATTAAGGGGGGATATGATCAACATGTACAAATATATAAGGGGGCCATATAGTGATCTTGGTGTCGAGTTATTCACTTTACAGTCAACAAAGAGGACAAGGGGGCACTCTTTACATCTAGAAGAAAAGAGATTTCATCTCCAAATACGGAAAGGTTTATTCACAGTAAGAGCTGTGAAAATGTGGAATAGACTCCCTGCAGAGGTGGTTATGGCCTGCTCAGTAGATTGCATTAAGAAGGGCCTGGATTATTTCCTAAGTGTACATAATATAACTGGGTACTAACATTTTTAGGTAAAGTTGATCCAGGGAAAATCCGATTGCCTCTCAGGGGATCAGGAAGGAATTTTTTCCCCTGCTTTAGCAAATTGGATCATGCTCTACTGGGGTTTTTTGCCTTCCTCTGGATCAACTGTGGATATAGAATTGGGTATATGGGATTGTATGATATTATTATTATTATTTTTTTTGTGGTTGAACTAGATGGACTTGTGTCTTTTTTCAACCTGACTAACTATTTAACTATGTGACATTCATCAGATCTTTTATAAGTAGACCCTTAATGCCGTGCACGCACGATCAGACTATCCGGCAGACAATCCGCCCATGTGTGGGCTCCGGCTGACTTTTTCTTTCCAAAAGTCCGGCGGACTTAGAAAGAAATTTTGACTCAAAATTGTCCGCCAGACTCGGCAGTCTGGCGGACAATCCGGCCGTCTGTGCGCTAGTCCGCCGGACTTTTGAAATGAACGGACTTGCCCACACACGGAGGAAAGTCCGTTCATTTTGAACGCGGCTCCAGGTAGCCGCGCTCCAGGTAACCTCGCTGGCCGTGTCACCTGGCATGGACTTAAAGGGGAAGCCCTACGTCGAAATAAATGGCGTGGGGGTCCCCCCCAAAGTCCATATTAGACCCTTATCCGAGCACGCAGCCCGGCCGGTCAGGAAAGGGGGTGGGGACAAGCCATACCAGGCCACGTACCCTCAACATGGGGAGTGCTTTGGGGAAGGGGGGCCCTGTGGCCCCCCACCCCAAAGCACCTTGTCCCCATGTCAATGAGGACAAGGGCCTCTTCCTGACAACCCTGGCCATTGGTTGTCGGGGTCTGCAGGCGGGGGGGCTTATCGGAATCCTGTCGCTCCCTTTAATAAGGGGGCCCCCAGATACCAGCCCCCCACCCTATGTGAATGAGTATTGGGGTACCATGTACCCCTACCCATTCACCTGGTAAAAAAAAGTGTAAATAAAAAAGCACAACACATGTTTTTAAAATAATTTATTGCACAGCTCCAGTGGCCTTGCGAGGTTTTCTCGCCGGACTCCTCCGCTATCTTCTGCTAGCTCTTTGCGCTCGGATTCCGATAAGCCCCTCGCCCGCAGACCCCGACAATCAACGGCCAGGGTTGTCGGGAAGAGGCCCTTGTCCTCATCAACATGGGGACAAAGTGCTTTGGGGTGGGGGGGCCGTAGGGCCCCCCCTTCCCCAAAGCAACCCCCATGTTGAGGGAACACAGCCTGGTACAGCTCAGGAGGGGGGCACTCGCTCGTCCTCATCCCCTTTCCTGACCGGCCGGGCTGCGTGCTCGGATAAGGGTCTGATATGGACCTTAGGGGGACCCCCACGCCGTTTTTTCAGTGTAGGGCTTCCCCTTTAAGTCCATATCAGGTGACGGGGCCAGCGACATGTCAATCTCACCGATGGAGGCAGCAACATTGACCTCCTTCACTAGTCCTGGCTACCTGGAGCCGCGTTCAAAATGAACGGACTTTCCACCATGTGTGGGCAAGTCTGTTCATTTCAAAAGTCCGGCGGACTCCCGCTATAGTCCGGTGGTTTGTCTGCCGGACCTAGTCTGCCGGAAAAGTCCAGTCGTGTGTGAGCGGGTCCGCTCGTTCGGAAAGTCCAGCGGACCTCCGCTTCAAATTCCGGCGGTTTGTCCGCCGGATAGTCCGATCGTGTGTACGCGACATAAGTGTCACACACAAGTACTCCTGCCATTTGTCATGAAGGTTGTGATGAAGAGTACTTGATTGTTGGTTTGTCTGAAGTATTAAGGGTTTAAAAACTTTCAACTGTGATTTAAGCATTTATTTTATGCCCTGTATGGAGTGATTTGGTAACATCTTAATTTGCCTATTTCAGTAGGTGTAGGTAGTCCACACCTGAATTTGTCATGGAAGGCTAGAAGTTGTTTTACCACTTAAGGACCGCTTAACGCCGATATACGTCAGCAGAATGGCACGGCTGGGCACAATCACGTACCGGTACGTGATTCTTTAAGTGCCCAGCCGTGGGTCGGGAGTGGTCCAGTGCTCTGTGATCGTGGTCGCGGGACCAGCGGACCCGATCGCCGCTGGTGTCCCGCGATCGGGTCACAGAGCTGAAGAACGAGGAGAGGTCTGTGTAAACAAACCTCTCCCTGTGCTTCCCTGTGTGGCTATCACCGATCGTCTCTTCCCTATTATAGGGAAGGACGATCAGTGACGTCACAAGCCAGACAACGCCCCCTACAATAAAAAAAAACATCACGTCATACATAACCCCTACACTGCCTCCTAGTGGTTAATTCCTTCACTGCCAGTGTCATTTACACAGAAATCAGTGCATTTAACCACTTTCAGACCGGACCATTTTGCTGGTAAATGACCAGAGGTCTTTTTACACTTTGGCACTGCGCTGCTTTAACTGGTAATTGCGCGGTCATGCAATGTTGTACCCAAACGAAATTTGCGTCCTTTTCTTCCCACAAATAGAGCTTTCTTTTAAAGGTATTTGACTGATTCTGCGATTTTTATTTTTTGCGATATAAACGTAAAAAGACCGCAAATTTTGAAAAAAAATGATATTTTCTACTTTTTGTTATTAGAAAAATCCAATAAACTCAATTTTAGTCATACATTTAGGCCAAAATGTATTCAGCCACATGTCTTTGGTAAAAAAAAAGTCAATAATTGTATATTTATTGGTTTGCGCAAAAGTTGTCACATCTACAAACTAAGGTACATTTTCTGGAATTTACGCAGCTTTTATTTTATGACTGCCTATCTCATTTCTTGAGGTGCTAAAATGGCAGGGCAGTACAAAACCCCCCCAAATGACCCCATTTTGGAAAGTAGACACCCTAAGGAAATTGATAAGAGGCATGTTGAGCCCATTGAATATTTTATTTTTTTGCCGCAAGCGATTGAATAATGACAAAAAAAAAATTTTTTTTTTTTTTTACACAAAGTTGTCACTAAATGATATATTGCTCACACATGCCATGGTTATATGTGGAATTGTACCCCAAAATACATTCTGCTGCTTCTCCTGAGTACGGGGATACCACATGTGGTCGACTTTTTGGAAGCCTAGCCGCGTACGGGGCCCCGAAAGCCAAGCACCGCCTTCAGGATTTCTAAGGGCATACATATGTCATTTTACTCCTCACTACCTATCACAGTTTTGAAGGCCATAAAATGCCAAGATGGCACAAAACCCCCACAAATGACCCCATTTTAGAAAGTAGACACCCCAAGCTATTTGCTGAGAGGCATGTTGAGTCCATGGAATATTTTATATTTTGCCACAAGTTGCGGGAAAATGACAAACTTTATAAATTTTTCACAAAGTTGTCACTAAATGATATATTGCTCACACATGCTATGGGCATATGTGAAATGACACCCCAAAATAAATTCTGCTGCTTCTCCTGAGTACGGGGATACCACATATGTGGGACTTTTTGGGAGCCTAGCCGCGTACGGGGCCCCGAAAACCAAGCACCGCCTTCAGGCTTTCTAAGGGCATACATTTTTAATTTCACGCCTCACTACCTATTACAGTTTTGAAGGCCATAAAATGCCAAGATGGCACAAAACCCCCACAAATGACCCCATTTTAGAAAGTAGACACCCCAAGCTATTTGCTGAGAGGCATGTTGAGTCCATGGAATATTTTATATTTTGCCGCAAGTTGCGGGAAATTTACAAACTTTTTTTTTTTTATTTATTTTTTTCACAAAGTTGTCACTAAATGATATATTGCTCACGCATGCCATGGGCATATGTGAAATTACACCCCAAAATAAATTCTGCTGCTTCTCCTGAGTACGGGGATACCACATATGTGGGACTTTTTGGGAGCCTAGCTGCGTACGGGGCCCCAAAAGCCAAGAACCGCCTTCAGGCTTTCTAAGGGCGTAAATCTTTGATTTCACGCCTCACTACCTATTACAGTTTTGAAGGCCATAAAATGCCAAGATGGCACAAAACCCCCACAAATGACCCCATTTTAGAAAGTAGACACCCCAAGCTATTTGCTGAGAGGCATGTTGAGTCCATGGAATATTTTATATTTTGCCGCAAGTTGCGGGAAAATTACAAACTTTTTTTTTTTTATTTTTTTTTTCACAAAGTTGTCACTAAATGATATATTGCTCACGCATGCCATGGGCATATGTAAAATGACACCCCAAAATAAATTCTGCTGCTTCTCCTGAGTACAGGGATACCACATGTGTGGGATTTTTTGGGAGCCTAGGTGCGTACGGGGCCCCGAAAGCCAAGAACCGCCTTCAGGCTTTCTAAGGGCGTAAATCTTTGATTTCACGCCTCACTACCTATTACAGTTTTGAAGGCCATAAAATGCCAAGATGGCACAAAACCCCCACAAATGACCCCATTTTAGAAAGTAGACACCCCAAGCTATTTGCTGAGAGGCATGTTGAGTCCATGGAATATTTTATATTTTGCCACAAGTTGCGGGAAAATTACAAACTTTTTTTTTTTTTTATTTTTTTTTCACAAAGTTGTCACTAAATGATATATTGCTCACACATGCCAGGGACATATGTGAAATGACACCCCAAAATAAATTCTGCTGCTTCTCCTGAGTACGGGGATACCACATGTGTGGGACTTTTTGGGAGCCTAGTTGCGTACGGGGCCCCGAAAACCAAGAACCGCCTTCAGGATTTCTAAGGGGGTAAATTTTTGATTTTACACCTCACTACCTATCACAGTTTTGAAGGCCATAAAATGCCAAAATAGCACAAAACCCCCCAAAATGACCCCATTTTGGAAAGTAGACACCCCAAGCTATTTGCCGAGAGGCATGGTGAGTATTTTGCAGCTCTCATTTGTTTTTGAAAATGAAGAAAAAAAAAAATAATGTATATTTTTTTTCTTTTTTTCAATTTTCAAAACTTTGTGACAAAAATGAAGGTCTGCAAAATACTAACCATACCTCTCGGCAAATAGCTTGGGGTGTCTCCTTTCCAAAATGGGGTCACTTGGGGGGATTTTGTGCTATCTGGGCATTCCATGGCCTCCGAAACTGTGATAGGCAGTGAGGAATGAAATCTAAAATTTACACCCTTAGAAATCCTGAAGGTGGTGCTTGGATTTTGGGGTACCGTACGCGGTTAGGCTCCCAAAAGGTCTCACACTTGTGGTATCCCCGTACTCAGGAGAAGCAACAGAATGTATTTTGGGGTGTAATTTTACATATAACCATGGCATGTTTGAGCAATATATCATTTAATGACAACTTTGTGCAAAAAAAAAAAAAAAAAAAATAATAATGTATTTTTTCCACAACTTTTGTCAAAATATAAAATATTCCATGGACTCGACATGCCTCTCAGCAAATAGCTTGGGGTGTCTACTTTCTAAAATGGGGTCATTTGGGGGGGTTTTGAACTGTC
The DNA here is from genome assembly GCF_037356315.1 of Lithobates pipiens. NCBI lineage: Eukaryota > Metazoa > Chordata > Amphibia > Anura > Ranidae > Lithobates > Lithobates pipiens. The sequence continues at coordinate 6,447,707 of NW_027507755.1, read as the reverse complement.
CTGGCATTTTATGCACAACATTTAGAAGCTTATGTCACACATCACCCACTCTTCTAACCACTTGAAGAAAAAGCCCTTTCTGACACTTTTTGTTTACATGAAAAAATATTTTTTTTTTGCAAGAAAATTACTTTGAACCCCCAAACATGAAGTGTTTTTTTAAAGCAAAAGCCCTACCGATTAAAATGGTGGGTGTTTCATTTTTTTTTTTCACACGGTATTTGCGCAGCGATTTTTCAAACGCATTTTTTGGGGAAAAAACACACTTTTTTTTATTTTAATGCACTAAAAATCACTATATTGCCCAAATGTTTGATGAAATAAAAAATATGATCTTAGGCCGAGTACATGGATACCAAACATGACATGCTTTAAAATTGCGCAGAAACGTGCAGCGGCGATAAACTACGTACATTTTTAAAAGCCTTTAAATGCCTTTACAGGTGACCACTTTAGATTTACGGAGGAGGTCTACTGCTAAAATTAGTACCCTCGATCTGACCTTCGTGGTGATACCTCACATGCATGGTGCAATTGCTGTTTACATATGCCACCAGACCAACGCTTGCGTTCCACGTTGCGCCTTAGCAGGGGGGTACAGGGGTGTTTTTTTTTATTAATTTTTTTTTTTATTATTTATTTTGCTTTTTTATTTTATTTTTAAACTGTTCCTTTCATTTATATATATTTTTTTATGATTTTTATTGTTATCTCAGGGAATGTAAATATCCCCTATGATTGCAATAGATAGTGACAGGTACTCTTTTTTTTAAAAATTAGGGTCTATCAGACCCTAGATCTCTCCTCTGTCCTCAAAGCATCTGACCACACCAAGATCGGTGTGATAAAATGCTTTCCCAATTTCCCAATGGCGCTGTTTACATCCCGCAAAATCTAAGTCATGAAATGTTTGTAGCTTCCGGTGTCTTAGGCCATAGAGATGATTGGAGCCATTCTGGTCTCTGATCAGCTCTATGGTCAGCTGGCGGAACCACCGGCTGCATTCTCAGGTTCCCTGTTGGGACAGGAGAGCCTGAGAAAACCATGGAAGATGGTGCGGGGGGGGGGGGACATTCCCTCCCACTGCTTGTAAAAGTAGTCTAGAGGCTAATTAGCTGCTAGGATTACTTTTACATAAAAGCCGACCGCTGGCTGAAAAGAATGATACCAAGATGATACCTAAACCTGCAGGCATCATTCTGGTATAAGCACTCAAAGTCCCGCAACATACCAGTATGTTGCTGGAACTGGTTGGGCATATATTGTAATTTTTTTTTCATGCAGCCTGTGGGCTGAACGAAAAAAAAATATTGATCGGTGGGTATGCCCACCATTAGATACCACCCTTCATCCACCCACTTTCTAATGGTGGGCATACATGCACCATTTATATATGCCGAAGCATGGGGGCATCCTCCCGCAAAAGGTAGGAGCAGATCGCTCCTCCACCCCTTATGCCCCCATGCTTCGGCATATATGCTCTTTTTTAACTGTGGTGGTGAAATCACCCCCGACAGTGCTGGAGTCGCGGCTTTATGTATCATGGGAGCAAACGCTGTTGCTGTCAAGATAAATAAATCCGCTCTGCAGCAGAATGACGTACCTGCTAAGCAAATGATGGTTAACAATAAAACAAAGTAACATTACAGTATAACAGTAGGACTTACCATACCTGCAAAGCAAATACAAAAAAAATCGCAAAAAATAACACATTTAACACAATCTGTGCCTAAAATATATATATGCCGAAGCATGGGGGCATCCTCCCGCAAAAGGTAGGAGCAGATCGCTCCTCCACCCCTTATGCCCCCATGCTTCGGCATATATGCTCTTTTTTTAACTGTGGTGGTGAAATCACCTCCGACAGCGCTGGAGTCGTGGCTTTACGTATCGTGGGAGCAAACGCTGTTGCTGTCAAGATAAATAAATCCACGCTACAGCTGAATGGCGTACCTGAAAACAAAAAATGGTTAACAATAAAACATTGCAGAATAGAATACAGTACAAAGGAGCAGAACAATAGAGAGAGAATAGAGAGAGAGAGAACAATAAAACGACAACTATTTTTGGTTTTTTTATTTTATATTTTTTTTGGTTTTTTGTTTTTTTTACTTATTTTTTTTTTTTTTTTAAACACTTTTTTATGTAACTTTAACACTTCTGTTGTAACGGTTCCAGCGGTTTGGGTCTCTCAAAATGCGATGGCATCTTGGGAGACCCTGTGAACGTGTGCCTAGCCTGTGCAATGCTGTACCCTACGCTAATACTCAACTAGTTCATGGTAGCGTTCAAAACATTCACCAATGCAAAGACCAGGATTGTCAGGACAGCGGGGACAACAATAACGGGTGTCACGCCTAAATCCGCGCTTTCTGCAGACACGACATTTTCTTTGGGGGGCTCGTTGGGTAGGGGTACTCGGGAGGACATAAATATAATGCCTCTCATGCAGCCGGCTTACTGCATCTGGTAGGGGAAGGTGAGGTGGAGCACCGTCTGGATACAGAAGGGCTCTGACGATATCCTCCTGGAATTTGAGGAAGGATCCAGTCCGTCCTGAAGCTTTGTGTAGTACATAAGCATTCAGTATAGCCAATTGGAATAAATAAACAGACACTTTTTTGTACCAGCGTCTGGCCTTACGGGCAACTAGATACGGCGCCAACAACTGGTCATTGAGGTCCACCCCTCCCATGTTAAGGTTATATTTGTGGACACAGAGGGGTTTCTCCACAATACCAGTCGCCGTAGGAATTTGGACCGTCGTGTCTGCATGAAGGGAGGTAAGAACGAAAACATTCTTATTATCCCTCCACTTCATAGCGAGCAAATTATTACTGCGCAAGCAGGCTCTCTCCCCCAGCCTAAGAGGGGACTCTACAAGCCGCTGGGGAAAGCCCCGGCGATTAGGTCGCACGGTGCCACATGCTCCAATCTGCTGATCAAACAAGTGACTAAACAGTGGCACGCTTGTGTAATAATTGTCCACGTACAAGTGGTACCCCTTTCCGAATAAGGGTGACACCATGTCCCACACTATCTTGCCAGCGCTTCCTATGTAATCAGGGCAGTTCTCCGGCTCTACGTGACTATCTCTACCCTCATAAACCATGAAACTACGTGTATAGCCTGTGGCCCTGTCACAGAGCTTATACATCTTGACCCCGTATCTGGAACGCTTGTTGGGGACGTATTGTTTGAATGACAAGCGACCAGAAAACTTAATCAGGGACTCATCAACGCAGACAACTTGATGGGGAGTAAACATGTCTGCAAAACGTTGGTTGAAGTGGTTTATGAGGGGCCGAATTTTGTAGAGCCGATCGTATTCAGGGTCTCCACGAGGACGACAGAGTTCATTGTCGCTGAAGTGCATGAACCGCAAAATCATCTCGTATCGTGCCCTGGACATGGAAGCAGAGAACACGCGCATATGGTGAATTGGGTCAGTGGACCAATATGACCGCAATTCACTCTTTTTGGTTATGCCCATGTTGAGGGAGAGGCCCAGAAAGATTTTAAATTCGGAAACCGTAACTGGTTTCCATTGTTTGGCAAGGGCGGACTGGGGAATAGTGGCGATGTGTTGAGCAGCGTACAAATTGGTTTGGTCCACAATAGATCTATAGAGATCTTCGGTGAAAAACAGTGAGTAAAAGTCAAGTGTCGTAAAATCAACTGTTTCCACGTTAATGCCAGGTTGGCCAGTGAATGGGGGAAGTACGGGTTCTGCAGAAGATGTGGGCACCCAAATAGGATTGGCGAATTCTGCAGGAAGGGCACTATGGGTACGACGGGCCTGTCTTTGTCTTCTTCTTGGTGGCAGCGGGACACTACTTGTGCTTGCCACCTCGCCAGCTTGAACTGCACTTATGGGACTCGCCACGTCACCACGTGTTACTGCAGTGCTGGATGTACGTCCAGGGTGTACTAGGCCGCTGGTGCTTGCCAGTTCACCAGAAAGTTGAGCGGCTCTAGTACGTCTCTGCTCCATACGAGTGACCTGCGGTTCCTGCACCTCAACAACAGAATACATACGGAATTGGGCACACCTGTTCTTAGCAGCGGCCTCATCTCCGTCGTCAGAGCTATCTGTCATGGAGCCGCTGTCCTCTACAGGATCGTATTCTGAGCCTGAATCTGACAGATGAGTGACGTCCTCTTCACTATCTGTCATGCTCAGAAACGTGTAGGCCTCTTCACTAGTGTACCTTCGCTTTGCCCTTTTGGGCTCTAAATTTAGGGGTACACTAGTGAGACTCACAGGTAAAAAAGCACCTAGCCTGTCAGCGACTGTTTCAAAACGCTACAAAAAAAACTGTTAGCGATCGCAGGGATCAAGCCTGACTCTGCGAACGCTGCAGTTATGTGTGTTGTGTTTTGTAAGTGACAGTGATCGATCGATACTGCACTTGGGTGGGCTGGGCTGGGCTTGGCGGAGGGGCTAAACGCAGGTGCTAGCGGGTATCTGGGCTGATCCCGCTAACAATGCGTTTTGGGAAACCTAAAATGAAGGCAACGCTAATATAGATCTGATCAGATACTATATTACTAAAGGGAGGTGTATGCTTTGCGCGTGGGTGTTAGCGGTACTGGCACTAACCTGACGCTGGGGCGACGCAGGCCTTATCTGACCCTCAAACTTATATCACCCGCCGGGTGATCAGGGGGTTAAACCTTTATTAGGTAATAAATGGCGGGTGCCCTGAAACAAAAAAAAAATAACTAACCAACCAGCGTCACCTGTAACAGTTATATGGTGATCACTGGTGAAAGGGTTAACTGGGGGGCAATCAGGGGGCTATGCGGTAGTATATGGGGGTCCCTGACGCTATAAAAAGCTGCGGCGAACCTAAATACTTACCTGCCTAACTAGCGTCACCTGTGACACTAATACAGCGATCAGAAAAAAATCGCTTATTAGTGACACTGGCGACGGGGGGTGATCACGGGGTTAAACCTTTATTGGGGGGGTTAGGGGGGCACCCTAGAGCTAAAGGGGGCTAACCCTAACTGCCCTAACAGTTATTACAGTCACAAATGACACCAATGCAAAAAAAAAAAAAAAATGCACTTGGTGTCACTGTGACTGGGGGGGCAGGGGTGATTGGGGGGGTGATTGGGGGGTGATCAGGGGGGTGAAAAGTGTGCCTGGCGTGTTCTACTGTTAGTGTAGTGTTAGGTGCAACTCACCGATCCTCTCTCCTCCGTGCCGGAACGAAAAAGACCGACACGAGGAGAGATTACATAATTTCCTCTGCCTGTGTTTACAATACAGGAGAGGAAGTGATGTCACCGAGGATTTTCATTCGTCGGGAGCGATCGCGAGGGGGTGGCCATGAATGAATGGCCGTCCCCTCATCCCTGATCTCTCCCGAACGAATGCCGACCGCCGCAGGCACCGGGGGGGGGCCCGATCGGGCCCCCCACCCGCGGGCAGGCAGGGACTTATATATACGCCAATATGCCTGCCCGTGCCATTCTGCCGACGTATATCGTCGTGCGGCGGTCGGCAAGTGGTTAAATAGCACTGATTGCTGTATAAATGACAATGGTCCCGAAAATGTGTCAAAAATTTCCGATTTGTCTGCCATAATGTTGCAGGCACAATAAAAATCGCTGATCGCCGCCATTACTAAAATATTAATAAAAATGCTATAAAACTATCCCCCATTTTGTAAACACTATAACTTTTGCGCAAAGCAATCAATAATCGCTAATTGTGATTTTTTTTTACCAAAAATATGTAGAAGAATACGTATCTGCCTAAACTGAGGAAAAAAATGTTTTATTATATATTTTTAGGGGATATTTATCATAGCAAAAAGTAAAAAATATTGCATTTTTTTCAAACTTGTCGCTATATTTTTGTTTATAGCGCAAAAAATAAAAACCCCAGGGGTGATCAAATACCACCAAAAGAAAGCTCTATTTGTGGGAAAAAAAGGATGGCAATTTTGTTTGGGAGCCACGTAGCACGACCGTGCAATTGACAGTTAAAATGACGCAGTGCGGAATCACAAAAAGGGGCCTGGTACTTTGGCTGCAAATTGGTCCGGGGTTTAAGTGGTAATAGACTGTGAATAAAAAGTGATTTTATTGACAAGCAGCATTCTAAAATAAAAATAAAAAATCCTCGAACCCTGGGGTCATGTAATGACTCATTTAAATTATTGTATTTATCTGTAGAATTCATGTAAGCCTTAACCATTTTCTTTTTCAAATAGACTGTTTAATAAGAGATAACATAAATGCAAATTGAGGCATCACACCACTGTTTTCATATTTCAAGCACATAGCACTTTATGTTTGTAAATTGCACATGGTATCTTTATTAAGTATTATGCTGTTTTATTTGTACTACTGATGCACTAGGTGGGAAGTTAATTAGAGTGCATCATTTGTCATTTTCAATTAGTATTTATAGTGTCGGATCACTTTGATATGATTGCAGCTTAATTATTTAGCTATTTCCCAGCTTTTCAGTTTCTTTATCCATTTTTTGCGCTTTAGTAGTTTTGTATCATTATTTGGGAGCAGTGACCACCTGTGCCAATCTGTGCCCACCTGTGCCATTGGTGATCAGTGTCCAGACATCTTTGCAATCTGCGCATCTGTGCCACCTCATCAGTGCCCACCTGTGCCAATCAGGGCCCATCTGTGCCGCTTCATCAGTGCAATCAATCAGTGCACATCTGTGCCGCCTCATCAGTGCCCATCTGTGCCACCTCATCAGTGCCCATCTGTGCCTCAGTGTCCATCTGTGCCACCTTATTAGTGCACATCTGTGAAATCAATCACTGCACATCTGTTCCGCTTCATCAGTGCCCATCTTGCCACATCAGTGCCCATCTGTGCCACATCAGTGCCCATCCGTGCCACCTCATCAATGCATATCTGTGCCATCAGTGCCCATCTGTGCCGCCTCATTAGTGCACATCTGTGCAATCAATCAGTGCCCATCTGTGCAGCTTCATCTGTGCTGCCACATCAGTGCACATCTGTTCCACCTCATCAGTGCACATCTGTTCCACCTCATCAGTGCACATGAGTTCCACCTCATCAGTGCCCCTCTGTGCCGCCTCAGTGCCCATCTGTGCCGCCTCATCAGTGCCCATCTGTGCTACCTCATCAGTGCCCATCTGTGCCTCAGTGTCGATCTGTGCCAGCTTATCAGTGCACATCTGTGCAATCAATCACTGCACATCTGTTCCGCTTCATCAGTGCCCATCTTGCCACATCAGTGCCCATCTGTGCCACATCAGTGCCCATCCGTGCCACCTCATCAATGCATATCTGTGCCATCAGTGCCCATCTGTGCTGCCACATTAGTGCACATCTGTGCAATCAATCGGTGCCCATCTGTGCAGCTTCATCTGTGCTGCCACATCAGTGCACACCTGTGCCACCTCATCAGTGCACATCTGTTCCACCTCATCAGTGCACATGAGTTCCACCTCATCAGTGCCCCTCTGTGCCGCCTCAGTGCAGGCTTAGCACACATCTGTGTAGTCGCATTACCACCAGCAACCAGCTCCAAAAGATGCTTTTCCGCTGAGGAGGTGTACCAAATACTTTCCCAGGCCGACAAGAGCAACAGGGAGCTCTTTTTTGGATTCCCTTTCAAACTCCGATTCTGAGTTGGACGTAAATTATGAGCCAGTCCTCAGTAGTGGAACACTGTGTGACTCAGAAGTGGAAGATATTCGGCCCGCCAAACGAAGGCGTTCTGGTGAGGAGGCAGTGGCATCCACCAGCACTGCAGTGCCGTCCACTAGCACCGCAGTACCTCAGCAAGAAAGGCCAAGGACCCATGCCAGCCTTCCCTATGCCCTTCAGAACCCCTTGTGGCTTCCTCCTAATTCAGAAGAAGCCAACATTCCCCCTTTCACTGCCCAGCCACGAGTCCAGGTGGACACGGAGAATTTTTCCCCAATCCATTTTTTTGATTTAATTTTTACAGAGGACATGCTATCAACAATTGTGGCCCAGTGCAAACTTTACGGACAGCAATTTATTTTAAATAATCCAACGTCCTATTATGCCCATCCCTACAAGTGGAGAGACCTAACTGTGGAGGAGTTGAAGGTTTTTTTAGGCCTCACATTTTGTATGGGACTCAACAAAAAAAACACTGAATTCCTATTGGTCAACCCACCCCATCCACCACATGCCAATCTTCTCCAAGGTAATGCCCAGAACCAGATACCAAATGATAATGAAGTTCCTCCATTTCAATAACACCCAGTGCCCTCCCTGAAATGACCCAAATTATGACAGGCTTTTCAAAATTTGGCCACTTCTAAATTATTTTTCTGAAGTATTCCTGCAGCTGTTTACCCCGGACCAACACATATGTGTGGATGAGTCCCTTGTTAAATTTTGTGGCAGGCTTAAAATCAAACAATTTATTCCCAGCAAAAGGGGTGAAGGTATACAAATTACGTGACTGAGCCACAGGGTACATGTATGCCTACAAGTGTACTAAGGGAAGGACACCCAGCTGCAACCCCCTAATTGCCCAGACTACTTGGGATCAAACGGGAAAATTGTTTGGGACCTCATATACCCCCTACTGGAGAAAGGCTACCATGTATATGTAGACAACTTCTACACATCTCAGCCCCTGTTCCACAACCTTCACCAGAAGAAGACGCCAGCATGTGGCACCATAAAAAAGAATCGGAAGGGCTTTCCTCAAAGTCTTGTCAAAAAGAAATTGAGAAAAGAAGAAACGGCAAGTCTGTGAAACAAAGAGATTTTGGCAGTGAAGTGGAGGGACAGAAGGGATGTCTACATGTTGTCTTTGATTCACAATGATACCTTTGTGGAAATCCTCAGAAGGAATGGCCCCATACAAAAACCAAAATGTACCTATGAATATAATTTGTTCATGGGGGGAGTCGACTTCAATGACCAAATTCTGGAACCATACCTTGCCACAAGATGGACATACCATTGGTATAAAAAAGTCGCAATTTATTTTTTTCAATTGGCAATATACAACTCATATGTAATTTACCGCAACTCCATCCAAAACCCCAAACGCTTCCTTGGCTACCAAGAGGAAGTTTTCAACGCCACTTTCCAGATAGACTCCCTCCCAGACCAGCAGGCCAACGATGTAAAAAAAAAATGTAAGGTGTGTACCAGAGCAGGAGTCAGAAGAGACATATCTTATTACTGTGCCCAATGTCCTTCCCAACCAGGCCTCTGCATAGGTGAATGTTTTCGCCGTTACCATACTTCAATAAATTATTAGTGAAGTATGGTAAACGTAATCCTCAGCTCCTGCCTTCACACACCTTCACACCCCTTATGACACTGCCTGCTCTGTAATTGACCCTGGCTTGTTATTCAACCACGCTTCTGCCTGCCGATTCTGTAGATACCGCTGCCTGATCTGGAACTGACCCTGGACTGTTATTCGACCATGATTCTGCCTAACGATTCTGTACATACCTCTGCCTGATCTGGAACTGACCTTGGACTGTTTGACCATGATATTTGCCTGCCTCTTGGACTGATCTTGTACCCTGCAACTGGACTAGTGGGATTCAACACAGGGGTCTCACATATGTAAGGGGCTCCAGAATTGTTTTTCTGGATGAAGAACATTTTTTTTCTCATGCTTAGATTAGGGTCTGGAGACTCAGAGGCTTCAAAGAGATTTGGGTGGGAGAAGCCTCTACCCCTGTCCCCATTCTGTCCTGAATGAGGCCCTACTTCTGCCTGCTGCCTGCAGAAATTACTGCTATTATGTCGCTGCCTGTCGCACTGACCACACCACATGTTCCGGCCTACTACCAGGACCAATATTTTTGGCACTTCTGACAATATCTCTGCCTACACTGACCCTGGACTGTATATGGACAGTATCCCTGCCTGCTGCCTGGACAATTGTTTTCGTCATTGCTGACCAAGTCCCTGCCTGCTGCCTGGACCAGTGCTATCCTCCTGTGTACAACTGCACTACTACAACCACAGGTAATCTTTTGCTTACGCTTTGCTAAGCATAATGTATTTTGGAGTGTAATTCTTAGTATGTGCATGCTATGTGTCCCTGGAACACCTGACGGTGCTACTTCAATGTTTGATCTCTGTATGTGGCCAGACTGTGTAAAAGTCTCACACATGTGGTAACATCATACTCAGGAGGAGTAGAAAAATGCATTTTGGGGTGTCATTTTTGCTATCTAAATGCTATGTGTTGGAAATATCTTATAAACTGAAAACTTTGTGTAAAACAAAATGCATTTCATTTTTTTCCACATTTTCCAAAAACTTCTGGAAAAAAATCAATTGTTCAAATGACTCATTATGCATTGTGTTAGCTTTCCAAAATGGGGTCATTTTGTGGGTGTTTCCATTGTCCTGGTGCTCCAGGGCCTTCAAAAGTGTAATAGGTGGTTGAGAAATGAGATGTGTAATTTTTGCTCCTAGAACACTTGATGGTGCTCCCTGCATGTTGGGCCTCCGTGTGTGGCCAGGCAGTGACAAAGTCCCACATATGTGGTATCGTAATACTCAGGAGGATTAGCAGAATGTATTTTGGGGTGTCATTTGTGGTATGCATATGTCATGTGAGAGAAATAAGCTATTACATTGACAATTTTGTGAAAAAATAAAATTAAAAAATTAAAATCTTAATGTTGCAAAGAATTGTGGGAAAAAAATACAACTTCAAATAACTCACCATGCCTCTTACTAAATACCTTGAAATGTCTACTCTCCAAAAATTGGTAATTTGGGGGCATTTATACTTTCCTGGCTTGTTAGGGTCTCAAGAAATGAGATAGGCCTCCAGTACATAATAATAATAATGATAATATAATAATAATAATACATTTTTTCTGATTTGCACCATAGCTTGTAGACTCTAAAACTTTCACATAGACCAAATAATTTACACTAATTTTAGGTTATTTTTACCAAAGATATGTAGCAGTATAAATTCTGGCCAAAATTTATGCTAATTTGCTAATTTTATCACAGAAATGAAGAAAAATTCATTTTTTTTTTGAAAATTTTCACTCTTTTTTCATTTATAGTGCAAAAAATAAAAAACCCAGAGGTGATCAAATACCACCAAAAGAAAGCTCTATTTGTATAAAAAAGGACAAAAAATCATTTGGGTACAGTGTTGCACAGTAAGTGTAAGAGTTGCAAGAGTAATTGTCATTCAAATTGTGAGAGCACCACAAGCTGAAAATTGGTCTGGACAGGAGGGGGTTTAAGTGCCCAGTGACCAAGTGGTTAAAGTGGATCTAAACCCTAATGGGATGACATTTATTTGCCAAAGCACTTATAAAAAATCGCTGTGTTTTTTTCTTTTATGAAATATTGTTTTTACAATTTGTCATCCTCTTTTGCAGCTTTGTTGATCCCTTTCAGGATTTATCAGACATGTCCTATCTTCAGCATCAGATGCAAGTCATTGCTCTGGATCAGCACCTTGATAGTGACAGAGGTGGAACATGTCAGCACAGCCACATTTAGTCTCCCATAGTTGCCAACATAGATGAGATATGTGAATTGCTAAATTTTCAGTTATATTTATGACACATATTATTTACTCTTTTTCTTTCTAATTTATGACAGCCTTACCTTTTTTTAGTTTAAATGGAGGTAACAAAAATGGAAATGGAAGTGTCACACCACTGCTAGGAGGTCCAGATCAAACTTTATTCCAATAAACGTCAGGGAGGCAATCCAAATAGTATCCAACACTTTTCTGTGCGGGGGGGGGGTCCAAATTGTCCCCTTCATCAGGACTTTATTGAACACAGTTTTTTTTTTTAATAAGCCAATAATAGGGTATATTTGACAACTGTGGCTTTCACCAAACAAGTGAATATTCTGGTGCATGTGTTTTGAATGACAGTGATTGGTTCACCACAAGTTAATTGTCGAAAGTCACATTTCCTGCTTTTAAATATACTGTACCCATGAAAAGAGCAATAAAACAACTGTATACTGTAACCCCCACATACATACAGTACGGTGCAAAAGTTTTAGGTAGGTGTAAAAAAAAAAAAATGCTTTAAATTAACAAATCTTTCAGAAATAGAAGAGATCATAGTTTAATTTTTTTTTATCAATTAACAAAATGGGAAGTAAATAAACAGAAGAGATATCCAAATCAATATTTGATGTGACCACGCTTTGCCTTCAAAACAGCATCAATTCTTCTAGGTACACTTGCACACAGTTTTTTTTATAGAAGAATCAATGCTGCTGTCTTGAAACCTTATGCTGCGTACACGCGATCAGACTTTCCGATGGGAAATGTTTGATGTGAGCTTGTTGTCGGGAAGTCCGACCATGTGTATGCTTCATCAAATATTTGCTGTCGGAATTTCCGCAGACAAATGCTTGAGAGCAGGTTCTCAAATTTTCCGCCAACAAAACTTGTTGTCGGAAAGTCTGATCGTGTGTACACAAGTCAGTCACACAAAAGTTCACGCATGCTCTGAATCAAGCAGAAGGAGCCGCACTGGCTATTGAACTTCCTTTTTCTCGGCTTGCCGTATGTCTTATTTGTCACCGCTTTCATAATTGTTGGCCAACATTTGTGTGACCGTGTGTATGCAAGAAAAGTTGGAGCCAACATCCTTCGGAAAAAAATCCACGGTTTTGTTGTCGGAAAATGCGATCGTGTGTACGGGGCATCAGGGTTGTCACACCAAATATTGATTTGGTTTAGATTTTTTCTTTTGTTTGCCCAGTTTGCATTTTGTAAGTTTAGAAAAATAAACAATTAAAATATATATTTTTGAAAGCATTCTTACTTTACAGCATTTCTTCACATCTGCCTAAAAAATGTTTCTTAAAAACAAGTCTTGCAAATAATTGAAGTCACCTTTGAGGCATAGGAGATGCACATTAATGCTATATATTTATTCATATATCATTAAAGGAAATCAATGGTCACAGCATACACTTTCAGTTTATATTATCAGCATTGTAACATGTAGGGAGTCAGCCTGGGGCTGGGGGTTAATTGAGGAGGGCAGGTACTTTCCCTTCAGACCTGCTTATTAGTCAGCTGGTCTGGAAATGTCAGTGGAGCTGTGTGCTTGGAGTGAGAAAGACATCAGCACATTGGAAGGAGAGTGCCTTTGCTGGATTGTGGCCTGCCGGTGTGCGATAAACTGCATAAAAGACTGTAGCTCTGGCTAGAGCTGTGTACTGTGCATACCAGCTTGTTGGCTGCAGAGACTGAACTTTTCCTATATGTGCACCTGTCTGACAAGACAAGCCTGTCGTTTCTTGTCCTGTTTGTTTTGCTGAATAAAAACATTTTTATTTTACTGGCCTGTATCTGAGCCTGCTTTTCACCCCTCTGATCCCTTACAATCAACAATACAAACAATAGTTATTTTTACTTTAAAAATCTCCTCCTTTCATGTTGTGCATAGCTTCCTTGATTCCCAACATGCTTTACAGTTTATCCTCAATTTCAACGGACTACATGTCCCATGGTACCTTGCTACCTGCAAGCATTGACTCCTGTAATGACTCTGCCTCCTGAAACTTCTCCTCTCAGCACCTCCTGTAGATCAGAAGGCAGGCTCTGTAAAATGTATGGCACAGCAGTATCTACTCACAGGGCATTGTTTATGTGTGCCAGAAGTAAAGGTGTGGGGACCGTCACAAAGTAAGTTTACAAATTTCAAGATCATTCCGAATTAAAGATGTCGTTTAGACATAATTCAAGCACAATGTGGAAATAATTTTATAACTTTATATTTTGGCTATAGATACAGTTTAAATATATATATATATATATTTTTTTTTTTAAGTAAACAGTATAATTGCCTCAATTTGACTTCAAAGCTCCTTCAGAAAAAAATAAGCCAGCAGCTACAAATGACTTTTAATATAAAGACACTTACCTGTCTAGGGATTCCTTGATGTCCTGACCTGAACCGATTCTTCAATCAACTTCAGGTACAAGAGTCGACATATGTAGTAAGGGCAACGAGAAATGAAGCCTTGAAGAGTATACTGTGAGACGACACTTTGGAAAAACCTCTATCCAAAATATACAAAGCTCTCCTTCCATCTATTGACAATGGCCTTGACAGACTGCTAGCTCATGGAGGCCCCGGATATGGACTTGGAGGATGTCTGGGAATATCCTATGCAACAGCTAGTCTCAGCAAGAGACTGATTAATCCAATTTAAAATACTACACAGGGTATATATCACCCCGTAAAAATTGCATTGGGCTGGATTTACCCAAACATTCCAGCTAAATACTGGCGCTGCCCAGAAAACCCAGCAACGTTTATTCATGTATTTTGGTTATACTGGGCCAATACTTTTTGGAAGGCGGTTACTGAGTGTATTAAAAAATGCACTATAATCTCAGTACCACTGACGGTGGATTTCTGTATACTTGGTCTGGTTCACCTACTGGCCATGTCCAGAGTGATGAGAACACTGATAGGGTTGCTATTGTTTTACGCCCACAAGGCTAAACTGCTCAAATGGAAATCCCCATTGGCACCTACTCTCAATTTTTAGAAAGCTCTGGTTAACGCAGCAATACCACTGTATAAGTTCATGCATGAATCTAGGGGTTGTCCTGGGAAACTCACCAAAACATGGGATATCTGGGTCACCTCCCAAACCCCTCTGGGGGATACCCCATGAGATCCACCCCCCCTCACCCTCTGATTTAATTCTACTGACCTGTTGAGGGCATCTGTAGGGTAGTGCAGATTAGGTGGTGCCCTTTCTTGTTTACATCTATACCAATGAGCTGTTTTCATATCCGAAATTTGGTTGCTAAGTGAATAGTTAATAGTTTTGTTCCTTGTTTTTGTTTATAGGTCTTCGTTTTATCATATAAGCCTGGGCGTCAGGGCTGGGCCCAGCCCTTCCGTCTCTGAGCTGGCCGCTCAGCTGTCGGTTAATTGCCAGCTACTATCTCTCCACAGTGTCTCACCTGTTGATTATTTCCTGCAAGTCAGTCCTGTTTACTTAAAGAGGAAGTAAACCCTGATGAGTTTACTTCCTCTTTTTTTCCCTGCAAAGGTAAAGCATAATGGACTACTATGCATCGCATAGTAGCCCATTATGTGTCACTTACCTGACACAGGAGCCAGCGAAGTCGCGCTGTCCCCTGTAGTCTGCCGCATCCATCTTGCTGGTGGCGTCTCGCAGCTCCGCCGCTGTCATTCGGCGAAGCCGCAAAGACGTCACTCCCACGCATGCGCACGGGAGTCGACAAATGCGGCAGCTCCATTTTTGGAACTGCCGCGTTCAGTGCGCCTGCGCGCCGCTGTCTACGGCGCATGCGCCGTAGACAGCGGTGCCCGTTTTCAGGCAAATATCTCCTAAACCATATAGGTTTAGGAGATATTGCTTGGACCTACAGGTAAGCCTTAATCTAGGCTTACCTGTAGGTCAAAGTGGTTTGTAAGGGTTTACAACCACTTTAAGCTGTCCAGCCCAGATGAACTCTGCCTTCGCCTGGTCAACATCAGAGATTCTCTCCTGCGTACCTGTTAAAGGCTTGTTAGGCTGGCGTTCCTTGCTGTTCCACTACGCTAATTCCTGGCTTCCTGACTTTCTAGCTTGTCTGACCATCCAGTCACGGAACTTTGGCTATGTTTTGACTAGATTTGTTCTATTTAGTGTGATTTAACTGTACTTCTGTCTCGGTCTGATTCATGGTTTCTGACACTGGGTATGCCCAGTAGGCTTTGTTTTGTACTTTAACTTTATTAAATGCTTTATTAAAGAGTATCTTAAAAAAAAAAAAAAAAATTTATTACCATAACAGTGTTTTTACAGCATTGAGTGGGGCCAGCAAACCTTGTAGTTTATAAATAAAAAGGGCTTTACCCACTTTCCTTTACATAAAATATTTTCTTTTCTGTTTATTTTTGTGTGTGTGTGTGTGTGTATATACATACAGACACACTATATATATATATATATATATATATATATATATATATATATATATATATATATAATCATAGAAAGAAATCATAGAAAATACATTCCCTTTACCGTTACTGGAATTGCAATTCTAATAATCCACTGCTATTTCTGTAGGTATGACCTTTGTGACATGGCATGTAATTAGCAACAGAATCTCTGTTCAGTAATTATCTAATATTTTTTTTTATGAAGGGTTTGAGCAATACTCATTAGCCTCCCCCTTCTGATTTGTCTCTTGGATCTCTCAGTCATTCTCATAGAGGTATCTACATGGGCATAGCATAAGGGGTTGCAGGGGTCACAATTGCAACCCCTCCCCTAGTTCCAGGGGGCCCCTGCAGCCTCCCTGTCATATTATCATATCCTTCACAAAATCCAGCTCCAAACTGCCATAGGGCCCCACAGTACTGGGCTTGTACTTTGCCTTTGACAGTCCACACAAACCCCTCTGTTCCCACTGGCTGGGGTGAAGCTGTGAGCCATTTCCTGAATGGAGAGGAGCATGAGGTGAGAACAGCCCAGGATGGGGACATATCTGTGCTGTGTGCTGGCAACATGGAATGGTAACCGAGATCAGTGAGGCAAGAGGAGGAGAGTGCTGTCCTATAGCCACGATGGGACCAATGTCACTGGTGAGGTATGACACTGCTCAGTGTCTCCTACTCACCAGCTGGGGTTCCCCCCCATCCGGGGATATCTACTTATACCCCACTTCCCTGACAATTGGGGAAAAGACACACACACCTCTGGGAAGTGACCGTCCCCCAATACCTGCCAAAACTGACAGAGAAACCTTCTGGAATTGCTAAAACAAATCCCTTAACACCTCCTTGGGGGCCCCTGAAAGGCTGTAAGCTCCAGATTTTGTGTCACATGGCTTTACCCTCCCAGATTTAAGTTGCTCCCTGACCAACCCTTCACCCTTCATGCTATGCCTGGCTGCTGAGCTCTTTTCACATTACAGCACTCTATACTGTTCCTCCTCTGCAGGGCTGAAATCACATTCCTACAGTGCTAGGATGGGAAAGGAGCTCTGCCAAGTGACATGCCAGGGGTCCCTGTCCTCTGATTCTCCAGCGGTAATCCCTGTCCTCTCAGCACCAGCATGATGACGTAATGATCATCACAGAGGGAGGGGTCTGAGGGAGCCGGCCGGTCCGCAACACCAACCCAGCCCAGACAGCCTTGGAGAGCAAGGGGAGTGAGAGACCCTGGCAGCCGATAACCTCCCGGAGTGCCAACGCTCCCCCCCAGGTCCAGGTGGAAAAGACACGCTGAGGCAGGAGGAGAGAGGAGATGAGCAGGGAATCGGTGGCAGGACGGGAGACACGAGATCTCGGCGGTGTCCCCCCCTCCCCCTTGCTACACTCACACATCGCTACACTTACTTTCCGGGATTGAGTGAGCCACGCTCTGAGCTTTGAGTTATGCAGCCCAGCAGCAGATAGGAGATTTACTGCCCAGCAGAGGTGATTGACTACCTGGAGAGCTGTGAGTATGTAAAAAAAAATAACCCTCTGGAGCTGCGGGGCATAGAGAGAAGAGGTAATGACATGGAGAAGGGGATGTCTGTGGTTATTGCTTAACATGTCATAGAAGAAACTCTCTGCCCAGATCTGTACGAGTAAAAGTATGGTATCAGAAATGCTACGTTATGCTGTGTGTAAGAGGTACCCGATGAATTTGAATGTGTTTATCCGATAAAACGCAAGGATTAAAACAAAACAAAAGACATTATTTTAAGGTATTAAAGCCGCTAGTCGGACCAACGGCAGTGTCTGGTTGTAAATATAAAAACAGCTCACAGGAAGATTATTATTAAAAACAACCAGCAGACTAACTCTAGGCCCCCCTCCCAATACTATTCCCATAAGAACCCCCCATTAAGGGAGAGGTGGATGGGGAGGAAAATAAAACAAAATGAATACCAATAAGCATAAACAAATAAGGCCCCTTGAAACCGGATAAGAATAGGCCTAGGACTATTTTCAGCGGCTTTAGTTGCCCCCCCTCTCCCCAGGCAAAGCCCAGGGGTTAGGTGGGGGTGAACACAGAAAATTGCACGGAGGTCCACCGGTAAAACTGAACCTATACCCCTGAGCCAGAGCTCCTGGAAACCCCGGACTGGAAATCAGCCTAAGGGGCGCATAAGGGCTGACCCCTAGAGGAATAAAGGAGGCAGCCTAATAAACTGGGAAAGTGTGTAAGGAGAGAAAAAAAGAGCAACATGAGTAAATCCGGGAGTAAAGGTACGAAGGGGGGTGGTCTAAAAACCCAGAAAGCATCAACAAGCACCATTAATCAGTATATGAGCCAGGGAGAAAGCCCTCAAATTAGTGGCCCAGGCAAACAACATCAGACCAGAATGGATAAGAAGAAGGGCACAGACAAGAAGCCTGGGGAAACCCCTGATCAGTCTAGAGAGGAATTAACAACAGAGAGTGAGTTAGAATCTAGCAGGGTTGATGAATTAAATGTATCTACTGCAATACCCACTAAAGGGGATATCTAGGAGATGTTCACAAGACTAGAGAAGACGATTAGAGCTGAGTTGAATCTACTGCAAGCAGACCTGGGACAGTTGTTGGCAAGAGTAGAGATGGTGGATGAGAGAACGGATAATTATGTCTAGGAGGTCTGTAAGCTAAAGCAACAACTTAAAACAGCACAACAAAACCAGAGAAATATCCTCTATAGATTAGAAGACCAGGAAAACCGTGACAGAAGGCAAAATCTGAGAATACGGTCAGTTCCGGAGGAGAAGAGAGAAGATTTGAAAGAAATCATAAAAATACTTAACTCTCTGTCTAGCAGACAGAAAGATTGACTTCCCCAAGATTGACAGAGTCCATCGGGTCGGAAAATCGACTAATACAGGAACCGCTAGACCGAGGAATATTATAGTTCGATTCCGATTCTTTGAAGACAAGGCCGAAATTTGGTCTAATTTGAGAGGAAAACCTCCCTTAAAATACCAAGGACTAGAGGTTCAGGTCTTTACTGATTTGGCCCCTGAAACCTTAGCAAGAAGATGACTCCTGAAACCTCTCCTGGCTCAGATGCAGGCACAAAATATAAAGTACAAGTGGGGGTTCCCAGCCTGCCTGATTGGGTTAAAGGAGGGGAGACCAGCTAGGTTAAGATTCCCAGAGGACTTGGTCGAGTTCTGTAATAAACTGGACATACGGGCACCTGAAATGCCAGGATGGGCTGACGAAGGGGGTGGGACTTAAATAATGCACTGGGGAAATTAGCTCAGAGTAACTAAAAAAGAAGAGGTGTGGGTGGTGCGGGGAGGGAGCTAAAGGGTGGGGAGAGAGGCTATTTGGGGGGGCATCGGGCAGAAGGCTGGTGCATCACCTCTCTAGTCCCCGCCGCCCCAAAAAGGGGCACCGGGGCAGGGGGGATGCATTCCCTGGGCCTCACCTCAGGTTAAAGAGAGTTGGAGATGGCCACGGTATTCGGGACCACCGACAACTCCGGCGGCACTAATGAAAGGAGAGTAATGTGGGCAAGACAACAGATGAGGACCCTAAAAGTGAAATTAAAAACTAGGAGATGACAGACATAAACTTTATGACCTATAACGTAAGAGGTCTTAACACTCCTAGTAAGAGACATAACATCTTAAAAGAATTAAAAAGGTACAGGGCAGATGTAGTATACCTCCAGGAGACACATCTCCCACACACGTCCAAAGTGAAACTATACTCAAATAGCCACCCCACGTGGTACTATGGGGACACAACAACAAAAAGTGCAATAGGTTTTGCAAGAAGAATACAGTTCAAGTTAGAGGAAAGAAAAACAGATATAGAGGGTAGCTTTCTTTTTCTCAGGGGTAATCTAAGTGGAATGGAGTGTACTTTAGCAAACATATATGCACCCAATAAAAATAAGATAAATTATTTTAAGGGAATTCTGGAAAAACTCTTGGACTTTAAGAAAGGACATGTTATCCTAATGGGGTACCTGAATTTCTGTTTTGATCCAAGGGTAGACAGTTTGTCTCGTGTGCAGGGGACGACTAAAAAAGATTTTAAAAAAAATGCATGTATGTCAGTTAGTGGATGCATGGATGATACAGCATCCCAAATTACAAGACTATACATTCTACTCCCCCGTACACAAGACTTACTTGAGGATAGATGATATATTAGTTGATCATAATATCCTGGGAAATATTGTTGAAATTAAAATAGAAGCAACCACGTTATCAGATAACGCACCAGTAAGAATGAAAATAGCAGCCCTTGGGACTTAAAGCCATATGGGGAATTGGCGACTAAACGAAGATTTACTCCAAGATGAGGTGGATATTAGAAGAGTGGGAGAAGAACTTGAACAATACTTCTTAACCACTTCAATACCAGGCACTTATACGCCTTCCTGCCCAGATGAATTTTGAGCTTTCAGTGCTGTCGCACTTTGAATGACAATTGCGCGGGCATGCTACACTGTATCCAAACTAAATTTTTATCATTTTGTTACCACAAATAGAGCTTTCTTTTGGTGGTATTTGATCGCCTCTGGGATTTTTATTTTCTGCTAAACAAATAATAAAAATAAATAAAAAACATGTTTTTTTTGTTTCAGTTACAAAACTTTGTAAATAAGTAAGTTTTCTCCTTCACTGATGGGCACTAACGGAGCTGCAGTGACGGGCACCGATAATGTGGCACCAATGAAGTGCCACTGATAGGCAGCACTGATAGGTGGCACTGATATGCGACACAGGCACTGATAGATAGCACAAATAGATACTGATAGGTGGCACGGATTGGCATGGATAGGTGGCATGGATGGGCATGGATAGGCGGCAGGGATGGGCATGGATAGGTGGCACGGATGGGCATGGATAGGCGGCACAGATTGGCCTGGATTGGCGGCACGGATGAGCATGGATGGGCACTGATAGGCGGCATGGATGGGCACTGATAGGCGGCACGGATGGGCATGGATAGGTGGCACGGATGGGCACTGATAGGTGGCATTGTAGTGTACAGTATTGTACAGATGGATGCCAAACAATAATGCATGCCAATCAGTGATGCCCATTATGGGCACTGATTGGCATCCATTGTGGGCACTGATTGGCATCCATTGTGGGCACTGACTGGCATGCTTGGTGGTCTAGGGGGGCATACCTGGTGCTGGGCATCCCCGGTGGTCTGGTGGCAACCCTGGTGGTCCAGTGTGGGAATCCTTGGGGGGGCTGCACTGATAATCGATCAGCACAGACCCCCCTGTCAGAGGAGCAGCCGATCGGCTCTCCTCTCCTCACGTCTGACAGATGCAAGTGAGGAAAAGCCGATCAACGGCTCTTCCTATTTACACTGTGATCAGTCGTGAATGGACATGGCTGATCACATGGTAAAGAGTCTCAGTCAGAGACTCTTTACCGAGATCGTAGTTGCAGTGTGTCAGACTGACCCCCGGGGGCACGCAGCGGCTTAATATCCTTATCACGTCGGTCAGGATATTAAAACCACTTTGCTGCCGTCATTTTGCTATATGGCGGGTGGCAAGTGGTTAATTAATAACACAGAAGAAATCTCAAGATCAATTTTATGGGAAGCTCATAAAGCTTATATAAGGGGGTTCTTATAGCCATGGGAGCGAAGAAAAAAAAAAAGAGAGATCGGAGAAAATAAAAAAACTAGTTGACGAAATTAATAGAGCTGAACAAGAACATAAATCTTTCCAGGGTCAAAATAGAGAGCTATATCAAAAAATAGTTTTAAAAAGGGATGAACTTAAAGAGCTCTTGGAGCAATAAACAAAATAAAAACCTTCAACAGAATTGCTAAAGAAAGATATCAGTGGGGAAATAAACCTAGTAAACACCAAGCTAGAATATTGCAGAAAAATAAATCTATAAATTATATAGAAAAAATACTAACCAAAAATGGTGTATAAGACAAAGGATATAGCAGAAACATTTATGAACTACTATAAGGGGTTGTACGCTGTAGAACAGAAGGTCTACTTGGAGGGAAAAGAGATAGAATTAAAACCTTTTTGAGAAACGCAGAATTGCCAAAAATCTTTGAAAGTGATAGGGAGATATTGGAAAGCCCCATCACTGAGGAGGAAATAAATGGAGTGTTGGGGGATTCCCACCCGGGAAAAAGCCAGAGCCTGGATGGGTTCACAACACTGTATTATAAAAAGTTTAAAGAGATTTTAACCCCCAAGTTATGCGGCTACATGAATGGATTAGGAAAAGATTATGAAATGAGTAAGGAAGCGTCGGTGGCAACGATTACAATCATCCCGAAGGAAGGAAATGAAGGCTGTGCTCAAGTTACAGGCCAATATCCCTGTTAAACGCGGACATAAAATTGTACGCTAAAGTATTGGCAGGGAGGCTGAGGGGCTTGTTGAACATGCTGGTACACCTGGACCAGGTTGGTTTTGTAACAGGAAGGGAGGGACGAGACAACGGGGTGAGAACGTTGTTAATACTACAAGAGATAAGAGAGAGTGGGTCCCCAGGTCTATTCCTGTCGACGGATGCAGAAAAAGCGTTCGACAGGGTAGACTGGGGATTCATGTTCCAGACTTTGGAAATTATGGGGTTCGCCCGAGAATGGTCCAGCGTGTTAAAACATTGTACCATCAGCCAACAGCAATGGTAAAAATTGGGGCAGTCTCTACATCCTTTGAGTTGAAAAATGGGACAAGACAGGGGTGTTTTGTCTTTAGAGCCATTACTTTCTATGATTCGAAAAGATTCAGAAATAAGAGGAATAAGGATGGGGATGATGAACATAAAATCGCAGCGTTCGCAGACAACGTTCGCAGACAACGTTCGCAGACAACGTTCTTTTTTTCATTAGTAACTCTTGGAATACAATGCCCAACCTATTAAAGATCCTGCAAATGTATGGGGAAATTTCAAACTTTAAAATAAATCTAACAAAATCTGAGATATGAAATGAATCCACGAGGTTGCAGCAGAAATTTAAGTTCCCGTGTAGGAAAGAACTAAAATATTTAGGAGTCAAGTTAGCGAATCCATGAATAAGATATATAAAATAAACTATATTACCTTATTAGATGAAATAAAAAAAGTAAGCAAAGAGTTAGTAAGTAGGCCTCTTTCGTGGGTAGGACACGTAAACACGTTAAAAATGACTATCCTTCCCAAGATAACATATACGTTTCAAATGCTCCCAGTACCACTCCCGCAATTATACTTCGGAAAATTAAAATCGTTGATGATGAACTTTGTATGGAAAAATAGAAAACCCAGAGTTTCCTTTTCAATATTAACACAGGACAAAAGACACGGAGGTCTAGCAATCTCCGACATTCAAAAATATTATAATACGGTAGTACTGTCAAGAATCCCCGAATGGGTTAGGGAAAAAAACGAAAAGAGGTGGGTTAATGTAGAAAATACACTGAGCAAGGTAAGGTTAAATAGTATAATATGGAACCCCCCAAACGTTAGAGCACTAGATGATAAAATTCACGTTTTGACACGAAATACATTGAATATTTGGGATAAAATATATAAAAAATTAATTGGGAAATATAATTCACCACTAATTTCACTAAATTAAAATAATTACTTTACACCAGGGAAAAAGTCAATAGGAGGGGGCTGGATAAAGGGAGAGAGGGTTCAATTGAGAGATGTTATGAAGGAAGAAAAAATTTTGTCACTGCAAGAAATTAAAATGAAAAGGGAACTAATGGAAATTTACGATTGGCAGTATCTACAGTTGAGTCACTTCATAAAAAATGTACCTCAGCCTATCAGAGCTAGTGACGATTTGACGCCGTTAGAAAGGCTATGTACAATGGACAATACAAAGAATATTATATCAAAAATGTATAGCCTGTTGTTGAAGATGGACGAACTGGAGATCCCGCCATATATTAAAAAATGGGAGAGGGAACTAGGTACACAAATTGACAGGATTGCTATAGGAAAAGTTTTGACACTAACCCATAGCTCGACGGTGGATAGCCGAACGGCCGAGATGAACTATAAATGTTTAACTAGGTGGTATGCCACTCCTGATAAAACCAGTAAATACCAAACTGGTAATTCAGCCGAGTGTTGGAGAGGTTGAAATATGACAGGAACAATGGCCCACCTATGGTGGGATTGTCCTATTATTAAAAACTACTGGGAAAAGACCCTACGATATATAAGAGAAATCACTAAAAAGGAAATAGCGAATGATCCATGGGCCATCTTGCTCCACGGAGTGAAAGGTGGGATTAAACAATATAAAGATTCATTAGTACCACACCTCTTAAATGCAGCAAAAAGACTTATTTCTAAAAAATGGAGAGTGGTGGATAGTCCAACAGTTTGGGAGTGGGTAGATGCGGTAGAAGAAACATATAACATGGAATGTTTAAAGTATAATCTCGAGGAAAGGAATGAGGGGGACAAGGGAAAATTGGAAGTGTTGGAGGAAATTTAAAAAAACTTAGTGTTATGCTGAAGCTTTGAGGTCCTAGGAAATGAATATGTAGAGTAAAAATACCTCAAGGAAGAGAAGTAGAAAGGCCGCACGGAGGTAGGGGTGGGTATTAGGGAGGGTTTGGGGAGGGGGGAGTTGGGGTTAGCAGGAGGGGGGGGGGCAAAGTTATTTTGTAATAATGAAAATACGTTTATTTTTGGCATCAAAAGGCGAGGGGGAAAAAAAAACCAAAATTAAAATTAAATAAACGTGATACATGAGAATTATAAAGGCCACGATGATGTGGAATTGAGAAGAGACGCAAAGAGATATAAGGTGATTCAAGTCTCTTGAACGAGTACGCTGATGTGGCAAAAAAAATAAAAAATCCCTGTCCTCTGATGTAAAGATGGCGGTGGATGTATTTGCAGGCATGTTGGAAGTAGTGGGGGGGCAGGTCAACTTTACATCGGGGACCACAAGCTTCAAGCTAAGCCTCTGGGTATCTATTATCTGATCCCAGGCTATTTGATTCAATTTCTAGCTCCACTTATTTTCTCAACATTATATTCATGCATTGTTATCTTTAGCATTAAAGTGACACTGAACTCTGGTTTAAAAAATGATCTTCTGTTTTTCTCAGCCTCTTCCAAATTTCTTCTTTTTTTTGCTGTTGTGATGTGACTTCCTGTTAGAAGGTGGCTACGTTCTTTCTCCATGGTTCCACGGTATGTAGAAATGTAGAGAGCCTGGAACACCATAATGCTGTCAGGAATATATACAGGGCCACAAATAAATATGTGAAAAGTGTGGCGTACATTTGTATTCAGCCCCTTTTACTCTGATACCCCTAAGTAAAAGCTAGTGGAATTCAGTGCCTTCAGAAGTCATCTAATTAGTAAATAGAGTCCACTTGTGTGTAATTTAATCTCAGAATAAATACAACTATTCTCTGAAGCCCTCAGAGGTTTGTTAGAAAATCTTTGTGAACAAACAGCATCATGAAGGCCAAGGAACACACCAGAAAGGTCAGGGATAAAGTTGTAGAGAAGTTTACAGCATGGCTGGGTTAAAAAAAAAAAACATCCCATGCTTTGAACATCTCACTTTGCATCTTGAATACCAATGCACGCCACACTTTTCTCATATTTATTTGTAAAAATGAAAAACGTTTATCGTTTTCCTTCCACTTCACAATTATATGCCACTTTTTGTTGATCTATCACATAAAATCCTTAAAAAAAATAAAATTACGTTTTTGGTTGTAACGTGACAAAATGTGGAAAATGTCAAGGGGTATGAACACTTTTTCAAAGCACTGTAGAACATGCACTCCAGCTATGAGAAACTAGGAGGTTGATGTTGGGGAGTCCTGCAAGGTCACCCCCACTGCCACTCTCTCCTGCTTCCTTGTTGCTCTGTAGGTGCCCTCGATAAATACCTGGATCTTCTAGGTATGGACAAGGTAGAAGGGTAGAACAGGAAGAATATTAGGACTAAAGAACACCTCCCCCTTCCCTGGGCTTCATAACAAAGTGAGAGTTGTCAGTGCTGAAACAAGGTCACCTAGAGCCCAGGGCGAACTTGCCAAACTGCACCGCACCAAGATGTAAAAGCATGATGTGTCAGCAAAAATACCCCCCCTCCAAAAAACGGGCACTTATCTGCATGATTATTATTATATAGGATTTATATAGTGCCAATAGTTTACGCAGTGCTTTACAATGTAGAGTACAATTACAATACAGTTCAATACGGAAGCAATAGGAGGGCCCTGCGCCCTGCTCATGGTATCACCCCTCCTAGGACTTCATCCCCTGATGAAGTCACGTGGTGTGACGATATGTGTCAGGATTGGAGCACTGGGTTCAAACGCATCTGACTGTAGGATACAAGCTTGATGCTCGTGGTTTGCTGCGCTATTTGTGCCATTTTAAATGTGAGTTTTTTATGGTTTTATTATTAATGCTATGGGCATCTCTCCATTTACATTTTAAAAACATAATTTACTGAGCCATATCGGAAGCGATTTTGGAGCAAGAGCAGACCCTGGATCACACACACAGGGGCTTAAGAACTCGGCGTTCGTGGATTGATGCCTACGCTCTTATTGTAAAAGCGAGTGTATCACTTGTGGCTCTGCTTTTGTACTTTGCGGAATTATGCTATGAATTTTATGTTTGTGTCTCTCCATATGTTTTAAACCTGCCACTGAGACGATTCAAGCAATCATATACAGCCTCATGGGGATTGTTACATTTGGCATCTGCCATCCTATCTAACATCTGCGATCAAATTATGCTGTATACCTTATGGCAGTAAGGTGAGCTGCTTGCACAACCACAGCTGTCATCACTGAAGTTTTGTCGTTTCTGCAGCACTTTTTCCATACTGGTGGAGGGACTTATTAATTACAGTTTGCACTGATTTTCTTTGGAGATATCAAGTGTCACTACATATCATCACTTTCTTTTTTTTCACCAGCTGATCAAGTTTTTCAGTTCAGCCACTTGTCTTCACTTATAGACTCGTATGGTTTCAAAAAAAGATTTATCACATTTGTCTATCACATGCTTACTTTCAACCAGGATTTATATTTATTTTTTCAATCAGGATTTATCATGTTTTTAAAGGATTATTATTTACGCTATTTTAATTTGACTTGCCATTTATTTCCTATATTGTGCCAATCATTATGATCCATGCGCCAAAGGAATTTTATTTGATATTATCTTATAATATCACTCTCTTTCACACCGCGCAGACACCACCATTTTTCCATTTACTATCCTTGTCTTGTTAGATCAGAATCAGATCCACAGGTGTCTGCAGCAGTGTCCCTTAGCTTAGCTTAATTAGACAGCGTAGGAGTGATCCATTTATACGGGCTGTATAAAAGGTATTTACTGGCAGAAAAACAATATTTTACTATCCAAAGTTACAACAACAAGGGCAGGAGATGTAAAAGATGAAAACATGACTGAAGTTCCGCCTTAAGTCTGGGCTCTGTCCAGGACATTCACCCTTTTCTCCTTCAACCATTGTGTGGTCATTTTTTGCTGTGTGCTTTGGGTCAGTGTCATGTTGGAAGGTAAACCTTGTTCCCATTAACAACTTTCTGGTAGAGAAACACCTCCATAACAGGATATTATCACCTCCATGCATTACTGTAGGAATTGTGTTATTTGGATGGTGAGCCGTATTGGATTTCTGTGACTTTGCTCTTGCTTGTACCAAGTGACATGCAACCCTTCCTTTCCACCAGGTTTGATGGAGGGGAGATTCAAACAACTTATAGCTCGGGCATGTTTTGACTCTGGGATTTTATGTCTGGCCAGGGGCTAATGGATCTGTTGGCCTTACGATCGTTATTCTCTCCAGCCTGGAAGCTTCCTGGCTTCAGCAGATTACCCATTTCATCACTACTCTGTCCTGAAAAAGTATTTCTATTCACCCCAACACTCCCTTTGAAGATATGTGACTGGAACCTGGCCCCATCTCTCATGTAGTCACGGCAGCTTATAAATGACTGATTTGATCTGCTGAGTCTTTTGAGCCCCCATACCTACTCAACTGGGAGAGAGTCTTGGGTAGAGAATTCTCGACAGAACAAAGAGACCACATTGTGTACTTCACCCACTCACTACTCCTCCATAGCAAGCAAATGCCAAGAGGTGGACTAGAAAGTGCTCACCTGAAGGTACAGTCATTGAAAGCTCTACTCTGAGGTGACAAGTATCTGCTGGCGATGCCAGGAGGAAGAGGGCTCCATCCTCCATACCTTTTGGTCCCATAGGACGTTGGGTAGCTTCTGGTCTCAAGTCAGGGAAACGATCAAACAACTAGCAGATTTCAACTTGTGGTTAGACCCCACCAGCTACTTAGTGCACCACTCCGATATATCAAGAAAATTATATACAAATTCTATGTAGTTCCACTTGTTCAAAGCAGCTAAGTCCTGTATACCAAGAATTTGGAAGCAGGAAACCCCCCTACGCTCTCCATTATGGCTTACTATAATTGCCAAAATTCACTCAACTGAAAGCATCTTAGCCTCGGTACAAGGCAAGGAGGAGAAATTGAGTCACAAATGGTTCTATTGGAATCTCTTTACTTGCTCTAGGGAATATGGATGGGTCATGCAAGAGGGGCAATGAGACTTCTCTTACCCCCCCCCCTTTTTTTTCTCCCCTCCTTATCTCTTTTATTATTTTTCTTTTATTGCCTGAGTAGCCCTGTCTGCTTTAAGCTGCTCTGGTCGTGTATTTTACATGAATATTTGTTGGAAAAACTCAGAAGGGACGCACACCTTTTCTTATGTACTCATGTTCCATTCCACAAAGCATATTCTATGCTCTATAGTTAGGAAGGTTTTGCACTGTGTACTTTGACAGTGTCCTTGGAATAGCTTTTGTCTATATGTATGACCATAGTGCTGCACTCAGTCTTTATGCAACATTGTTAAAGTGGTTGTTTGTAATTCTAAAAAAAATAATTATCCTGTTCCTTTAAAGCATGCATTTGTCCCTTTGAATCCTTATAATTACCTGGCTGATCCTGCCTGGTGCTGCCCCCCTCCCCTGCAAACTGACCACATTTATCATGGCTGCTGAACCCTGATACCGCGGTCAGTTTATGTGCCACCATCATCTGCTGTCTCTCCTCTATCCCCCTCTCCCTCCCATCCCTGTCTGTAAGCTTGTGGCGGTACCCGCTTCTCCCCCCTGCTGCTATAATAACAGTGTTTTCCTATTATAATCCCCTGTGTTCCATTATGTTATGTGCCTCAGTGTATGTGCTTTATAAAAAAATTTGTAGGTTTACACCTGTAGAGTCTACTCCTAATGAGCAGACGCTATTGTTTTTCAAATTAACTTGTCTGAAGCTGTAGTTGGGCTCAAACTAATCATTCCAAAAGGTTCTGGTTTCTGTACCAGCTCAGCTGGGTTGCACTAATTTCCACTTGACCACGGTTGTCGCTGTCGGTAAGTGTGGAAACGCAGCAATCTGGATGTATTGAATACCACCTCTGGCTCGGAAATAGCCCAGTGGGAGTGGTTTCTCTGCTGTGCATTCTGGGAGAGGGTATTTAAGGTACCGACGCCATTTTGTGGGAGTTCTTTTCCAGGGTTCACCATCCCGACCTCATGGCCCTCCTGGCCTGGGGTGTGTGTTGCATGATCCTGCATCTCGGGGATGCCTGGCACGAGGCTTTGCAACTGAGAGAGTAGGCCCAGGAGTCTTGGGGTCTACTGATCCAGTGGTGGTTCTGTGCTGTCTCGTCTGCGGGGAGAAGCCAAGAAAACTGGAGAACCCAGGGGAGGACTTTTCTAGGAGAGGACCGAGCACAAGGCTGATATCTCTGGAAGAGCCTGGGAACCCAGTTGGAGGACGCAACCCGGATCAACACCCCTACAGTTTCGCTGGGTCCGCTGAAAGAAAACTGGTACTGTATGGCAGTTCTTTAAATCTCTCAAGAATGCTTTAGTTTAATTGACAAGTCTGTGGCAGAGACTTTGTTTGAGCATCTCACCGGCTGCTAGGTCAAGTCAGAGGGGTCTATCCGGTGGTTGCCAGATCCAGTCTGTGGAGCTGTTTGTCCTCTGGATCTGACCAATACCTCTAACCCGCAATTATAAGGTACCTGAACTCCCCTTAACCCTTTGACCCTCTATTGAAGGACTTTGTGCTTATCCCAAATAAATCTGTGAAAAAGGACTAAGTGTTGGATTTAACATTCTTTGGGCTACTTTCCAACAGGACCCCTGAGACGCAGAAGTGAGCAGGTGAGGTAACGGTATGCCCAAATAAATCCAGCAGCTCCTTCGGGGGTCAGTGCTACATATCTTATTTCAAAGTGGCGCTCGATGCTCACGTAACTGCCTGCTGCTCTCCTCCTGGTTGACATCAGCGGGGGATACTCAGCTCCTTCCACTGTAGTTCTCAGATTGGGGAGAGGTGAGCGATCACATGAGCGCCACTTTGAAATAAGGTATAAACCTACATATTTTTTATAAAGTACATACACTTACAAACACTTTAACCACCTACGGACCGCCCGCCGTCGTTTTACGTTTGAAGAGGAATACCGTTGTTATGGCAGCAGTTATCTGTCATAACACCGGTATCCTCTTCTTCAGCGGGCGGTCCGCTTTCAGATAAAAGTGGTCTCTGCAGCAGATTCACCGCAAGATCACTTTTATCGGCGGTCGGAGAGTGCCCGTCTCTCCACTTACCAGTGACATCGGTAGCAGCAGAGGCGATCGTGTCCTGTTGCTGGTCTGGTATGGAGACGAGTGAGGGGAAGATGGCCCCCACTCGTCTCTATATCTTTTCAGGGCATAAGCCACGTCAAAACGTTACTTCCACCCATAGCTCATTAAGGGACATTTTTTTGGTTTTTTTTCAAATGACAAAATTATTTATTTATTTTATTGCATGTTAGTGTAAATATGAGATGTGAGGTCTTTTTGACCCCAGATCTCATATTTAAGAGGTCCTGTCACGCTTTTTTTCTATTACAAGGGATGTTTACACTGGTGGTGGGAACTGTGTGTTTCCCAGAACACAACGGGGGGGCGGGGGGGGGGGGGTTCAGGGTATCTGTGGCTAGCTGCAGCTAGCTATTCCTGGAAGTGGGTGCAGATACCTGTATTATACAGGTATCTGCAACCCACTCCCCCCTGAAAGGTGCAAATTGTGGCACCGGGGGGGGGGGGGGGCGGAAATCTGATGAGCGGAAGTTCCACTTTAATAACCCATGCCATCTAAGGGCGAGAACTGAGCTGTGAAATTATCTGAAAAGAACAGTGTGATTCTGTAACACACAGAAATGTTCACACTGTTCCATTCGGAATGATGCAGTTGTAACAACCTAAAATTGATATTGTGCACATAACATAACCAAAGAGTCAAAGGTCAGTCAGGGAAAAAGAAACAACGTCATAAAAACGTTATTAACAGGTGCTTTTTGGGAGTGCTCTATATTGAGGGAGGGAGGGATCCACAGACTGCATGTCTTTATCTTTATTGTAAGGAAAGATTAATTATATGGATCATCTGTTTTATTGGTTTTTGGGGAAGAATATAGACCACTTGGAAGCTATTCCCAGCTTTGTGGGACTTCCCTTTTGGTCTATTTGTAGGGGATTGGGGGATATTATGGTTGCCCTTTTGTATTTTGCTTATTTATAGCGATTAAAATGATGTAGTTTAACTCTTTAGGGTGTGTCCATTATCATTTTGTAGTTATTTTTGTTTGGTCCTTATCCAGCAATAGACAGTCCATTCATGCATAAGATAGCCCTTATCCAGCAATAGAAAGCCCATATCCAACAAGAGACAGCCCTTATCCAGAAAGAGACAGCCCACATCCTGCAATAGACAGCCCATATCCAGCAATAGACAACCCATTCCTGCAAGAGACAGCCCTTATCCAGCAAGTAACAGCCCTTA
Source organism: Lithobates pipiens (assembly GCF_037356315.1). Classification (NCBI taxonomy): domain Eukaryota; kingdom Metazoa; phylum Chordata; class Amphibia; order Anura; family Ranidae; genus Lithobates; species Lithobates pipiens. The sequence continues at coordinate 6,415,866 of NW_027507755.1, read as the reverse complement.
TCCAGCAAGAGAGAGCCCTTATCCAGGAATAGACAGTCCTTATCCTGCAATAGACAACCCTTATGCTGCAATAGACAGCCCTTATCCAGCAATAGACAGCCCATATCCAGCAAAGAGACATCCAGGCAGCCCCAATATCCAAGCAGCGTTAATGGACAGCCCTCATCCAGCAACGCTGAATATTTAACTTACCAGAAAAGCAATGTCTCCACAGGAAAGTAGGCTGGTACATCATACCATAGCTCTTCCTGACAGCTGTGATTGGCGCCAAAAAGTAATCCGGTCTGCAGAGAGAGGTGGAGTGCAGGTGATATCACTCCGCCTTCCACTCTTGTAACGACTACAGCCAGAAGCTGTTTCGGCTTACGCAGCCACCAGCTTCTGTAGCAGCTGGCAACCTAGTAAAGTAAATGATAAAGAAAAAAAGTTCTCTCTCACTACCTTTTCCAGAGGTGGCAGAACATCGTGGTAACACCTATGCTCAACTAAAGCCCAGGAAATAAATAAGTGAAATACCCAGCTGCTCTAAGAACATACCCCCTTGTACATTGATCAGAAATGGAAAATGTGAAGAAAGCTAGTAAAAGAGCTGGAAGGAGAAAGAGGAGGCCCGGCTGAAGAACCGAAGAGGGGGACAAGACCTCCGAAGAGGGGGACAAGACCCCTGAAGTCGGAAGAAGAGAAGAAGGCAGTGGCGACAGAAGACCGGGCCACCGCTAGTAAAACAGCTATAAGAAGATAGCAGAGGCCCGGCAAGAAGAACCGAAGAGGCGGACAAGATCCCCGAAGTCGGAAGAAGACCCCTGGACGGCGGCGGTGACAAAGAAGAAAGCCGGGCTCCTCCACTAGTAAAAGAGCAGAAGATAGCAGAGGAGACCAGTGAGAAGACCCCCCAAGGCGGAAGACCACCTGAGCTGTCTAATAAATGATTTTAAAAACTCGTGTTGTATTTTTTTATTTACACTTTTTTCCCCAGGTTAATGGGTAGGGGTACATGGTACCCCATACTCATTCACATAGGGTGGGGGGCTGGTATCTGGAGGCTCCCGGATTCCGATAAGCCCCCCGCCCGCAGACCCCGACAGCCAAAGGCCAGGGTTGTCGGGAAGAAGCCTTTGTCCTCATCAACATGGGGACAAGGTGCTTTGGGGTGGGGGGCCGCAGCGTCTGATATGGACTGGGGGGGGGGGCACGCTGTTTTTTCGGCGTAGGGCTTCCCCTTTAAGTCCATACCAGGTGACGGGGTCTCTGTGTGAGGGAGAGCCGGTGATGAGAGATGATCTCATATGTTTACATATGAGATCACCTCCCATTGGACACTGCGATCGAGTGCTAAATAGCCGCTGTGATTGGCCATTTAGCATGATCTGTGATTGGCTGTGTCCAAGGGACATGGCCAACACAGAACTTCCCCGATGCGCGACCGCGCGCATTGGGAAAGTAAACGGGAGGACATCCAGGGACGCCATCCTGGCAATTGGCATCCGCGCTGTTGCCATCTTTCAGGTACGGCGCGGATGCCTAGTGGTATTTAGAATGGAAACAGGTGGGGCCCCCTATTGGGCTGCGCCCATCAGCTTGAGCCCAGTCAAGCCCTATGGTAAGTCTGGCCCTGCCGATACCGATACTAGTATCGGTGCCAATACTGAGTATTTGCCAGAGTACTTGTACTCGGGTAAATGCTCCGCTGCTTTATCAGACAGTCAGGGGGTGATCGGTGTGGCGCTGGGGGGAGTTACAAGCCCCGATCCCCCCAGTATAGATTTCAATAAAGTAGCTGACAGACACTTCTCCTCTCCCCACCGTGGCTTCCAGCTGCTTTATTGAAATCTATACAGGGGGGATCGGTGCTTGTAACTCCCCCCACCGCCACACCGATCACCCCCTGACTGTCCCTGTATACTCCTCCAGTCCCCCTCTGTGTCCTCTTCCAGGCTCCTATGGTCCCCCTCTGGTGCTCCGTAAACTTTAGTTTATGAATGGACAGGAGCCTCTGCCTCCTGTCCATTCATCTCCAGTGCAGCTGAGGCTGCTGAGAAAGGGACAGGGGAATCTCTGTCCCCAGTGCCCTTCTGTGTCTCAAAAGGGAGATGTCTGGGGTCTGTTTAGACCCCTGATATCTCACCAAAGCCCCCCCCCCCCCCACAGGGCTGATAAAAAATAAATAATTGTAATAAATAGATATGGAAAAGGTTAAATTGTAACAATAATTAAACAATAAAATAAAAAACACAGACACTGTCCACCCCCCCCCCCCCCCCAAAAAAAAAGCATTATAAAAAATAAAATTGTAAAAAAACAAAAATAAAAAACTGCTGACACGGTCCATGCGTCATCAGTGCTGCATATTAGTGCCACTGTCACATGACATTAAAAAAAAAAGTATCGGTAATGGCGAATACTTGAAGAAAAGTATTGGTATTTGTACTTGGTCTTAAAAAAGTGGTATCGATGCAACCCTAGTTGTAACAGTGCTCAGGTCTAGTCATTGGCTGCTAGACCTGAGCATTGTCACAAGTGAGGAACAAACATGCTCCCCATACCTAGAATGACCATGGTTGTGTGCCAGCTGAGGTAGATACAGGAGCAGAGGGGTTGGTCATGGGAGGTCCCTTTTAGCCCGTTCCCTTTAAGCAATACATTGGGATGGTTTGCTTATGTCTAACTGATGCAATCATGCCCTGCCAACTTCAAAGGCTATGCCAATATCTGCATCAGAATCAACTTTGTACTTGATCGTTTTTCACTTGAAGTCCCTGCACACCTGAGAAGCGGTCAGCTTTTATATTGGCTCGGTGCAATTTTTAAGATAATTTTGGGAAAATATTGAACCAGGTTTAATCTTATAGAAATCATGTCTTAGAAAACATATCAGTGCTTCTGCCTGACACTAAAGCCCCATACACACTATCAGTTTTCCTCCTGAGTTTTTCCTTCAGGTTTACCAAAACTATGTAGTGCAAGGGCCTACCTGATTGCATACAAATTGAAACTCCTAAGGTTTGACCTCATATTATATGGTTTTGGTAAATCTGAAGGGTAAACTAGTGTGTATGGGGCTCAAGATCTGAGTAAATTCTTAGAAGATTTTGTTCAGTAAACAGCAATCATAACACTCAGGCCGCGTACACACGTGCGGACTGTTCGCCCAACCTTGTTCGTCAAACAGTTTCGGCAAACAGTCCGCTCAAAATTTGCATGAGCGGACTTGCCCACACACGAGCGGACTGTTTCAGCGAACTGTTTGCCAAACAGTCCGCTCAACATTTGAAATGAACGGACTCGCCCACGTAAGGCGGAGGCAAATCCGCCCATTTCGAGCGCGTGTACAGGTAGGCGGGGCCCGCGAAGGAGACGTCGCGGGCTCCGCCGCCTGGAATGGGCTTAAAGGGGAACCCCAACGCCGAAAAAAATTGGCGTGGGGGTTCCCCCAAAGTCCACAACAGACCCTTGTCCGAGCACGCTACCCGGCCGGCCAGGAAAGGGGGGCGAGCGAGCGCCCCCCCGCTCCTGAGCCGTACCAGGCCGCGTGCCCTCAACATGGGGGGGTGCCTTGGGGAAGGGGGGGCCGCGCGGCCCCCCCACCCCAAAGCACCTTGTCCCCATGTTGATGAGGACAAGGGCCTCTTCCCGACAACCTGGCCGTTGGTTGTCGGGGTCTGAGGGCGGGGGGCTTATCGGAATCCGGGAGCCCCCTTTAAGAAGGGGGCCCCCGGATACCGGCCCCCCACCCTATGTGAATGAGTATGGGGTACAATGTACCCCTACCCATTCACCTGTGAAATAAAGTACAAAAAAAACACAACACAGGGAAAAAATATTTTATTGCACAGCTCCGGGGGTCTTCCGTCTTCGGGGGTCTTCTCGCCGGACTCCTCCGCTATCTTCGTGTAGCTCTTTTGCTAGCGGAGGAGTCCGGCTTTCTTCCTCCCCGCCGCCGGCCTCTTCTCCCGACTTCGGGGGTCTTGTCCCCCTCTTCGGTTCTTCTGCCGGGCCACCGCGCCTTCTTGTAGCTCTTTTGCAGGCGGTGGCCCGGTCTTCTGTCGCCGCTGCCTTCCGTTCTTCTGTCGCCGCCTTCGGTTCTTCTGCCGGGCCACCGCGCCTTCTTGTAGCTCTTTTACAGGCGGTGGCCCGGTCTTCTGTCGCCGCTGTCGCCGCCGACTTCCGTTCTTGTTCTTCTTCTTGTTCTTCTCCAGGAGATGTTGACACGTCGCTCTCTCCGGCCGGAATGCCAGAGCCGCGCTGTGCGGTCACTTATATAGTGACAATGGGGCGGGGTCACATGGTATATGTCACATGGGTTGGTCACATGGGTTGATGTCACATGGTGACCCCGTCCCCTTACGATGTCATAGTCCCCATGTGACATCAACCCATGTGACCAACCCATGTGACATATACCATGTGACCCCGCCCCATTGTCACTATATAAGTGACCGCACAGCGCGGCTCTGGCATTCCGGCCGGAGAGAGCGACGTGTCAACATCTCCTGGAGAAGAACAAGAAGAACAAGAAGAAGAACAAGAACGGAAGTCGGCGGCGACAGAAGACCGGGCCACCGCCTGTAAAAGAGCTACAAGAAGGCGCGGTGGCCCGGCAGAAGAACCGAAGGCGGCGACAGAAGAACGGAAGGCAGCGGCGACAGAAGACCGGGCCACCGCCTGCAAAAGAGCTACAAGAAGGCGCGGTGGCCCGGCAGAAGAACCGAAGAGGGGGACAAGACCCCCGAAGTCAGGAGAAGAGGCCGGCGGCGGGGAGGAAGAAAGCCGGACTCCTCCGCTAGCAAAAGAGCTACACGAAGATAGCGGAGGAGTCCGGCGAGAAGACCCCCGAAGACGGAAGACCCCCGGAGCTGTGCAATAAAATATTTTTTCCCTGTGTTTTTTGTACTTTATTTCACAGGTGAATGGGTAGGGGTACATTGTACCCCATACTCATTCACATAGGGTGGGGGGCCGGTATCCGGGGGCCCCCTTCTTAAAGGGGGCTCCCGGATTCCGATAAGCCCCCCGCCCGCAGACCCCGACAACCAACGGCCAGGGTTGTCGGGAAGAGGCCCTTGTCCTCATCAACATGGGGACAAGGTGCTTTGGGGTGGGGGGGCCGCGCGGCCCCCCCTTCCCCAAGGCACCCCCCCATGTTGAGGGCACGCGGCCTGGTACGGCTCAGGATCTGGGGGGGGCGCTCGCTCGCCCCCCTTTCCTGGCCGGCCGGGTAGCGTGCTCGGACAAGGGTCTGTTGTGGACTTTGGGGGAACCCCCACGCCGATTTTTTTCGGCGTTAGGGTTCCCCTTTAAGCCCATTCCAGGCGGCGGAGCCCGCGACGTCTCCGTCGCGGGCCCCGCCTACCTTCACACGCGCTCGAAATGAGCAGACTCCTCCGAGCGGGAACAGTTTGCTCATTTCGAAAGTAGCCTACACACGGGCGGACTGTTCGCTCAAACACAGTTTCAGCGGACAGTTTTTCGGAATTTCCGAAAGACTTTGTCCGTCCAACTGTCCGCTGAAACTGTCCGCTGAAAGCCCACACACGAGCGGACTGTCCGCCCAAACACTGTTCAGCGGACAAGGTTGGGCGAACAGTCCGCCCGTGTGTACGCGGCCTCACTGTTCAGAAAGCACAAAATAGATACAGCACGTCTTGTATCACGTAATCAACCTTTATCTGATGTGCTGACCTTGAAAACACCCCAACCATTCATCAGGTATGACAAACCCTTAATGAGCTATTCATAGATGAATGCTCTAGTCATAGAAAGGTCAGACCTGATAGGTGTTTATTGGTTCTGTTAGAGCAACAAGATTTGAATGGTAAACCGTTGTGTTGTGCACAGTGTCTGTTTGTGTAGTAAAGGGCAACTATTCAAAATGATTTCCTACTTCAGCTTAGCTTTAACATGATCACTTTCATCTGTTTTCCATACATTACGGAACTTGATGCACTGCTTACACTTGAAGTGGTAGAATTTCTAGTGCAGGAAACAGTGGTGGCTGGTGGGGTTGTTTTTGGGGGGCAGCAAACAACCCCCCCCCGTCGCCGGTGGAGCAGCACTACGCCCCCCCCCCGCGCGCAGTACTAACACACTCCCCCACCATCACCCGCTGTCATTACCTTGGAGGCAAGCGGTGAGAGCTTGGCGGGCTCAGAGAAAGCTGCTCCGGTGTTCCCTCCAGGAGCAGCTTCTGTGGTGTCTCCTCTCTCCTCCTCCTGGCACTAGACCTCCAATAGGATCACCAGACGTTTTGGCCAATCAGAAAACAGGTTTCATACCTGCTTCGCGATTAGCCGGGAGGAGTTACGGTTATGAAACAGAAAATTTTCATTCGCTGTTGCAACACACCTGGGCGGGCTCCAGACGCAATGCTCTGCATCCCGGGTCCACCCTATTTTAAAGCCTACTAGAGCCTATGGCTCTAATTGGTGCTTAAAAAAAACAAAAAAGAAACCCTGGCTGCTGTAATTCATATGCCTGGTGATGCGAAAGGGTCCGTACACATGAATAGGCAGTGGATAGATTCATGCTATGCATGGATCTATCCATTATGCCAATAGGGGGTGGCGAGGATGTGGGGGGGGGGGCAGCACCCGGGGCGTCCTTAATTAACTGTTGCCCCTGGCAGGAAACCCTTTCATTAAAAATAATCACTGTTTAAAGTCTACTTTGGGGTAAATTTTGAACCCCATCCAACCCTTCTAATGCCCCCTTTTTTTTAACTCAAATGAGTGTGTTGCGAAGTAACCATGTAAGACACCTCTTTTGGAAGTAAAAACCAAAACTACAACATATGTATACATATAGACCAGGGGTAGGCAACCTTTTGAGCACAGCGTGCTGAAAAACATTTTCAAAGACATTAAGTGTGCCCCTGACTTAGATAGAAGCAGAGAGACAATCACGCTTCAATAAAAAAAGCAAAAATGTAGCTAAATGGAAAGATCAAAGGGGAAAAGGAATGAATACTTGGTACCTATTAGGGATGCAAAATACTTTTGACACAATGTGAAAAAAACATAAATCTAGAATGTTAAGTGGATTTTAAAACTATTCTGAGGACAAGAACTTATATACAGTGGAACCATGGATTGGGAGTTATGCAGTTTACAAGCATTTCACAGAACAAACTATTTAAAAAAAAAAAATCCTGACTCACTTTGCGAGCGTTGTCTCACAAGACGAGCAGGATTCAAGCCTCTGGGGTGTGCAGTACCGCATTTGGTCAGAAGTGCGGTTGCGCCGGTGACACTCAGAGCCACTCTGAGATAGTCTCCAAGTGTTTCCGGAGCCCCCGCACCTCTGGCCACATGCGGTACTGCATAGACAAGCAGTGTATGTGGAAGGGATTATCTGAGTTTCCATTAGTTCTTATGGGCAAACTCGCTTTGATATACGAGTGCTTTGGATTACAAGCATTCTTCTGGAGCGAATTATGCTCGTACTCCAAGGTATAACTGTATAATCATTTTAGTATTTTATTATTCAGTTTTAGTTATAGCAATTACAAATCAGAACAATATTAATCACATTGCAATAAGAAATTCAAACCAAAAAAAAAAGGGGGAGGGGATGTTAGGAGAAAAAGAGGAGAAGAAGGTCTGTACAATAGTAGGGACAAGTTAAAGCTTGGTGGGTTTCTTTAGGATCATTCTTGTATGTGTAAACCAGGTGTGAACCATATGGGCAGGTGACGAGTTGTCTTTATAGAAACATCAGGGGTCTGTTTGAACCCCAATATCTTCTCTTCCCTTCACTGCAACTAATCAAGCACAGATTATGCTTGATTAGCTGCATCCTCAGCTACAGTAGCTTGGAATGACAGCTGTAAATCCAAAAGTGAAATAATACACGGTGCATCCAGGTTGATTAGTTGTAGGGGGGCTCCTCTGAGGAAGAGGAGAGCTCAGGAACAACTAAAGGGGCTGCCGCTAATGAGGGCTTGGTAGAACACACTTTTAGAACCTCATAAAAAGTGATTGGACAGCTCTAGAGTCATTACCTTAAAGCTGTTTGCAAGCTCTGAAAATCAATACCAAGCTCATCTGCTTTAAAGTGGTTCTAAAGGCTCAAGGTTTTTTGTGATCTTCATGCAGTCTATGCACACCTTCTGTGTGCAGCAGCTCCCCCCAAATACTTACCTGAGCCCGATCTTCCTCCAGCGATGTGCATGAGAGCCTCGGACCTCTGTGTACTATTCCTCTTCATTGGCTGAATCATTGGCTCCCGCTGCTATCACAGCCAGTGAGCCAATGAGGAGAGAGATGGGGTGGGCGACATGCAGAGTAGCAGTTTGAGAGCGAGCCTGTGTGGGTTCCCACATAGCAAGCTAGTTTCTGTGTGGGCACGTGGCAGGAGGGAGGGGCCAGGAGTGCCAGTGGGGGACCCGAAAAGAGGAGGATTGGGGCTGCTCTGTGCAAAACCATTACACAGAGCAGGTAAGTATGACATGTTTGTTATTTTAATGTAAAATAATCTAAAGATTTCATATCACTTAAACCCCTTGAAAACCAGGATGATTGTAAACATACTTTGCTAGACAAGACTAAAAGCTGAATTCTGGGTATGGATATTTTTACATAATTACATTGGATATGTATGTGCCATCTCCGTGGAAGCTGGAAATCACTGTATTAGTCACCATTTCTATAGTGATCTCCATTAGCTTCTGGGCCCCATGCCCAGCAGCTGCTCTGCCCCTTACTGAACAAAGGACGTTAAATGAGGTGTAGAAGTGGAGCAGTAATGTGTTAAGATGGCGGGTTGGCAATGCCAAGGTGAGGTCAGCTGAAAGATGTAAAAATATCCATACCTGGAAGCTGAGCTTATGGCACTTAAGCAGATTCCATCATCCCAATTAAAAAGAACCATTCCCATTATCCAATTCCATAGAATTAGGTGACATCTCTCCCTGATTTGTCTGCTGCTGCAGTGCGAAGGATGGTATTACCAATTGCATAACTGTTGGCCCCCTTCTCTGCTCTTCCTCTACATGATGAGGCCGTGTACAAAGTATTTTTTTAGTCCACCAAATGTATGTTATTCTTTTAAAAAAATAAAGTTTTTTTTTTAAATATTGCACCAGATATGTGCACCTTATTCTGTTCTATATATTGGAAGGAAAAAAATGAAAACTGCGCTTAGACTATGGATAGCAGCTAACACTCACTAGTCATATAGTGCAAACATGTAACAAATAATAGTGCAGCGCTCAAAGCTATGCGTATATATCAAAAGTGAATAGCACATAAAAAACAAATGTTAAAATAAACAAGATGGCAATTGCGCCAATGTAAAAATGGAAATGATCAAAATATAAAGTCCATCAACCAAAATAAGTTAAAATGTATGATGAAAAAAATCGTGCTAAAATCAGTAACATTTTAAATGAATGAATGTATGATCATTCAAAAAATGGTTAACAATGGAAATGAAATCATCTGGGATGTCCAATAGGACGAAACACGTCGGATGACACTCATGGATCATCACAAATGTTAGTTTGAATCAATACTTATCGGTATGTGAGTTCACTCCTTCTGGTAAGTGTGCCAATTTCATTATATGGTGGTGGACCACACAACTCAAGTCAGCGTTATCACTCTACTGTGCCCTCACACTGGTGTCTTTCCTTCTACTTCAGGGATTTAATTTCCATGGTGGACTATTTTTTGAATGATCATACATTCATGAGTTTAGAGTGTTACTGATTTTAGCATGTTTTTTTCATCATTCATTTTAACTTATTTTGGTTGATGGACTTTATATTTTGATATTTTTCATTTTTGCATTACTTCATTGGCGCAATTGTCATCTTGTTTATTTCACCATTTGTTTTATATATGCTATTCACTTTTTATATATACACATAGCATTGAGCGCTGCACTATTATTTGTTATGTAATGGAAGGTTTACTCATCGCATTCCCTGTGCTGTAAACAGACAACTGCAAGAAATGCTGGTGCTTAACCACTTTCAGCCCGGACCATTTTGCTGGTCAAAGACCAGACCACTTTTTGCGATTCGGCACTGCGTCGCTTTAACTGACAATTGCGCGGTCGTGCGACGTGGCTCCCAAACAAAATTGACGTCCTTTTTTTTCCCACAAATAGAGCTTTCTTTTGGTGGTATTTGATCACCCCTGCGGTTTTTTATTTTTTGCGCTATAAACAAAAATAGAGCGACAATTTTGAAAAAAAAAACGCATTATTTTTTACTTTTTGTTATAATAAATATCCCCCAAAAATATATAAAAAAACATTTTTTTCCCTCAGTTTAGGCCGATACGTATTCTTCTACATATTTTTGGTAAAAAAAATCGCAATAAGCGATTATTGATTCGCTTGCGCAAAAGTTATAGCGTTTACAAAATAGGGATAGATTTAGAGCATTTTTATTATTAATTTTTTATAATTTTTTTTTTTACTAGTAATGGCGGCGATTAGCGATTTTTATTGTGACTGCGACATTGTGGGGGACCCATCGGACATTTTTGACACATTTTTGGGACCATTGTCATTTATACAGTAATCACTGCTATATAAATGCAGTGATTCCTGTGTAAATGACACTGGCAGTGAAGGGGTTAACCAGTGGGTGGCAGTGTAGGGGTTAAGTGTTCCTAGGGGTGTTACTAACTGTGGGGGGGTTGGGCTTTCATTAGTGAACACTGATCTCTGCTCCAATCACATGGAGCAGAGATCAGCGTCACTAGTTGCTAGGCAGAATGGAGAAATGTTGTTTACAATGCAATTTCTTCATTCGGCCGCTCCGTGAGACGATCGCGGGGATGCCCGTGGCGATCGAGTCCGCGGGTCCTGCGACCGGAACTCACGGGGGTCCCGATCAGCGCGGGAGCACGCTGCCGGCAGCGTGCTCCCGATGGCAGGGCGGCAAATTTAAAGGGACGTACATGTACGCCCACTTGCCTGCCCGTGCCATTCTGTCGACGTACATCGTCGTGCGCTGGTCGGCAAGTGGTTAATGAACATTTTCTGAACTACATTCTAGGGCAATACTAAGATGGCCTACCAAGCACGGAACAACTGACTTGAATTTTTTGGTCAAGTAAAAACCTTCCTTGTGGAATTATCTAACCTGGCCGTACACAAAAGCTGAAATGATAAAATAAATACATAGCCCCATGGAGGTTTTCCTTTAGGGCCGGTTCACACTGCGAGCCGCGGCGAGGCGTCTCCGACTTCCTCGCCGCGACTTGCAGGGGGGGTCAGCGGCGACTTGCAGAGGACTTCTGCATAGAAGTCAATGCAAGTCGCCCCCGAAGTCGCCCCGAAGTAGTACAGGAACCTTTTTTCTGAGTCGGAGCGACTCGAGTCGCTCCTCTCAGAACGGTTCCATAGCACTGTATGGGGGCGACTTGCGGGAGCGAGGCGAGGCGAGCCGTGTCGCCTCGCCTCGCGTCGCAGTGTGAACCGGCCCTTATGCTATAAACATTCAAATTTGAAATAACAGAGTTAAAAAATACAAATAAAAGAAGAAGAACCAGGTGTTCTTCTACACAGGTCTGGTTTTATAGTTTCATATAAATGTATCTTTTTAATGATTTATTTATCTGCAAAGCACAGGATTCCATGCCCAGACACAATGCTTCCATTGTATTGTAGATAATCTTCCAGAGTATTGTCACTAGTACTCAAGCAACACATTAATGTGTCAAGTGCTCCTCTGGAACTAAGTTGCTATGCAGCGGTAGGTGTTGGAGCCGAAGATGTGATGAATAACGTGACTAAGGACACTAACTAAACTAAAGTAAATGTAAACTTAACCATTAACATCTCATAGTTACATAAAAGAAAAGAGAAAAAAAACACACACACATAGAAAACCTCCATATACACAATCCTATACCACCAGTTATTCCAGAAGAGTGCAAATAAAGTATGATCCAGTTTGCTCCAGTGAGAAAAACAAATGTCTTCCTGATCCCCCTGAAAGCAATTGGATATTTATTGCCTTAAATCAACCACCCCTGGTGTTATTACCTTTAAAAAAAAAATCTACTGACTTGGCCAGAACCAGTTCCTGAGGGAGTCTATTCCACATTTTCACAGCTCTTACTATGAAGAAGCCTTTTCGAATTAGGAGGACAGGGCCAGTACAAGTGGAGGTGCCCTGGGCGTAGAGTGGGAGGGGCGGGTTGTTACCAGGCAGAAGACTATCACTATCATATGCTCCATGTTGCCGCTACAGCCTGCATCAAAAGAGAGTTGAAGATGCGCCCTTCCTGATTGCCGAACTCCTCTCTGAGGCAGCAGTCATGCCCCTTTTCAGAAAGGGAAGACTCCCTCTCTCTCGGCTCTCTCCCTGGGTTCCTGTTAGTGTGGCTGGCTGAGTCGGGGCTTTCACCGTAGGAGCTCCAGTACAGTTGTGCGGAGCAGGAAGAGATCAGTACATTGCGGTCCCGATTACTGCTTCCTGCTCAGCACACTCCAGAGCTCTCCCTGAGGAAAGAAGATCTCAGAGGACAGATGTCAGACTGCTTCTTCTACACATGTGAGTCCCGACCTTCTCTGCCTTCCACCCTGTACTATGTGGTCTGTAAACATGCTCTGCACCTTGCATTGCAGGTTTACTAAAAGAGAAGTACATTTATTGAACAGGTTAGGGATTACTGGGATTTCTGAGGTGCTACATAGATGTATTCCATATACACATTTTTTTAAATAAGATATAATGTGTATATGGAATACATACATGTAGCACCTCAGAAGTCCCAGTATATTCTTAACCTATTAAAAAATATCATAAACAGAATGGGATTGCATTAAATAGCCTTTTTCACTTACCTAAGGCATTATACAATTTTCTTGTTAAATTTTCCTTTAGATTTACCAAAGCTAGATAATATGAGGTCAAACCTAAACACTTTCAATTTGTATGCAATCAGATAGGCCCTTGTACTACATAGTTAAAGGCAAATCTAAAGGAAATTGAACAAGAAAATTGTATAATGTATGGCTAGCCTTATTCCATGTTCCATCCTTCTCCAGTGTTCTCTTCCTCCACACAAAGCCTTGACATTAACCCTGTATAGCAGGGGGTGTCAAACTCAAAATCATTGGGGGGGCGCATCAGCAATATGGTTGTCCTCAAGGGGCCAGTTGTATATCTAAGACGATGTACAGTATCTGACAAAAGTGAGTACACTCCTCACATTTTTGGAAATGTTTTATTATATGTTTTCATGTGACAACACTGAGGAAATTACACTTTGCTATAATGTAAAGTAGTGAGTGTACAGCTTGTATAATAATGTAAATTGAGGGGACAGCAAATTTACACTGTTATACAAGCTGTACACTCACTACTTTACATTGTAGATATAAAATATTTACAAAAATGTGAGGGGTGTACTCACTTTTGTGAGATACGCTATCTACTCTTCATCGTATTAAATAACTGCCTCTGCATTTTATTATAACTGGTTTTTAATTAAAGTAATTATTAGCTCAGAGTTCAGGGGTGTGCTATGTACAGAGGGCAGGGTTCGGGAGCTGCGCCACACACAGAATGCAGAGTTCAAGAGTACGCTACGTACAGAGTGCAGGGGTGTGTTATGTGAAGTGCAAAGATTAGTAGTGCATTATACCCAGAGTGCAGGGTTCAGGAGTAAGTTCATAGGGAAAGTTCACAGGGATGCGCTGTGTACAGAGTTCAGAGTTGCACTGTGTACAGAGCGCAGGGTTTCGCTGTGGACAGAATGCAGGGTTCAGGCTTGTACTGTGTACAGAGTGCAGGGTTCAAGTGCGCTACACACAGAGTGCAGGATTCAAGTGCGCTACACACAGAGTGCAGGGTTCAGGGTTGCGCTGTGTACAGAGTGCAGGGTTCAGGGTTGTGTTGTGGACAGAGTTCGGGGTTCAGGGTTTCACTGTGGACAGAATGCAGGGTTCAGGCTTCTACTGTGTACAGAGTGCAGGGTTCAAGTGCGCTACACACAGAGTGCAGGGTTCAGGGTTGCGCTGTGTACAGAGTGCAGGGTTCAGGGTTGTGCTGTGGACAGACTGCAGGGTTCAGGGTTGTGCTGTGGACAGAGTGCAGGGTTCAGGGTTGCGCTGTGGACAGAATGCAGGGTTCAGGGTTGCATTGTGTACAGAATTCAGAGGTGTGCTACAAACAGAATGCGGGGCTCAGCAGTGCACTACACTCAGAATTCAGAGTACAGGAGTTGCACTAAGTACAAAGTGCAGGGTTCGAAAGTGCCCTGTGTACAGAGTGCAGAATTCATGGGTGAGATACATGCAGGGCTCAGCTCACCCCACCAATTAACCGCTTGCCAACTGGCCCATAGCTGAATGACAGCTACAGGGCAGTTGCATAACTCTGGCAGGGCTTACAGTGACATCCTCCCAGAATCTCGCTCTTGCACGCATCCGGGAACATCTGTGACCGCTGGGTCCGGGGATCCAGCGCATTGCGGTAAATGACCGCTGATACCATCAAATAATGGAGCAATCACATGTAAACAAACCGGCGCCATGTCGTGACACCAGGTTGCAACGACCGCCATTTTATTCTCTAGAGTCTTTGCTAAAAAAACATATATAATGTTTTGGGGTTCTATGTAATTTTCTAGCAAATAAATGAAGATTTTTAGATGTAGGAGAGAAATGTCAGAATTGGACTGGGTTTCTCCAGAACGCATGAAGGTGCTCCTTGCATGTTGGGCCTTTGCATGTGGCCACGCTGTGTAAAAGTCTCACACATGTGGTATCGCCGTACTCGGGAGTAATAGCAGAATGTGTTTTGGGGTGTAATTTGTTGTATGCATATGTTGTGTGTGAGAAATAACCTGCTAATATGACAATTTTGTGAAAAAATAAAAAAATCTTGATATTGCAAAGAATTGCAGGAAAAAATGACAACTTCAAAAAACTCACTGTGCATCTTTCTAAATAACTTGGAATGTCTTATTTCCAAAAAGGGGTCATTTGGGGGGTATTTGTAATTTTCTGGCATGTTAGGGTCTCAAGAAATTAGATAGACTTCAGGTTTACAGATATTGGCACCATAGCTTGTGGACTCTATAACTTTCACAAAGACCAAATAATATACACCAATTTGGGTTATTTTTTACCGAAGATATGTAGCAGTATAAATTTTGGCCAAAATGTATGAAGAAAAATGACTAATTTGCTAAATTTTATAACAGAAACAAAGAAAAAATTTTTTTTTTCACAGAATTTTCAGTCTTTTTTCTTTTATAGCGCAAAAAAAAAAAACCCATCAGTGATTAAATACCACCAAAAGAAAGCTCTATTTGTGTGAAAAAAAGGACAACATTTTCATATGGGTACAGTGTTGTATGACTGAGTAATTGTCATTCAAAATGTGAGAGCACCAAAAGCTGAAAATTGGTCTGGTTAGGAAGGGGGTTTAAGTGCCCAGTGATCAAGTGGTTAATGCCCCTCCACTACCAGATCCCCCATCCCCTAACTACTGTCCTGCCACTCACCACCGACAGACCCCCCACTGACAAATCACCACCCCCAACTAACACCCACCCCCTCACTAGAAGACCATCCCCTGTGAAATCCGCGGGGATAGGCACTCAACTTTTGCCATTCAAGTGGTTCATCCAGCCTGTGTATCCTCTGTTCCAGCCTGTGCCTGCCTGCCCGTCTGCCCAGCATGTAAGGAGTTCATTTTTGAAAACTGACAATTTTACTGCAGCATCTCTGTGCTCGGCTCGTATAGCCTGGAACCGGCGCATGTACAGTAACAGGATCAGGACTCGCCGAGACCATAGCTGTCACTGTGGTGACACAGTAACATAGAAGTTAATGTGTTTACAAGTAACGGCAGAAAGAGCACCCACTCTCAGATTACAATGTTCCATCAGGGCAGGGGGATTCCGGTATTCAAATGGCTTGTGTAGATGCAAGAACCTCTCATTTAGCAATCTGAACAAGAAAAACCCCCCCCCCAAAAAAACCTGTGCACATGTACCAACTTAACCACTTCAGCCCGGAAGATTTTACCCCATTAATGACCAGGCCATTTTTTGCAACATGGCACTGCGTTATTTTAACTGACAATTGAAGTCGTGCGAAGCTTTATCCAAATAAAATAGACGTCCCTTCTTTTCCCCACAAATAGCGATTTCTTTTGGTGGTATTTGATCACCTCTGCAGTTTTTATTTTTTGTGCTATAAATCCCAATAAGCATATATATTGATTGGTTTGCGCAAAAGTTATAGCGTTTACAAAATAGGGGCTATATTTATGGCATTTTTTTTCCAGTGATTTTTAGCGGGACTGCGACATTGCGGCGGACAGATCGAACACCTGACATTTTTGGGAACCAGTGACATTATTACAGTAATCAGTGCAAAAAATATGCACTGGCATTCTACTAATGACACTGGCAGGGAAGGGGTTAACATTGGGGCGATCAAGGGGTTAAATGGGTTCCCTGCAGGTGTTTTCAGGCATGCAAGCAAGTGGGGGTATGTTTAGTTGAGAAAGCCCTTCCTCCCCTCCTGAAGGTTCCTGGGATGCATGACATAATTTGCTTAGGCACAGAACCCAGAAAGTAACTGAAGAAATGAAAAAAAAAAAAAGTTGAAAACAAGTGAATATGATATACTTATCTAATTACTAATGCTAGCAGCATGAGGATTACAAATAGACAATGTTGATTGAGGGAGTGAAGTTCCGCTTTGAAGATCTAAGCTGCTCTAACATCAGAAACTATAGGAAAGATTTAAACTTTCTTCCGTGAAAGACTGGACTCTTCCAGTTTTGGTAGATGTTGCTCTGAATCTTTACCCGCTGCTAATCTTACTATTTTTGAAATCACTTTGCAGTGCCTATTAGATTTGTCTGCGCAAAAAAACATCCTTGAATAGCCTTTCACTATTTGTAAATGCCCAAAACCCAGGGTTGTATGGCTCTCCTGGATCCAATAAAATACTACAAAGCAGTTCATCTCGCCAGGGCATTAGCCTGGTGTAGAGATGAGGGACATAAAACCTGGGTATCGATAGAACAATCATGTACAAAGATCCCACTTCGTTGTTTGCCATGGCTACAGCCAAGAATATTGGGAACATTAAGATAGCGTTAATACAGAAAATCTACCTGGAAGAGACAAACATTTCTTGGCGTTGTGGAGAGTCAGTGGATGATATGCTACATATCTTCTGGTCATGTCAAAATCTACTAGACTTTTGGGTCAAAGTGCAAAAGATCATTAAACAGTTAACAGAGTATGATTTGGGATTTGACCCAGCTAGATATCTACTCCATCTTTCAGATTTTTCAAAATGTAAATACCGAAACTCGTCGGTCGATCAATTGTTGAACGCAGCAAAGGCGTGTATCCCAGCCTTATGGAAGCAGAGAATACCCCCTTCACTTTTCACTGTGGTTTAAAAAAAAAAGCTGATATATATGCTATGGAAAAAGGTATTGCAACCACGAACGGTAATGAGGAGAGGTTTGAATCAAAATGGTAACCTTGGTCCCATTTTGTATCCACCAGAGAATACGGCAGGGCACTTGTGGAGGGGGAACCAGGGGTGGAGGGAGGAGAGAGACTCTAACTACCTTCTTTTTTTTCCATATAATGTGTTTATGTATAACCAGATGAAAAATGAAACAATATATATTTAAGATATGTTATGTGATACGCATGCAATGAAATTGTATTTATGTTAATGTATAAAAATTGTTGAAAATAAAATATAGAATTTACAAAAAATATATATATATATGTACACATCTGTGAAAAAAAAGCTAATGAGAAAAGTCATTGATAACTTTTGCCTTGTACAGGAAAGAAAAATCTTTTTTTTTCCTGTTCAGTTACCAAACCATAAATGATAAGAGGCACAGTATAAAGTCTTAAAGGTTATTGCATTACTATCCCCTATCATTCCAATCCACAGAAAACCAAGATTGATATTATTTGTCAGTTGCACTTGGAACAGAAGAGTAATTGAATTGAAGGCAGAATGGATCAGACATGGGCAAATAAAAAGCAGGAAAACTAATTTGGATAGCCGCGAGGTTGTCAGAGAGAAGATACATTTTGAGTTTTTCTCCAATTTCGACTTTCATTATGGAAGAATTCAGTAACAAGACGTGGCAGCAGGGAAACATCAAGTGACATTGGTGGTATAATGGTGCTGGAGGTAAGACCAGTATAAATGATGATTAACTAATCATGGGTCAGGGAGAATGGGGAGGGAGTTTTTTTTTAGGACTCTTCATGTTACTGTAGTAGGGAGGATACACCTCTTGTTCTGTCCCACCTATGCAGATTTTTTTCTGTTGTATTGAAAAGAGAAGAGTTTGGGTTCAGTCCCAAAAAGGAAGTTAGTCGCCATTGCCGGGCCAATGCGCTGCGGGCAAAGGGCAAAAGATTTCCTGCCCTGCAGGTGATACACACAAAGACGCAGGAATGCTTGTGACATCATTGACCTACTATGTCCATATTAGGTCAGTGATGTCACAAGAACCCCCACTCTTTTGCATACACATCACCCACAGCTCACTGGCCCAGTGAGGGTACTCACCAGAACAATTTCTGCTGCACCACTCCACAATGCCAAAAAAAGACATACCTACACTCTTTAGCCATGCATCTTGTAAATGTGGCCAGGTTATACATCCAAGCTCAATGGTGTTCGTCGGATCCACCCGACCATTGCCGACTGGTTTTAATGAATTACAAAAATCGCCGAAACAGAGGAACTTGTCTATCCATGGAAAAATTGGATTTTTGTACTCACTGTAAAATCCTTTTCTCTGAAGTTCATTGACGGACACAGCATCTCATCTTGACCTTAGGGTTATATCGCCCCTTTAGGAGAGGACTAGGCAGAAAGTGTTAAAAACATCAACACTTGCACAATACTGCCCAGGGGGCGGTCCTACTGGCTATAACCCCTCACACTGCATCCAGCAGCTCAGTTTGTCAAAAGCAGTACAAAAATAAATAGGAGGGGTGTCCGTCAATGAACTTCAGAGAAAATAGGATTTTTGTACTCACCATAAAATCCTATTCTCTGTAGTTCACTGACTGACACAGCTCCTCTGTTCTTGTCATTGGGTTGTTACGCCACCTTCAGGAGAGTATTAGGCCGGACATGTTAACAAAAAATGTCAAAAAACAGAACTTTCAGGTTCCGCCCAAGGGGTGGTCCCTTCAGTAACGATCCCCAGCCTGCTTCCTGCAGCCTCAGTACATCAACAAGCAGTATACCGTAATCAATAAGAGGGGAGGGTGCTGTGTCAGTCAGTGAACTACAGAGAAAAGGATTTTACTTTGAGTACAAAAATCCTATTTTCTCTTACGGTCACTGATTGACACAGCTCCTTTATTCTTGACCATTGGGACGTCCCCAAGCAGTATCATAACGAGGGGTGGGAAACAGCATAAAAGACCTTCACCCACAATCAGAAGTGCTCCCTAACAGGGGAGACACCCCTGTACCTAACCGCATCAGAACTTGCGGTAACAATGCAACAGCGCATTATTCTCAAAGGTAATTGTATTTTCTTTAAACAGAAAAAACAAAAAAGAGCAGAATTGAACATTATACGGCCGCTTGCAAAAACTTTGCGGCCAAGCAGGCATCAAACAATGCGCTTACATCCACTCTGTAGAGTTTGGTAAAAATGTGAACGGACGACTAAATCGCCGCCTATACACCAGAGCGACTGACACTCGAGGTTGGAAGCCTAAGAGACCCCAATTGTCCTGGTGGAATGGGCTGTGGCAGCAAAGGGGGGCACCTACCCCTTCAAGGCATAAGCCTGTACCACATCTGTCTGATCTACCTGGAAATGGTGGTCGACGAGACCACCATACCTCTTTTTTGGACCAGCTACCGAAACGAAGAGAGAATCTAACTCCTGAAGGCGAGCCATGGCAGACAAATATATATCTTTATAGCTCTGGCCAAGTCTAGGAAATAAAGGGCCACCTCTTAGGATGTGTCGGTTTAGGAAGCAGTGATGGTAACACAATGTCTTCATTGATGTGGAACGCCAAAACCACCTTCGGCAGAAAGGAAGGTTGCAGACGCAACACCACCTTATCCTTATGGGTAACCATATAGGGCGACTTGCAAGACAAGGCTGCCAGTTCCGAAACCCTCCTGGCCGATGTAGTGCCCACTAGAAAGACCACTTTCTGGGAAAGTGTCAACAAGTAAACTTCTCTGATGTTCTCAAACGGCGGTTTCTGAAGCGCTGATAACACCAGGTTCAGATCCCACCGGGTAACAGTGTACACACCGGAGGAACTACAAGTCGGACCCCCTGCACCAAAGTGCTCACTAGAGAGTTAGATGCCAGGGGTCACTGAAAAAAGACAGCCAAGGCTGATATGGGTCCTTTAACCACCTCAGTACAGTGCAGTTACACCCCCTTCCTGACCAGACCAATTTTCAGCTTTCAGCGCTCTCACACTTTGAATGACAATTACTCAGTCATCCAACACAGTATCCATATGAAACTTGCGTCCTTTTTTCCACACAAATAGAGCTTTCTTTTAGTGGTATTTAATCACTAGTGGGTTTTTTATTTTTTGTGCTATAAATAAAATAAAACATAAATTTTGTGAAAAAAATGCCTTTTTCTTCGTTTCTGTCATAAATTTTTGCTAATTAGTTATTTTTCTTCATAAATTTTGGCCAAAATTTATACTGCTACATATCTTTGGTAAAAATAACCCACATTAGTATATATTATTTGGTCTTTGTGAAAGTTATAGAGTCTACAATCTATGGTGCCAATCACTAAAAATTCATCACTTCTGATCAGGCCTTCAGTACATCAGGTGTACCTCATTTCTTGAGACTCTAACTAGTCAGGAAAGTACAAATACCCCCCAAATGACCCCTTTTTACAAAGTAGACATCCCAAGGTATTAAGTAAGTAGCATGGTGAGTTTTTTTAAGTTGTCATTTTTTCCCACAATTCTTTGCAAAATGAAGATTTTTTATTTTTTTTTATTTTTTTTTACTAAATTGTCATATTATCAGGTTATTTCTCACACACAGCATATGTATACAACAAATTACCCCCCAAAATACATTCTGCTACTCTTCCCGAGTACGGCGATACCACATGTGTGAGACTTTTACACAGCCTGGCCACATACAGAGCACCAACATCGATGTAGTACCTTCAGACGTTCTACGAGCAAAAATGACGCATCTCATTTCTCAACCACCTATTACACTTTTGAAGGCCCTGGAGTACCAGCACAATGGAATTTCCCATAAAATGACCCCATTTTGGAAAGCAAACACCCCAACGTATAATCTGTGAGGCATAATGAGTCTTTTGAACGGTTCATTTTTTTCCAGAAGTTTTTGGAATATGTGGAAAAAAATTAAAACGCATTTTTTTTTACACAAAATTGTCAATTTATAAGATATTTCTAACACATAGCATGTATATAGCAAAAATTACACCCCAAAATACATTCTGCTACTCTTCCCGAGTACGGCGATACCACGTGTGTGAGACTTTTACACAGCCTGGCCACATACAGAGCACTAACATTGATGTAGTACCTTCAGACGTTCTATGAGCAAAAATTACGCATCTCATTTCTCAACCACCTATTACACTTTTGAAGGCCCTGGAGTACCAGCACAATGGAATTTCCCATAAAATGACCCCATTTTGGAAAGCAAACACCCCAACGTATAATCTGTGAGGCATAATGAGTCTTTTGAACGGTTCATTTTTTTCCAGAAGTTTTTGGAATATGTGGAAAAAAATTAAAACACATTTTTTTTTTACACAAAATTGTCAATTTATAAGATATTTCTAACACATAACATGTATATAGCAAAAATTACACCCCAAAATACATTCTGCTACTCCTCCCGAGTATGGCGATACCACATGTGTAGGACTTTTACACAGCCTGGCCACATAGATGGGCCAAACATTGAAGTAGTACGTTCAGGCGTTCTAGGAGCATAAATGACACATCTTATTTCATTCCTACCCATCACACTTTTGAAGGTCCTGGACCACCAGGACAGTGAAATTACCCACAAAATGACCCCATTTTGGAAAGCAAACACCCCAACGTATATTCTATGAGACATGGGCTGCAAATAGGTACTCGGGTACTCAGATGGACTGTGACAGGTACTCGGGTACTCAGATGGACTGGAACAGGTACTCGGGTACTCTGATGGCCTGGTGACAGGTACTCGGGTACTCTGATGGCCTGGTGACAGGTACTCGGGTACTCTGATGGCCTGGTGACAGGTACTCGGGTACACTGATGGCCTGGTGACAGGTACTCGGGTACTCTGATGGCCTGGTGACAGGTACTCGGGTACTCTGATGGCCTGGTGACAGGTACTCGGGTACTCTGATGGCCTGGTGACAGGTACTCGGGTACTCTGATGGCCTGGTGACAGGTACTCGGGTACTCTGATGGCCTGGTGACAAGTACTCAGGTACTCTGATGGCCTGGTGACAGGTACTCTGATGGTTTGGTGACTGGTATTTGGGTACTCTGAAGGGCGGTGACAGGTACTCAGATGAACTGTGACAGGTACTCGGGTACTCAGATGGGCTGTGACAGGTACTCGGTACTCTAATGGACTGTGACAGGTACTCGGTACTCTAATGGACTGTGACAGGTACTCGGTACTCTAATGGACTCTGACAGGTACTCGGTACTCTAATGGACTGTGACAGGTACTCGGGTACCCTGATGGGCCGTGACAGGTACTCGGGTACCCTGATGGGCCGTGACAGGTACTCGGGTACCCTGATGGGCCGTGACAGGTACTCGGGTACCCTGATGGGCCGTGACAGGTACTCGGGTACTCTGATGTGCCGTGACAGGTACTCGGGTACTCTGATGTGCCGTGACAGGTACTCGGGTACTCTGATGGGCCGGGACAGGTACTCGGGTACTCTGATGGGCCGGGACAGGTACTCGGGTACTCTGATGGGCCGGGACAGGTACTCGGGTACTCTGATGGGCCGGGACAGGTACTCGGGTACTCAGATGAACTGTGACAGGTACTCGGGTACTCAGATGGGCTGGGACAGGTACTCGGGTACTCAGATGGGCTGGGACAGGTACTCGGGTACTCAGATGGGCTGGGACAGGTACTCGGGTACTCTGATGGGCTGGGACAGGTACTCGGGTACTCTGATGGGCTGGGACAGGTACTCTGATGGGCTGAGACAGGTACTCGGGTACTCTGATGGGCTGGGACAGGTACTCGGGTACTCTGATGGGCTGGGACAGGTACTCGGGTACTCTGATGGGCTGGGACAGGTACTCGGGTACTCTGATGGGCTGGGAC
This sequence comes from Lithobates pipiens, assembly GCF_037356315.1. Lineage (NCBI taxonomy): Eukaryota > Metazoa > Chordata > Amphibia > Anura > Ranidae > Lithobates > Lithobates pipiens. The sequence goes on along the minus strand of NW_027507755.1, from coordinate 6,392,547 downwards.
AGGTACTCGGGTACTCTGATGGGCTGGGACAGGTACTCGGGTACTCTGATGGGCTGGGACAGGTACTCAAATACTCTGATGGACTGTGACAGGTACTCTGATGGACTGTGATTGACAGGTACTATGAGGGGTGGTGACAGGTCCTCTTTATTGGGGGGGGGGGGGGCAATCAGTATGTTTGGTGTACACTGTATGCGGTAACGAGATGTTACCGCAATCTCCTCCTCACACACGATCGGTGTGTGAGGAGGAGAACCCGGTAACATCCCGTTACCGCGGTTTGTTTACATTTTAGTGATCGGCTGTGAAAGGATCACAGCCGATCACGTGGGTAAACAGCCAGCCAATGGCTGTTTACCAGTGTCGGTGACGAGCAGTGTTCCCGGGGAACACGCCGTCACCGACGTGCACGCGCAGCGCGCTCGCGATCGCGCGCATGCGCCGTGCACGTAGGGGGTGTGACCATCTGTGATCGGCCGTGACTTCATCACGGCCGATCACGTGGTAAACAGCCATAACGAATGGCTGTTCACCCCCTACGGTGGCGAGCGGTGTCTCCGTGACACGCCGCCACCGAAGAAACAGGGATGCGCGCGCACGATCGCGCGCATCCCTGTTTAAACGGGAGGCCGTCATATGACGGCCTCCCGCCACAATAGCTGCGCCGCCTGGCCGTCATTTGACGGCCGGTGGTCAGCAACTAGTTAAAGGTGCTTAAAGTCAACTTCTGGTCTACTCCTCGTTGTGGGAACATCAGGATCCTGGAAACTGAATAGGTGCATCGATGCCATCCTTTCTCCTCACACATATAGATGTATGCCTTCCAGGTACGACGGTATATCTTCCGAGAAGATTTCTGTGCTCCCAACATAGTCGAGATCACGAGTCCGAGCATCTGGCTCTCAACAGCCATGCCGTTAAAACCAGCGATGGTAAAACAAGATGGAGAATCGGACCTTAACACAGAAGGTTCTCTCGCAATAGCAGTCGCCAGGGAGCCTTTGCAACCAGGCGTACTAGGTCGGTGTGCCAGGGACGCTGAGGCCAATCTGGGGCATTAGTATTACTGGAACCCCCTCTGCCTCCACTATGCGGAGTAGATGTGGTAGCTCTATCGGAGGAAAGTCGTAGATCAGTCGGTACTGATCCCATGGAACCACCAGCGCGATTGACGCGTCTGCCCAAGGATCTCTTATCCTGGATACGAATCTCGGCCCCTTCCAATTGAGACAGGAGGCCAGGAGATACATGTCTGGTGTGCCCCACCGCAGGCACATTAGCCTGAACATCTCTGGATTCAATGCCCATTCTCCTGGGCCCAGCATCTGGCGACTTAGGTAGTCTGCCTGCCAGTTTTCAACTCCTGGGATGTAAATGGCCGACAAGGCCGGTACCTGTCGCTCTGTCCACTGAAGGATGTGAGCGTCCTCCTGTGCTGCAGCCGAGCTACTTGTTCCTCCTTGATGGTAGACATATGCCACTGCCGTGACATAGTCTGACCTGATCCTGATCGGACACCCTCGTAGTCTCATCGACTATGTGGAGAGGCAATGCCTGATCGTTCGGAGTTCGAGCACATTGATCGCCAACTTGGGTTCCGCACCCGAAAAAATACCCTGGTTCGACTGTACTCCCAGTACTCCACCCCAGCCGGTCAGGCTGGCATCTGTTGTGATCACAGTCCAATGCAGAGGTAGGAACGACTTCCCGGACCGGATTGCCGGGGACCTCGGCCACCAAAACAGGGAGTCCCTGACTGACTGGCTCACCTGAATCTGCCAATCCAGGGATAACAGAGATTTTTACCATTTCATCAATATCGCCTTCTGCAAGACTCTGGAATGAAACTGGGCGTATGGTACTGCCTCGAGGGAGGCCACCCTGAGGCCCAGAACTCGTATGCAGAAACGCATCGACGACCACCTAGCAATAGTTTTACCGCGGCTCTGAGAGTCTGCAGTTTTGTCTGAAGGGAGAACACTCTCGTTTCCATGGAGTCCAGCGGTAAGCCTAGGTACTCCAAGCGATGAATCGGTATGAACACCAACCTTTTTAGGTTCAACAGCCACCTAAATTCCTGCAGGGTTTGCATAGTGATTGCCATATCCTCCTTTAATTCTGAGGCGGAAGCTGCTCACAGAAGGAGATCGTCCAGATAACCTGCGATTGCGATCCCGCGTTGTCGCAAAAACGTCAAAATTGGAGTCAATACCGTGGTAAAGACTCGAGGTGCTGAAACCAAGCCAAAAAAGGGGGAGCCACAAATTAGTAGTGGGTTTCCCCGACTGCAATTCGCAGAACCCTCTGATGCCTGAGGCATATGGGTATGTGCAGGTACACATCCTGGAGTCCAAAGACGCCGCAAAGACCTGGTCCGCATCCTCTGAAAAATCAGAACAGGGGCCACCTGTCACAGTGGGGCCCGAGTCTGAATCAGAGCTCTCCCCAGAAGACGGTGGGGGAGGGGAAGTTTTTACCCACCTTGTGCCCGCATGCTGCTTCCACCCTGGCAACAAAGGCCTCCAGGACCACCGACAGAGCATCTATAGGCACCGCAGGTGAAGGGGAACCAGTTGCAATAACAGGGATGTCTGGGGAAGAAGCACCAGCTTCTAACAACATGCTGACCCACACTCGCCTGTCACCACTTAGGGACCTAAGGCAAGTCACACAAAAAGTCCACCCTCCTAGCTGCCACAGACTGAGGCGCACCCGCAGGACTCACCACCCTGACCCAGGTACTGCACTGTGCTGCTGCTGTCCCCTGTGCCATTCACGAGGAGTCTGTGTGGAAAGCGCGGTGTTCTAGAAGGAAACAAGTACCCAGCGCTAGAGGCAAAACTACCAGAGGCTACTAGAAAATGGCCGCCGGCCGCCTCAGCAAACACCTCTGAGGGGAACCAAGAAAATGGCCGCCGAACTACTAGAAAATTGCTGAAAGGCAAAAAACAGGCTGTGGCCACAAAAGAAAGGGCCGCAGCCCCAGGAAAATGGCCACGGAGCGCGTGGTGGCCTCCCTACATGACACACACAGTACAAACACCCCACCGTGGCCCAGAAACAGGGAAGAGGACGAGGGGACCCCCAACACCCAGTGCAGCCCCCTGCGCCAGGTACGTGCACCACACCCCCATGTGCCCAGTCACACAGCAGCCCATAGCATGGGGAGGAGGGAAGGGAAAGAGAGAAGGGAGAGTGAGAGACCCCCCCCAGTTGACCTCCCAGGGAATGCCCAGCTGCTTCCTCCTGCTGAGACAGGTGGAACCATACTTACCTCTCCTGCAGGGACTGCTAGATGCATTCCACGGACAGACCCATCGCCCGAGCAGTACAGGGTGCCTGCCGGCCTTGGCACACTGTGACACAGACAGCAGTAGCCTGGTCATATGTGTGCCCCAGAGCATATAGCTCACCGTCCGCCCCTGGATTAGACGGGGCATGTCGTGGCCGACCCAGCGCATAGCAAAGGTCTGCTCACGCTCGATGGCCAGGCTGGGGAGACTACTAGGATCTATATTATCCAGCCTGTCATCCAGCCCGGCTGTTGATTGTAGATCACAGGAATCAAAAATGCAGAAAAAATAAAAAATTCCCAGGACCAATGGTCCCTCCGGGAGCCAGATCCTTCTAAACTAGGCAGAAAAAAACTGAGCTGCTGGATGCAGTGTGAGGGGTTATAGCCAGTAGGACCGCCCCCCCTGGGCGGTACTGTGCAAGTGTTGCTGTTTTTAACACTTTCTGCCTAGTCCTCTCTTAAAGGGGGCGATATAACCCTAAGGTCAAGATGAGATGCTGTGTCCGTCAGTGAATGAAAGAGAAATATCCCCTCTAAATTCTCGGACACATGGTCCTGTTGGACACATTTCATCATGACAGATGAATACAAGAGGCACCTAGCAGAACTGTCAACTCACACCTTGGGCGAGAGAGAAGATAGGAATTAGTGTCCCCCTTTCTTACCTTCAAAGGCCACTTACGACACCCACATCCCCATATCACCCCCATTTCCTGACTAGTACCGCTGTCCCTTTTTTTTATCCTTATAGCTCCCCTCCTACGCAACCAATCTAAACCTACAAAGGAGCCATGAGTGTCTTACCTTAGGCCCAAAGTCCCCCATCTACGAAAAGTCTGATATGCATGCTACACTATAGGCCTTGAAATAAGGGACATTCTCTTCATATTTCACTTTATTTTATTTTGGCTTAGTTGCTATACTCAGCCTGTTCAATGCCTTGGAACAGGATTACCAGATGTATGACTAGTACCATTGTGTGTGTCATACTACACTTTACGAATGAGTTAGTGGGATTCCGTTCACTGATCATTGTTATTACAGTGGCTGCATCCGCAACTATGTCTATTGCTGTATACTTTCTCTTAAAAGTCAATAAAAATTGATTGGGGAAAAAAAAGACAAAACTTTGTGGGACACCTTGGTAGTGACGTGTCATTAGCACAATTAATGCTCAGATAGGAGCCTTTTTATTAACTGCAAATCATACATTTTTTCATAGTCGGTCTACCTGATGAAGGGGCTAAAGTATGGCACCAAACCACATCTTCTGTGATTAATAAAAAAGGGCTGCTATCTGGGCTTTCAATGTGTTGTGTTGGTGATGTTCCACTATTGAAGGTTTGTACTAGTGTACAAGTACTAGTTTGTACTAGTGTCTCCATCCGCTTTGTCGGCGATGTCAACTCTTAGGGGAGTACCTTCCTTTCCTATACATTCTTTAGCCTAGGTTCACACTGTAGCGATGCATTGCATCTCTCCCACAGGCAGTTCACACTGCCCTCTGCAAACCACTGCAGGTGTCAATACAATGTTAATGACACCCCCAGATCAATTCACAAATCACAGTGCGAACTGTGGAGTTGGACAGGAATCAGATCGCATGGGTGAGAACACCCATGCAATCCAATTCCATTGCGGGTAAAAAAAAAAAGTCCCTGCACCTTTTTTTCTGCAAATCCAATGCGAGTTCAGCCATAGAACTGTATGGCTGTACTCGCATCGCACAGACATCGCATGTGATCGGCACATGCGATGTCTGAGATCGCTATAGTGAAATGATGGGCTTAGGATCCACAGTGCATCCTGTATTTTATGATTAGCTAGTAAAATGCAGGCACAGAGTGGAGTCAACACTGTGGTGTCCTATAAATAGCGGTATGCACTCTCTACTATATGTGGGCTCCTTAATGGATAAAAAAATAGCAAAGTGATAACGCAACACACATAAGAAAATCTTTATTATTAAAATAATATTAAACTTTGAACATTATGAGCCAAATCCACAATTTGTTTTTGTGCCTGCACGACAGACAGCAAGCAGGAAGACAAATTAAAGAGCGCTAATGGGAAATGAAAGAACAGTGGCATGAAAACACAAATCTCCATTTACTTAGCCCTGAAGGTCTCTTTAATGAATCACATATCACATATCCCTACAAATCATTGTGGTTACTTTGGGCATTTCTAAAAGCAGAACTGTGAAAATACATTCCAAATTTACTTGTAGGTAATCAGAAAATAAGTAGGTTTCAGACAAATTGCATAGTTTTTTTTTTTTTTTAGAAAACTGTAAAACAATAGGTGAGACGTTCATAATACGTTTATAAGACAAATATAGGACAAGAGCATCTGGCACGTACGCAGAATATAGGAAAGTACCGTTTTACTTGTTCAGTGAAGAGCTGGCTACTTTTGGATCAGAAGAAAAACAGGGATGTCACATGATAAAAATGTAATCATTACTGTAATAGGGCACTATGGGAGAAAAGGCTGAAGCAGCAGTTATGATAGTGTAGCAGTATTATACAGCATGTCATGTCAGTTTTATCTAATCTTTGCAGTAAGTGAAGTGAAATTAAAGAAATGCTGTTCCTTTGAGAGAGTTGCATCAATGGCAAGCCATATGGAGGCTATCCACATTATACATTTACTCATATATTTGAGATATTGCTGGATATTTCCTCATGCTTTGCCAATCCTCATTAATGTGGTCATGGGGGTAACCCCCTGGTCCCTTTTGAGTCTGTGTGATGATATAGCTAGCATTTCCGTCTAAGCATTTGACTTTTTAAAGGTCAATTTACTATTGTCAGATACTGACTCACAAAAGACTCAGATATTGTTGAACATTTTAGTGAGGCTGGTTGGTCATGCAGAGCAAGGCTATTAATATAGTTTACTGTCTTAAGGTTACCATTGAGCTATGTTAGCAGTCTTGTTTTAATTAATAAATGACAGAATGGCTAGAAGAGGTTTCCCGGAGGAGCTGCTACCCTGGGTTCCCCCCTAGTGATACTCACCTAACCCAAACCTAGGCATTGTGAGATGCAAAATTACAGTTAGAACCTTCAAATTTGAATCTTTTGGATTCCCAAAGAAAACAACAGTTGATATTACTAATGTGTTAAAGCAGAACTAAGGGTTCATTTACACTTGTTTCGACTTCAACACACATTAACGGCTAGTTTACACTTGCTTCAAACAGGGTTTGTTAAAGCTCTCCAAACGCCAGTCAAAGCTCCTGTCACTAAATAAAATGGCTAGCTTGCAGTCCTGTTTATACCTTTCTTTTGCTTTGCTTCAAAAAATATACCCCATGTACCTTTAGTGGTGCTTCAAAGCATCTTCAAAGCCTCCAAAGAGGTCTATTGAAAAGCTTTCATGAACCCTCACTGAAGCCTCATTGAAGCCCCACCAAAGCCTAATCGAAGCATCAAGCAAAAGCGAGGCGTAAACAGGACTGTAAGCTAACCATTTTATTTAGTGACAGGGGCTTTGATGGGTGTTCAGAGAGCTTTAACTAAGCATGTCCAAAGCCATGTTTAGAAGCAAGTGTAAACTAGCCTTAAAGGTAAAAATACTATGGTCTGATGCTTGTGAAGTTCCTTGCTGGCATCTTTTCCCAAGCTTCATCCAGGTACAGGTCTTGACTGGTTGGTGTGGGATGATGACGCTCCCGCAAATGCGAAGGAGTGGCATCCTGGCACACAGGCAGCGTGCCGATTGAAACTGACCTGTGCATTCGGAATGACTGTCTCCCGTGTGCATGTCATACAGGATGACTTCATTACACCCCCCCCCCCCCAGCTAATCAAGAGGTAAAAAACCCAGCACTCGGAAGTATCCGGGGAGAAGACGACAGTGGGCGATGAGGGATGAAACCACTGCATCAATGGAAGGTGGAGGTATTTTTTAAGCTTTAGTCCCATACAATGCATGAAGTTTAGTGTGTCTTGGTAGGAGAAAATATGTAATTAAAGCAGATCTTCATGCTCTCTTATTCAGCTATTCACCTGCCCAGCAGATCCAGTGTTGTCCTGCTGAGATCTGCTTCTTTTCTGGCCCCATCTTCCTTTGCAATGTCATCAGTAACCCAGCGGCTTCCTGAGATATATGACGTACATATACCAGGAGGCGGAGTGGACAAAGTGCACATCATTCGCCTAAGAAAATAACATGCATGGAGGGGAGGGCCAATGCTTCATGTCACCCAGGTCACATGGGTGATCATTTAACTGGTGACAGCAACAGCATCTCAAAAATTCAACTTAGGGGGAACTAAATCCCTCTATTGAACCCAAAACACATTAATTCAAGGCCTGTCCTGTATGAATACTGCTACAGTTGCTTATGCTCTCAACCAAACTGTCAAGCCATCAAATGGCTGGAGTTATAACTGATGAAACGTTCAGCACCATGGAAACTGAAGATCAAACACAGGGTGAGATGGCAGCTTCCTGGACTGTAAAGGATAGGAGTGTTTAGATCTGCTTTAAAATTATCCAGTGGAGATTTGCTTTCCCACTTCCAAACCAGCAATATGTTGTCTTCTGTTGCTTCCCTGCTATTAATTAAATTTTAGTAGTGTTTGGTCAGTGAAGCAGTGAAGCAACCTTCAATCGTGACAAAGAAAGTCAAATTTCAGTGACTTTATGGCTTGCAGAGTCCTCGGTGACACTATCACTCACCATGTGACACGTCCTTAATTGAAGATCAGTACAAACCAAGGAGCCACGTGACAACGTGACTAATTGGTAACAATTTGAATTTTTTTAAGCTGTCTCTTCTGCTGTTGATATAAGTACAGGAGTCCCAAATTGTTTATGAGTGCCATGTCCAAGTTCTACAGTTATGTGTTCTGGGCCATACGTGGGGAAGAAATTAAAGTGGTATTAAATATGGTGGCTGTATTTGTTTTCTTTTATAAGCTTTTTACCCTCTGTTTTCACCTGGTGATCTGGCCAGTAACACAACCCCTGTATTACAGCGCTTCAACTCCAGATGAAGGAGCACAGGGGCACATTTGGACAGCAGCATTGTCAGCTACTAGCAGATGTAGATGCGCTAATAAACTGCAGCCAAACTCCATTTAATACTGTATAAGCAGTTACAGCAAATCATGTAAAACAACCCACTTACTGGTTGGATCACCAGATGAAAATAGAAGACAGCCTAAAAAAGAAAACAAATACAGTCCACGAACACATCTAAGAACTGGTAAGCTGCAATATAATAAATGTTTGGCTTTTTGGTTTAAAACAGCTTTAAGCATTTGCTACTCTGTTTAGGACTAATCCTTTATTTCTTGTGTGCACTTAATTATTACATCAGCCAGGAATAAATGTGATTCACTAAGTTCTCAGGGATGCCCTGTCCTCATTCTTGTCCTTTACTCTACAAGTGAGTCAGGGTAAGTAGAAGAGCCAAGATACGTTTTGTAGCCTATCAGTATTATGTTTCTTAAAAGCCCTCATTTATCAAATTAGCACTTTATGGGATTCAGCGTTTTGAGTACAAAAAAATAAAAATGGTTGCTTATAAGAAAAACCTTATTAAAAACTCCTTAAAGGGCCCCCCAGTACCCCCATTTTATTTACCTGAGCCCTGGAACTTCATCTGGCGGGGACGCGCTGTCCCTCTGCCCGGGGGTTCTCGGCTCTTGATTGGATAGATAGCAGCTCAGCCATTGGCTTCTGCTGCTGTCAATCAAATCCAACGACGCGGACGCCGGGAGTCATAGATTCGGCGGCTATGGACGAATGGGAGAGCGATTCTTCTAGGGGGGTTATTTGATGTGGTGAGGAGCCGCGAGAGCCACAGAGGGACCCTAGAAGACTGTGTCATACTTACCTCTACTGTGCAAAACGAGCTGCACAGTGGAGGTAAGTATGACATGTTTGTTATTTTAAAAAAAAAATTTAAGCTTTACAATCACTTTAATCCTTATAAGAAAATTGGTACTTGAGAGGCCAGCCTAAGGCATCAAAATTGGTTAACTTACTTAAACATTTAAAAGACAACGCCTTCTGAAACTGATAATCCATTTTTTTTTTGACGGAGCTAGCCAACTGAATTATATACAACCTTATCTATCTTGGCAACACCACAATTCCTAAAGCCAGCCATAGATGGTTCAAATCTCAGCCAGTTCAGAAGGAAACATCTGAGATTCAAACCATGTATGGGTAGGCTGAATGTGCCCAAGTTGATCGTTCAATCAACTTGGGTACAACCAGCCTGCCAAATTTTACATGTGATTATTGCTAGTAGCTGTTATAGCCGCTAACAAAAATCACTGTGTTATCACGGCGGGGATGGCTTCCCCCGCCGGGAGAAGACCCATGACTCAGCAGGAGGGAATCCCCTGTCAACACTGTCTGTGTTGATGGGAGAATCAAACAAAATTCTTTCCTGCAACCTGTGGGTGCAGGAAAGAAAGTCACTAAGTCTTTGGCTGGCCTTACTCTGTCTGCCCCTTTGTTATGATCATCTCCCCCTCATTAATTCCTAATATTGTAAGCAGAATGTAGTTGTAGACAGTTAAACCACCATAAGTGGCAGGAATGTCCCCCATACAAATATCTAAAAACATAATTGGCGTTAGTGGTTACATATCTCAGAGGTAAAACTGCTCATTGCTCAAGGAACCCCTGGCAACCTTTGGAGGAAACCTGGGGTTTCCCGGAATCCTGACAAAGTCTGTTCTAGAGGATCAGACACAAACAACTGCAAGGGGATCTTGTCATGGAACTGTTCAAGAAGAAAACAACAACAAGTAATACAATTCACCAAAACAGAATTATCAGATGTAGGTGGAACTAGAATGGTAGGCCTTTTAAGCACTAAAGTATAACTAAAAGGCAAAAACTTTTTTTTTTAGTTTTGCATACAGTGGAGAGATATTCAACCTGTCAGGGAGATTGAACCTCTCTATTTGTCCTGTTTACTGTTATCATCGAAAACTAAAGTAAACAGAAAATACCAAATTTTGGGTTGTCCATAGAGCAGTAATAGAGGGTATATCTTCCAGTGAGGACATTCATTATGCTGACACTGGTGGCAACCAGGGATTCCCTCACTTTGGAGGGATTTCCACTCACTCCCTGTTTTAGCTATGGGACAGGAATGAAAACAGATCTCTCTATTAGGACATAGATGGCAAAAAAAAAAAAAAACAACCTATCGGGGGCAATAACTTTCCCTAACTCTATCCAAAACGAAAAAAAAGTTTTGCCTGTAGTTCTACTGGCTCTGTACTGTCAGATATTGTCAGCTTTAACTTCAAACGTATATTAACAAAAAAACATTAACTAGGTAAAAGTAGTATTTTTTTTCCCTTGTAGTTCTTCATCATGTCAGACAAACATGTCAGTTTGATTCACAGATACACCATGCTAACACACATGGCTGAACCTTAGGAAGAAGAGATCGATACAGGCCATCAACCCCCATTATCACGTCTCATTATAGGCACTTGCCCTTTCAGTAGCAGTCCATGCTCTACACATTTAGACTGATGACATTAAACAGGATGACAAAGCAGACAGTACTACGGTTGACAGGAGAGATCTATCGACGGTTTCTTCTGGAAGATGTCGAGCTCTTGAACGGATTAAATTCATCCTATGGAAAATAAAGAAAAAACAAATATACAGTTAGGTCCATATATATTTGGACACAGGTACAATTTTCATACCTTTGGCTCTGTATGCCACCAGAGTAAAAATTAAAATGGAACAATCCAAATTAATTTTAAGTGCAGAATTTCAGCTTTAATTCAAGGGGTTGAACATGAATATCAAGTACAAATTTTAGGAACTGCAACCATTTCTATACACAGCCCCCCCCGGGGCTCAAATGTAATGGGAGAAATGAATATAATTATAAATAAAATGTTAATTTGTAATATTTTGTTGAGAATCCTTTACTTGTAATGACTGCTTGAAGTTGGAACCCATGGACATTACCAAAGACTGGGTTTCCTCCTTTCTGGTTTTCCAGGTTCTAAGGCTTAATTCACACCTATGCATTTTTTGTGCTTTTTGCATTTTGCCAGGTACTCTGATGGCCTGGTGAAAGGTACTTAGGTACTCTGATGGCCTGGTGACAGGTTCTCTGATGGTCTGGTGACTGGTATTCGGGTACTTTGAAGGAGGTGATAGGTAATCGCATGGACTGTGACAGGTACTCGGGTACTCAGATAAACTCTGACAGGTACTCATATGGATTGTGACAAGTACACAGATGAACTGTGACAGGTATTCAGGTACTCATATGGACTTTGACAAGTACTCAGATGAACTGTGACAGGTACTCGGGTACTCAGATGGACTGGGACAGGTACTCGGGTACTCAGATGGACTGTGACAGGTCCTCGGGTACTCAGATGGACTGTGGCAGGTACTCGGGTACTCAGATGGACTGTGACAGGTACTCAGGTACTCTGATGGGCTGTGACAGGTACTCAGGTACTCTGATGGGCTGTGGCAGGTACTCAGGTACTCTGATGGGCTGTGACAGGTACTCAGGTACTCTGATGGGCCGGGACAGGTACTCGGGTACTCAGATGGACTGTGACAGGTCCTCGGGTACTCAGATGGACTGTGGCAGGTACTCGGGTACTCAGATGGACTGTGACAGGTACTCAGGTACTCTGATGGGCTGTGACAGGTACTCAGGTACTCTGATGGGCTGTGGCAGGTACTCAGGTACTCTGATGGGCTGTGACAGGTACTCAGGTACTCTGATGGGCTGTGACAGGTACTTGGGTACTCTGATGGGCTGTGACAGGTACTCAGGTACTCTGATGGGCTGTGACAGGTACTTGGGTACTCTGATGGGCTGTGACAGGTACTTGGGTACTCTGATGGGCTGTGACAGGTACTCAGGTACTCTGATGGGCTGTGACAGGTACTTGGGTACTCTGATGGGCTGTGATAGGTACTTGGGTACTCTGATGGGCTGTGACAGGTACTCGGGTACTCAGATGGGCTGTGACAGGTACTCAGATGGGCTGTGACAGGTACTCAGATGGGCTGTGACAGGTACTTGGGTACTGGGATGGGCTGTGACAGGTACTCTAATGGACTGTGAGTGACAAGTCCTCTTTATTGGGGGGGGGGCAATCAGTGTGATTGGTGTGTACACTGTAAGCGGCAACGAGATGTTACCGCGGTTTGTTTACATTTAGTGATCATACCGATCACGTGGGTAAACAGCTGGCCAATGGCTGTTTACCAGCGTCGGTGACAAGCTGTGTTCCCGGGAACACGGCGCCACCAGCGTGCACGCGCAGCTCGCTCTCGCCTGCACAGTTGGGGTGTAACCATCTGCTTATGTAATGAAGAAATAACAAAGGAGTAACCCACACCTGGCCATGAAACAGCTTTTGATTCAATTGTCCAGTTTTATGTTGTCTGTGTTCTGCTGCTGCAAGCAAAGCAAACAGAATATTGGCATGCATTAAAAAGGGGATCAACTCCAGAGATAAAACGACAATTCTCTCGCTCTACAAAACTCTAGTCCAGCCGCACCTGGAGTATGCTGTCCAGTTCTGGGCACCAGTCCTCAGGAAGGATGTGCTGGAACTGAAGAGAGTCCAGAGAAGGGCAACAAAACTAATAAGGGGACTGGAGGACCTTAGTTATGAGGAAAGGTTAAGAGCACTGTACTTATTTTCTCTGGAGAAGAGATGCATGAGAGGGGATATGATTTCAATGTACAAATACCACACCGGTGACCCCTCAATAGCCATAAAACTTTTCTGCAAAAGGGAATTTAATAAGACACGCAGTGATTCACTAAAATGAAAAGAAAAGCGTAGAGAGTTCTTTACTGTAAGAACGGTTAGGATGTGGAATTCCCTTCCACAGGCGGTGGTCTCAGCAGGGAGCATCGAGAATTTCAAAAAACTATTGGATAAGCACCTGAATGACCACATCATACAGGGACATAAAATGTAATACTGACACGTTTGGTGAGGTTGGAGCTTGGTGAAGTTGGAGCTGAAAATTAGATCAAAACCTGCCACAAGGTTGTGTCCAACCAATTGCTGGTTACTACAGCTGGCATAATTGATGTCTGGTGGGGTCCTGTTTCTTTTGCCAACATTAGAAGCAGGGTGGATATACGGTAAATCAATTATTTAAAAAAAAAAAAAATCTGTTTTCTTTTTAATTTAAATCGATTTGTTTGAATTTTTATCAATTGTATTTTAATAAAATGCTTTTGGAAATCTAAAGATAGTTTTCTATTTAAGATACATTAATAATTGTGTTTATTCAGCATGAAATGGAGTTTAGTTATGTAGCATGAGGCTGCATTTTCTGCAATATTTACATTTTTAGTAAATTCATTCAATGAATTCACACCTCTGAAAGCTGATGCATTCACACAATTTCACAGTAACCATGAGATACGACAAAATTCAGGAATATTCCTTTATCCCATTGTTTTGCAAATCTATGTACACTACAAACTGTATGATTGAATCGGTTCTGATATCGCTGTTTTACTAACCTGACAGCTTATTATTTTAAATTGGAAACCTTAATTTTGTTTGCAAATATTAAAGATAACAACCACCAGCAAGAATGAGTCCATACATTTAAAGAGCACCTGTCATTTCAACTCCATCATGGCAGCTCCTGTTAGCGGGCATTCACTCACCTGCTGCCGCATCACCAGCCATCCCATTAAAGTGAATGGGACTGTCGGTGAGTCAACAGCGGGTCAGAGGAGGAGCCTCTGCAGGACAGAGACGACAGTTGCTTTTTAAAAATTATGATTAAAATCAAGTTGATTTAAATCAAGCTGTTTTACTAGTGATTTAAACTGACTTGATTTAAATCAAATCCACCCTGATTCAAAGTATAGTAGCATTAAGGAAAGTACAGAGCTGCATAATGTGTCTTTTATATCCGCTAGAAATTCATATATTTAATAAAAGCTGATCCTCTCATTCAGAAATCAGTGGGAGAATGGAAATTTTGAAGTAAAACACAATTTCTTCAGGACAGGGATAGGTAGGAATCTGCAAATAAAGTTTACTAAAATTCTACCAATGTAAATAAAGTAGTTAACTGGAGGGAATTTTGTTCCCAGCAAGGTCCCTTTCACACAGATAGACTGATTGGGTCTGCTTGTCAATTTTTTCAGTCGGACCCGATCGGACTATCCATTACTCTCTATGAAGTGGTGGATAACAACGGACATGTGTCAGTCATCCGATCTGATCCCGTCCACTAAAAAAGACAGAGGAGGATCCATTCCCCATCTGTCTGGATTAGATGACAGTTGGATAGAAGCAGACAGGCAGTCCGTTTCTATCCCTCAGCCAACAGAGGAGAACAGGCTGTGTCTGTGTCCACTCTGCACCAGTGGAGAGATCCCCGCTTAACAGGTGTACCCCACCAGTGTGAAAGGGACCTAAAACTGAAGATACATTTGTATGATCACTTCGAAAACTAGTATAGAAGCACAACAAGATCATATAAAGGGAGGGTCTCAAAGTCATCAGAGTCCCTGATTCTGTATTTTTTTTCTTAATTCATGTCCTCATCAATCTGCCATGATCATATCAAACTCAAAATCTCTCTACCTTAAATTTGTTTGGGGTAATAAAAAAAAAGGTTACTACCAAACACCAAACTGACTACATCATACAGAAAACACACTGCACAGAGAGCATGACTTAAAGGGTAGCTCCACTTTTGTGGGGCAAAAGAATAATAATATTCATATAGCATATACAAAGCAACAGAAGTTATATTGTAATTGAATGGTATTACTGTAAAAATGACCTTTCCTTTTCAATCTGCTGCGATGTAATTTTCTGTAAAATGCAATATGGCTACATGGAAGCGTTCTGTAAACAGAGGGTGTATGGAACGCCCCCCCCAGAAATGTAAATTTCTGCTTGTGTAATTGGCTTATTGATTTTCCCAGAGGTCTGCAGCAAAATACAAGTCAGAATGTGAGCATCTCCTGCAGCAAAAATGCAGACCCTGCGACTTTCCTCATTAGGAAAGCAGCGGCAACAGCTGATTGACCATTAAGAAATCACTCCCATACAGATTCACTAAGATCCCTTTCACACTGGGGCGTGTTTCAGGCGCTTTAGTGTTAAAAAAAAACAAACATGTAAAATGCCTGAAAGAAGCCTCATCTGCAATCCCAATGTGAAAGCCCGAGTGCTTCCACACTGAGATCCCTTTCACATTATGGCGTTTTTCAGGTGCTTTAGCGTTAAAATAAGCACATGTAAAACACTTGAAAGAAGCCGCAACTGCAATCCCAATGTGAAAGCCCGAGTGCTTTCACACTGAGGCGCTGCGCTGGCAGGGAGTAAAAAAAAAAGTCCTGCAAGCAGCTTCTTTTCAGCGCGTTTGTAGCGGTGAATACACTGCTCCTAAAGCGCCCCTTCCCATTGAAATCAATGGAAAGCACCTGAAAAGCGCTTTTGGCAGCAGCTCTTTGTGGGCGCTTTTAACCCTTTATTTGGCCACTAGCAGGGGTTAAATGCACCTCAATAGAGCTCAAAAAATGCTGGTAAAGCAATGCTAGTTTAAGCGGCGCTTTATGAGCATTTTTTGGGCGCTGACATTGTGAAAGGGCTTTCACATTGGGATTGCAGATGAGGCTTCTTTCAAGCGCTTTACAGGCGCTTTTTTAACGCCTGAAAAACGATCCAGTGTGAAAGGGGTCTAAGACACAAACAAACAAACAGCTATTTGTTCAGAATAACAAAAAGTAGGAATCTATAACAAAGTTAGTTAAAATCCCTGCAATGCGCAGTACATAGATCACACAGAGGGGAATGTTTTTTCTCAACAGATGTGGAGTTGCTCTCTAACCGGTTCCCGATCGGCTCACGTCTATATACTGAGGCAGAAGGCACTTCTGGGCGAAACCCAGTATGAGTACATCATACCCTTTAGGAGCCGCTAGGGGGTGCATGTTCGCTCGCTGCACAGCAGGTGTCCCAATGCAAGTGGCCGGTGGGTGTGATCGCGTACAAGAGCGCCAGCACAGGGATTTGTGTGTGTAAACACAAAAATCCCTGTTCTGTCAGGGGAGAGGAGACATATTGTTTGTTCCTACTAAGTAGGAATAACAATACATCTCCTCCCCAAGTCAGTCCTATCCCCATACAGTTAGAAACACTAACGAGGGAACACATTTAACCCCTTGATCGCCAGTGTTAACCCCTTTCCTGCCAGTGCCATTTACACAGTAATCAGTGCATTGTTATAGTACCGATCGCTGTATTAATGTCAATAGTTCCAAAAATGTGTCCAATCTGTCCGCCGCAATGTCGCAGTCCAATAAAAATCACAGATTGCCGCCATTACTAGAAAAAAAAATAATAATAAAAATGCCATAAGTCTATGCCCTATTTTGTAGACCTATAACTTTTGCACAAACGAATCAATACATACTTTTTGCGATTTTATTTTTAAACAAAAATATGTAGAATACATACTGGCCTAAACTGATAAATTTGTTTCTTTTTTTTTTAAATGGTGGATATTTATTATAGCAAAAAGTAAAAAATATTGTTCTCTTTTTTCAAAATTGTCGCTCTTTTTTTGTTTGCAGCCCAAAAAATAAAAACCGCAGAGGTGATGAAATAACACAAAAGAAAGCTCTATTTGTGGGAAAAAAAGGACACCAATTTCATTTGGGTACAGTATCGCACAACTGCACAATTGTCAGTTAAAGCGACGCATTGCCAAATTGTAAAAAGTGCTCTGGTCAGAAAGGGAGTAAAATCTTCCGGGGCTGAAGCGGTTAAAACAACCTGCAAGACAAAGACACAATAAGCTAATATGCATCGCATACTAGCTCATTATGAAATACTTACATTAGATCAAAGCTGTTGCAGCGGTCACTGTACACCGCTGTAACATGTCTTTTGGAGTTATTCCCAGGTTCACAGGTTCCGGTGCTGTGATTGATAAACTGCTGACAACAAAAGTGAGTACACGCCTAATTGAAAATGTCCAAATTGGGCTCAAAGTGTCAATATTTTGTGTGGCCACCATTATTTTCCAGTACTGCCCTATCCTCCTTGGGCATGGAGTTCACCAGAGCTTCACAGGTTGCCACTGGAGTCCTCTTTCCCTCCTCCATGATGACATCACAGAGCTGGTGGATGTTAGAGACCTTGCACTCCTCCACCTTCCATTTGAGGATGCCCCACAGATGCTCAAATAGGTTTAGGTCTGGAGACATGCTTGGCCAGTCCGTCACCTTTACCCTCAGCTTCTTTAGCAAGGCAGTGTTCATCTTGGAGGTGTGTTTGGGGTCGTTATGTTGGAATACTGCCCTGCGGCCCAGTCTCCGAAGGGAGGGGATCATACTCTGCATCAGTATGTAACAGTACATGTTGGCATTCATGGTTCCCTCAATGACCTGTAGCTCCCCAGTGCCGGCAACACTCATGCAGTCCCAGACCATGACACTCCCACCACCACGCTTGACTGTAGGCAATACACAATTGTACTCCTCACCTGGTTGCCACCACACATGCTTGACACCATCTGAACTAAACCATTTTTTTCTTGGTCTCATCAGACCACCGGACATGTAATCCATGTCCTTAGTCTGCTTATCTTCAGAAAACTGTTTGTGGGCTTTCTTGTGTATCATCTTTAAAAGAGGCTTCTGGGGACCAATTTGATGCTGTGTGCGGCGTATGGTCTGAGCACTGACAGGCTCACCCCCTGCCCCTTCAACCTCTGCAGCAATACATCATTTTCCAAAGACAACCTCTGGATATGATGCTGAGCACATACACTCAACTTCTTTTGGTCAGCCATGGTGAGGCCTGTTCTGAGTAGAACCTGTCCTGTTAAACCATTGCATGGTCTTGACCACTGTGCTGCAGCTCAGTTTCAGGGTCTTGGCAATCTTCTTATAGCCTGGGCCATCTATATGTAGAGTAACAATTCTTTTTTTCAGATACTCCGAGTTCTTTGCCATGAGTGCCATGTTGAACGTCCAGTGACCAGTATGAGAGTCAGAGTGATAACACCAAATTTAACACATCTCCTCCCCATTCACACGTTACACCTTGTAACACTAACGGGTCACATGACACCGGGGAGGGAAAATGGCTAATTGGGCCCAATTTGGACATTTTCACTTAGGCATGTACTCACTTGTGTTGCCAATGGTTTAGACATTAATGGCTGTGTGCGTTGAGTAATTTTGAGGGGACACAGCGAATTTACACTGTTATACAAACTGTACACTTCACATTGCAGCAACGTGTCATTTCTTCAGTATTGTCACATGAAGAGATAAAAAAAATAAAATAATGTGAGGGGTGTACTTACTTTTTGTAAGATACTGTACATTTGTTTTTAATCATCTAGCTTACTGTCTATGATGGTCTCACAGATAACTGAGTCTAAACAAAGTCCACCTTCTATGAGGTGTCGAAAACTGTAAATACATTGTAAATCTTTAAGTAAGTACACACAGTCTGAATATTGGCAAGTATCCACCCAGAACAACAACCATCTCTAATGCACTTCACCAATCAGGCCTGTATGGTAGAGTGGCCAGACGGAAGCCAATCTTCAGTAAAAGGCACATGACAGCCCACCTGGAGTTTGTCAAAAGTCACCTGAAGGACTCCCAGATTATCAGAAAAAAATGATCTGATCTGAGGAAACAAAGATTGAACCCCTTGGCCTGGATGGCAAGCATTGTGTCTGGAGGAAACCAGGCACTGCTCATCAGCTGGCCAATACTTTCACTACAGTGAAGCATGGTGGTGGCAGAATCATGCTGTGGGGATGTTTTTCAGCGAAAGGAAGGGGGAGACTAGTCAGGATCGAGGGAAGATTGAATGCAGCAATGTACAGAGACAACCTTGATGAAAACCTGCTCCAGAGCACTCTGGACCTCAGACTGGAGCGAATGTTCATTTTCCAATAGGACAACGACCCTAAGCACACAGCTAAGATAACAAAGCAGTGGCTACAGGACAACTTTGTGAATGTCCTTAAGTGGCCCAGCCAGAGCCCAGACTTGAACCCGATAGAACATCTCTGGAGATATCTGAAAATGGCTGTGCACTGACGCTCCCCATCCAACCTAATAGAGATTGAGAGGTCCTGCAAAGAATAATGGGAGAAACTGCCCAAAAATAAGTGTGCCAAGCTTGTAGCATCATACTCAAAGACCTGAGGCTGTAATTGGTGCCAAAGGTGCTTCAACAAAGTATTGAGCAAAGTCTGTGAATACTTATGTACGTATGTGATTTGTTTTAAATTTTTAATATATTTTCAAAAATTAATTTCAAACAAACTTCTTCCACGTTTCCATTATGGGATATTGTTTGTAGAATTTTGAAGAAAATAATGAATTTAATCAATTTTGGAAAAAAGCTGTAACATAACAAAATGTGGAAAAAGTGAAGCGCTGTGAATACTTTTCAGATGCACTGTAACTTATAAGTGGTTGTAAACCCCAAATAGAAAAAAAAAAAAGACCTGCAAGACTATCTCATTATGTAATACTCACCTGAAATCGCAGCCCCCACTGCAATGCCCGTACACAACGCCGGCCGGCGACATGGCTCCCTGCGTTACATCCAGGTATCGCAAGGTCTGTCGCTGTGAGTGGCCGGGACCGTGATGTCACTTCCGCGCGGAAGCAACGGCAACAGCACATTTGCTGAAGCAACGGCACATACGTGCCGTTGCTTCAGTGCACATGTGCCGATGACGTCAGCACATGTAGATACAAGAGATATCTCCTAAAACATGCAGGTTTAGGAGATATCCGGGGTAGCTACAGGTAAGCCTTATTATAGGCTTACCTGTAGCAAAAAGTGGATGGTAAGGGTTTACAACAACTTTAATCTGCACTTATATTACTATATATTTAAAATATGTGTGTAAATAATCAACTCTTTCTATATTACCCATAATAAGTGTAAATATAACTATAAAAAGTGTGTGTGTGTATATGTCATTGGCTACAGCAGAATAAAGTGAAGGCTCTGGAGTGGACATCTCAGTCTCCTGACCTCAATATCATTGAGCCACTCTGGGCAGATCTCAAACGTGCAGTTCATACAAGACAGCCCAAGAATGTACAGGAATTAGAGCCTTTTTGCCAAGAGGAATGGGCAGCTTTACCATCTGAGAAGATAAAGCGCCTCATCCAGAAATACCACAAAAGACTTCAAGCTGTCATTGATGTTAAAGGGGGCAATACACGGTATTAAGAACTGGGGTATGTAAACTTTTGATTGGCTTCATTTGGGTAATTTCTGTTGCCATTATAGTTACATAGTAGGTGAGGTAGAAAAAAGACACAAGTCCACCAATCTAACCTATGTGTGTGATTATATGTCAGCATTACCTTGTATATCCCTGTATGTTTTGGTTGTTCAGGTGGTTATCTAATAGTTTTTTGAAACTATCGATGCTCCCTGCTGAGACCACCGCCTGTGGAAGGGAATGCCACATCCTTGCCGCTCTGACAGTAAAGAACCCTCTGAGTAGTTTAAGGTTAAACCTCTTTTCTTCTAATTAGTGCCCATGGGTCTTGTTAAACTACCTTCTGCAAAAATTTTTTATTCTTATTGTGGGGTCACCAGTATGGTATTTGTAAATTGAAATCATATCCCCTCTCATATCCTCATAACTAATATCCTCCAGCCCCTTTATTAGCTTTGTTGCCCTTCTCTGTACTACTGGTCAATTTCCAGCACATCCTTCCTGAGGACTGGTGCCCAGAACTGGATATCATACTCTAGGTGCGACCGGACCAGAATCTTGTAGAGTGGGAGAATTATTTTATCTCTGGAATTAATCTCCTTTTTAATACATGCCAATATTCTGTTTGCTTTGTTATCAGCAGCTTGGCATTGCATGCCATTGTGAGCCTATCATCTGCTAGGACCCTCAGGTCCTTTTCCATCCTAGATTCCCCCCCATTGCATAGATTACATTCATATTTTTCCACCCAAATGCATTATTTTACATTTTCTACACTGAACTTCATTTGCCATGTAGTTGCCCATCCCATCCATTTGTTCAGATCTTTTTGCAAGGTTTCCACATCCTGCAGAGAAGTTATTGACCTGCTTAGCTTAGTGTTGTCTGCAAATACAGAGATTGAACTGTTTACCCCATCCTCCAGGTCATTTATGAACAAATTAAACAGGAATGGTCCTAACACAGAACCCTGGGGGACCCCACTACCCACCCCTGCCATTCCGAGTACTCCCCATTTATTACCGCCCTTGTAGCCAGTTTTCAATCCATGTACTCACCCTATGGTCCATGCCAACGGATTTTATTTTGTAAAGCAAATGGTTTTTCAAAATCCAGATACACCACATCTATGGGCCTTCCTTTATCTAGACGGAAACTCACCTCCTCATAGAAGGTTAATAGATTGGTTTGGCAAGAATGATTCTTCATGAATCCATTCTGATTACTGCCAATGATACCGTTCTCATTACTAAAATCTTGTATTTAGTCCCTTATCATGCCCTCCAAGAGTTTACATACTATTGATGTTTAGGCTAAGTGGTCTGTAATTCCCAGGGCCCTATTTTGGGTCATTTTTAAATATTGGTGCTACATTGGCTTTTTTCCAATCAGCTGGTATCATTCCATTATCATTTAAAAAGAGTAAACAGAGTTGATTGATAATAAATGGCTTCAGCCAAACACTAACCATGAGTAAAGGTAAAATGTTTGTGTTATTCATATTCTCTGAAAAATGGCCAAGAAATCCCCACAAATTAACAAAACATCAAAAAATATAAATTTGTGAAAAATGTAAATCTGTGGCAATCCGTCCGTCTGATTGTAATGCTTCCAATAAATGCAAGTAAAAGTGTGTTCTCCCAATGAAAAGGACCTCCTTACTATCCTCCTAACATCAATTATACTACAAAAGGTTGATATTGAATGGTAAAAATACCTTTAACATCACAAATCTCCAGTACTACTGATTAGGAAGGGCTGGTTTTATTTACTTTTAATTTAATTACTATGAGCTTGAGAGATTGCCATTTTTACAGCCGATTTAAAACACTAGAGCATGGCTCTGGATCACTGAAGCTTTAAATTACCTAAATGTGCAGCAACGAAAGCTTATTTTCTCAGAATTAGGCTAAATGTTTACAAACTCTGGCACAGGCATTAGAAAATCTGGTCACGCATTACAGAACACAATTATAACCATGGTAATGTAAAAGTCTAAGAAAAAATGTTTGAGGAAATTACACATTTTGCAACAAAAACGCTCAAAGGCATATTTATCAAGATTTCCCCCACAGTACTCAAAGAGTAACTTGAGTCCTCTCTCCGTTTGCTCCACCGCCTTCATAAGTACAGGATATTTCCTGTGTTTGCAAAGGTGGGAACATTTTTGGACTCCTGTGCTACTAGTCTTTGCTCAAGCATGAGGAAAACATGTGCATGCACAGATGTAAGAGGGAAACCCATGCATGCGGTCTCATCTGTGCATGTTCAGAATACAAGAGGGGAATGGGGAGGGGGGGGGGGGGGTAACAGGCATAATTCTTGCTTAGATGAGCAATGTAGAAATGCTGCTTTTTAGCATAGTAGATTTTTTTTTAAATAAGTAATATGCAATTTAAAGAGAGGGAGGGGGGAGGAGTCAGGCAATTGTGAATCCAAAGCATGGCATCCACTTGCACAATCCTCACTCGTGCAGCCACACCAAAGCCCGGAGACTGCCGCAGGGAGAAGCGGGGGGAGGGGCAGGAGAAGCGGCTCCCTCGGGGACAGGAGCCGCCAGGCAGTCAAACCCCCCCGGCAGAAAACACAGGAGAAGCAGGCGACTGAATCCTCCCCACAGCAGAAACACCCGGAGAAAGGAGGTGGGCGGGAGAAGTGGCTCCCTTGTGGACACAGGAGCTGCCAGGCAGACCAACCCCCTCCCCCTGCAGAACGCCGGGAGAAGGGGGCGGGTGGAAACCACGGTCGGGGGGAGCGACCCCCTTGTGGAGATGGACGAGTCGGCAGGCACCCGAAACCCCCCTCTCCGGTGGAACCTCGGAAGAAGCGGGCGGGCGGCCGAGACCTCCGCCAATGAGCGGAGCCGCCAGGGGCCAAAACATCCCCCCTACACGAGAGCCAGCATCCAACGAGAGGAGGGGGCAGAGGAGGGCAGGCTTTATGCAGCCTGACTCCTCCTACAAACACAGGCTGACCTGCGGTCAGCCTTACACTTAGGCATGTTTTAAGTTTAAGTTGCACTTAGCATCCTGCACCTGAAGGTGATGGCTTTAAACCGATCTGTGAGAAGTACAGCTATGCCCTTTAATGAATGATAGAGAAATGACAACTCTATTATTGTGTTACATCTGTGTATTTAGAAATTTGTCTGAAGTTCAGCCTCAATCTGAAAGTGAAAAAACAAAAAACCTAAAGCTACAATTTTGTCTTAATAAAAAACAAAAAGCTATATATCTCATTTCCTATATGCCCCCTTCATGGTGAAAACACCTTAATCCTCCTGGCTTTCTATTCCTGGGACTTCCTTGTCATCTATTGCACTAGGAACAGCAGACCAAAACTTGACTCTTTGGACTCACAGTGCTACAGGATCACTGCAGTTTGGATCAACGCAACTATATCAGAGATGGCTTTGTATTAATTTAGAAGATGCAAACTATTCTCTGCATGCAGTTAATGGCAGGTAAGTGACCTCCTGGATTCTTGATCCAGGAGGGAAACCACTCAGCACACCTCCTGGGTTCAAAATCCAGAAGGGAAGTACTGAGTACAGGACCCAGAAGCAAGTGAAGATCACTGTTGTAGTAGTATTTCCTTCAGTGATTTTAAGCGTCCATAGGGATCATCCAGTTATGGTATATACCCAATTACATTGGTCCAAGCGGATCATTGGATGGATAGTGCAGTGAACAGTCGCCCAGGGGGGACACGTAAGGAGGCAACAATCCAGCTGAGCAGAGGCACTACATCTGCTAGAGCAGGGGTCTCCAAACTTTCTAAACAAAGGGCCAGTTTACTGAACTTCAGACTTTAAAGGGGCCAGACTGTGTCCAGTGGGAGTAAACAATCCCAATCATTGATATTAGCGGGATAAATAGTTGGGAGGAATAGTGCGCCATTGTTGGCATCAGTAGGAAGAGTAGTGCCCCATTGTTGGTGTCATTGGGAGTAATAGTGTTTCATCATTGGTGTTAGTGAGAGGGAAAGTGCCCCATCGTTGGTATCATTCGTATCAGGGGGAGGAATAGTGCCCCATCTTTGGCATCATTCGTATCAGGGGGAGGAATAGTGCCCCATCGTTGGTGTCAGTGGAAGCTATATTGCACCATCGTTGGTGTCAGTGGGAGGAATAGCGAACCCAATGATTGGTGTCAGTGGAAGGAAAAGTGCCCTGTCGTTGGAGTCAGTGGGAGAAATAGTGCCGCATTGTTGGTGTCAGTGGAATAAATAATGCCCCATCATTGGTGTCAGTGGGAGAAATAATGCCCCATCATTGGTGTCAGTGGGAGAAATAATGCCCCATCATTGGTGTCAGTGGGAAATAACACCCCATCATTGGTGTCAATGGAAGGAATTGTGCCCCATCATTGGTGTTAGTGGGAGCAATAGTGCCCCATCATCGTTGTCAGTGGAAGAAATAGTGCCCCATCATTGGTGTCAGTGGGAGAAATAATGCCCCATCATTGGTGTCAGTTGGAGGTATAGTGCCCCATTGTTGGTGTGAGTGGGAGAAACAATACCCCATAATTGGTGTCTGTGGCAGGAATATTGCCTCAAGGGCCAGATAAAGGCAAGCAAAGGGCCGCATCCGACCCCCAGACCACAGTTTGGAGACCACTGCGCTAGAGGATCAGTTTAAATGTGGAGGGTATCCCCTTTAATTTACTGACATACATCATTTTGCTGGCTTGATACCAGCGTTCACATTTTTGTTATTCCATCTTTTAACGGGGGATTTATTTTTCCTCGTAGGTTATGACTGACCTTTTCATCTTCCTATTGGTAATTTTCATACTGTAGATTAGATTGGAACTGCATGATCTCTGGTCAGCCTGATATTTTTATCCTTGGGACTACGTGTGTGTGTGTGCGTGCGTGTGTGTACCTCACCTCAGTTTGGTCCCTGGATATTCTTACCTCTTTTTCTTTCTCTCACCCCTGTCAAAGTCATTGAACCTTTTTGATTAACAGGTTAGTTACTTACACCATAGATTTACTCACCTATAGTTTAAACCATACATGGACACACGTGTACTAACATACTTTGTTTCCAATGGCTTACCAGCCCTAGCAAATCCGCCATCTATCTGGTCCCCCATGTCTGCCACAGGGAAACATTGGTGACATTGCTGTATAGCCTTGATCTTCTATGGGCTTTCACTGTTAAGCGATTGAATATCTTTATTTCCCCAAATCATTTGTTTTTCTATTGTATACAGGCATTATACATTTATGCTTAACCTGCAAATCTTGTGTCATGGTTATGCAATAGTTTGTCTGCTTACCTGTTCCCATGTGTTCATCTAGAGACCAGCCGACCCTCACCTGTCTAATTTTGTAATCCATCCTCTGGCATGGCTCCACCCTAGCTCCTATCAGGGAGCTCTATATTAACCTGTGCACTGCAGGCCAACGCTGCTGATCAACCTTTGTGTGTTAGCTTCCCGTTACCTGCCGTGTGCTCTTCTGTTGTTCCGTTACCGACTTTGGCGTGTCCTTCACTATCCCTGTTTGCCTGTGATCCTGACCTTTTGGCGTGTCCCTGACTATTCCTGTCTGCTTGTAGCCCCGACCTTGGCTTTGTCCCTCACTATCCCTATCCTCCTGTTGCCTACTGTGGGTGTGAGCTGGGAGACCCTGGGGGTTGCGACCTGGAGCCAGTTGCAGCCAAGTCCATCCTCACCACTAGAGGCGCTGGTGAACACCTGCTGGCTCTTAGACTCCGTGCCCCAGGGAATCTTACCCTCTAACCCCAGTGGGATCTGTCCCCCGTCTGCAGCAGTCAGCCATAGGGTCCACAACCTTGCGGTACACTCCTGATCCCTACGGTGTGCATCTGTCACCTCGCCTCAAGGTGACCTGACATCTTGTTAACTTATTCATAGATTTTATTTTGTATTTCTCCTGAAGAAGTGGTCTGTAGCCGTGAAACATGTTGAGGATGACCATGCACTGAGGAAATTCGATACTTTGAATGTCCATCATGGAGTATGATTCAGCACCAGTGTAATGTTAAATAATCTGTACAACTTTTTTAGTTGCAATTATTGTAACTAGATACTATTTTTAATTATGTATCAATAAAATTCTTATATTTTACTCAATGTTCAATCTGTTCATGGTAACGAGATAGTCCATTACTTTTGACCCTTCCTAGAGACTTCTCTTGGGGAGTTGTTTCCATGCATCCCATTATTCTCTACTGTCATTAGGATGATGGTACTCCATATCAGCTTTTAAACACTTATATATTTGGAGGTTTTTTTCTATTATATGCAAATAAGCATATAAAATCCTTTTCTTTTTTCAATTGTGTCAGGGCTGGGCTCAGCATTTTCTTCTCTAAACTGGCTGCTCAGCTGTCGGCTAATTGCCAGCTCCTACCTCTCCACAGTTTCTCAACTGTTTATATCCTGCTCGTCAGTTCTGCCCACTTAAGCTGTCAAGCCCAGAGGATTTCTGCTTTTGCCTTATGTCGTGTACACAGGACTGGACTTTCTGGCAGACTAGGTCCAATGGTCTTCCCGACAGACTTTTCAGCGGAGTTCCGATGGACTTTCCGAACTAATGGACTTGGCCACACACTATCACACCAAAGTCCGAAGGATTCGAATGTGATGACGTACGCCCGGACTAGAATAAGGAAGTTCATAGCTTAGTAGCCAATAGCTGCCCTAGCGTCGGTTTTCCTCTGTCGGACTAGCATACAGACGAACTGATTTTTCGACCGGACTCGAGTCTGTCAGAAAGATTTGGAACATGTTCTAAATCTAAAGTCCGTCTGATTTTTTGACAGCAAAGGTCCGATGAAGCCCACACACGGAATTGTTTAGCGGATTCGTTCCGTTGGATCTTTGCTGTCAAAAACTGCGGTCGTGTGTACACGGCATTAGTCAACATCACATAGACTATCTCCTGAGTTCCTGTTATAGACTTGCTTGGCTGACATCCCTTTTGGCTCCAGATCCTGCTAGCTGTTTTACTACGCTCGTCTCCGGCTCCCTGACGTTTGGCTTGTCTGACTATCCGTTCCTGAACTCTGGCTATGTTTTGACTACGTTTACTCGGTTTACCTTTTTTGTAATCTTATTAAACAAGTGTGATTTTACTGTACTTCTGTCTCAGTTTGAGCCATGGTTTCTGACAGTAGGCGAAGGCCATGAATTCAGAAGATACAGTGAATCGACTTGTTGGTAATATTTTTTCCAGATTGGATGAGCAGTGGATCAGTTTGCCATGGCGTTACCAACGCTCCTGAGCGGCACGGCTCACCTGGAATCTCCCCCTGTGGCTGCTCAGGTACAACCTGTGTTGCAGGCTGTCCCTGCTGCTGCTCCAGTATCTGTGCAGGCACCCGCCTCGAGTATTACCTCTATAAGAGGTATGTCTGGTTCCGTTCCACTTCCCCAGTGATTTGGGAGCGATCCAGTTCAATGCAGAGGGTTTCTCAACCAGGTTGAGATATACTTTAAGATGCTGCCCCAGGCGTTTCCCACGGACAACAGCAAATAAAGTTTTGTGATATCTTTGCTTTCTGAGAGAGCCTTGGCCTGGGCAAACCCTCTATGGGAAATGCAAAAAACTGTTGTCTCGAGTTACCCTGAGTTTGTGGCTTCCTTTAAAAAGGTATTTGACGTTCCTGCACGCTCTGTCTCTGCTGCCAAGTGCCTCATGTCCATCAGAGTATGAGAACTGTTGCTGATTACGCCATTGAATTCCGTACTCTAGCAGCAGAGGTTGATTGGAACAATGAGGCCCTCGTAGCTGCTTTTTCTCATGGTCTCTAGGATACCATCAGGGATGAGATAGCAGCCCAAGAAATAACCACTGAGCTGGAGAAGTTGATCACGTTTCCCATCCTCATTGACTCCAGAGTCAGAGAAAGACTTTGTTTTAGGGATTGCTTGCGGAAGTCTCCTGCACGTTTGCCTCCGAGCTTTGCAGTCCCACCTGTGCCTCCCTCACCTCCCCTGCCTTCTGGTACCGAGTTGGTCAGTGAAGGTCCATCTATGCACTTGGGTTTCACGCCTCTCTCTGCAGATGAGAGAACCTTTAGGAGGAGGGAGACATTGTGCATTTATCGTGGCCAGGCAGGTCACTTTTTGAAATCTTGACCTACTTGTCCAGGGAAAGCCTGAACCTTGAGGTCCTGTCATGGACAGACCTAAGGTGGCGTTGTTTCATCCCCAGTTATCCAGAAGGATAAGCTCCTGATTTCGGTCATCCTTTCTTGGGCTGAGTCATCCGACGAGATACAGGCTCTAAACGTATTTGTGGCTGCAGGCCTGTTTATTGATGCTGCCTTTGTTTCAAAGCACTCAATTCTGCTGCAGCTGCGTGACACTCCACTTGCCATTGAGTCTCTTGACGGGAGACCTCTACAGCCTGCCCCTGTGACTCATGAGACTGTTCTGTTGTCCATGGTCATAGGGGCTCTTCACCATGAGATAATCCAATTCCAATTTCATCACCTAAGTTTATAGCTGGTTATTGATTATCCTTGGTTACAGAGGCACAACCCCTCTTTTGATTGGCTCCATGCTTAGGTTCTCTCCTGGTCGCCACAATGCAGTAAGACATGCTTCCAGAAGGTATCCAAGGTCCCGTGCACCTCTTGCCGGAGGAGTACCGCGATTTTAGTGATGTCTTTGACAAAGGTCAAGCCGGTCAAGCCACACCGGCCATATGATTGCGCAATTGACCATCAACCCGATGCCATACCCCCTCACGGCCAGGTTTACCCTTTGTCAGTCTTGGAGAATAAGGCCATGGAGGAGTATGTTGCAGACACAGTTTCTCAAAGTTTCATCCCAAAATCCTCATCTCCTGCTGGTGCTGGTTTCTTCTTTGTGAAGAAGAGTGGTGAACTGAGACCTTGTATTGATTATAGGAGTCTCAATTGTTTCATGATTAAGAATACATATTCGATTACATTGATTATGGAGTTATTTGACTCTCTCAAGGGAGCAACGGTTTTCACAAAGCTTGATTTGAGAGAGGCATACAATCTCGTGAGGATTAAGGAGGGCGACAAGTGGAAAATTGGATTTAATACCAGAAAAGGCCATTATGAGTACCTCATAAATCATCATAGGTAGTGGGATAGATATAAAAGAAGAAAGCAGGGACCACAATAGTGTAACTCCGTTTTTCGTTTCAAATAATTTAATAAAAAATCATCAAACTCACGTGTACAAAGAACATAAGCGCTTTTTCAATAAAATCTCAGGCTGCAGTGAAGTCCCGACGTGTTTCGTCTTAAGCAGACATCATCTGGGGTACAACTTCAAGGCAGCCCTCCAGTTTATATAGCCAGACCCCCAATCAGGCCTAGATTTCGTCCATCAGTGTCACCACACATCACTTCCGGTATCCAATATGGCCGCCGGCGTGCGTTCCACGCCTCTTTATAATAATGGGAAGGGTCTAGTCAGATAACTGGTACGTCCCATACTCTTATATGTATTGGACGAATCACTTCCGTGTATCTCAACAACGAAAGCGAACGTCCTAACGTGCGCCATCAACGTCCAAATGGAACGCAGGCGTAAACACTAGAATGTTCAGCCGATCTTTTAACCGCAGCGGAAGAAAAATAAACGTGACCCCCGCGTATCTCACGAACGGAAGTGGGCAGCCTGGAACGCACCATCTTTATCCAATGGAGTGCGGACGTATGTCAACATCCCGGCGCCATAACGTCACTTGCGTGTCCCCGTACTCAAAAAATAAGTAAATAGACGTGTAAAAAAACGCCATCTCCAGGGTGAAATGCAGATCGGTACAAGGTAGAACAAATCTCCTATATATATTAAATGAGGAAAATATAGAGTATATACTCTGAGCTGTGAAATATGGCTAGAAAAGCTAATATGCGATTATAGGCACTGTGTTCCTATTGGATGCAGCGTCCGAATATTTAATGTTTTTTATTTATATATTTTTTATCAATTCTTTCTATTAGATATATCCCTCAGCTCAGAGTATATACTCTATATTTTCCTCATTTAATATATATAGGAGATTTGTTCTACCTTGTACCGATCTGCATTTCACCCTGGAGATGGCGTTTTTTTACACGTCTATTTACTTATTTTTTGAGTACGAAGTGACGTTATGGCGCCGGGATGTTGACATACGTCCGCACTCCATTGGATAAAGATGGTGCGTTCCAGGCTGCCCACTTCCGTTCGTGAGATACGCGGGGGTCACGTTTATTTTTCTTCCGCTGAGGTTAAAAGATCGGCTGAACATTCTAGTGTTTACGCCTGCGTTCCATTTGGACGTTGATGGCGCACGTTAGGACGTTCGCTTTCGTTGTTGAGATACACGGAAGTGATTCGTCCAATACATATAAGAGTATGGGACGTACCAGTTATCTGACTAGACCCTTCCCATTATTATAAAGAGGCGTGGAACGCACGCCGGCGGCCATATTGGATACTGGAAGTGATGTGTGGACGAAATCTAGGCCTGATTGGGGGTCTGGCTATATAAACTGGAGGGCTGCCTTGAAGTTGTACCCCAGATGATGTCTGCTTAAGACGAAACGCGTCGGGACTTCACTGCAGCCTGAGATTTTATTGAAAAAGCGCTTATGTTCTTTGTACACGTGAGTTTGATGATTTTTTATTAAATTATTTGAAACGAAAAACGGAGTTACACTATTGTAGTCCCTGCTTTCTTCTTTTATATCTATCCCACTACCTATGATGATTTATGTGGATGGAGACATACTGTAGAGGAAATAGCCACACTTGAAAGTCTTCCAGAAAAGGACAACACCAAAAAAGCCTATGTATATCTACAAGCCTATATGATCCTCCAAATATAATTTTGAGTAGGATCCATTAAATCTGGTAAGCCCCCATTTTTTGTGGTGGAGGGTTCACGCGGTGATTGTACGATCATTCCTTGGAGAAGGTGTAGGACTGTTTTCACTTCATCGCATCATACACAGAAAATTTGGAAAATTTGGAGAACTTTTCACTTGTTTTCACGTTGTTTTCCCATTTTTGTATATTTTTTCATATATTTGTTTGGACATTCTAGCTTCAATTATTATATACAGCATAGAGTGTTTAAATGTATTTATTTGTTTGCACAGTCTAATGTATGCACTGATTACATTGGTCACATTGTAATGTGGTAAAAACAAATAAGCGCTACACTGTTTTTCACAAAATTTATTATGCCACATTTGTACACCTAGATGTTGTGTTAGCTGCTGTTTGTATACCGTCTACACATTTGAATAGCGCAGTGTTTTTGGTTCTTTTTGAAAAACATTATGAGTACCTCGTAATGCTTTTTGGCCTTTGTTACGCCCCGGCAGTTTTCCAGGAATTTATTAACGATGTCCTCTGAGATTTGTTGCAGTTATGTGTGGTGGTTTATCTCGATGATATCCTCATATAAGTCCCTAGAGCGCCACCACACTGATGTCTGTCGTGTGCTTCAGAAACTAAAGCCCCATACACACTATCAGATTTTATTCAGATTTTTGTCTTCAGATTTACCAAAACCATGTAGTGCAAGGGCCTGCCTGGTTGCACTCAAATTGAAACTCCTAAGGTTTGACCTCATATTATATGGTTTTGGTAAATCTGAAGACAAGCAGAAAATCTGATAGCGTGTATAGGGCTTAAGAGAGAACACTGTGTGTGAGTTCCATCGCGAACAAGTTAAATTCCTTGGTTATGTCATTTCCACTGCTGGTTTTTTGATGGACCCAGAGAAACTTTCAGCAGTCCTACAGTGGCCCCGACCCGTGGGTTTACGTCCTCTGCAGCGTTTCCTGGGCTTCGCCAACTATTATCGGACGTTTATTCCTAACTTCTCATCTCTGGTCAAGCCCCTGACTGATATAACCAGAAAGGACGGTAACCCACAGAGTTGGTCTCTAGAGTCCGTTAAGGCCTTTCAGAGTCTCAAGGCTGCCTTTGTTTCTGCTCTTGTGTTAACACACCCTGATCCGACGTTACCTTTTATCCTTGAGGTTGATGCTTCTGAGACTGGTGTTAGCGCCCTTTTGTCAACAACCTACGTTTGAGAGCACTATGCATCCTTATGGCTACTTTTCCAAGAGATTGTAACCTGCTGAGTGCAATTAGGAGATTGGTGACAGAGCTGTTGGCAATCATTTTAACCTTGAAAGAATGGAGACATCTCCTTGGTAGCAGTGTGCCAGTTCTCATTCTTACGGACTATAAGAATCTCACATTCTTGTCTGAGGCTAAACACCTCTCTCCCAGAAGGGTACGATGGGCTCTTTTCTTGTCAAGTTTCAAATACATTATCTCATATTTACCTGGTAGTAAGAATGTAAGGGCTGACGCTGTGTCACAACAATTTTCCTCCACTTCCAAGATGGAGTCGTTTCTGGTTTCTTTGATTCCTCCTGATCCTATTCTGGCTACAGTTCGCACCAGTCTTACCTTTGGGTGACAAAATTCTTACTGCTCAGGTCCATGCTCCTCCTGAGAAACCTTGTGACCGCTGCTTTGTCCCAGAGAGTCTCTGTACTGCCGTGCTCCAGACTTACCATTCTCCCAAGGCAGCTGGCCACCCTGGGAAGAATCAACTCTTTTGGGCCATTTCCCAACAATTCTGATGGCGTAGTCTATGTGCCGATGTAACCGTCTTCGTAGCTGCCTGTTCCGTGTGTGCTTAAAGTCTCCATGACACCTTCCTGTGGGCCTCCTACAACCCATACTCAATGGAGAGAGGCCCTGGACCCACCTGTCTATGGATTTCATTGTGGAGTTACCCAACTCCCAGGGCAACACACTTATCCTTATGGTGGTTGACTGGTTCACAAAAATGTGTCGTATTCCACTTAAGAAGTTGCTCACATCTAAGGAACTGGCTTCCATTTTTTGCTCTGGAGATCATTCGCTTACATGGGCTATCCAAGGTGATTGTGTCAGACAGGGGTAGTCAGTTTGTGTAAGAGCCTTTTGCGCACAGTTGGGAATTCAGCTTGCT
This sequence comes from Lithobates pipiens, assembly GCF_037356315.1. Classification (NCBI taxonomy): domain Eukaryota; kingdom Metazoa; phylum Chordata; class Amphibia; order Anura; family Ranidae; genus Lithobates; species Lithobates pipiens. Next base: position 6,359,022 of record NW_027507755.1, on the reverse strand, counting down.
TTCTCCTCTGCGTATCACCCGCAGTCTACTGGGGCCACAGAATGAGCCAATCAGTCCTTGGAGCAATTCCTACATTGCTATATTTCTGACCATCATAACAACTGGTCAGCCCTATTATCTTGGGCAGAGTTTGCTCACAACAGTGCCTTGAATTCTGCTTCCTGATTGTCCCCATTTATGGTGAACTATGGTTTCCAACCTTCCATGTTGCCTGACTCATTTATTCCGCAGAGTATTCCTGCATTAGAGGAGCATCTCCATGGTCTTCGTTTCACTTGGGCACTAGTCCAGGAGGCACGGCAACAAGCTAATGATAGGTACAGACTCTATGCTGACGCCTGGCTGCGCCTTTCTACCAGGTTGTGGACATGGTCTGGCTGTCATCTCGCAACCTCTGACTTCATGTTCCCTCACTGAAGTTCACACCGCGGTTTATTGGGCCTTTCCGTATTCTTCGCAGGATTAACCCAGTAGCTTACAGATTAGACCTGCCTTCTAATATGTATTTCAAATGTATTTCATGTCTCCTTATTAAAACCTTTGGTCTGCAACCGCTTTACCACCTCGGTGCCATGTCCTCACCCTGCACAGGTTGAAAACCATGAGGAGTATGAAGTACAGTCCATTGTTGACTCCCGTAGATTCCATGGGCGCATACAGAAACGCTCTTGGGTCTCATCCTTGGATGTACATGCCTCTTGTGCTTCTCCCTGATTTCCATAGATGCTTTCCCCTCAAGCCTGGTGGTCCTCTGAGGGGACGGATCATTGAGGAGGAGGTACTGTCAGGGCTGGGCTCAGCCACTTCCTTCTCTGTGCTGGCTGCTCAGCTGTCGGCTAATTGCCAGCTCCTATCTCTCCACAGTTTCTCAGCTGTTGATGATATCCTGCTCGTCAGTTCTGCCTACTTAAGCCGCCCAGCCCAGAGGATCCCTGCCTTCACCTTGGTCAACATCACAGAGACTTTCTCTTGCGTTCCTGTTAAAGACTTGCTTAGCTGACATCCCTTCTGGCTCCAGATTCTGCTTGCTGTTTTACTACGCTTATCTCCGGCTCCCTGACGTTTGACTTGTCTGACTATGCATTCCGGGTCCTGAACTCTGGCTATGTTTTGACTACATTCACTCTGTTTACCTTTTTTTTTTATATTATTAAACAAGTGTGATTTAACTGTACTTCTGTGTCAGTCTGATTCATGGTTTCTGACAAACTGTCACTGAAACTGTCCTATCATGTATATCAGCATCAAATGAATTGCCTCTGTTTGTGGCACCCTTGCTTTAAACAATTTAGGAGAAATAAGTATACAAATATGGGATCATCATAGCATGCTACAGAAAACTGATAAAGGAAATGATCTAATTATAAAGAAAATTTGTATTTTGAATATGCCTGGCTTGTTGCAGTCCTGGGAAAATAGTGAAGTCATCTTTACAACGGCAAATCCTAACTCAGACCTATTCTAAATGGGCAATGCAGAGCAAGGTGACAAGTTATTTGGTCATTGCGTCATTCCCAAGCTCCCGGCTCTTATCAGTTGAGTTTAAACCAATATCCAGCACTGTAATAAAGAAATACAGTTCATTACAAAGACAGACCCCGCAAGTGACAGAAGAGATAAGAGTTATTATTAAAGCTCTGAGGGAAAAAAAATATTCTTGTGCAAGTGATGTCAAGCTGGAATAAGAGCCATAAATTAAAGCATGCTTCGTTAGGAAATTCAAAGCAACAAAACAATATGCCTCCATCCATACTAGATATACTGTTCATAGATATGTATCTGCTTGTCCTATAAAAAAAAGGACACCATTATAGTTAACCATGTCAAAAAACCCTTGTTTCATGTAAAAGTAAATGTCATCCACAGCTTCTAACATGAACCATGACAAATAATGCAGCTCCCAAACATTGCACTGTCTGCTGTTCATCCATGCTTCATTCAAATCCGCAGAAGAAAGACTGCCTGCATACTGAAAACTAAATCACTGATAAAACGTTATTGTACTGGACACATACCCAGCAAAACCCAGTCTGTGACCTCCCTCACTGATGCGTTTTACCCAAAAGTGTACTTTTCTATCCCTAACACTGCACCCTTTCCAACTCTTCCATCATCACCAGTGCTCCTCTTCTACACCTCAATCTTTCCCACTGTACTGCTCCTCTACTCCATCTCCAGCTTTGGCCCTTGTACTGAGGATCTTCTCTACCACCAGCTTCCTCTTTATACTGCTGATCTCCTCCACCTCCCTCTCTGTACTGCTGATCACCTCCACCTCCCTCCCTGTACTGCTGATCTCTTCCACCTCCAGCTTCCTCTCTGTACTACATATCTCCTCCACCCTCTGTTTTTACCTGTACTACCTTCCTCCTTCTTCACTGTTCTGCATATACTGGTCCGCTACTTCCCCTTTAGTGTCCCCCCTTTATTGCTCTGTTTCTTGAAATTGTGTCCCTTCTGTACTGCACTCTAACATAAATGGGGATATGCATTCCCACGCACCTCCGGCCCAGGGGGAAAACAGCGTAACATTTATTAGGACTTTACATAAATAGGATGCTGTACTGTGTTATATACTGTACTCGCATAAGGCGGAGACAAGAAGAACCCATTGATCTTCCACCAAGCTGAGAGAAGTATCTTTTCCCTCTAAATAGTGGCTCAACACACAGATGAATATTCAAATATTAATGTTATCACTCTGCAGTCAATGCATGTGTCTCTTTGGCCCGCAGAGTTGGGACACCCTGTTAGCTGATCTTGGCCAAAAAAAAGCTCCTCCTGTATTGCTTCTCCCTCCACCTCTAGTGTTCTCATATTGCTCCTCTCCTTCTAAAGTTTTTCTTCCTCTTCTGCACCCCCAGTTTTCCCTCAACTGTTCTTCTACTGCACCTCTAGTTTTCCTGCAACTGCTCTTCCGCTCCACCTCATGTTGCCCCCTTGTACTGCTCTTCTCTTTTTTCTCCAGCATCCTCCCAGTACTACTTCTTACATCCATTTCATGTTTTCCCTGTACGGTTCCTTTTCTTCTCCAGGTTCAACTTTGTGCTGTTTCTCTTCTTTATCTCCAGGAGTCCCTCTTGTACTGCTCCTTTCCTCAACCACCTTTTCTGCTCCCCTTTTTTGCCTCCAGCCCCTTCTCTGCACTACTCCCCTCTCCTCTACCTCCAGATTCTCCTCAGTACTGCTCCAACCTCTTCCATTCCTCTTTTCAAGCACTCAACTCTCTTGCACCCCCTGTACCTCCCCTCTTCTTCAGTTTCAGTAACATCACTTAGTCTCAGAACTCCCCCACCCCCCGCTACACTTCTTTTCTCCCCCTATATACTGGTCCTCTTATTCTTCCCTTCCTGTGTATTAAAGGTGAAGAATATCATAAAAGAAGGATAGAAGCCTGTTAAATCCAGGATGCTCTTTATTTATTTTTTGCAAACCTGTTATAATTCTACCAGTAAAAAACGTTTCGGCTGATTTCACACTGAGGCGCTTTAGCTCTAAAAATAGCGCCAACAGAGTGCCTGTAAAGAGCCTCTCCTCTCACTCCAGTGTTAAAGCCTGAGTGCTTTCACACTGGGGCGGTGCGCTGGCAGGACGCCAAAAAAAGTCCTGCAAGCCGCTGTAGGAGTGGTGAATACACCGCTCCTAAAGCACTCGTCCATTGAAATCAATGGGCAGCGGTGCTGCAGCAGTGCTTTGCGAGCGGTTTTAACCCTTATTCAGTCGCTAGCAGATGTTAAAAGCCAGTGGCCGAAAACCTCAGTAATTTTATGTGGCGCTTTACCCCCAACGCCCCAATGTGAATGTAGCCTTAAATTCTGTTAACGAGCGATGATTAAATACAACTGTCTACAGCAATACACAGGATCAGCAAGCATGCAGAAGAAAACATCATGATTGTAGATATGTACTGTAACACAGACATGAATGACTGATGAAGAGAACCTAGGAGGTGAGTTGATGAATGACTTGGTAATATTGCTAATTAGTTACGTATAAAAGAGAATTTCGTATTTTCCCATTATAGCAAAAGCTGGATTACCAAGCTGGAGCAGAGGAAAAGAGCTTGTTTGTTCCAAACAAAATCTGCATTAAACTCACATGGGGAGATTAATCCACCAAGAATGTATACTCATGCTGTGTTCAATGGGATGAATAATACAAATCACTTGGCTGCACTGCATATATAAAACAGACTTTTATGAAAAATTTATCAATGTATCTGAGTTTCTTACAGAGCAACAGTAAAATACAATCGATGTACCGCTACAGATGCAAAAATTGGAGATGTGCTTTAAGCTTAATACAAATCCAGTAAAAAGAAATCCCACTGTGACAATGTGCACAAATATAAATATATACAAACATATGCGTTAAACACAGAAAAACACTTTTTTTTGTTTACTTAAAATTTGTATTAGCATTATAAAGAGCAATCCAAGGAGTGTGAACATTCTTAATTACATAACCGTAAATTTATAAGTAAAATAGTAAACCATTGTACGGTACAAGATCTTGCAGTAAAATAAGTTTGTATGATGTTCTTTTGATCTGTCTACCCCAATGGGTGCTAACTGTAGACAAATCCAATTCTACTCTGTATAAAGATGACAAGTACAATAAGAATAGATCAGTAGTATCCAACCTGGTATTAATTATACATCACAGCCTATTAAATAGTTGGAGGTTCTTTGATTTTTAAGCCGTTCTTGCCAGTTTCTTATAAAATTACTAACTGAGGAGTTTTTTCTGAACTAGAAGAAGCTCATATTGGGCTTGAGTGTTTATTCTAGCAACCACCCTTGACAAGTTAGGAGTTTCTGTAGATTTCCACATGCTTGTGATGGTAAGCCTTGCCCCTACCAGAGTATGTGTTACTATCATCCTAGAACATAGTGGGTAGCTATCCAGATTTATTCCCAGTAAGGCCATTTCTGGTGTCAAATCTATTAACATGCCTGTGAGGTCTGCTATAAAAGAGGATATAACGTTCCAGAAACTTTTTGCAGGGCCACAGTGTATGGTATAGGTTACCTGAAGACTCATTGCACCTCCAACATAATGACGATATGGAGAGAAATATTTTTGCCAATCTATATGGGGTCAGATACCATCTATTAAGGATTTTTTGAGAATTGTCCCAATGTTCCATGCAAGCAGATGTTTTAGTTATTGTTATTATAGCTTTTTTTTCATTGTTCCCAAGAAAATGTTTGTGAGAGGTCTCCCATTTCAACATGTTGGGATTTTTTCCCATTTGTAGAGATGGATGAAAGGAGGTTTTAAAATAAAGATATTCCCTTTTTTTAATTTAGATGGTTATCGGTTAAGTATTCCCAGATTATTGTGGGAATGGTTGTCTCTTCTAGTTTTAATTTTTTTAGACGGTTGTTTTCTTTCGACTATGTTTTTGAGATGATCTGGTAGATATTGGTAGGTTTGAAATCCTTGCTTAACGCAATCACTTGTTGATATTTTTATTCTACAGTATTCTACTATTCTTGTTGGAGTTGGTACTTTAGTAAAAGGACTTTTTTTTATTAGATTTGGAAAGAATATGTTTCCATGCAATTAAGGTTGCTTTTATAGATAGGAGGTTGGGTACAAGTATTTATTTTTGTATTATATGCTTGGCCATAGACAGAGCATATAAATCATGTCCTTTTGTGAATTCTTTTTCTAAATGCACCCATAATTTGTTATTGGGGGTGGCAAACCAAAATTTCACTTGGTCTAATAAGGAGGCATAATAATAATTTTTAATATTTGGTAGCCCCATTCCACCCAATTCTTTATTAGTGGTTAGTATATCAAATGCTTCCCTTGGTTCTTTCTCATTCCATATAAATTTCTTCATTTTTGTATGAATTTGTGTAACCATTTTTGCTGGTATCAAGATTGGGAGGGAATGAAAATAAAATGAAAACCTTACCCAAGATATTATATTAAGGGCTGCTATTTTCCCAACCCACGATAGTTGCACTTTTTTTTTTTAATGTTTTGTAGATGTATATTACTTTGTTCTGCTAGTTTGTTGAAGTTTGATGTTTATGATTTAGATGCGGGATAGAAAATGTGTATGCCTAGATAGGTGATGAATGGTTCATTCCAACTGTAGTCATAATTCTTGCTTAGTATATCAATTTGTTTTTTGGTAATACATAACATTTATTTTGGTTAACTTTGTAGTAGGAGACCTCCCTATAATGATCTAGTAATTTTCTAATTTCAGTATGGAGGATTCGGGGTTAAAGTTAAAATGATACCACCCCCAAAAAGTCCAATTTTATGTTCATGTTTTCCAATGATTCCAGTAATTTCAGGGTTATTTCTTATACTTTCTGCTAATGGCTCTATTATTAGTGAGAAAATTATAGGGGACAATGGACATTCCTGCCTGGTTCCAAATAAGATGAGAAGTTATTTTTAGTAAACGATGTGTCCCGGCAAGTTTGCAGAAATCTCCTAGTTTGCGGTATCCCCCGCAATCCTTTCTCTTGCTCATTCCCCCTGGGTGATGTCCCATGTGCCTGTCTGTGCTCTTAGGGAAGCTTTAGGTCGCCTTTGTATCAGAGCTCTCTCAAGCTGCTTCCATCAGCCTCTGTAGCCGCCACCCCGCCCCCCCCCCCCCCCCCCCAGAAAAACACATTTTAACTCATGGCAAAAACAAATGCCACCCCTTTTAACCACTTCAATACCGGGCACTTTCACCTCCTCCTTGGCCAGGCCAATTTTCAGTACTGTCACACTTTGAATGACTATTGCGCGGTCATGCAACACTGTACCCATGTGAAATGTTCATATTTTTTTAAGACAGATAGAGCTTCCTTTTAGTGGTATTTAATCACCACCGGGTGCTGACGAGCCTTGCCAGTTATTGGCATTCTTTTCCTCACAGAGACACAATGCTTGAGAAAAAGACGGCCGATAACCGGAAGTTCTGTTTACATTTGATTTGCTGTGATTGGGCCGAGGGACACAGCAGTCACAGAGAGCGCCCGATGTAGGGCCCAGGAGGCAGTTTTCTGGGCAGACATCTATGGACACCCTCCCAGAACTACAGCACAGTGCTGTAGCCATCTTTTGGCCATAGCACAGTACTAAAGTGGTTGAAATGCCTCTACACACATATCAAAGACACTGTCAGCTTGCCTTTGCAGGGTTCTTGTGGGGGAGCAAGGACTTTGTAGGTCCTTGATCCCCCACAGCTGGCATAAAACAACGGGCACTTCCAGGTTTAGGAGAGCATGTAAACTGCTCCCCTGTAATAGTACTTGAGCCTAGCAGCCAATTGCTAGGCTTGTGCACCGACACATGCCTGGAAGAGTGACATGTTACCTACCCCAAGGCGGATGACACAGCCAAACTCAGCACTAGGCTGCAGAAGGGCTGGAAAATGTAATAGGGCACAGGTAAAGAGGGGAGCTTTTGTGGCGTGCAGGTGAGATGAGTATAAGTGGGTCAGTGGATGCTTCGCATGTCTTTGGAGTTTGCTGCAAGGACAGGGGGAACATTCAAACTCCAGGTAGATAGTGTCCTGCCCAGGTTTCGTACCCCAGTATTCTAGGGCGGAGGTGCTAACTGCTACCTGTATATATACAGTATCTCACAAAATTTAGTACACCCCTTAAATATTTTATTCATTTTCATATGACATTCTTTTCATGTGACAACACTGAAGAAATGACACTTTGCTACAATGTAAAGTAGTGAGTGTACAGCTTGTACAACAGGGTAAATTTGCTGTCCGCTCAAAATAACTCAACACACAGCCATAAATGTCTAAATTGCTGGTAACAAAAGTGCGTACACCCCTAAGTGAAAATGTTCAAATTGGGCCCAATTAACAATTTTCCCTCCCTGGAGTAATGTGGCTTACAAGGTCTCAGGTGTGAATGATGAATGGGGAGCAGATGTGTTAAATTTGGTGTTATCGCTCCTCATGGCAATGAACTCTCTGAGCATCTGAAAAAAATAATTGTTGCTCTACATAAAGATGGCCTAGGGTATAAGAAGCTTGCCAAGACCCTGAAACTGAGCTGTAGCATGATGGCCAAAACCATACAGCGGTTTAACAGGACAGGTCTCACCATGGTCGACCAAAGAGGTTGACTGCCCATGCTCAACGTCATATAAAATAAAAGGTCTGACATTGAAATTTTATTGATAATAGATGCTCATATTCACAACGCTACAATATGGATTTTAATTTCTAAGCACCCAGCACATTGCTCTTTGTCTTATTAAACATGTCTGTATATACTTTTACAGCAAGCAAGGCCTCATGCTCCTGTTTTATTCAAAACGCTGTTTCTGACAGGAGAAAATCAGCATTAAAAAATCACCTAAGCTGTGTTTTTTTTCAAACCAGTTTAGGAAAATTTAGCAGTGTGTGGGCATTTATTTATTTCACTGGCCAGAACTGTAATTATTTATGACCATTGAAAGGAAAAAATGCTAAGTGCTAAAGGTGCCTAGCGTTTAGCAGCATTCATCGTTTTTTGTAGCCAAAATTCCCTCCCCTGAACAAGATTTTAGAGCGTTCAGAAAATGTCCTCTAAACTCTCATGCTACTAAACTGAAGTAAACCTATATGTGGGCGTGGACACAAAAGAAACAAAGAGGGGAGTTCAGGGCCAGAAAAATAAAACGCTAAAACCCAGAAAAACATATGTTTAGGAGCAGCAGTGTGCATGAGGTCGCATAGAGATGTATCTCACCTCATCATCGTCATCATCAATAAAGGGATCTCGTGATGACTGGCTCTGGGAGCTTTTCTTGCTGAAGCTGGAAGAGGTGCTGACAGGTCTGCACATAAAACAGCAATAGAAAAAAGGAGAGTTATATATTATTATAGAATGTTGCATATCCTCCATAACAGTTTCTAAAGAAGTTTTTGTTTCCCATAGCTACCAGATTCTCTCTATACAGTGAAGCTGACTGCTAAATATCGGAACAAAATAGCTTGTCCTTGAAATACTGTCATGCAAGAATCCAGCTGTTATTTTTAAGGAGTTCTATTGTCACAACATACACTTTCATTTTAGAACATCAACATTGTAATATAACAATACATACAACAGTTACAGTATTTCTGACAATCCAATATAAGCCTGCTTGAAAAATCTTCTTTCTTGTTGTCAGTGCTGCCTGTCTATTGGTCATCTCGTTCAACAACTTTCTGTATTCACTGCATGCTTATCCTCTGCTGTTTACTTTCTATTTCTAAGGACTACATATCCCATGGTACCTTACTCTCTGTGAACAGTGATTCCCGTATTGACTCCGCCTCCTGAAACTCTTCCTCTCAGAACCTCTGTAGTTCAGAAGGCAGGCTCTGTGAAATGTGTGACACAGCAGTGCCTACCCAAAAGGCATAGATATTACGTGTCACAGAATTCAAGGAAGTAAATGTGTGGGGATCTTCACAAAGTACGTTTACAAACTTCAAGATCATTCGGATTAAGATGATAATGCTCAAATTGGGCCTCTGGCAAATACAGTAAGTGAAGTCAGGGTGCCTGACCTTTATACTTCCAGGTCAGTTTTTCACAAAAAAACAAAGTAAAACTATGACAACTAGGGAGCTATCATGCTGGCATTGAAGAACTACTAAACACTGGTGAGGACACAGGAGATCAACACTTCCAAAATTGTTGGTTTACCAGTAGACTTTGAGGGACGATTCATCAACAGAGTGGCATGGGCAGCAGTAGATGTAAGATCCTCTATTCATGCTGTCTATTGCATATGGGCCAATCTCCCGCTGCAACTGCTGCTTTCTGAGAGCCATCACTAAGTGGCACAGGCAGCAGTAGATAGAAGTATTTACATTCTTCTTCTCAAGTTAGGCTGGCTATACGCAGATTCTTTTCCTAACTGATCAAACGGTTCCCTCCATTCATGCTATCTAATGCATATAGGCCAATCTCCCGCTGTGACTACTGTATTCTGACAACCGCCACCGAGTGGCATGGGTGGCAGTAAATGGAAGTATTCACATTCTTCTTTTCAGGTTAGGCTGGCTATACGCAGATTTTTTTTTCTAATGCGCGTGCACACAAGCGTAATTTCCCATCTGAAAAATCTTGGATGGGTTTTCCGACGGAATTCCGCTCAAGCTTGTCTTGCATACACACGGTCACACAAAAGTTCTCTGAACGTTTGACTGTCAAGAATGCGGTGACGTACAACACTACGACGAGCCAAGAAAATTAAGTTCAATGCTTCTGAGAATGCGTTGAACTGTTTCCGAGCATGCGTGCATGTGGTAAACCGGATTGAACAGATGCCTCCATTCATGCAAACTGGTGCATATGGGCCAATCTTTGACTACTGTATTCTGACAGCTAGCACCAGTAGCTGTCAGAGTACCCACAGTACCCAAACAGCGCCTGCATCTGGTTGCATGCAGATGCAGTCATGCCAACAATTTTTTGCTCAGCTCCTTAAATGTTTCAGTTGAAGGATGTCGGGAGGAAGGGTGTTCCTGATAATCTTGGCAATTTAACAGCTTTATTTGGCATTCTAAAATGGTGACACAGTAACTGTAATGTGTTGACAACTCTATAAAATTCTATACATATATGAAGCATTCCTAAGATAACTTATAAATATTAATTTCAGCTGGGAAAAAGAAATGTACTGTACTATTATTAGAACTTTCAATCATTGAACATAGGAGCTTCTGCATAGCCAGATACATAACAGCGTAATGTTTCCTGCAGATAATTACCTGTGCTGCTTATATTCCACTTTTATACCTCTGGAAAGTGCAAATCAAGTGAAACTGATCTCTGACAAATAGAAGAGCCCCAGCTTCACATCCACTTGATCTGTGAGCTTCTGCAGTAAAATGGTTGAATTAGGAACTAATTTCCGCCTGTCCAATCCTCGTTTAAAACAAACCAATACACAATTTTAGCAGCAACGGAATCTTACAGAAGTTATCTAGGAGACAAGGAGTTTTTTTTTTATGGTATGCATCAGTTGTAATAAATGCATATCAAGCTACATTGTAGCAGCCTCACCTACCACAGAGTTGGGGGATATACTGTGCAATGGCTTTCTTATGATACTGCAATGCCAGAGGTTCTCAGCTCTATTGCTTATCACAGTGTTTCTCAACTGCAAGCATAGGATCCAGTTTGCTCCGAATCAGTGTCAGGCATTGCAATGGAGTAAGGGGGATGGCTGTTAGCACCATAACAACCAACAATACTTTAGGGCTGGATGCATGGTGTCTTTGGTTGCTATGGTGCTGGTGGCTGGCTTGTCTGCACCATGGCAACACATGAAACTGATCCAGGGCAAGAGGAATGCAGGGCCACACCCAGAATTCAGGAGAGGAGGAAAGCTTGCTTCCACCTGGCCTTTTCTAACCCCCCCCCACCCCCGCCCTCTTGCTTGATAGAGTAGGGAAGGGTCGGTTTCTTTTTTTTTTCCTGTGTCCTGGAGATTTCCCTTCACTTCCAGTCCTGGAGATGCAGTAAGACCTGAGACAGAATCTCTACAACATGATGGGGACTTCACCTCTTAGACAACTGTTACTGGAAATGGTGTGCCCAAGACAAGATTTCCTATCACTTCTCGTTTTGGTAACAACTGTAAAATTTAATTTTTCCATCACTTTATGTCTCTGTGGCAATGGTCACCGTGACAAACAGAGAGGGGGAATCTAGAGACAGCAATAAAAAACTGGATAGAGCTGGCAATACTCTCTGAATTTTGGCTGGTTCCTGAAGAAGCGGCCAGAATGTTCCCAGTGGGCGGGCCTGCTCCGTTCAGCAAAAGTCGACTGTTCTAATAACTTTTGTCAAAAGAGCTTGCTGGAAAATTTTCACTCGCATGGTGGCTGCATTCAAATGAGATAGAGCTGCTGTTCAAGTATTTTTACAGCAAATGAGGGTGGGAGATTTGGTAATCCACATTGTACACTGTGGGTAAAGAATACAAACAAACCCAAGGATGAACCGAGGAAAAAACCAAGCTTTGCTTACCACCAGCCCACAGACAACCAATTAACCTGTCTAACAATATGCATTAAAAACAGGGGTTTAGTCTGCACAATTTGCAAATGCATGCGTAAGCCACAGAGCCCGCCAAGGCACCTCGATATCTGTGGTACCTAACTGACTTATGAGTGTCCCCACAATGGAGGCACATGCATTTTGATGGATAGGTGAGAGCAGGTGGACTGAAGGGGAGCCACCCCTCCTTAAAGGTACAGGAGCCCACTGAACACCCAGCACAATGGCAACACAGGTGTCAGTGGGATGCCTGACCAAAAACATGACCAGTGACGAAAAAAAACGCCACCCGCTCTCACCTATAGCTGGCTATCGCAGTAAGAAACTTGTAAGGCTAACAATAGATACAAACCATCCCTGTGGATAAAGAAGTCTGCAGGCAAAAAAAAAAAAAAAGAAACTCACAAGGCCTGCACACACGATACAAAAATCGGAAGAAGAATTTAGTCCGACGAACAATCTTCCGATGTTCAGATCGTTAGTATGGTGCTTTCGACAAATGATTCTTTGTCAGACAAAAGCTGGATGTTACAAAAATTGTAAGAGCAAGACTTCACAAGCTCAGAAATGAAAGAATACATAGAAAACTATTCAACACATTATGTCACTTCTGAAGTTGTATTCTGTTGTACAAAAATGTTCATATAGTGAGTAACCTCTTCACTTTGGACACGAGACTAGCATAAAACAAAAAAACGGTCACCTGAAAATCTGATCGTGTATACGAGGCTTTAGATCCCTTTCACATCGCCAGAGCCTGCAAGCGGATCGGCCCTCTCAGCAGGGGATCTCTCCACTGATCCCCAATGAGCAAGCGGATGACAGGTACATGTCTGCTCCGCTGATACAGAGCAGACACTGGCACAGCTCGCTGTCCTTTATGGGTTGTCCAATGGAAACAGATCACCTGTCCGTTTCCATCCAACCCGCCAGCTGGATGAGAAAAGGATCCCTCGTCTGTTTTTAGCAGACAGGATCGGATCGGATGTTTGTTGACATCCAACACTCCATAGAGAGCAATGGATGGTCTGATGGAGTCTGCCTGAAAAACTGTCGGGTGGACTCGATTGGTCCGTCAGTGTGAAAGGGGCCTTAGGCCAGCCTAGTTCACACTGGAGTGATTTCAGATGTGCCTTGAGCCGCACAGAGTCGCACAGAATCACATCACAGTGGTGTTCACAGTGGTGTTCATTCACATCAATGCGACTAATTTTGGGGAAGAGCTCAACTCTTAGGGTAGTAGCACCTCTTCTCTCAGGCCTGGTTCTCATTAGTGTAGATAACATAGGAGGAGGAGTGGCGAGGCAGCTATTCTCTCTAACCTGACTCTCATTAGTGACCACGATGTCGGGGAGAAGCTTTACTCTGTATTAGGGGTGCACCGAATGAAAATTTTGGTGCCAAAACTGAAAATGAAGGATGTTTTAAAAAAAATATTTCTATTTTTACATACAGTTGTATTATATTCGACTTTTTAACCACTTAAGGGCCAAGCCTCTTTTTTAGATGTGTTGTTTACAAGTTAAAACATATTTTTTTGCTAGAAAATTGCGTAGAACCCCCAAATATTATACTTTTTTTTTTCTAACACCCTAGAGAATGAAATGGCGGTCGTTGCAATACTTTGCCATACTGTATTTGCGCAGCGGTCTTACAAGCGCACTTTTTTTAAAAATAAAATAGGATTTTTGTACTCACCATAAAATCTTTTTCTCTGAAGTTCATTGATGGAAAAAGCTCCAGTAATCTTGAACGTAGGGTTATTACGCCACCTTCAGGAGAGGACTAGGCAGAACATGTAATACATGTGAAAAACCAGAACTTTACAGTTCCGCCCAGTGGGCTGTGCCTCCAGTAACAACCCCTCAGCCTGCCTCCTACAGCTTCAGTACGTCAACAAGCAGTATAACGTAAATCAATAGGAGGGGAGGGTGGTGTGTGCGTCAATGAACTTCAGAGAAAAGGATTTTACGGTAAGTAAAAAAACCTATTTTCTCTTTCGTTCACTGACAATCGTGACAGTAGGGACGTCCCTAAGCAGTGTCATAACGAGGAGTGGGAACAGCAATAAAACTTCACCCACAACCAACGGTGCTCCCTAACACGGGAGTCACCATCCTAACCAACCGCATCAGAACTTGCGGTCAACAAATGTAACAGTGCATTAATACTCAAAAGTAACTGTTTCTTTAAAAACAGAGGAAAGAGTGCAGAATTGCAACATTACATGGCCGACTGCAAAACTTTGCGGCCAAAGCATGCATCCGAAGATGCGCTTACATCCACTTTGTAGAATTTGGTAAAAGTGTGAACGGACGACCAAGTTGTTGCCTTACACACTTGAGCGACTAACGCTTGATGTCAGAAAGCCCAAGAGGTTCCAATTGCCGTGGTGGAATGGGCCGTGACAGGAAAGGGGGGCACCTGCCCCTTCAAGGTGTAGGCCTGTACCACAATCTGTCCGATCCACCTGGAAATGGTGGCCGACGAGACTAGCATATCTTTTTCGGACCAGCTACCGAAACGAACAGAGTCTGACTTTCGAAAGGGAGCCCTGGCAGACAAATATACCATTAGAGCCTGGACCACGTCCAGGGAATGAAGAACCACCTCCTTAGGATGTGTCGGTTTAGGACACAGAGATGGTAGCACAATGTCTTCATTGATGTGAAACGCCGAAACCACCTTCGGAAGAAAAGAAGGTTGCGGACACACCACCACCTTATCCTTATGGATAACCAGATAGGACGACTTGCAAGACAAGGCAGCCAGTTCCGAAACCCTCCTGGCCGATGTATTGGCCACTAGGAAGACCACTTTCTGAGAAAGAGCCAACAAATTCTCTGATGTTCTCAAACGGTGGTTTCTGAAGCGCCGATAGCACCAGGTTCAGATCCCACGGGGGCAAAAGGTGAACTACATGCCGGACCCCTTGAATAAAAGTGCTCACTAGAGAGTGAGACGTCAGGGGTCGTTGGAAAAAAACAGCTAAAGCTGATATTTGCCCCCTAATGGTGCTTAAAGCCAATTTCTGGTCTACTCCTCGCTGTAGAAACAGCAGGATCCTGGAAATGGAATAGGTGCCCGAACGCCATCCTTTCTCCTCACACATGGAGATTTAGCCCTTCAGGTACGATGGTATATCTTCCGAGAAGAAGATTTTCGTGACCTCAACATAGTTGAAGTCACAGAATCCAACAGGCTCCAGTTCCTTAGCACCTGGCTCTCAACAGCAATGCCATTAAAACCAGCGATGGTAAAACAGGATGGAGAAACGGACCTTCACACAGAAGGTCCTCTCGCAACGGTAGTCGCCAGGGAGCGTCCACAATCAGGCGTACCAGGGACGCCGAGGCCAATCTGGGGCAATCAGTATCACTGCAATCCCCTCAGCCTCCACTCTGTGGAGCAGAAGTGGTAACAGTCTTATTGGAGGAAAGGCGTTGATCAGTCGGTACTGACCCCATGCAGCCACCCATGGAGTCTGACGCGTCTGCCCAAGGATGTCTTGTCCTGGATACGAATCTCGGCACCTTCCGATTGAGATGGGAGGCCAGGAGATCCACGTCTGGTGTGCCCCACCGCAGGCCCAGCAGCCTGAACACCTCCAGATGCAAGGCCCATTCTCCTGGGTCCAGCATCTGGTGACTTAGGTAGTCCGCCTGCCAGTTTTATACTCCCGGGATGTAAATTGCCGACAAGGCCGGTACATGCCGCTCTGCCCACTGAAGGATGTGAGCGACCTCCCGTGCTGCAGCCAAGATTATTGTTCCTCCTTGATGGTTGACATATGCCACCGCCGTAGCGTTGTCTGACTGGATCCTGATCGGATGCCCTTGTAGTCTCATCGACCATGTGAAGAGGCATAGCCTGATCACTTGAAGCCTGAGAATCTGTTTGATCAGCAACTTGGATTCCTCCCCCAACCAGAGGCCTAGGGTCGACTGTACTCCCAGTACTCCACCCCAGCCGGTCAGGCTGGCATCCGTTGTGATCACTGTCCAATGCAGAGGTAGGAACGACTTCTCGGACCGAAGTGCCGGAGACCTCAGCCACCAGAGCAGGAAGTACTTGACTGACTGGCTCACCTTAATCTGCCGATCCAGGGATAAGGGAGATTTATCTAATTTTGTCAATATCTCCTTCTGCAAGACTCTGGTCTGAAACTGAGCATACGGTACCGCCTTTGAAGGAGGCCACCATGAGGCCCAGGACTCGCATGCAGAAGTGCAGCGACGACCACCTGCGGTTCATCAATAGTTTTACCACGGCTCTGAGAGTCTGCAGTTTGTCTGAAGGGAGAAAAACTCTCGCTTCAATGGAGTCCAACAGTAAGCCTAGGTACTCCAAGCACTGAGTCGGTATAAGCACCGACTTTATGAGGTTTAACAGCCACCCGATTTCCTGCAGGGTTTGCATGGTGATCGCCACATCCTCCTTTAATTCTGAAGCGGAAGATGCTCTCAGGAGGAGATCATCTAGGTAACCTACGACTGCAATCCTGCGTTGTCGCAAAAACAACAAAATTGGAGCCAATACCTTGGTAAAGACTCAGGGTGCTGATGCCAAGCCAAAAGGGAGAGCCACAAACTGGTAGTGGGCTTCCCCTACTGCAAATCGCAGAAACCTTTGATGCCTGAGGCATATGGGTATGTGCAAGTATGCATCCTGGATGTCCCCTTGATGGAGTGCAGCGACTACTGAGCAAACTGATTCCATTCTGAATCTCTGTACTTTTACAAAGCCATTGCGGGCTTTCAGGTCCAAGACTGGACGTACCCCCTTCCTTTTTGGGGACTACAAACAGATTGGAGTGGAACCTTTCCGATTCCGGAACAGGCACTATCACCCCGCGGCTTAGCATGTCCCTTACTGCCCCCAATAGGGCCTCCCGGCTAGCTGAGATTAAGGGTATGCTGGAAGGGAAGAATCTGTTTGATGGCCAACAGAGAAACTCTATCTTGTAGCCAGAGGAAATCAGTTCGCAGACCCATTGGCCGGACAGCCGAGAGGTCCTGGCAGAGTTTAGCTGAAGTCCCGGACGGACGAAAAAGCCTCTTTTGAGCGTAAAATGAGGGCCCTTGCGTGTGGCATGGCTCCTTAGTCTTCCTGGCCTGTGGAAGCAAAGTAATTACTCTTTACACCTGTGACATCCAACAAGGCTTCAAAGAGGCTCCAATGAAGGGTAGATCCGTCAAAGCTTTTATAGATGCCTGGTCCGCAGACCAGCATTTTAGACAAATCAGGCGCTGCAGCACCACTGCTAACACTGAAGCCCTGGAGAGCAAAGGAAGCGTATCCAGGGCTGCGTCATAAACGTACTTAAGGCCGTGCACTGACTGGTCTGCTAGTTCCATGCAGACGGGAGTAGCCTGCTGCTTCTCCAATTCGCGGTGCAAAAGTTTTGCCCATTCAGTAAGTGTCTGCGATACAAGTGCTGTGGCCAGTACTGGTCATATTGCTGACCCCACAACCGTACACAAGGAACGGGCCACTGCCTCGGCATTCCTGTCAGTAGGGTCTTTAAATGCAGAAGTCCCCTCTACCTGGATCGTGGTTACTTTGTTTAACCTGGATACTGGGGGGTCCACAACCGGAAGAGCCGACCATAATTTAAGAAGGCTCTCCTCAAAGAGGTAGTGCACCGCTATTCTTTTAGGGACCGAGAAGGTCCGTTGCAGGCTTCCCCATTCCTTGTATATGAACTTATCGAAATAATAAGTCAGATACGGAAACACCTTAGGTGTACGGCCTGGCTTACGGGACCCAAAGGAGACTGCTACTTAAGCAGAGAAACCTGCTGTATCCTGAATTTTCAGGGTATCACGCACAGCTGTGATAAGTGCTCCAACTAGTGCTTTGTCTTGCGCGGACCAGGACGGGGACTCATCCTCACTGTCTGCCCGTACACCGCCTCCACCCTGGCAACGAACGTTTCAAGGACCGCCGACAAAGCGGCCAAAGGCACTGCACTGTTTGCAGACAAGCCGTTGCAATTGCAGGGAGTTCTGGGGAAGAAACCCCAGTTTCTGAAGCCATGCTGATCCACTCTGTTTGCCACCCTTGGGGACTTAGGACAGGTGCACAATCCCACCCTCCTAGCTGCTGCAGACTGAAGGGCCCCCACCACAGGACTCACCACCCCGACCGCGTGCTGCACCCTTCAGTTACAGGTGTCTGCGTCTAGTATCAGCTCTTAGGTGTCCTGAGCAAAAAAACGTACCGTTCTGAGCAGCAGGGACCAGCACTGAGGATAAAAAATGCGCTGGGCTACAACAAAATGGCCACAGGTCACCTGTATAAGGTACATAATCACAAAGAAAATGGTTGCTGAGCTATAGAACAATGGCCCCTGACCATGCTTTCCACTGAGGCACACTAAAAATGGCCGACAAAGAACTGTACACACCGAAAGGACAGAGAAAATAGCAGCAGAACAGCGCTATGGCGATCGGCACATGCAGACCTCCAGACACCTAGCGAGGAGACCACAGCCACCCAGGGACACAGCCACCCAGCGCAGCCCCCAATCTAAGGTGAGAGCCCCTCCATGGGACCCCTGGCTACAGGTACACACACAACTCAGCAGCCCATCATGCAGCAGCCCCCACAGAGGGGGGGTTAGGGACAGGGAGAGAAGAGAGACCCCCTAATCGACCTCCCAGGGAATGCCAAGCTGCTCAATCCCGCAGAGGCAGGGAGAGCTGTACTTACCATTCGGACGAGTTGGGGACATCCCATCACATACCCCCTCTCCGAGCAGTACAGTGTGGCTGCTGGCCACGGCACAATGTCACAAGGACATCGGTAGTCCGGTCATGTGTGCTTCCCCTGGAGCATTGCGCTCACCGGCCGCCCCTGGAGCCTGAGGGGCATGTCGTGGCTGACCTAACGTGTAGCTAGGGTCTGCACACACTCAATGGCCAGGCTGGGGAGACTACAAGGATCTAGATCAGGGATCTCAAACTGACGGCCCTCCAGCTGTTGCAAAACTACAAGTCCCATGAGGCATTGCAAGGCTGACAGTTACAAGCATGACTCCCACAGGCAAAAGCATGATGGGACTTGTAGTTTTGCAACAGCTGGAGGGCCGCAAGTTTGAGACCCCTGATCTAGATTATCCAACCTGTCACCCAGCCGGCTGTTGATAGCAGATCACAGGATCTTAAAATCTTGCACAGAAGGCAAACATGCAGCAAAAAATCCCAGGACCGATGGTACCGTAGGGAGCCTAGGTCCCTTTCCTTAACTAGGCAGAAAAAAACCTGAGCTGCAGGAAGTAGTCTGAGGGGTTATTACCAGAGGGAGCGCCCCCTGGGCGGAACTGTAAAGTTCAGTTTTTTCACATGTATAATATGTTCTGCCTAGTCCTGAAGGTGGCGTAATAACCCTACGGTCAAGATTACTGGAGCTGTGTCCATCAATGAACGAAAGAGAAATACACTTTTTTGAATAAAAAAAATAAGACAACAGTAAAGTTAGCCCAATTAAGTTTTTAGATTGTGAAAGATAATGTTACGCCCAGTAAATTATTGCTCTCGCTCTACTGATCACGGCGATGGCTCACATGTGGTTTGAACACCGCTTTCATATGCGGGCGCTACTCACGTATGCATTCGCTTCTGCACATGAGCTTGGCGGGACGGTGCGCGTTTAAATTTTTTTTCTTATTTGTTTTACCTTTTATTTTTAGTTTTTACACTGTTTAAAAAAAAATTGTGTTACTTTTATTCCTATTACAAGGAATGTAAACATCCCTTGCAATAGAAAAAAAGCATGACAGGACCTCTTAAATATGAGATCTGGGGTCAAAAAGACCTCAGATCTCATATTTACGCTAAAATGCAGTAAAAAAAAAAAATTGTCATTTATAAAAAAAAATGTCCCTTTAAGAGCTATGGGCGGAAGTGACATTTTGACGTTGCTCCCGCTCTACAGTGTCATGCTCATTGTCTTCATGCGCAGCCAATGAGCGGACCGGATCGCCTCCACCACTGCCGACCAGCTCTGGTAAACGACAGAGGGCACTGGAGCGTGGCGGGAAGTGGGCCACTCTCCCGCTGCTGTTAAAAGTGATCTTGCAGCGAATCCGCGGCAGAGACCACTTTTATCTTGTAGCCGACTGAACACGGGGATACCGGGGTTATGGCAGCTAGCTGCTGACATAACAACGATATCTGTCCTCAAAATGAGGATGTATAACAGCTATTGGCGGTCGGAAAGTGGTTTAATAAATATAATAAATTTAAGTTAATATGAATTTATTGTTGGCCATTATTGGCACCTTTGGTGCAAGAAAAGCTCAAGAAAATTTAGTCCCCAGTCTCTAACCATCTGATACAGGACATGGTCAGAGACTGCAGACATGCTACAGGAGATGGTCAGAGACTGCAGACATCGTACAGGAGATGATCGAAGATTGCACACATAATAAAGGAGATGGTCAGAGATTGCATATATACTACAGGAGATGGTCAGAGACTGCAGACATAGTACAATGAGAGTGACAGAGACTGCAGACATAGTACAGGAGATGGTCAGAGACTGCAGACATAGTACAGGAGATGGTCAGAGACTGCAGACATAGTACAGGAGATGGTCAGAGACTGTAGACATAGTACAGGAGATGGTCAGAGACTGCAGACATAGTACAGGAGATGGTCAGAGACTGCAGACATAGTACAGGAGATGGTCAGAGACTGTAGACATAGTATAGGACAGTGATCATCAACCCTGTCCTCAGGGCTCACTAACAGGCCAGGTTTTATGTATTACCTTGGGGAGATGCAAACAAATCTGATATAATATACAGTACTCAGAAACAATCCACAAACTTAAGTGCAAGTGCTAATCAAAATACCTATGTATAAATACATGGATGTAAACGATAAACCAATAAGTGAATACATCTGGTACAAATATAAATAATAATACAGTCCAAATAAATTTGATATAGAATCCAGTGCACCAAAACAAAATCCACAACAACTTGTGACAATACTTCACACACGTCCTCCCCCTCCCCCCGTGTAACTGCACTCACCTCAAAGATTTTGACCGCACACCTAAGTTTGGTCAAAATGTGCAGTATAACCAACACTGGCCTCAGGGTTAATGGACTCTGTCTGTGGAATGCCAATCCCTTCACTGTGGATGTCCTCGGTATGTATATGCAAAGAAGGGCTCGATAGTATAAAGTTTATTAAAAATAGATTAATCATAATCACATCTTAGAGGTGCTACCAGCGCACCACTCTATACAAAGCATGGGTAAATCGAACAATCCCAATCCGAAAGGTGTATTGTTATGCCTCTAGTCGCTGAGAAATCAATGTCTCAGCTGGTTTCTCCTCCGTCCTAGCCCCTCCCCATCGCGTATTCGATACAGGGCTTGTCTTGTGTCTTCATGGGGGGATTCATATTTATATAATATTAATCATGGATATAGTAGTGTCTTTATTCAAATGCATATGGCATATTTGTAAGGCTATGGAAAGTTTTAGGGTATAGAAACTATACTTGTGTAATAATCCTTGTATTTTGAATAACCAGGATGTTTCTTATGCCATCACTTAACTTTCAGAGTATGTGAGAAGTTAAGTTAATGATCTTATCCAAATTGTCTCATAACCATATATCCTTGTTTTAGACGCCAAGTCTACCAAATTTGACATCTGTTTGACAGCTCTAGATAGTTTATAGTTTTCTGTTAAGCCTAAGTCAAGGGTCATTCATAAATTTAATTTGACATTTAAAATAACATTTAACAATATCAATTTCTAATCCTATACTGCCCCTACTGAAAACTATATGTGAGGACACTATAATTCCCCTATAGGTCTGTCCAGGAAATGACGCGCGTTTGACGTCACTTATGACGTGAAAGGCATTTCCACACCGATTTCTGGGGGGGAATATAGACTGGAGACACATACCCGAAGGGGATCTTAAGATGGGGAGACGAGAGGAGAAAAACAGAGTGGAGAGATGTAGGAAGGAGGGTAAAAAGATATTCTTTGGGACACCCAGCTGATATCTCTCAAAACAAAAGTCTTTATTTATGGTAAAGTATTAGGCCGCGTACACACGCGGGGACTGTTCGCCCAACTTTGTTCGTCAAACAGTTTGAGCGGACAGTCCGCTCAAAATTAGCATGGACGGACTTGGCCACACACGACCAACGAACAGTCCGCTGAAACTTGCGCGATGACGTGAACGGCACGTACGACGGGACTAGAAATACGACGTCCTATACACTGCAATGCAACCTTCGCCGTGTAAATCCTTTCTGAGCATGCGCGGAACTTAGTTTGACGAACAAGCCTACACACGGGCGGACTGTCCGCTCAAACCAAGTTTCAGCGGACAGTTTTACGGAATTTCCGAAAAACTTTGTTCGTCAGACTGTCCGCTGAAACTGTCCGCTGAAGCCCACACACGAGCGGACTGTCCGCCGAAACACTGTTCAGCGGACAAAGTTGGGCGAACAGTCCCCGCGTGTGTACGCGGCCTTAATCTTTTATTTTTACCTTTTGGTAATTGAATTGTTTTAGCATATACAAAACAAAACTAATTATATATATATATATATATGGCATAGCAATTGGAGTGGTATTATTTCTACCT
Source organism: Lithobates pipiens (assembly GCF_037356315.1). Taxonomy (NCBI): domain Eukaryota; kingdom Metazoa; phylum Chordata; class Amphibia; order Anura; family Ranidae; genus Lithobates; species Lithobates pipiens. The sequence continues at coordinate 6,336,370 of NW_027507755.1, read as the reverse complement.
GTAGCATGAAATAATTATATTTCAAATATTAAAAGAAATAAACATTTTTGTATGTCTCTCCAAAAGATAATACCAAAGTCTGTACAATGGTCTTGTCATGATATGTGTTTGAAAACAAATTCATTCTAAATTTATTTTTATTTAAAAGGAGTCTTATTTAAATTACCAAGTTTGTATGTGGTTAACACAATTGTCCATATACTGTAAAAGAGGTTTAACCACTTCCCGACCAGTGCACGACGATGTACGTCGACAGAATGGCACGGGCAGGCATATTGGCGTACATGTACGTCCAATATTCGATGCCGCCCTGCCATCGGGAACGCGCCGCCGGCGGCGCGCTCCCGCGCTGGTCGGGACCCCCGTGAGTCCGGTCGCGGGACCCACGGACTCGATCGCCGCGGGCATCCCCGCGATCGTCTCACGGAGCGGCCGAATGGAGGAAATGCTGTATAAACAACATTTTTCCATTCTGCCTAGCAACTAGTGACGCTGATCTCTGCTCCATGTGATTGGAGCAGAGATCAGTGTACACTAAATGAAAGCCCAACCCCCCCACAGTTTGTAACACACCCCTAGGAACACTTAACCCCTACACTGCCACCCACTGGTTAACCCTTTCACTGCCAGTGTCATTTACACAGGAATCACTGCATTTATATAGCAGTGATTACTGTATAAATGACAATGGTCCCAAAAATGTGTCAAAAATGTCCGATGGGTCCCCGACAATGTCGCAGTCACAATAAAAATCGCAGATCGCCGCCATTACTAGTAAAAAAAAAAAATAATAAAAAATTATTAATAAAAATGCTATAAAACTATCCCTATTTTGTAAACGCTATAACTTTTGCGCAAACCAATCAATAATCGCTTATTGCGATTTTTTTACCAAAAATATGTAGAAGAATACGTATCGGCCTAAATTGAGGGAAAAAAATGTTTTTTTATATATTTTTGGGGGATATTTATTATAACAAAAAGTTAAAAATAATGCGTTTTTTTCAAAATTGACGCTCTATTTTTGTTTATAGCGCAAAAAATAAAAACCGCAGGGGTGATCAAATACCACCAAAAGAAAGCTCTATTTGTGGGGAAAAAAGGACGTCAATTTTGTTTGGGAGCCACGTCGCACGACCACGCAATTGTCAGTTAAAGCGACGCAGTGCCGAATCGCAAAAAGTGGTCTGGTCTTTGACCAGCAAATTGGTCCGGTCTGAAAGTGGTTAAGCTTGAATGTCCTTGTTTTGAGAAGAAATCACTAGTTTGTTTACATAGTCTGTAAAGCCACGGAAAGCTATTTACTAAGCTGTCATGAAGTGTTTGTAACAAGAGCTTGTGGTAAAATTTCTCATCATTTGTTTTACGCATATAATTGAAGGTATATCCTTTTTGTATTATCACCAACTATAGTTGATATTATTTTACACTGAATTTTTAATATATATATACATTAGCACATCTGTGGATTCAGTCTTGTCTTCAAACTAGCACGGGTAGACAAATTTTAATAAATTTGGTTGTTTTGTGGAAAGATGTGAAAATCTCCTTAACCACAGATTTTTGCATAATTCCATAAGTTTAATACAGTTAATATTTCATTATAAACATCTGACAGAATGGAGGGTCAGCTTTCCTCTTGGGTCAGTGGCCTTGTGTACACAAGATAAAAAGGGGGAGGCAGCTATCCTCTCTAATCTGACTCTCATTAGTGAGTACATGATGGTGGGGAAAAGCTCTACTCTCTATTCTAGCTGCTGGCTTGGCTCCAAATAGCACAGACAGAATAGAGGGAGAGGGAATGATTTTTTTCTTGGGTCAATGGCCTTGTGTACACAAGATAAAAGGGGGAGGCAGCTATCCTCTCTAGCCTGACTCTTATTAGTGATGACAGGATGTAGAGGGAGGAGCAGCTCTTTTCTTGACTGCTGCTGGCTTGGCTTTTTCTTCTCTTTTTTTTTTTTTTTTTAACCACTCTGAATGAGTTCCCACCAGCCATCTTCCCATCTAGAAAGATGACCAAGTCATCAAATGGTGGCAGCATCTGCAGAAAGCAGCACTGCCAACAGCAGTCCTAATGAGACAAGAACCCTAAAATTCATCATCGTAGAAGGTGAGTATGGACACTTTCGAGCACATTTCTCCCTTTGCATTCTACAGAAATGATCCCTGAATGTATATTCCTGGCTTGGCTTTTAATAGTGAAAACAGGGTGGAGCAGCTCTGCTCTCAACCAGCCGGCCATACTTTGTTCTTGCTACTATCCTGGTCCCCCTAAGTAAATACAGAACGGTGGGGGAGGTAGCCACAATTTCTAGCAAAGTTGCTACAATCCTGGTTCCCCTAAGTAAATACAGAACGGTGGGGGAAGTGGCCACAATTTCCAGCAAAGTCTGCTTCTTTACAAATACTCGGTTGAATCGCTCTACCCAGACTCATACAGAACAAAGTATGTACTGTATAATGGGTAGGTACAGGTTGGGAGATAGTCTAGGACAAGATTTCTAATAAAAATGAAGTTGATGCCCATATCTTTGATTATTAGGAGTTTCAGGGTGGAATCAGCACTTTATAGGTATAACATAAAACCACTTTTAGCAATATGCACTGAATAAGATAAGTATAAATTATTTTACTGACTGTCATTTCCCTATAATAAAAAAAGAAGAACAGCAAGGTGCACCAAACCTAGCTCCCGCATGATCTAAACCTCTGTTCATCAGGTATAAATATTGCAGACAATGATTGCTAAAACTGCACAGTTGTTGTGACAGATACAGATTTCTGCCACCCACTAAATCACAGCTTAAAACCTGCAAATTATCTGCCGAAAATGTGCAGCTGATTGTATCCTTATGCTGCTTGTACTTGTGAAACCATGTAAAGCCTTGGCAATCATTATTTACAATGTTTGTTTTCTATTTAGCAGCAAAAGTAATTTTTCAACAACCAAAGCTATTCTTCAGGAAGGAAAGAGAATACATTCTAGTTTTATTAAGAAAAATAAAAGGAACTTCAAAGCTTACAATATTAAATGCTCTGTCTCTAGAATAAAAAAAACATTTAGACACTTTTGATAAAGAATGTCACAAGTCTTCAGGGAAAAGTGCACCGTTAAACAATAGCAGAAAATTTATTTAATTTGCCTATGTACTTTGCTTGAGAAGAATGTGATTCCACTGAGATAGAGGCGCTTGAGCAGCCACTTTACAGAACACTGTGTCAATTAAATACATTCCTGACCAGACAATCTTATGCCGCGTACACACGACCGGACTTTTCGAGGGACTAGGTCCGACGGACTTTCGGTGGAGTTCTGACGGACTTTCCGAATGAACGGACTTGGCCACACACAATCACACCAAAGTCTGAAGGATTCGAACGTGATGACGTACGACCGGACTAGAATAAGGAAGTTCATAGCCAGTAGCCAATAGCTGCCCTCGCGTCGGTTTTTGTCCGTTGGACTAGCATACACACGAGCGGATTTCTCAGTAGGAGCTGGGTCCGGCGGAAAAAATTGAAACATGCTCCATTTCTAAAGTCTGATAGATTTTTGCAAATCAAAAGTCCGCTGCAGTCCACAGGCGATCGAATGGTCTGTCGGAATCGTTCCGTCGGACCTTTGATGTCAAAAAGTGCGGTCGTGTGTACGCGGCATAAGTCTACTTTCATAGTGGGGCGTGGCGTGTGCTGGTGGTAAAGAGGCGCTATATTTAGCGGTGCTTTACCGTAGTTTTAGCAGCGCTATGCTTCCGCTAGCGGGGCAGTTTTAACCCCCGCTATCGGCGGAAAAGGTTAAAACCGCCCACAAAGCGCCGCTGGTTTGCAGTGCTGCCCCATTTTTTTCAATGGGAAGGGGCGCTTTAGGAGCGGCGCTCCTATCTGCAGCCCAAAAGAGTACCGGAGTACCTATTTGAGGCCCATGCCTCATAGAATATACGTTGGGGTGTTTGCTTTCCAAAATAGGGTGATTTTGTGGGTAATTCTATTGTCTTAGTGCTCAAGGACCTTCAAAAGTGTGATAGGTAGGAATGAAATGAGATGTGTAATTTATGCTCCTAGAATGCCTGAAGGTACTACTTCAATGTTGGGCTTCTGTATGTGGCCAGGCTCTGTAAAAGTCTCATACATGTGGTATTGTGGTATCATCATACTCGGAAAGAGTAGCAGAATGTATTTTGGGGTGTAATTTTTGCTATATACATGCTATGTGTTAGAAATATCTTATAAATTGATAACTTTGTGTAAAAAAAAAAAAGCGTTTTCATTTTTTCCCACATTTTCCAAAAACTTCTGGAAAAAAATGAACCATTCAAAAGACTCATTCTGCCTCACAGATTATACGTTGGGGTGTTTGCTTTCCAAAATGGGGTAATTTTGTGGGCAATTCCATTGTCCTGGTGCTCCAGGGCATTCGAAAGTGTAATAGGTGCTTTACAAATGAGATGTGGCATTTATGCTCGTAGAACGCCTGAAGGTGCTACTTCAATGTTGGTCCTCTGTATGAAAAAAAAATTCAGAACTCCCACATGTCCTGAAACATACCCCATGTTGGAAACCACTGGCTTAGATGGATCTGCTTCAGGTTGCACTAATCCAAACTTCTACTTCAATTATCCCCTACCCTTCTGTCCTGTCCTCTCCCCTCCAACTGCATGCATCCAGCCTGCATGAAGGTACTAGGGAAATTCCACCTGGAAGTCATCATTTTGGACACTTAGGGATAGATTTATGAATGTATTCACCCAAGACTTTCATGTGAGATTTACATATTTTCACGTGAGATTCAATTAGAGAAATGTGTGAAATATCAGTGTGAAAACACTGATAAACAGGGACCTTAGAGGCCAATGTATTAAGGTCAACTGTGGCCAAACTGATGGGCACATTTATAAAGTAAAGGTATTATTCTTGTACTCTTTACTCTCATCAATGGAAAATTAAAAGTGTTGGGAGGAGGTGGAAACATGCCATATGACTCACAGATTAGAAGGTCTCCCCTTGTATCCCTGAGTGTTTTCTAAAGGATACCACAGAAAACACACTGAATGAAACAAAATTAAATCATTACTGTGATGTCTGGCAGAGAGCAAAAAGTGGTAAATTCCCTCTCTGTTTTAATTTGGTTTCTCATTGTCCACTTTGGGCTTCCCTAAATGTTAGCCAGTAGTTCCACAGGGGGATAAAACACAATCTAATGCTGATGGCAGTTCAGATGTTGAAGCCTTTACCCTATGTTGTTTATGTAATGTCCTTGCTGCTATATTCAGCCCTGTGTATGGTCAGGGTAACGTCAGAGTAGCCCGCTCAATACAGCAGATCCTACAATAGAGTGCTGGAAGATGGCTAGGGACCCGCCCAATGGCCCACAGTTTAAAAAACAGTGGGCAAATAGAAATAAAGCATGAATAGGCAACCAATCAATTCTTTACAAAGATTTGTGTTAACTATTCAGGTTAAGATAAAAAAATTTTTTTTTTAGTAATATAGGGTCGAATGAAATGAATTACAGATCTCCTCGTTTAACAACCACTCAGACTTATGACCAGCTCTCCCCACCTGAACGACGTGCTATAAATCATTGTATTGTACAGTACAGAAATTTTGTTTGTGTTCTGTACTTATGCAAATTAAAGCAATGTTATTGAGCTAGTTTTGTTTTTAGAACTTTTTTTTCACAATACAGTACAGTAGTTAAGAATGCTTAAAATATTGATTACTTGGGACTCCTCGTTTAACGACCAATTCGTTTAACGACCTGGCCGTTGGAACGGAACCTGGTCATTAAGTGAGCAATAACAATACAGATTAAAAAATGTTTTTGGAGGATTGCAGATCGCTCTGGACTAAGTCAATGCTTAGGTTATGGTAGTGGCAGGATGGAAGAGTTCTCTTCCAATGCTTTCTGCCCTACTACACCTGGAAAAAAGATGGTGAGCTCTTTTTGGCTACTGCCTTTGGGTACAGCCTTGAGGTCTTTCTTCACATGTACTGTAAGGGGTAGAGAAAGAGGAAGCGCCCAATATCCGAAGAAATGCGAAAAAAGGGGTATATTTTTGGCAGTTTATTGGAGGAAGCAATAGATGGTCAAGCCAATGCGTTTTGGGGAAAACGGCAGCCCTGAGGAAGGAGGAGTCTTTTCCCCAAAATGCATTAGCTTGACCATCTTTTGCTTCTTTCAATAAACGACCACAACATATACCCCTTTTTCGTATTTCTTTGGATATTGGGCGCTGCTAGATTAAAAAATGTTGGACATAATGTAATAAAGGTCTCTATTTATGTTTAGTGTTAATTTCTTTGTTCAATGAATGAGAACAAGGATCCAAAGAGCAATCATTGTGGTTCCATAGGTATAAGGTAGGCATCCATTCAGGCATTTTTTTTAAAGAAATCTAGAGATATGAATTACTAATGCAGCGCTGGCATTTTTGCCATGCAATGTTAAACTATGGACAATGCTATAAATTGGTATTTGGCTCCCTCTAGTGGTATAAACATGAAATTGACTTTATTTCTCATTTCAAGGTCATTGGGAAAGTCTAACAGGAAGTGACTTCATCGTTTTCTTCTTGAGAAAAGGACTCACCTACCCATAATGCCCACTCATCTTACCCATGACCAGCGAGAGGCTGAACTGCATGCTGAGTAGGTAATAAAAGGCCCAGCAAGGCCAACTTCGGTCTCTTCTGGACACATGGCCTGCCTACAAGGATCTGTGAGGAGGTGTTCAAGAGAGCTATGGCATGCTCGGTGCGGAGCAACATTTGAAGCCATCGGAGACAGTCTACAGAACAGCCTGCTGGAGCAAAGGTATGGTTGGATTGGGGAAGATCCAGAGACATCTCACGGAGCCAGATGGAGGTCCCGGTCATTGTGCGGAGCGGTGCAGCATAACAGGACTAGGAACCAAAGGAGCGGAGGCATCCATCTGTCTGGACCTGGTGTGATGAGAGGGCTGTTGCCCAGAAGTTTTGTACCACACTTCACACACTTAGACTGATCGCATAGTGTTGCTGGAACCAGTAGTCCCATGGAACAGTTCAGTTCAATAGAGTTACACTAACTTAGGCCTCAAGCCTGATTTCATTACAAAGTGACTTTCCTTCCTAGGGAAGGAGTTCACAAACATATTGCTGATCAAAGTTACTGTTTCATATGATTCTACACTACTTTATTGGTTGGAAGTCCTGCGGATTACAAATACTGCAGTATAAATGGCTAGCTGAAGAAAAGAAGACAAGAGACTTTTGCTGCTTTTTTTCAAATTTTTTGTAAAATATATAATTAGCCGATGTGACCTGTGGATAATCCCATGCTGCTCGAATTCCTACTGTTATTTTTAACATTTTTGGATGCTGAGATACATTTGACTGGGATATAAGTACAAACTATGATGTAATATTTTAATGACTACCAAATTATGGTTTATGTACATATAACAGTCTCTTCTTTGTTAATTACTCTGTATTTTCATTTTACGGATAGTTCTTCCCTGCAACTAAACCCTGATGAAGGATAATCTGTTGCATCTCTGAAACGTTGTTGGGTTCAGGCTGATGCACTCTGTCTAGGTCTATTCTTTGTGCTTGTATCACCATGCATCCACATTTTTTATATATAAAGTATTTTTTATGTATTTTTCTACTATGTACAATAAATTTATTTTTCTCTGTGTGATACATATGTGTTTTGGTAGTGCCATTAAAATCCCACTCCTAGGGGGTTTTCGATTATTATTATCATCCTGTTTAAATACTGTGTGTGTGTGACATTATAGATCTTTTAGTGTCTGCACAGCGTACTGGAAGTGGGAAGGTGCCCAGTGCTGAGATTGAATCGCCTGAGCATTAGTCCCACTTGGAGACGCTCCTGCAGGGGCAATTCAGGTAACCATCGAGTTATAATAATTTATATTTGCTTGCTTCAGGGTTGTATTCATCCTTATTCTTGTGTATATACTCAATACCTTTCAGTAAACTTGTTCTAACATCTACTTACAATACATTGAGTTGTCTTATTGTAAGCATGGAACCCGAAGGGTTTGTGGTAAGGGTAGACCTGAATGTTCGGGATAACCAGTGGGAAAATGAACAATTCAGCAGCTCCCAAGGGAGTAGTGCGCTACACTAAGGTAGATGAAAAATCTGCAAATAATAAAGAGAAGAGTAAGAGAGAAAAAAAGAAGGTTGCAGGTTAGGAGTAGTGGGTAGGATCAAGAAAGGGGAGTACTCAAGGGGTCAGCAACACATATAATTAGATAGATAACAATGAATTCTCAAATCTCAAAGGCTGAGAAAAGGGAATCCTAGGTTGCCAAACAGTAAGAAATTTGGAGTGGGTATTGGCCAGAATTGCTGGTAAAGTATAACTAAAGGCAAAACAGTTTTTTATTTTTTTTATACAAAGTGCAGAGGGATTAGAACACTTCTCATTTTATATGGTTGCCTGCTCCTCCATTAACCATCCTCTCTATTTGTCCTGTTTATCATTATCATTGACAGAGAAAATAATAGAATAGAAAATCCCAAATTTTGGGTTAGATTGTCCCTAGAAAAGTAATAGAGAGGAGGACCCCCCCCCCCCCCCCCCCCCCCAAAGAAGTACACAGAGGACTTTAAGGGCAACTATAGTAAATATATATTCAGTAACATAGAAAATTTATTGAACATTTTAAAAAATAGGTGCATACATCACCATATAACACATTTATAAAAACAATAAATGCAGTTGATTCGATTGAAAATGTTATTCTCCTATGCGTCGTCCGATGCGTTTCAGGATCTTATAGGAATCCTTACTTCAGGGGCATTTTCTTAAGTAAGATTTTTGTAACTAATAACAATCTATAATAATAATCAAAAAACCAAAGACATGGAATGAGCATCATAAGATATTAACCACTTTTGGTTAGAGGACAAATTTTCCCAGTTTTGGAGGAGGTTGATGCAACCTTCAAGAAAAAAATGGGAAAATAACTTATAGAACTGTACCATGGTGATGATGAAACTCCTCAATGAGGAACATCGCAAATGCATCATGATTATTGACAAGGATATTGATCATCTATACTCCAAGCTGCAACTCCTTGAAAAATGCGGCCAACTTTAAAGAACAGGAGGAAAGAATCAAAAATCATTTGGATTCTTTCACTCGTGATACTCTTGTGACAAAAGAGAACAAAATTCTGGAGGGAAAAAAGAGCCTTCCAAGAAGCTTACAGGTGGCAATCAGGGCAATAGACCAGGATTTCTGGGGAATAGACAAAAGAATTTCAATCACAATGCTAAAGTAACTAATTCTATGTTAACCGGTTCCCGACCAGCGCACGCCGATGTACGTCAGCAGAATGGCACGGGCAGGCATATTGGCGTACAGGTACGTCCAATCTTCAATGCCGCCCTGCCATCGCAAGTGCCCCTGCCGGTGGCGCACACGCGTGCCGGTCGGGGCCCCCGTGAGTCCGGTCATGGGTCCCGCGGACTTGATCGCCGCGGGCATACTCGTGATCGTCTCACGGGACGGCTGAATGGAGAAGTGCCGTGTAAACAGCATTTCCCCATTCTGCCTAGCAACTAGTGACGCTGATCTCTGCTCCATGTGATTGGAGCAGAGATCGGTGTTCACTAAATGAAAGCCCAACCCCCCACAGTTAGTAACACACCCCTAGGAACACTTAACCCCTACACTGCCACCCACTGGTTAACACCTTCCCTGCCAGTGTCATTTACACAGGAATCACTGCGTTTGTATAGCAGTGATTGCTGTATAACTGACAATGGTCCCAAAAATGTGTCAAAAATGTCCAATGTGTCTGCCATAATGTCGCAGTCACAATAAAAATCGCTGATCGCCGGCATTACTAGTAAAAAAAATAATAAAAAATTATTAAGAAAAATGCCATAAAACTATCCCTATTTTGTAAACGCTATAACTTTTGCGCAAACCAATCAATAATCGTTTATTGCGATTTTTTAACCAAAAATATGTAGAAGAATACATATCGGCCTAAACTGAGGGAAAAAATGTTTTTTTTATATATTTTTGGGGGATATTTATTATAACAAAAAGTAAAAAAGAATGTGTTTTTTTTTTAAATTGTCGCTCTATTTTTGTTTATAGCGCAAAAAATAAAAACCGCAGGGGTGATCAAATACCACCAAAAGAAAGCTCTATTTGTGGGGAAAAAAGGACGTCAATTTTGTTTGGGAGCCACGTCGCACGACCGCGCAATTGTCAGTTAAAGCGACGCAGTGTCGAATAGCAAAACGTGGTCTGGTCTTTGACCAGCAAAATGGTCCGGTCTGTAAGTGGTTAAAATCATCTGCTTCTTCCTCCTTTTCACAGAACAAACTCTCTACAGGAGAAAAATCATTATCAAGCAAGGGCCTCAATTTTTGCCCAAAGACTGATATCGATACATTTGAAGTAATTAAAGATGTACATCTATTTGTTAGAAGATTTCTATTCAAAAGTCTGTATTTAAAAAGCACCACACAAGAAGTCACAGACTCTTCACAAACTGATGAAGCACTAGATGTCTTACTTAGTCCCCTAGAAGAATCAGACCCTACCAATCTTATTGATATGGTAGACATTGAAGCTCTTCTACAACACATCAACACTACAACTGAATCACTAGTTAACACTACTACCTTTAAAAATAAATCTGGCAAATTCCCTCCTTTGTCTAACAATCTCAATCTGGCTGCGTTTGTGAATTTTGTAACTGCAGACATTAAAAAAATGCATAAGAAAATGCATAAATGCAAACGTATGAACAACTTAACCAAAGAAGAGAAGATTGCTTTACAGTCTTCTCAAGGACCAACATTCACTTACCATAAAATCTGCAAAAAAATTAGGAAATATAGTCATTATGACAAACATACAATAAAAAACAATGTGTAAAAAAATTCTCCAGAATGATTCCTGGTATAAATCTCCAAAAATACTGTTGAGAAATTTAAAAATAAGTTCTATACATTAACCACTTGCCGACCAGCTGCCGCAGTTGTACAGTTGTAAACCTAAGATACTACTTCCTGAGCTCCGGACTTGGTTCTCCTTGGGACCCTATCAGAGTTATCTTATTCTTTGCCTCTATGCACCAGTCTTCTTCACATATGTGCTTGTGCATACATGTATATGTATTCCTGTATATCTGCCAAGTCACTGGCAGTGCTTAGGTGCAGACCTCAGCTGATTAGTAGGTTTTTTTCTTTAGTGTATCTCCTATGATGCTCATTCCAAGTCTCTGATTTTTTTTTATTCTAAACCTATGTTATGCTTTATTATAGATTGTTATTAGTTGCAAAAATCTCCCTATGAAAATGCCCCTGAAGAAAGGATTCCTGTGAGATCCTGAAATGTGTCAAGCGATATAACAGGAGAATAACATTTTCAATCAAATCAACTGCATTTATTGTTTTTATTAATGTGTTATATGGTGATTTTCAATGTTATATATATCCAGTATTTACTATAGTTGCCCTTTGTCATAAACCAGATGTGACCAGAACTGTGTGACTGCGACAGAGTGAACCAGACATAAATAGGTAGAAGTAAGTTTATAAAGTAAATGCATATAAATGTGAACACACTACTAATACAAACTGAGTGAACAAATCAAACAACCAAACAGTGATAATAAACTAACCAGCATATGTAGCAAAAGGGAGTACCAGAATCGTAGCCAAACCAGGCCAGGGTCATAAACAGGAGATCAGTAGTTGGGGGGCTAGGAGTAAACAGACAGGGAACAAGGTGTAGGGATTAGGCTGCAGGGCAGGGATCCAGGGATACAGGAGCAGATACAAACAGGTCCAAGATACAGGAGTCAGGGTTCAGAATCAGGATCAGGCTAACAGATAAACAGGCTGCAGGTCAGGGCACAAGGACAATACCAGGGCAAGGTGTGTGTGCACTTGCCAGGTATTTATACTATGGCTGCTATCAAAGTCATGTGACGCCTGATTGCAGAAGGTAATAACCGCTCCACACTGCCAGGATCCCTCTGCTGGTGGACGCCAGTACTGTGGCCCAAAGATGACACAATTCCAGCAGGGAAAAGCTCTTCTGACAGCTCCAAACTGCCAGGAGATAACGGCTGGTGGATCTCAGTACTGCATGCCAAATGATTGATATTACCAGCGGTGGGAACCTTTCCTGACACCCTTAAAGTCCCCTGTGTATTTCTTGGGGGGGTCCGTACCTCCTATCTTTCCATGGTTACTAATTATAGGGATGTTGGTAACAAATAGGTCTTTTTGGGTGAATCTTCTCTAATTTCTAGAAAAGTAATAGAGGGAAATTCTTCCAATGGTGGCACTAGTTCTGGTGACCTGGGGTTCCCCAGAGTATTCCCTTAATCTGCAGGGATTTTCTCTCATTTTCTGTTTGGCTATGGGACAGGAAGTGAAGATAAATCTCTACATTGGGACAAAGCAGGCAAAAATAAACCTTACAGGAGTTATAACCCTAAAAATAATAAGGATGCCAGGATCTACCACAAAATTAAATGTATATATTTTAGATAATGCACATACTCTCATTCACATAATTTTGTGAATGCAGTTTGTGTGAACGAAATCGCATAAACCACAGAATTAGAGAAAAAAAAAAGAGTATCTCCAAAAGTAGGTCACTAACGAACACTGGAGTTAGTGCAAAATCAATTTTATTACAAAAACCCACTATTATAATTATTACAACACCGTATGAAAAAAGGTTTTACAAATATCACAAACTTGTTTAAAAACATTGACAACGTTGTCAACTGTATTAAAAACATACAGACGGGGCCGCGGCTGCATACATTCCACTCATACCACAGTCGCCATACCAAACAAAATACCACTGACTATTCAAAAGTCCACAGAAGGATGGATGATTTTGCACTAACTCCATGGTTCGTTAATTACCTACTTTTGGAGATCCTCTTTTTTTTCTCCAATTCTGTGGAGGAGTTATAACCCTCCCTTAGAGTCGGTTCACACAGGGATGGCTTGTCAAGCGGTTCTGTACTATGGAACCGTTTTAATAGGAGCGACTCAAGTCGCTCCGACTTAGAAAAATGTTCCTGTACTACTTTTGTGGCGACTTCAGATGACTTGCATTGACTTCTATACAGAAGCCGTTTTACAAGTCGCGGCTGTGTGCAGGTCGCCTGAGGCAGTCGCGCTGCCTCAGTGTAAACCGCCTCTTACTCTATCCAAAACTAAAAAAAGTTTTTCCTATATATATATATATACTTTATTTACTAATTTATCATAATATTATTTATTCTATTCCTACAGTAGGTGCCACCGATATTGCGTTTCCAGCGCGATACTGTCACGCTGGTTCTCGGCGACAGGCTTCTCTAACCAGCGCGATCCCGTGCCCTCAACATGGGGGGTGCCTTGGGGAAGGGGGGGAGCGGAGTCCCAGCATCCTCTGGGACCATGTGACATCATCCGGTGACCCCGCCCCTTGTCCCTATATAAGTCGCCACACGGCGCGTCCCTGGCATTGCGGCCAGAGAGAGCGTCGAGTCAACATCTCCAGAAGAAGAATAAGAATGGAAGGTGGTGGCGACAGAAGACCGGGCCACCGCTAGTAAAAGAGCTGGAAGAAGAAGCGGTGGCCCGGCAAGAAGAACCGAAGAGGGGGACAAGACCGCCCGAAGTCGGAAGAAGAGGGCGGCGACGAAGAAGAAAGTCGGACTCCTCCGCTAGTAAAAGAGCTAGCAGAAGATAGCGGAGGAGTCCGACGAGAAGACCCCCGAAGACGGAAGAAGACCCCCGGAGCTGTGCAATAAACAATTTTAACCCTTGTGTGTTGTGTTTTTTTTTTACATTTTTTTCACAGGTGAATGGATAGGGGTACATTGTACCCCATACTCATTCACATACGGTGGGGGGCCGATATCCGGGGGCCCCCTTATTAAAGGGGGCTCCCAGATTCCGATAAGCTCCCCGCCCGCAGACCCTGACAACCAAAGGCCAGGGTTGTCAGGAAGAGGCCCTTGTCCTCATCAACATGGGGACAAGGTGCTTTGGGGTGGGCCCGTGACCCCCCCTTCCCCAAGGCACCCCCCATGTTGAGGGCACGCGGCCTGGTATGGCTCAGGAGGGGGGGGGGGCGCTCGCTCGTTTCCACCCACTTTCCTGACCGGCCGGGCTGCGTGCTTGGATAGGGGTCTGGTATGGATTTTGGGGGGATCCCACGCAGTTTTTTCGGCGTAGGGGATTCCCCTTAAAATCCCTACCGGACCTAAGGGCCTGGTATGCCTCCCAAGGGAGAACCCATGCCGTTTTTTTTAAATTTGGTGTGGAGTTCTCCCTTAGGATTCATACCAAACACAGTGCCTGGTATTGGCGGGAATTCAATTCGGATCCCCGCACCAGTGTGAACCCGGCTAGCGATGCTTGTCGCTTATCGGGAAAGGAAAAGAAACATTTTTCCTTTCCCGATGCGAGCCAGCTCGGCGCTGGCTTCCGCGACTGGGCTCGTAGGGTGTCAATCTCGCTGATAGAAGCGGCAAGATTGACACAATATCACGGTCACCTACTGTAATTCTCAAAACTTACAATGATTTCCAGGCTCTAGCTATGGCGAATCTAGTAGCCATAAAGATATAACCAAAGTGCCCAAATATTTCATTACCTATACCACTTAATATGACAGCTGGCTTACTCGCTCAGGGTGAAATTGATAAACATCTTTCCACACTACATGGAGCTCTCCTTAATACTGACTCCTGTAAGCTGGCGGAAGTGTGGGAAATGTGGTGTGATTATATTCCTTCCCTAGATAGGGAGAGATGGGATGAGTGCTTGAAGGGTGGCCCAAAACTGATGATCTTTACAATGATAAGTTGATTCAAGTCAAGTTCTTGCATAGAGTGTACTACACCCCTGTGTGACTCCATAAGATATACCGGACATGCGATCTGCAATGTCATCAGTGTCGGGCTCATTTAGGATTCTACTTGTTCAGGGCTTACCCAAACATTGCAAAATTCTGGTTGAAAGTATTTGAAGTAATTAACCTTAGGCTGCAGCTGACGCTTTTGGCTTCCCCTGGGAACTTGCACTTCTATGTATCCATTCATGAAAATGAGAAGAGGCCCTATCATACCAAATTGTTAATCTCATACCTCCTATATTACACAAAAAAAGAAATCCTCCTGAACTGGACCACCTCCACTCCCCCAGTGGTGTCCTCCTGGGAAGCAATGGTAGATGCTGCCTTACCTATGTATAGACTCACATATATCAATCTGGGTTGTTCCTGGAAGTATGAGAAAGTTTGGTCTTCTTGGACCTCCAATTAACCATTGCTGTCTATTTTTGTTTTACTCATAGTTGTTAAGCAAATAGACTGATAGTTTACCTGCTATTACTCTGTCTCTCAAAAATTATAGCTGGAATCTGAACTGCCTCCGAAAACAGACAATTTAAAAAAGCTCCAAACAGCACTGGAAATTTATATGTAACGGGGGTTGACTGTGTAGATATAAACAGAGATTACATATGGAGAAAAGTAAAACCAAGCTTTTAAATGGCATTACTGCCAATGAAACTTGCACTACGCTTAAATAACGTTTAATGAAATCTATATTTTACAAAGAACTTGATCAGGGATGAGAATTACAATGCCTGCAGCAATTGGCAGCATTACATTAGGGAGCCAGGAGAGGAGACGAGCGGAGAATTTCATCATCCGATGTGCGCTTTCTACAGGTCAGCTAATGTAATATGACAGAAACAAAGAGAAATCTGGCCAAGCAATTACAGCCAAAATGTTTTGCAGTAAAGATTTCATTTAATTTGATGTAGCTGCAAATGTTATGTTCTTATAAACTGGAAGGGGAAACTTCTCAAAGGGGATTTTCAATACTCATTATTTAAAGAGGTAATCCACTAAGCAGTAAAGGTGCTGGAGATATGTGTAAGTGTGTGTAGTGGGGCCGAAGAAGGGTGCCCCAACCATTCTTCCTTATAGGAAGCCAGTGTGTACTCTTGTCCCACGCAACTGTTATATGTTAGGGAAGCCTTATACCCCATCACAATATACTGTATCTTTAAAAAGAAGGTGGGGAATGGAGAAAGAAGCAGTCAATCACAATGTTTTAATCATTTTTCTAATCAAGTATTAAAATTATGGTGTGGTGGTAGCAGCCAAAAAAAGTGATGGCATTTCTAAATGTCACACAGCTCTTTACACTGTGCTACCAGTTGCCAAGTCCTGTCCCCTTCATCTAACAGTCCTTTGTAACATCATTTAGTTGAAAGGATAGATGTCACCATTTATTCGTGTGTTAGTACTTTATCTCTTAAATAACAAACACTGATTTGAAAGAAACTGTAGATGTCATGGAACAGAGCCAATTCCCCTTTCTTTGGAAGCGGCACTGTGAGTGGCGTAGTGAAGGTTAAAGTGGTTGTAAACCCTTACAAACCACTTTGACCTACTGGTAAGCCTAGATTAAGGCTTACCTGTAGGTCCAAGAAATATCTCCTAAACCTACACGGTTTAGGAGAGATTTACTAAAAGGCATGCGCTGTAGCGGCTCGGAGGCGCACTATCGCCGTTAGCAGCATGCCGCTGCTAATGGCGATATGCTGTTAGTGGTGGCTCCCGTGCGCATGCGCAGAAGTGACGTCATCGCTGCTCCGGCGATGTGAGTGGCCGGAGCAGCGACACCCGGAAGAAGATGGACGCTCCGTACTACAGGGGACAGGGGTGACATCGCTGGCTCCTGTGTCAGGTAAGTGACACATAATGGGCTACTATGCGATGCATAGTAGCCCATTGTGCTTTACCTTTGCAGGGAGACAAAGAAGAAGTAAACCCATCAGGGTTTACTTCCTCTTTAATATTTACTAAAGCCTACAGCGACTGGGCAAAGTTTTGCTTGCTGCACTACATGAACATGCAACTGAGCATACAACCAGGATATGCACTGGCTTACTTAGTACAAAGGAAAGTCCCTCAAAACAGCCAGGGCTCACCCTGTAGGCATTTTCTGCCCTTCTCTGGCCTTTTACCATATTCTGGAAATTATGGATTACAAATAAGTTCCAGAATAAAAAATGTATCCATCTGCTCATGGCAGTCAAATACCATGATTTTTATCCGCCTATTTTTCAACAGGGAACACACAGTAAGGATTACATTATGTATAGTCATGTAAAAAAGTATGTGCACCCCATGGAAATTGTTGAATTTTTCAACATGTTTGACTGCTTGTGGACCACCCCATGCAGATATACTGCAGCAGGAGTGGCCGTTCTGTGCCAGATCACAAACCTAGTACGTGATTTGACACTTTCGGGTCTGGGGCTCACGTGCAGCTGCCAACGACCCGCTCCTGCTGTGATTGGACACAGCAGGAGCCAATCAGCTGCTCCGGCAGACTCCATGTCTGCCTGGACCTGCTGATCTTTCCCAAGAGAAGCAGAACAACGGTCTGCGGATGTAAACAAGGCTGATCGCCATTCTGTGAGAAGGTAAGGTAGTGATCCTGTGTTTCTGCTAACCTTTGCCTTCCCACAGTACAAGGACATCCCTCACAATTAGCAAGCACTCCCTAGGAACACATTTAACCCTTTGATCGCCCCTGATGTTATCCCCTTCAGCCAGTGTCATCAGTACAGTGACAGTGCACATTTTTAGCACAGATTGCTGTATTAGTGTCACTGGTCTCCAAAAAGTGTAAAAAGTGTCAGGTGTCCAATTTGTCCGCCACAATATCACATTTCCGCTATAAGCTTCTGATCGTCCCTATTACTAGTATAAAAAATAAAAATATCCCATAGTTTGTAGACACTATAACTTTTGTGCAAACCAATCAACATAGGCTTATTGGGATTTTTACCAAACATATGTAGCAGAATACATATTGGCCCGAATTGATGAAGAAATTAGATTTAAAAAAAAAATATATATATATATATATATTTATATTTATTGGATGTGATTTATAGTAGAAAGTATAAAATACAATATTTTTTCTTTTTTATTAAAAAATGCAGTGGTGATGAAATGCCACCAAAAGAACGTTTTATTTGTGGCAAAAAAAGGACAAGCATTTCATTTGGGCACAGTGTTGCACGACTGCGCAATTGTCAGTTAAAGTAACGCAGTGCCGTACACAAAAAATTGACTGGTCATAAAGGGGGGGGGGGGGGGGATGTAAACCTTCTTGAGCTGAAGTGGTTAAACAGACATAAATTATAGAGTATTTTCATTCAAACAGTGCTTACAGATGAAGATGACATACAAATTACATAAAATTGACATAGTATATTAATTCTCATAATCTAAATTAAGGATATTGCATGTGGAAAAAGTATACTCCTACATTTACCTCCACTTCTGATATAATAAAATTTGAATCAAGTGTTTCAGTTTAGGCTCCAACAATTAGAACACCACAAAATGACAATCACCCCAATTTATAACTAGCGTTTAAAGTAATATGCACATTGATATACAAATACATATCGTATGTGGAAGCCACATTGCCTCGTCAAGGCCCCTGGGTACAGTGCGTTCCTAGAGCTAATATTTGAGTCTCCATATTGGAGCATATATAGCACTGGATAAATGAGTAGATATGCCTGGGGGCAGTCCATTCCTTTTAATGGTGCAGAGACATACTAGAAGCTCAGCAAAGCACAATGGCAGCTGAAGGTGTCCAGTGCGTCCCCACGCCAATTCCAGCAAGCTATACAAAAATGGCAACCACATCAATTTTCTATTAACTAGCTTACACATGGAAGGGCTTTGAACAGCACAAACAAACAAAATGTTTTCCCAGAACACTTCCCAGCCAATACTTAGAACCCCTAAAGCAGTGTGGCTTCAGGGAGTTTGCAGATCAAGCCTGCCTTATTTGTAGAAAGGAGGAGGTATGCATTGGTTTAGTGGTTACCAACATCCTTGTACTATAGAGCAAACAAAGAAATTACCCCCCCCCCCCCCCCCCCGAAAAAAATTATAATAATTGTGGATACCCATGTGTCTTGAAAGAGATTTAAAAAGATTGTGTATTCTAATATATATATATATATATATATATATAAATGCTGCGCTATCTTAGTATTGTGAACAATACCTATGCAATAATGAATGAATAAAGTGACAAGCGAGATAAAGTGCTATTAGTGCATGCAGATAATATACTATTAATGAATCTTGTGAATCAAAACAGCATAATTACATCATAAAGTTCATTACAAACATAATATTATAATCCAGACATATAAAATAAATAAAGTGACAATTTGAAAAGTACTATAGTGCACAAGTATATACTGCACTGATAATTAATCTCATGAATCAATGCAACATGATTAAATCATAAAGTCTATTTCAAACATAATCATAATTAAATCTTGTCATGGTGATCCAAATGTGTTCACATGTCCATACACTGGTCCTCCCCTCTCCATGTGAATTCTTTCACATTAGAGCATGTGACCTCACAATTAAGTTCAGTCATAAAACACGCGTGAACCACCTCTGGGTTCTGTGAATGCTATGGGATACTGGGCTGGATAGTGTGATACCATTTTAAGTATAAAAATATTTATTAAACAATAGCCCCTCTCCGGGCTACTCACATTATACAGGTGCTTCAGTGCACCACTCTACAGCAAGCCAAAACACTGAAATAGTATGTCCCGGAGGGGCGTATCCGGAAGCCGATCCGAATGGCAGCTTAGCCGCCTAGCTCTCCTGCCAGCCATCGCACCCTAGCGCCTACGGGGACAATCCTCCGCCATCCGATGGGTAGATCCAGGGCTACCCGCTCCTCAACCACCAGGGGATCCTCTGCCGCCCCTCCGGGCCCCGCAGGGGACCTCCGTACTTTTTTTTTGCCCACGGAGCTCCCGGACAGCGGCCTTCCCAAGATGGCGCCGGCCGCGGCCTCCGCGTCCTCCCGGGCATCATCTCCGGCCCGCAGCCAGCCACACAGCCACCAATCCGGCCACGCAGGGGACCGATCACCCCAGGAGACGACCCCGACCCGTGTTGCCTTCGGTGCGGTGAGTGAGCCCCGGGCCCCGGCTGTACAGTGGGCCACCCAGCTAGGCCCGAGGCCTACCGCGCCGCCCCCCTCCACCGGAGCACTCTCCCTTCACTGCCAGGCCCGCAGGCTGTGCGGGGAGGCCAGCATCCACCTTGCCTGGAGCACCACCCCCCTCTCCACGCAGCCTTAGACTGGGCAACAGACTGACGGGATCTCAGTGGGGAGAATCTAAGCAGGGAGTCAATGGGACTGGACCTGGATAGTTCCCCTCCTCCACCTGATACGCAGTGCACTGAAGCACTCCCCAGGCTGCTCCGGGCACCGTCGGACCCCTTTCTCCCAGCCATATCCTTGAGATCACCCTCCTCCCTGGACAGTGCGGACTTTCCTGCCCTACCCCCCCTGGGGAGCCGATGTCTTGGTCATACCGGGGGCCCGGGGGGGTGGGTGGACCCCACCAGGACCTTGGCGCCCGGTCGCCACCGCCTAAGGCCCAAAAACTGAACCCACAGCGGGCCTCCAGCCCCCTGCATCCCCGGGGTGGACCCCTGACCTCCTCTGCGCACTCTGTGGCCCATACGAGACTGTCTTCGCAGGTGGAGGGGGGGTCGGAGCCGACTATCCCCTCCGGCCCCCACAGCTACACGGCCGGGGGTGTGGGACTTACCCAATGGGCCCGATTCCCCCACATGTGTTGACGGGCCTGAGGGTTTCGGTCCTCTGCCACCCCGCTTACACCCAGCCCAAGGCGATCTTGGGGAACCCTGTCCCCCACCTCTCCACCCACAGTGGCAACAATACTTGCAAGCGATACCCACTAAAGAGGACTTTAAGCAATTTAATCGAAGAGGTTAAATCCACGTGCAGATCGGAAATACGGCCTTAAACACCTGGCGGATCGGGTGGAAATGGCCGAGGAGGAGATTCAGGAGACCAAGATAGCGATCCACAGGACCCAAATTCAAGGGGCCGATCATCAAATGTTATTGAGAGACATGCAACGCCACGTGGAGGACTTGGATAATAGGGGGCGCAGGCATAACATCAGGGTGCGAGGGATCCCGGAGGCAGATGGCCCGGAGGATGTACAGATTATTCTGCAGGGAGTATTTAACAACCTCCTAGGGGAACCCACCACCAAGTTTATCGAAATGGACCGAACCCACAGGGCTCTGCGCCCCAAGAATACTAACTCCGCCCCCAGAGACATTATCTGTAGAATTAACTCATTCCACCTTAAAGAGGACATCATGTGGCAGGCCCGCCTGGCCCGGGCGGTGACCTTTCGAGACACTCCAGTACAACTTTTCCCAGACCTCTCCTGGATTACGTTACAAAAACGCAGACTCCTTCAGCCGCTTCTTCGCACCCTGCAGGAGGCCAACATTCCCTATCGCTGGGGTTTCCCATTCAGTCTCACAGCCAAGCATCAAGGCAAGTCGGCCTCTCTGCGCTACCCGGAAGACCTACACAACTTCTGTGAGGAGCTGGGAGTCTGTCCGCCCCAGCTGCCGGACTGGGACCTCGTGGCTACCCCGCCTGCACTCCCCACACTGTGGCAGAAGGTCGCTCCTCGGCAACGACCCAGAAACCAGGAGGCGCCCAAAAAGTCGACCCGACCAGGATATGGCTGATGCATCCAGCCTTGCTACTTTGTCCCTTTCCTTTCTTACTTGTTGCTCCCCTCCGCCCTTGAGGCCATAGGGAGAAATGTTAATTTTCCTCTTGAAATACCCGGTGGACTGGCACCTGGACGCTACGCTGCTACTGGTCCCCATTGATTCCCCTCCCCCCCTGGTGCCTTCGCATTGACTTCCTGCTGTTAAGCTGGCATATGGGAGACCCGAGAGAGTGGGTTCTTTTCCGTTCTCACACCACCCCCTTCTCCCCGGGTACGCTGGTGGTGTACCCGGTGCCCTAGGTTCCTCATTTTGTTTACTGTTGGAAAACTTTTTTTTCCTTTTTTGGTTCTCCTTAACCCAAGCTCACTTGTTCCTTTTGCAATCTCGAATGTGGAGAACTGGACTCCCATGTGGCTGTCCGATCCGGCCCTCGGGCTCTGGGTCTGGCGGCCCCCTGGGAATCCGTATAGACCTGAGTGATTTGCCCACTCATGGTCCAGTTATGTTGTGCATTTTGCTGTGTTACAAATGTGTGCTCGATATTTGTTTTCTTACTTGCTGCTCTAACCTTTTTCTTTTTTCTCTTCCTACCCCCCCCCCCCTCTTCCTCCTCCCTCTGTCACCACGTTCCAGTCTGTAGGTTCTGGGGACGTAGCTATTGGATCCTCCCACCGGGGCGTGCACCCTCCTGGCGGTCATCACTGGACGTCGCTGTTGGGTAAGACATCATCTACTCCCCCCCCCCATGACTTGACTGATGGCTAAGATTTTATCCCTGAATGTCCATGGCCTCAATTCCAACAGGAAACGGCATCTGGCACTAAGGGAATTTAGGCAGTTGGGAGCTGACATTATCCTCATCCAGGAGACGCATTTCGATAAGGGGGGTTCCTTTGCCCTAGCCTCCAGATATTTCCCACTAGCTTATTTATCCTCAGGGTCTCATAAGAGAGCGGGGGTGGCTATCCTGATTCGACACGGAGCTCCATTTACGTACCTTGATCACTACAGCGATCCCTGGGGGGGCTTCCTGATACTTAAGGGTACGTGGCAGTCTCAACCGATAACACTATGCGCCCTATATGCCCCGAATGTCTATCAGCACACTTTTGTCTCCAGAGTCCTGTCACGCTTATTTAAAACTGACCACAATTATCTGGTGGTGGGCGGAGATTTTAATCTGGCTCACTCGAATGCTGCAGACCGCCTGGCGGCGACACCCCGACCGGCTTCGGCCAAAGCACTCAGGGATTCGTAGCTCTTTCGTCAAATTACTCGACGTTATGCACTCTTCGACGCCTGGAGGGCTCTCCATCCGGTGGACCGGCAGTACACGTACTACTCGGCCCCCCACCGGATGCATTCTCGCATCGACTATTCTTTTATTAACAATGCTACATTGAGAGAGGCCAGTAGTGCCCTCATCTTACCGATTTCATGGTCGGACCACGCTCCGATCCTACTAACCCTGGAACTGGGTTCCCCGGTGGTCAGGCCCTACAATTGGAAAACGAACACCTTCCTCCTACAACACCTTCCCTCCCAATCAGAACTAGCTTTGATCCTGACCCACTACTTTACAGAAAACGCCACTCCGGATGTTACTCTACCCACCCTATGGGAAGCCCACAAAGCAGTCATACGTGGTAAATGCATGGCACTTTCCTCAGCCATGAAGAGGGACATAGCGGCCACCAAATTGCACACAGAAGGAGAGCTCAGACACCTGGAACAGAAATTGCAAACCTCCCCATCCCTGCGACTCCTTCAAAAAATAACGAATCTCCGTATGACGCTCCGTGACTTAGCGCTCCACCGTGTGGAAAAGGCTCTCCTTCGGATAAAACAGATGTACTACGACAGGGGTAATAAAGCACATTCCCTTTTAGCGCGGAAACTTAGAGACAAAACCCTTTTGTCTACCCCACACCAGATCAAAACTAAAGCCAACCAGATGGTCTCCCACCCCAAAGAGGTTGTTGACACCTTTGCGGAATTTTATGCGGAGCTCTATAATAATCCTGGTATCCCCAGCGACCCCCTACCGGCGGAGCTCTCCAATCGTAAGCGGCAATATCTGTCAGAAAGCGGCATACCTCGTATTCGATAGTCAGATCTAGCCTCTTTAAACAAGCCCATTACATAGGAAGAGGTAGAACTGACCATCAAGTCCCTCCCTTCGCATAAATCCCCGGGCTCGGACGGTCTACCCTACGAATACTATAAAGCGTTTTTGCCTCTCCTGTTGCCGCACATGAGTAGACTCTTCAATGCCTTCTTACAGACCACCCCCGTCCCCTCGGATATGCAACGTTCCTTCCTAACCCTGATCCCCAAGCCAGATAAAGACCCTATCCTGTGTGACAACTATTGGCCCATAGCGCTCTTGAATACAGATTTGAAAATCTTTACTCAATTACTGTCGCTGCAACTCAATATGGTCCTCCCCTCCCTTATCCACAAAGATCAAGTGGATTTTGTCCCTCTCCGCCAGGCCGGAGACAACCCCATGAAGGTGATAGACTTGGTCGACGTGGTGAACAGGGAGGGCTTGCAGTCCTTGCTTTTGAGTCTGGATGCGGAAAAAAGCCTTTGACAGACTGGGGTGGCCCTTCATGTTCGCCACGCTGACCCACATAGGGATAGGGGGACCGTTCTTGCGGGCCATACGACAATTTTATTCCAACCCGTCCTCTCAAGTCAAAACCCCCTTCGCCACCTCTTCGACCTTCTCTGTCTCCAATGGCACGCGCCAGGGATGTCCCTTGACACCCTTGCTATTTGCTCTCTGTGTAGAACCCCTCGCGGCGTCCATTAGACAGAACCAGGCGATCAGGGGCATACCGGTTAAAGATAAGGAATTTAAGATCTCGCTGTTTGCAGACGACAATATCCTAACCCTTACCCAACCCAGGATCTCCCTGCCCAACTTACACATGGAACTGGACCGCTACAGCGCCCTATCGGGATACAACATCAATGCCTCGAAGTCGGAGGCCCTACCAGTTAATATCCCGACCCTGGAGGTGGATCATCTACGATCCACCTTCCCTTATAATTGGAAGTCCACCTCCCTAAGGTACCTGGGGGTAAACATCACCCCAACCTTCGCCTCCCTATATCAGGCAAATTTCCCGCCCCTGTATGGAACTATTAGGCAGCTACTCTCGCAATGGCGGAAGCACCACATTTCCCTCTTCGGTAGGATAGCCTCGGTGAAAATGACAATTCTCCCCGAAGCTCCTTTACCTCTTCCAGACCCTCCCCGTCCCCATACCTTATTCACACTTGAAAAGATTACAAGCAGATCTGCTTAAATATACCTGGAACTACAAGCGCCACAGAATACCGCGCTCAGTAATGACAGCTTCACGCTCAGACGGGCTGGCGTTCCCTGACCTCGTTAAGTATTATCAGGCGGCTCAGCCCTGTGCAGTTGCCTCCTGGTTTACCCAGAGATCGTATAAGCGATGGACAGAAATCGAAAAGCTTTGGCTGGCTCCGATCCACCCCAACAGTATGCTCTGGAGTGTGGCGACACTAATCCCCCAGGCCCGCCTATTGGGATGTCCCAGCTGCAATGTCTCTGGCGTAAGCTCACTAAGCGGTATGACCTCTCCTCGGATAAGTCGCTCCTGGCGTCTTTTATATGTAATCCCAAGGTGCCGGATAGCTTAACCTACCCCATGTCACAACCCTGGTCTTCTCGGGAAACCTTTTCCACCTGGGGACCCTGGTGGACCCCAGATCGTGGAGATTGCTGCCCTACGCCAATCTCAAGTCCAAATTCGACCTCCCTCGTCAGGGATTTTACAGTTACTTGCAAATACGACACTTTGCCCAGACCATATCCTCCGACCTACGCTTCTCTCCGCCATCCTCATTTGAAAGCGTAATTTTAGCGGGTACGGCCCAAAGGGGAATGATCTCGGATATCTATAAAATAATTAACGCACTCCCTGTGGCCTCTCAAGGCAAACATGCCTACATGCTCAAATGGGAAGAAGCGCTGGGTGAAGAAATTACGGAGGAACAGTGGCGGGTGATATGGGCGCAGGCCTCCAAAAGTTCCGTATGCACGCTTTACAGAGAGAATACGTATAAAATATTATTTTTTTGGTATATGACCCCGGACGTTCTCCACGCCATCTACCCCTCTACATCTGACAGATGTTGGCGGTGCCTAGAGCACAAGGGCACCCTCTTCCACATTTTTTGTCAATGCCCACGTATAGTCCCTTTTTGGACAGAGGTTCAGTGACTTTTGACTGGCATACTAGACCAACAGGTGGCCCTGACCCCCAAAACCTTTTTGCTGGGTATTCCTTTTCCTAAACTGACGAAATCCCAAAAGAAATTATCTTGACACATCCTGACGGCCGCGCAATGTCTTGTGGCCCTCCATTGGAAGCAGACACAGCCCCCTACCCCTGGTGCTCTTCACGCTAGGATCAGGGACGTGGAGCTAATGGAAAAGATGACTGCCAGGATACAGGACCGGTTGGAAGCGCATGATGTGGTGTGGGGTCCCTGGAATCTCTGGGAAAGTCGCCCATGATCGGGCGCATGGAACACTTGAGGTGACTATCAATCCTTACCTTTTCCCCCTACCTCCCTCTAGTCCCCTCTTTTCTCTCTCCTGGCTTCTCCCTCTTTTCTCTGGTTTCCTTTTTCCCTTTCTTTCTTTTCTCTTCTTGTTTTTTATTCTCTCTCCTGAGAGTAATTTGTTAAAGGTTCACACGTGCAGATAGTGCCATAAGATGATACCTCCTACTTCCGCATGGGCTCTTACGATAGTAGAGACCTGAGGATATATAGGATGAATATCAGTGAGGGCCCTAATGACCGCGGTGGAGCCCCCTCAGACTGGTCCGTACCTACTCCAGGGGGTTATACTCAATAGGTCGATATGCATGGAGTAATTGGCACTTTTCTTTTTTGTGTTACTCTAAATGCTGCAGTGTACAGTATGACGTGTATCACATTGTATTAAATGAATAAAGAAAAAAGTTACTTGAAAAAAAAAGAAATAGTATGTCCCTTCGCCTTGAGACAGACCAGCTGTCTCCTGCACCGCCCTGTCCCCTCCCCAACATGTGTTGCTACAGAGATGTGACGCATCTTCCCCCTGAGGAAGATACGTCACATCCGTGTATCAACACGTGTTGGGGAGGGGACAGGACAGTGCAGGAGACAGGGATGTGACTTATCTTCCCCCTGAGGAAGATATGTCACACCCTGTATTGACACGCATTGGGGAGGGGGACAGGACGGTGCAGGAGACAGCGCGTCTGTCTCAAGGCAGAGGGACATACTATTTCAGTGTTTTGGCTTGCTGTAGAGTGGTGCACTGAAGCACCTGTATAATGTGAGTAGCCCGGAGAGGGGCTATTGTTTAATAAATATTTTTATACTTAAAACGGTATCACACTATCCAGCCTTTTATATATCCCATATGTATTTGGAAACAGTGCTATTGGGCAGCCCAAGATCACACAGCACCTTCACAGAACCCAGAGGTGGTTCACATGCGTGTTTTGACTGAACTTAATTGTGAGGTCACACACTCCAAGGTGAGCGAATTCACATGGGGGGGGGGGACCAGTGTATGGACACGTGAACACGTTTGGATCACCATGACAAGGTGTAATTATGATGTTTGAAACAGACTTTATGATTTTATCATGTTACATTGATTCAGGAGATTCATTATCAGTGCAGTATATACTTGTACACTATAGTACTTTTCACGTTGTCACTTTATTTATATGTTTGGATTATCATATTATGTTTGTAATGAATTTTATGATTAAATAATGCTGTTTTGATTCACGAGATTCATTAATAGTATATTATCTGCACGCACCAATAGCACGTAATCTCACTAGTGTCACTTTATTAATTCATTATTGCATAGGTATTGTTCACAATATTAAGATAGCGCAGCATTTATATACAGTGCCTTGCGAAAGTATTCGGCCCCCTTGAACTTTTCAACCTTTTGCCACATTTCAGGCTTCAAACATAAAGATATAACATTTTTATTTTTTGTGAAGAATCACCAACAAGTGGGACACAATTGTGAAGTGGAACGAAATCTATTGGATTTTTTAAACTTTTTTAACTAATAAAAAAAATGAAAAGTGGGGCGTGCAAAATTATTCACCCCCCTTGCGTTAATACTTTGTAGAGCCACCTTTTGCTGCGATTACAGCTGCAAGTCGCTTGGGGTATGTCTCTATCAGTTTTGCACATCGAGAGACGGAAATTCTTGCCCATTCTTCCTTGCAAAACAGCTCGAGCTCAGTGAGGTTGGATGGAGAGCGTTTGTGAACAGCAGTTTTCAGCTCTTTCCACAGATTCTCGATTGGATTCAGGTCTGGACTTTGACTTGGCCATTCTAACACCTGGATACGTTTATTTGTGAACCATTCCTTTGTAGATTTTGCTGTATGTTTGGGATCATTGTCTTTTTGGAAGATAAATCTCCGTCCCAGTTTCAGGTCTTTTGCAGACTCCAACAGGTTTTCATCCAGAATGGTCCTGTATTTGGCTGCATCCATCTTCCCCTCAATTATAACCATCTTCCCTGTCCCTGCTGAAGAAAAGCAGGCCCAAACCATGATGCTGCCACCACCATGTTTGACAGTGGGGATGGTGTGTTGAGGGCGATAAGCTGTGTTGCTTTTACGCCAAACATATCCTTTTGCATTGTGGGCAAAAAGTTCGATTTTGGTTTCATCTGACCAGAGCACCTTCTTCCACATTTTTGATGTGTCTCCCAGGTGGCTTGTGGCAAACTTTAGACAAGACTTTTTATGGATATCTTTGAGAAATGGCTTTCTTCTTGCCACTCTTCCATAAAGGCCAGATTTGTGCAGTGTACGACTGATTGTTGTCCTATGGACAGACTCTCCCACCTCTGTAGTTCTCTGCAGTTCATCCAGAGTGATCATGAGCCTCTTGGCTGCATCTCTGATCAGTCTTCTCCTTGTCTGAGCTGAAAGTTTAGAGGGACGGCCAGGTCCTGGTAGATTTTCAGTGGTCTGATACTACTTCCATTTCAAAATGATCGCATGCACAGTGCTCCTTGGGATGTTTAAAGCTTGGGAAATCTTTTTGTATCCAAATCCGGCTTTAAACTTCTCCACAACAGTATTACGGACCTGCCTGGTGTGTTCCTTGGTCTTCATGATGCTCTCTGCGCTTTCAACAGAACCCTGAGACTATCACAGAGCAGGTGCATTTATATAGAGACTTGATTACACACAGGTGGATTCTATTTATCACCATCAGTCATTTAGGACAACATTGGATCATTCAGAGATCCTCGCTGAACTTCTGGAATGAGTTTGCTGCACTGAAAGTAAAGGGGCCCGAATAATTTTGCACGCACCACTTTTCAGTTTTGTATTTGCTAAAAAAGTTTAAAATATCCAATAGATTTTCGTTCCACTTCACAATTGTGTCCCAATTGTTGGTGATTCTTCACAAAAAATTTAAATTTTATATCTTTATGTTTGAAGCCTGAAATGTGGCAAAAGGTTGAAAAGTTCAAGGGGGGCGAATACTTTCGCAAGGCACTGTATACACATATACTGTTGAGGCATGAGCTTATGTAACGTGATCAATACTAGCAGCTGTCCATATAGGAGGTTAACTTATTTCAGAAGTGGTAGCTCTTAAGATTTCTTTACATTTGTTTAGTGTATATTTCAATTAAATGCTAATTCACCCATAACTGGTCAGCCTAGTCCAGCAATTTCAGCCCAATGACTGACTGTTTAAAATAAAAACTCTCCAAGAACTCAAAAATCTCTTTGGAGAATCTGCAGGTAACTCTTGCAACAGTTGGTGTCAAAGTGCATGCATCTACAATCAAAAAAACATGTCCCCATATTAACTCACATAGGAGGTGTGCTAGGACAGTAGTTCTCAACCTCAGTCCTCAAGTACCCCCAACAGGCCATGTTTTTTTCAGGTTTTCCTTCATCTTGCACAGGTGCTTTAAATCAGAGTCATTGGCTTGGTATTTTGGACAGCTATTTTATCTAAGCCCTTGTACACACGGTCGGACATTCCGATGGACAATGTCCGATAGGACCGTGTTGTCGGATAATCCGACAGTGTGTGGGCTCCTTCGGACTGTTTCAGTCAGAACATTCGACGGACCAAGTTTTATAGCTTGGCTATAAAATTTTCCGACAACATGATCCGATCACGTCAGTTCCGATCGTGTGTAGCCTAGTCCGACGGACAAGGTGCCACACATGCTCACAGTAAAATTCTGAGATGGAAGAGCTCGCTCATGTAAAACTACCGCTCTTAATTGATATAGCACATTCGTCACACTGCAATGTTAAAAATTCTTTCATGCAGCTCATTCTCTTTTTCTTTATGCTACAAGAATGAAGTTGTTTTGATGCTCATATTCACACACACTTCTCCCAAACATATTTCTTTATTCTTATTACTCATTTCAGCAATACAATATTTTAATTTGTCACATCTACCAAATCTTTTTTTATTTTATTTTATTTTGTGGTTGGTTTTTTTAATCAGCGTCTCCTTTTTTGACAGTTTGCTCATCTTTGCATTCTTTTTGGTGTGTTTTGTGTGTCAACTTACCACAACACCATTATTATCTTTTTAATTTATTGTTTTCTTTTTTAATCTACAGGAGGCTGTATGGTGTTGGTGCCCCTTGTTATTCATTTCACTTTGTATTTTTTAAATGTACCTGCCTACTCACAAATAAACTGTCCTTTTTGAAGTAAAACACATACGCAAGTATTTCTTCAACCAAAAAAAACCCCTTTATTTAGGTGTCTAATAAATAAACAGGAAGGTAACACTGGAGAAACTGGTCAATTTGGCAAAGCCTTTGGCCCCCAGGCAGACATGAACTAATTTGAAAATGCAAAATTGGTGGCCTGAGGAGTACATATCTGGGGGAGAGCAGTCTGGTCCAGAGGTCCTAGAGATCAACAGATGCCATCTATGTCCCCAGGCTGTGGTCCTACAAGAGGCTGCATTTTCTGTCAAACCAGACTGAACCCAGGCCATCACTCTCTAGTCTTCCTTGGGCACTTCACTCCAGGCTTCCTTCCAGGCTGTGGCTTGGCTCCTGTAGTTGTGGCAGGAGGAGGAGGGCGATGGTCGACCTCCTGGCTGCCACTTGCCTCAGCCTCCTCCTGGCTGAGGTCTTCCTCTGTATGAAAATGGGACATAGTTTTAGTTTTTTGGTCATCAATCACACAATTTTGTGCTCATGACTGTTGCAAATTGAATGTTACCAAATAGAACAGACTATCATTCTGAGCCCAGCATTTTTCATTCTTGTCCCAATCATTTTTGGTCACTATTGTCTATTGATATGTAAACCACTTTGTTAAATCACAACTTACTGATCAATAATAACATCTAGTTAACATCATTAAATGTACGACAAGAAATATGTTCAACAATGCTATACCTGTCTCAAGCTGGGCCCCTCCAGATGTTGCTGCCTGGAAGGCCCAGGTTGGACATCAGAAGCCTCAGCTGGGGGTGAAGGAAGCCTTGAAGGAAGACTGTAGAGTGGTGGCCTGGGTTCCCCCTGGTCTACCAGAAAATGCAGCCTCTCGTAGTACACCATCCTGGGGACATGAATGGCATCTGGATATCCTGATCTCAGGGAATCCTGGTGCTTCTTTCGCTCCCTGAGATATGTACTCTTCAGGGCACCAATTTTAAACATCACATAGGTCATGTCTGCCGTGGGGACCATGATCTTCACCAAAGCAAGAAGTTTCTCCAGCGCTGCCTTCCTTTTTCTTTGGTCATTATAAAAGGGGTTGTTCTTCTGCCACAGGCAGGGCACCTCCTTGAGCAGATCAATGAATAGCCCCATAAATTTGGAGTTCTAGAAGGGATCCATCTTGTCTGCAAGACACAACACAAGACAAACCCTAATAATAATAATGCCATGCTAAACTCTACTAATCTTGTCCCAACATAGGCCTATATAGAAGCAGTATAGGCTAGTGATGTACCAAGTTAAAAATTGTACCTTCGTTTGTACGACCGGCACGTCAGCTCCTCACTCTGCTCACAGATTGTACGTACGGCGCACGCGTGTTGCGTTTTATCTACAGTGCGCATGCGTGAAACTCCGCCCGCCCCTGACGTTCTTTCTAGGCTATTCCCCGCCCCTTCTCTTTCGGCGCAGTGGAGAGAGCACATGGTGGAGAGAACGCAGGTGCACAATCAGAGTTCCACTAACGAGGAGGAGGGCGAGGAAAGCCCGGAGCCTGAAACGTCCCGATCCTGGAGAAGAAGATTTAAGGCCTCAAATATGTCTTTTGGAGAGATGTTGGAGATGGTGGACCTATTGAAGAGGACCGACTATGATGGGAAGTATGGACCTTACCCAAACCCAAATATCAGAAAGGCCAAGATCATGACTAAAGTTGTGAAGAGTCTTCAGAAGAATTTTGGGGTACGACGATCCAAGGATCAACTGAGAAAACGCTGGTCAGACCTGAAACTGAGGGAGCACGATCAGTGCAGAAGGATCAAGCGAGTTCTTCAAAAACGTAAGTAGTTGCCGTATGTTCATATTATTATTATTGCTTGCATACTGCTCCATGTGCTTTGATTTAATGTTGTACAGTTTAAAATGGCCACTTTCAAGTTCATGGATTCAATTGATCGTAATAAACATTGTTCGTTAGCCCACTCCAAAAACAATGTTTTCCCAACTTACACTTCACTACATATGTTCACACTGCAGTTAAGTATTCCTGCTTTAGAAAGTGTCCAAAATAATGTTCTCACCTTTGAACGTGGCCAAAAAACACAATTGTACCACACTTCCAAGCAGTGTTTCATATTCCTATTTCTGCCCTCTGTGTGCTAAGTATTCCTTTTTTACATTGTCATAGGGGAGAGAAGACTCGAGAAGTCCGAGGACACCAGGGACCCCACACCTCCCAAAGAAGGGGAAATTCCAACACCAGAAGCAGAGGAGTAAGGAGAGATTGTTGAAGTTGGGCAAATTGTCACCACAACAGGTGAGTGTCGGAGACCACAGCTTCCGGTAAGCTAATCAATGTATGTCTGCATATTTATAATACATGGTGTGTTTATTTTTGTTTTTTAGGTGATGTGGAAGACGAATCACATTTTACCAGTGAAAGTGCCCAGATCCTCATTGTAGAGATAATGGGGTGCAATAGCGATTTAGAAAATATACAGAAAAACATCAATGATGTTCAACAGAAAATGAAGAACATCATTGATGTTTTGGGGAGATTCTGAAACACCCCAAACTAGCTAGCATATTTTTTTATTTTTACAAAAAACTTTAGTATTTTCCAAAAAGCCAAATTTGAAAGATGCACACAGTGTGTCAACATGTACTATCTCCCATCATGGAGGATCAATGTACGTGTTTTGTGGAAAGTGACTGAGATTAAGGGGTTGCACCCCCAAAACATGTACATTGATACCCCATGATGGGAGATAGGACATGACATTAGGCATGGGAACAGGAGGAAAATGGCCACTTTTGTATTCTCAATGTGTGTGCATCTTCCAAATTTGGCTTTTCCAGGGGTGACTCCCCATCTGATGAAGGCAATATCAGCACAGTTTGTACATACTCATGTCTGATATTGTCTTCACTTTTCGAAGTTGAACTTTTTAAGTTCCTGTGTTCTGTATGTTATGCTTTGATACATGCCTGTTTACAGAAAAACGACCAAGTTATAAAAATGTTACCGAAAATAATGTTTTCTATACACCAAATATGTTGGTTTGTTGTAAAACCCTTTTCTAAACGCACATGTGAATGTGCTTTGATTAAAAAGTGAAATTATCAACAATGTGTGGCTTCCCTTTTCAATGCGCAAAAGCAGTATTTGTAGTAAAGTTGTTGTTTTCTGTGGCAATGAATCTTATTTACTAAAGGCAACTCCACTTTGCACTCCATGTGCAGTTTCAGGTGCACTTTTGCAGTGCACTTGTAGTGCATAGTGGATGTGTCTTTAGTAAATAAATAACACCCACAGTGATGTTTAAATTTCCCCAATCACGCCATTTTCCTGACCACACATATTTCTGCCATGGTGCTAAAAATGAGCAATATTTTTGTCAGTAATGTCAGTAATGCACTACATACATTAGCAACAGAAACAAGGTGTGTGTGTAGCAGACCCACAACATAATAAGATTATCTGAAGAAGAGACTGTCACCTCATCTCACTCAGAACTTGGGGTTGCACTGTTGTAGAAAAAGGCCCAAAAAAAAAGCAAAAATACCTAGGAGACACCTAAAATAAAGCCAAGCAGTAAATGAAAACAAAGATTATTGTAGTTTCAAAGAAAAATGTATTAAAAAAAATGCCTCTCAGACATTGTCTGGCATATCAATGGCCCCCCTACCCACAAAGTACTCCATGTATTGGGGTCTGACCTCGCGGGCGCTTTGGGGGGGCAAGCCAGGACGAGCAGCTTCAAGGGACGTGAGATTCTCATTTTCAGGCATGTCTACATCTGGGCCAACTGAGACCACATAGTTTGCTGAATGTTTTTTCAAACAATTTTGCAGAACACAGCAGGCAAGCACTATGTGATTTTGTTTATATTCCGCCATGTGGATTGGCGTCAAAAATAGGCGGAACCGGCCGGCCAGTATTCCAAAAGTGTTCTCCACGACTCTTCTGGCTCTGGCCAGCCGGAATTTAAAGATCCTCTGATCCGGGGTGAGGGTCCTCATCGGGAAAGGCCGCATCAGGTGGTTTGCCAGGGCAAACGCCTCATCCGAAAACGAACGGGAGTTCTTTTACATTCTCCTCTGGGGGTGGCAAGCCCAGACTGCCACTCTGGAGACGCCAGTAGAATTCCATCCGTACAAACACTCCACCACCCAACATCTGGCCATTTTGCCCCACGTCCACATAAAGGAAGTCATAGGTCGCTGACACCACACCAACATCACAATACTAATAAAAACCTTGTAATTATAATAGTACGACCCGAGTTGGGGGGTGGGACGATTCAGACGTGTTTCCCATCAATTGCACCTCCACAATTGGGAAAGTCCCAACAGCTGGCAAAGTGGGAGGCCACAGTCTGTCATTCCTGTGGCGTTGAAGGAAACTGATGAGTGAAGCAAGAAAAAAAATTTGTAATTTTGCACATCAACATTGCAAGCAGATTAGACTCAAACATTTGTGGCCAAGATCAGTATAACATTTTGGGTAATGAGTATTTAAAGCCTAAAGTAGAAGGTCCCCTTATCAGAGTCATCACCCCCACATCCCTCCCCCACCCCCATCTGATGGGCCCTTGCAAAAAATGAGGGGGGGGGGGTGTTTTGGACAGGTAACCCTCTCCACTTCATTGAGAGCTGAATGCATAAATAATGTGTGATACTTTGGCCAGCCCCTCCTTACTTACACTATTAGCAACCCACCGGACAGGTAAGAAGTGTCATAATACCAAAAAAAAGTTGGGGGGAGGAGGGTTCCTAATGAGTTTGGCCCAACCAAAAAAAAATAAATGGCACTCTGCATGAATTTAAGCACACACATAACATTTGTACCCATTTTAGGGGGTGTTTAGGGGAAAGCAATACTATGGAGCTGACAAAAGACATTGCTAAGTGACTAGACTATAGGTTTATGGGCCCAGAAGAGCATGGTGGGGAAGTTAGTGAATGCAAATATGCATGAAGGACAAAAAAGGAACTTGAAAAGCTTCCAGCATGCATGAGGTCAAAGGGGCACAGCATTTCAATTAGAGCATATTGCAACCATGGTAATTAGGGAATGAGGAAAGAAATACAAGACATTAGCAATCATTAAATACATAGAATGTGATGTTAAAGGAGAAAACTTGCCTTCATATAGTCCTTCTATAGGACCTGAATGGTGGCAGAACAGGTCTCTGGAATAATGATCCCCAGAGCCTGGGGGGAGATGCCTGTGGAGAACTTGAGGTCCTGAAGGCTTCTCCCTGTCGCCAAGTAGCGCAACGTGGCTCCAGAGTGATGGCTTGCCGCATGCAAGTATCCTGCCTGGTGATATAAGGGGACAGCAAAGCCAGCAGACGGTGAAAAACGGGGTCCGTCATCCGGAGATAATTCCTGAAATCATGATTATTCTCCTGGATCTCACGGAGCAAAGGCATGTGCGAGAACTGGTCACGCTAGCGCAACCAATTCTTGGTCCACAAACTCCTCCTCATCCTGTTCATGGACCGGGCTTGTGTCAAAGCTAAAAGCCCAACACCAAGCCACTGCACAGCACAAACTCTATGACGAGTATGTACACGAAACATGGTTTAAAACTGTCGGCTGGTCAGAACGGACAACAGAAAGCACCGATAAACAGCAATGCCTGAAAGAACGACCTGAAAAGCAGAAACGAGCAGACAATAAGCAATGCAAATCAAAGAGTACTATACCAAGATATAGTCCACAATGAGCAACAAATGTTTACTGACTACACGCACTGATAATCAGATACGCACCGACAACCACAAACTGAAGAGCAGTAACAAACTGAAACACAAATCTGAAAAGCACGAATCGTCTCTCACCAAACTTCTACTAACACGCCATAAACACGAGATCAGCAGAAGGAGCCCAAAGGGTGCCGGACGTGGTGCTGAACTTCCCTTTTTTAGTGCCGTCGTACGCGGCTTACGTCACCTCGTTCTTGGCAACCGGAAATTCCGACAACTTAGTCCGACCGTGTGTATGCGACACCACTTACAGACTAAATCCGTTGGAATTTATCTGACGGATTTGGTTGCCGAAATGTCCGACCGTGTGTACGGGGGCTAAGAGAAAGTCTCAAAACATGGCTTGTTGGGGGTACTTGAGGACTGAGGTTGAGAACCAATGTGCTAGGAGATAAAAAGCTCTAAAAAGAAAATTAGAGCAACTGAGAAACTAGGTGTCACTGGACATAAAAGCCATCTGCTCCAATTTTGAAGCTGAACCAGAAATGGGTCTTTTAATATGATCATGATCAACCAATAACTCACAAACCAATACTGAAGAGTTAAGGACTGGCCAAGTCTAAGCTCTGATCTCAAGGCCACTGAAATGTTGTGGGGGGATTTTTAAGAGGCAGTTCAAACAAGGAAATCCACACATATCTTGCAACTGAAAGAATTTCGCGTGGGGGAATTTCTCAAATATTTCATATGTTGACGTCTTAGACGGGAGCAATACAGCATGAGAGGCCAAGGTTATGCTCTTACTTTTTTCCGCAGTACACTATTATGTCAATTAATTAGAGCTGCACAATTAATCGTCAAGAATCGCTATAGAGATATTGACTAAAGTGTTTCACAATTCTTTCTAGGCAAAGAATTCTCTCTGCTCTTCTGAAGCCACAGCCTTCAAAAGAGAGGAAGAGAATAACTGGGCAGTCTGCCAAGAATCAAAACATTCTTTATCAGTTGAACTTAAGTATAAACATTTTAACAAACTGTCAATAGAATAGACTTTTCGTGTAAGTGAAAAAGGTTTAACCACTTAAACACTAAACCTTTTAATGACATTTGTTGGTTTCAAGTTAAAATATTTTTTTTTTTTTGTTGCTAGAAAATTACTTGTAACCCCCAAACATTATATATATTTTTAGTAGACACCCTAGAGAATAAAATGGTGGTTGTTACAATATTTTATGTCACACTGTATTTGAGCAGCGTTCTTTCAAATGCAATTAAAAAAAAAAAAACTAATAATTACTTTAATGAATTAAAAAAAAACAAAAAAAACTAACCAGTAAAGTTAGCCCATTTTTTTTTGTATAATGTGAAAGATTTTTTGGTGAGAGAATCGTGAGCTTTTATTCTAAGCAAAAAAATTGAGATTCTCATTTTGGCCAGAATCGCCCAGCTCTACAATTATTATTTTTGTTAAATAAATGTTTGTAAAAGCCAATTACTCTTTGTTTTTTATTCATATATATATATCACTATTAGCTGTAAACATTATTTGAATAAAGATCAAATTTTTGCCTTTTGAAATATAAGGAAAAAAACAATAAAATTCCATTGGGTGTACTCAGGGCTCAAGTCCTGCGGAAACGCATGGGAACGGAGTTCCTGTACTTTTTCTACAACAGGAACTCAGTTCCCGTTAGCAGCCGTGTCCTGCAAGGATTTGAAGTATGCGAGCTGTGTGGCAAGTGCTACAACAGCAGCTGCCGACACAGCTCGCAATAGTAAGTGTCGCACACCTGACCATTCAGGCATTGCCAGTAGGGGCCCCATGACAGCTTCCGCTTCGATCTACCTGTCAATCACAGCTAGCTGACGGGTAGATCAGGTCTAGGTCTAGCTGACGGGTAGATCAGCTATTCTGCTCACAAGACATGCAGGGAGAGAGGTGAGCTGAGGGAGGAACATCAGTTTGGGGTGGTAAGCTGAGCACAATACCTGGCAAAGTTTAATGCCAGGAGGGAAGTTTATGTGGAAATATGTGAAGGGTTGGAATAGCAGCGAGTGTGTGTTGGAGCCCTGCAGAGTTTTCAGCCCCCCAAGCTAACATACATCTCCTAAGCAGGAACACATCACTATCTCCACAAGCATTCTGTCCAGATAATGTACAGTTAATTTATGACCTTTCCGTTTAACCCTGTGTTATCCAAACTCTGTTCAATGAAAAGTGTAAACTCACCACATAAACACTCTATATACAAAATAAAATTCCCCACTAAAGATCAGAACATGATGATCACATTTGCATGGAAGCACAATCGAATGAATGCTGATTATTCAGAGAATTACCGTATTTATGTTTATTGAGGATTGTCTTTTTTTATGTACTAAAAGTTAAGCTTCATACACACAATACGAAAATTGGATGAAAAATACCACTTTTGAATCATTTTTTTTTTTTTTTTGGTGGGTGAGTGGATTTTGGGTGGGAGTTCCCACACTTTTTTCCCCAGGACTTGACCCCTGGGTGTACTTATTCTTTCACATGACTGTTCAATTTGCCTTTACGCGGTTATAGCATTTTTCTTATCATCTCAACATGGAGCTGTCCATTAAACTATACTATGCAAAATGGCAGTAGTACGAGGTACATTCTCAGCATCCCAAAAAGCATCTGTCAGGTGCTGTACAAAATCATGATAAAAACAAATTTTCTTGATCATACATCACGGGACACATGAGCTTCATTACATAGTGGGTTATATAGGCACCTCTGGTGATTGGACACAGGTTAACCCCAATTAAGGAGAATTCCTCCCCTATATAACCCCTCCCATATGGGAGGCATCTCCTTTTTTTCGCCAGTGTCTATGGTGGTTGGTCACGTAAAACTTTAGCTCTGTGCAGGTCCCTGCGGGGGCCTAAGGGCTACAACAAACCAGATCCATACCTCGGGCCGATATTTGACTCCCAAGATGGTATGGTACCCGGGCCTCGTCAGCCGAAGAAACGAGGTTTGGCCTGTAAGTCCTCTCCTATTGGAAGACTGGGCTCTGGGAAAACCAGACTTGGTGTACTGTTTATACAGAGCGCACAAAAGTTTCTGGCAGAGTCTTTTACATGGTCCAGGTAGGAGGCTCTTCCGAGAAATAGCCCCAGATAAACCTGAAGGTTGGCTAACACTGCCCGCCATGATGGGTGAAGGCTGGAATTTGTCTGTTTCAGCAATTCCGGCGGCGAGGACAGGTAAGGGAAGTTAATCCTATATCTGTAATTATATGATGTATTTCTTCATTTTGAGTAGTTGTATGTCTTACCTGGTTTCCACCACTAGAGGGTGTAAGAGCAGCCTGATGCATACTTACATGCCTTTCAGTACACACGCTCAGTGAAGCCTGGTTCTCCAGCTGTCTCACGTCTCCACTGCAGTCCCTGCCACAACAAGGTAACACAGGGGTCCCACGTAGTCTGGGGTTCCCACGCAGCTCTGGTGGAGTTCTCCTTTCCCCCCTGGATCCCGCGGTCCTCATGCACGCGCGCTGGGCGCGTTCCCAGCCTAATGGAGGAGGGGTGAGTGTGTTTTTTGAGCCGTGCACGTCAGCGTGCACGGCGCTGTACTGCGCAGGCGCCAGGTGGCAGATTTTAAAAGCCCAGAGCGTCAGGGGGCTGTAAGTGGAGACACAGGAGCTGTGGGCAGTAAGCATCCGAGGGGATTGGATCCAGGCAAACCTTAGACACCTACTCAGCATCAGGTTGTGCAGTTTAAGCATATATAATTATTGTGAGACTTTAAGCACAACAGTGATTGCACTTGTACTAGTACCTCTGCTTTGTAGCTTAGGACTATGTCTCCTCGTAAGAGGGTCTCAGGGGGAGGTAGCAAAGGCACTGGTAAATCACCGCCTAGGTCCAGGGGTTCTAAAAGTGCCTGTAAGTTACCATCCTCCCCTGCAAGACTGGAGCCAGCCTCTCAAGACGAGTCAGTGCCCCTGTCAGGTTTTGCAGCCTCTCCTAATGTCACAGCCCCGGTTTATGTCACTGAGGACTCCCTTATGGCTACATTGGAGGGTTTTGAAGGGAGAATAATGAATTTTATTTCTGCTTCCCTGAAAGATAGCAGGAAAAGGGTTAGATCCCCTCCCTCTGCTGAAATTCCTCTCTCAGATGATTCTTCTGAAAATGAGGAGAGATCCCTTTCTTGGGACAGGGATCTTGAGCAGTCGGATGAATCAGAGGAAGAGGAGAGAGTCCCCTCCTCCCAGGCACTCAGAAAACAGGTGCAGTATTATACTGAATTGGTGCGTACCACATTCAGAATGCCTGCTGCTGAAGTCGCTACGTCCTCTGTTTCTTCCCTGGGAGTCAGGAAAGCCCCACAGACTGCCTATTCCTTTCCAATTCATCCCTTAATGGATGAATTGTTGTATGAGGATTGGGGACATCCCGATAAACTGTTTGCTCCTCCTAAAAGGTTTTCTATGCATTATCCTCTGGAGGAGAGTTTCACCAAGAAGTGGGGGGTCCCATCTGTCGATGCGGCCGTTTCTTGCGTGAATAAAAACCTGACTTGTCCCTTGGATAATGCTCAGGTATTTAAAGATCCAACTGATAAGAAGCTGGAAACCTTATTAAAAGCCTCCTTTTCCATGACTAGCGCTGTAGTGCAACCTACAGTTGCAGCCGTGGGGTTGTGTCAGTTCCTCAAGGAACAGGTTAAGCAGATGCTTGGGCTCCTTCCCAGCGAGGAAGTAGAGAAGTATGCAGATATGCCTCATATTCTGTGTTTCATGATTGATGCGATTTTGGATTCTGTCCAACAAGCATCACGTTTGTCCCTCATGTTGGTACACATGCGAAGGGCCCTATGGCTAAAGAATTGGGCAACTGAGCTGTCATGCAAGAAGCATTTGATTGGGTTCCCGTTTAAATGGGAACGTTTGTTTGGAGAAGAATTAGACAAAATCGTCCAAAAAATTTCAGGGGGTAAATCTACTCTCCTTCCAGTCAAAAGGAGCAAGCGTCCTTCATTCAGGCGTGCTCTCTCTCCCGGAGCATCAAGCTCTAAGCAGTGGCGACGGCCTTCTCAACCCTCCTCTACAGGAAAGGCTCAGGGCCGGGCCCAGGGGCAGAAAAAGACTTGGGAGCGAAAGCCTGCCAAGCAGAGCCCAAAAGCTTCCTTGTGAAGGGGCGCCCCCGCTCGGCCGAGTGGGGGGAAGGCTCCTGCAGTTTGCAGGAGCCTGGCGGGAAGAGATCCGGGACAAGTGGGTGATCTCTTCTGTATCACTGGGCTACAGGCTAGAGTTTCAGGAGATTCCACTTTCTCGCTTTCTAAGGTCAAGGATCCCCAGGGATCCAGTAAAGCAAAAACCGCTATTTCTGGCCTTAGATCACTTACTATCCCAGGGGGTGATAGTAGAAGTGGACCAAAAAGAACAGGGTTCAGGGTTTTACTCAAATCTCTTCACCGTTCCGAAGCCAAATGGAAGTGTCAGACCTATCCTAGATCTGAAGGATCTGAACCAGTTTTTACGCATCCGGTCCTTCCGAATGCAGTCAATCCGCACTGTGGTCTCCTCCCTGCAAGGGGGAGATTTTTTGGCATCAATAGATATCAAGGATGCATATCTCCATGTGCCAATTTTTCCTGCACACCAAAAATTTCTAAGGTTCGCGGTAGATCGGCACCATTTTCAATTTGTGGCCTTGCCGTTCGGGCTTGCTACGGCCCCTCAAGTCTTTACAAAGATTCTGGACCCTCTCTTGGCAAACCTAAGAGCTCAGGGTATAGCCATCATGGCTTATCTAGACGATTTGCTTCTCATGGAGAAAACAGTAGCGTTCCTGAACCACAGCGTCACCAGAACGCTAGAACACCTGGAACGCCTAGGTTGGATCATAAACCTAGAAAAGTTGTCCCTACAGCCTGCTACCAGGTTGGAGTACCTGGGTATGACCATCGACACCGCTCAGGGCAAGGTGTTTCTTCCAAGTGTCAAGATATGAAGACATATGTATCACATATCTGTATATAACCCAGAGTTCCCCTTCAATATAAGAATGTATTTCTTTATATAATGTTTTTTAATTCTTCTTGGGTATTCTCAATATTGCAACACATATCTTGTTATTCACTTGTTATTTGCTTCACATGAGATGTCCTGTACTGTTGACATGAGATAA
Source organism: Lithobates pipiens (assembly GCF_037356315.1). Lineage (NCBI taxonomy): Eukaryota > Metazoa > Chordata > Amphibia > Anura > Ranidae > Lithobates > Lithobates pipiens. The sequence continues at coordinate 6,294,097 of NW_027507755.1, read as the reverse complement.
AGCATATTATTCCCAGAAATGATGTTCAAATGTTTTTATGGAAAGTCCCTGTTTATAAGATAAAGTCAGAATGACCTTTAAAGTTGTTATTGTGTTATGGCAAAAATGACCATGTGAAATATGAAATAGATTATCCTGGAATGTATTGTGTATTTTTCTATTTTGACTGTTTCCCACACATAAACTGTAATGTTATCATTTTCTTATAAAAACGCTGTTACAAGTTGTATTCTCCACCACAACCACAACAACCCCTTGGAAGGTGTGGTCCTCTGTACGGAGATTTTCTGAGTAAATATACATTGAGACGAATGCTACTTCGTAGAATGTCCTTTATTTCAAGGCTGTACATAACACAAGGCCAAAGGCCTTGGCCATTGGGGATCTGGTGCGCCTAATTCTGGGCAGGAGATCTTTCCCCATTCGATTGTGCATGAGACTGTTAGGGAAAATGGTACCCTCCTTCGAGGCCGTCCCATTCGCCCAGTTCCACTCAAGGCCTCTGCAAAGATGCATCCTTGCGGCTTGGAACAGGAAGCCCCAATCCTTGGATCTTCCTATGCGTCTATCCCCAGGGACACGCAGGAGTCTCATCTGGTGGTTACAAACCAAGAATTTGCTGAAAGGCAAAACTTTTCTTCCTCTTCCATGGAAGATTAACACGACAGATGCCAGCCTGACAGGCTGGGGAGCAGTGTTGGAGGAGACGTGCTCGCAGGGGAAATGGTCTGCGATCGAGAAGCTATTGCCCATAAATGTCCTGGAGATCCAGGCAATTTATATGGCTCTCATAAAGTGGTCTTACAGACTACGAGGTCTCCCTGTTCGGGTTCAGTCCGACAATGCCACAGCAGTGGCTTATATCAATCACTAGGGTGGTACCAGGAGTCTGGTAGCCCAAAAAGAGGTGAATCGCATACTTGTCTGGGCAGAAAAGCATGTTCCGTGTCTTTCTGCAGTCTTCATTCCAGGAGTGGAAAATTGGCAGGCGGATTTTCTGAGCCGCCAGCAGTTGTGCCCAGGAGAATGGGCTCTGCACCCCGACGTGTTTCGGAACATATGTCACAGGTGGGGCACTCCAGACGTAGATCTGTTTGCATCCAGGTTCAACAGGAAACTGGACAATTTTGTGTCAAAGACAAGAGATACACTTGCTCAGGGGTCAGATGCTCTGACAGTTCCTTGGGATCAGTACAATCTGATCTATGCCTTCCCCCCGAGCCCGCTTCTGTCGCGGTTCCTGGGAAGAGTCAAGAGGGAGACAAAATCGGTCCTTTTGGTGGCCCCGGCTTGGCCCAGGTGACCGTGGTACGCAGAGATCATGAAGTTGGCAGTAGGCAGGCCATGGATCCTCCCTCTCCGGCCAGATCTGCTCTCGCAGGGGCAACCTTTTGAACCTTTGCATCTGGCTTCATTAGTTCTCCTGACTAAAAAATTGGTCTTCTTGGTAGCCATATCTACGGCTAGAAGAGTATCAGAGCTAGCAGCTCTTTCCAGCAAGGAGCCCTATCTAATTATTCATAAGGACCGGGTGGTCATGCGTCCCAACAGGTCCTTTCTACCTAAGGTGGTTTCGGGATTCCATTTGAATCAAGACGTAATCCTACCATCCTTTTTTCCGGACCCACAGTGCGCAGAAGAAGATTCTTTGCACACTTTGGATGTGGTTAGAGCAATCAGTATATATCTTCAAGCAACTGCTCAGATAAGGAAAACTGTTTGCTTGTTTATTTTGCCGGAAGGCCCTAGGAAGGGTCAGGTGGCGTCAAAATCCACTCTCTCAAGGTGGATTAGACAGGTTATTTCTCAGGCCTATAGTGTAAAGGGGAAGATTCCTCCTTTTCAAGTGAAAGCGCACTCTACTAGGGCTGTAAGTGCTTCTTGGGCAGCGCATCACCAGGCCTCCCTGGCTCAGATCTGTAAGACTGCAACTTGGTCATCAGTCCACACATTCACCAGATTCTATCAGGTGGATGTCAGAGGGCAAGAGGATATCGCCTTTGGGCGCAGTGTACTGCAGGCTGCAGTTTAGGTCCTCCGGTCCCTGGCGGTCTATAATTATGATCTGTGTCTCCCTCCCCTCAATCTGAGCATTGCTTTGGGACATCCCACTATGTAATGAAGCTCCTGTGTCCCATGATGTATGATCAAGAAAATTGGATTTTTATATACAGCTTACCTGTAAAATCCTTTTCTTGAGAGTACATCACGGGACACAGGGCTCCCTCCCCTCTTGGGTTTTACGTGGTTTCTTATTGCTTTGCTACAAAACTGAGGCGCCTCCCATATGGGAGGGGTTATATAGGGGAGGAATTCTCCTTAATTGGGGTTAACCAGTGTCCAATCACCAGAGGTGCCTATATAACCCCCTATGTAATGAAGCTCCTGTGTCCCGTGATGTACTCTCAAGAAAAGGATTTTACAGGTAAGCTGTATATATAAATCCCATTATTTCTTCCATTTACAAAAATATGTTAAGAAAGAATAAAAGGAAATTCTGAAACTATGGTAGAAGTGTACATCTTGGCAAATATCCACACTAAGAGGCTGGGATTCAGCCAACATGCTTGTTTTCAATTCATCATAAAAGCACAAATTAATTGAAGTTGAAACATGAAAGTGATCATTTTTCTCTGCTGTGTTAATTCTTCTTATCATTATTATTACTCATTTGCTAAGGACAAATAGCCGGGGACAGGAAAACAAAGTGGTTTTACACTTCTTCACAAATGTACAGTCAGGGTAAAGTGGGTACATCAAAGCCAGAACCTTGGAGTGACACTGTGCAATGGCCTTTATTTAGCGCTGACTTCCTACTTAGAGGATGCAGCTGCTTCATTAAAGACAACCCTTTGACATTCAGAAAAACAGGAGTGCTCTGTAAGTTACAGAATACATCTTGTTACAGCACTGAACTGCAAAAATTAAAATAATTAGATAAATTAAGAAAAACATTGTCAAAAAAGGAACGCAAAAGAATAAAGTACAACTCTCTAAATAGATGAATCCCATACTGACTGACTCTAAAAACATACCACACTCAGCCCAATCATGTGTAAACAAGCCAAAAGGTACTGATAATACAAAAATACAATACTGTAGTGCCGAAAAAGTTAATGAATATAATCAAAACATGATTAAAATCCAATAATTCTTTCAATTCTCCATGTTCAAGTGTCTTATTCGAGTCTCCTTACCCCTGAGCTCTGGTTCTTAACCATTTGCTGCCCGCCCACAATCAAATGAAGGAGGGACGGTGCAGCTCTCGTTCTGGTTAGACGTCATACGACGGCGCCCAGAAAAGGAGTGCTGCGATAGCGGCCGTGCAGTGTTGCTAGGACACGGTGTGACCCTGATCTCTGTAAAGAGCCAATCACGTGGCTTTTTGACCATGTGATCGGCTGTGTCCAATCACAGCCAGTCACATGTAAACATGGAAGTGCCGGTCAGCGGGTCTCATCGCCTCACACTGACAGGAACACCCGGACATGTAATCAGGTCACTGATCATCAGTGCCTGAATTACAGTAAAGCCCCCCCCGCGCCACCAATCAGTGATGCCAGGCACTGCTGCCTTTCTGGTACAATAATTCTTTATTGAAAAAAACAAAGCCAGAATACCAGCTTGAAGAAGAGGAAGGCAAAGTGGTGTCATGAAGTACACTGGTCATCGTTTCACGTAACATGAGGGTGGTCAAAATGTTTTTCACTTCTGTAATACCAACCGTGAAGTTTCTGCGAGCATCCCAAAAACACAATAGCGCATTTTGCATCAATGAAGATGTAGGTGGGCAGCTTTTGTTGGTAGGAAAAGAAGCCCGGGAGGGGGCAATGGAGTAAAGCAAGCCGGACGTCTTGTAGAAAGGCACATGAAAAAGGGTTGACGGGAGGCTATAGACCCCAGACCAGAATCCCACCAGCTGTGGGCAGGACTACCAAATGTGTATCTCATCTCCACGATGGCCACATCCCCGGAAGCATCTATCATTGTGGGCTAGAACCCAATACCAGCAGAGAAGGCCCTTGTAGACTGCTTCTATGGAAACCATATTAAAAGAACATTTGGCGATGGATGACCAGACTGCTGGTTGGAAGCTAAACAGTGGGGACCTTGAGTGGAGAGTGAAAACGTTTTGCTTTTTTTAAAAAAAAACGAGAGTTGAAACAAGAGGTTGTAACATGGGTCAAGTACCTGTGCATTGTATGTACATGAGTGCAGCGAGTGCACGTGGGCTGTATTGAGTATTAGTGTCAGGTAGTACCTGTGTATTGTGAGTACCTGAGTGTTGTCATAGTAGTGTGTGTGTGTGGATCATTAGTACTTTTGTATTGTGTGTGCGCCTGCATGTGCGTCAGCGGGTGCACGTTGGTGTGCCAGTACCTGTGTATTGTCTTGTTGAGTACCTGTGTATTATCTTGTTGAGTATTAGTGTCAGGAAGCTAGTTGTTAGCTAATTTGGACAGGGTATAATCCTCAATTCTCATTAAATTAGTAGGTATGTTGCCCGGTGGGTGTGGAGATGTCACTCGGTGTACATCTTGCCCCATGTATGCGTTCCTTGATCATCCAATCGAGAGTGAATACTGCTGTGCAAAATGTAAGCACATTTTTTCCCTAGAAGCCCAGGTTCTAAATCTGGGGAAGCAACTGTCAGCACTGAAAAGTCCCTCCATACTAAAGGAGAGCCAGGAACGTACACGGCAGAGTAGGGTGGAGACAAAGAGGTGCAGGCACTAGGAAAGAGTAGATGGGTGACAGTCAGGAAGGGTAGAGGGGGAAGTGCTAGGGAGGCCGATCCAGGGCTGGAGCATCCCAGTAAGTACGCTCCATTGAGTGACATTGGTGAATCCAGTCAGGGACCAGCACTGCTGGAGCCTAGGGACTCTCCTAGCTGCCGGGGGAAGAACTCCAACAGTGAGAGTGGGCAAGAAGCGAAGGGAAAGGAAAGACAGATTCTGGTGGTAGGGGACTCAGTTCTTAGAAGGACAGAGAGGGCAATCTGTAACAAAGACCTGAAGTGCCGAACTGTATGTTGTCTACCAGGTGCTCAGATTCGGTGGATAGATTACTGGGGTGGCCTGGGGAAGACCCGGCTGTCATGGTGCTTGTTGGCACCAATGACAAGGTCAGAGGCAGATGGAGTGTCCTAAAGACTGATTTTAGGGATTTGGGAGATAAAATGAGGAAAAGGACCTCCAAGGTAGTATTCTCTGAAATACTACCAGTACATCGAGCCACACCAGAAAGGCAGAGGGAGATTAAGGAAGTAAAAAAGTGGCTGAAGATCTGGTATAGTAAGGAGGGGTTTGGGTTCCTGGAGGACTGGGCCCTCTTCTCAGTTGATCACTGGTACTATAGAAGGGACGGACTGCACCTAAATGAGGAGGGTGCAGAAAAGCTGGGAGTGAAGATGGCCAAAAAGTTAGACGGGGTTTTAAACTAGGCAACGAGGGGAGGGCCCCGAGGTAGAGATAGTCAGAGCCTAACATATTCCAGAGGGTAGTATTGGGGGCATTAGTGGTAGGTTGACTAAAGCACATAAACCCAAGGTAAGTATAGTAACAAGTCCTAATTGCAATCTTGGAACACCCAATAAGAGGATAGTATGCGACCGGTCTAAAATACGAGGCATGTTCACCAATGCCAGGAGCCCGCTGGACAAGATGGATGAACTAGAGATACCGTTGTAAAAGGAGGATTTGGATTTTGTGGGAATTTCAGAGACCTGGTTCAACAGCTCTCACGATTGGCCGGCAACCATTCAAGGGTATACCCTTTATCGCAGGGATAGAGGGTAAAAAAGGGGGATGGGGTATGCCTCTATATCAAGAAAATGTACAAGTAAATGTGAGAGATGACATCACTAAGGGAGCTAGGGAGGAGGTGGAATCCTTATGGGTAGAGCTCCAAAGGGATGAAGCGAAGGGGAAAATATTACTGGGAGTATGTTATAGGCCCCCTAACCTGAGGGAGGAGGGGGAGACGGATCTCCTATCACAAGTTGGATTAGCAGCAAGGATAGGAAGGGTTATCATAATGGGGGATTTGAATTATCCAGCAATGGTTGGAGGGAACCACGCAATGGTTGGAGGGAACCACACATTTGTCTAAGGCTCGCCAGTTCCTAAATGTCTTGCAGGACAATTTAATGGTTCAGATGGTAGACGCACCAGCTAAAAATAAAGCGTTACTGGATCTACTGACTACCAACAATACAGACCTGATCATGGATGTGGAAATATGGGGCAATTTAGGAAACAGAGATCACAGGTCAACTGGCTTCAGTATAAATCACACAAATAGAAAATATAAGGGGAATACAAAGACACTGAATTTCAAAAGAGCCAACTTCCCTAAACTACGGACCTTGTTAGAAGGCATGAATTGGGATAAAATCTTAAGAACAAAGAGCATGGAGGAGAGATTGGTTTGCTTTAAGAGCATATTAAATAAGGGCATTAGCCGATGCATCCCATTGGGTAATAAATTTAAAAGGGCGAACAAAAGTCCTGGGTGGCTTGACTCCAATTTAAAAATGCATATAAAAGCAAAGGAGAAGGCCTTAAAAAAAAAAGAGAATGTAAGGGTGCAATTAGGGTGACTAAGATAGAACATGAAAGACACATAGGGGAAGAGAGATTATGTAAACAGTAAAAAAGGGCGGACAGACAATATTGGCCCCATAAAGAATGAGGAAGTACATCTGGTAACAAAGGATGACGAGATGGCAAAGGTTTGAATTTATTCTTCTCCTCAGTCTTCACAAGGGAGTCTGGGGGCTTCAGTAACCAAAAATGTGGTGTTTATCCTTATGACACATCACAGGAAGCAACTCCATCATTAACAGAGGACAGAATTAAAATTAGACTTGGGAAATTTAACATTAATAAATCACCGGGACCAGATGGCTTGCATCCGAGGGTACTTAGATAATTCAGTCAAGTAATTGCCAGGCCATTGTTTCTAAATTTTACTGACAGTCTACTGACTGGAATGGTACCAGGTGATTGGAGAAAAGCCAATGTAGCTCCAATATTTAAAAAGGACCCAAAATACATCCCTGGAAATTACAGACCAGTTAGCCTAACATCAATAGTATGCAAGCCTTTGGAGGGGATGATAAGGGACTATATACAAGATTTTAGTAACGAGAATGGCATCATTAGAAGTAATCAGCATGTATTCATGAAGAATCGCTCTTGCCAAACCAATCTATTAACCTTCTATGAGGAAGTGAGTTGTCATGTAGATAAAGAAAGGCCGAAGATGTGGTGCATCTGAATTTTGCAAAAGCATTTGACACAATTCCCCATAAACATTTACTGTACAAAATAAGGGCTGTTGGCATGGACTAGAGGGTGAGTACATGGATTGAAAACTGCCTATAAGAGCAAGTTCAGAGGGTGGTGATAAATGGGGAGTACTCAGAATGGTCAGAGTTGGGTAGTGGGGTCCCCCAGGGTTCTGTGCTGGGACCAATCCTATTTATTTTGTTTATAATTCGATTTTGGGGGATGGGTAAACACTTCAATGTCTATTTGCAGACGATACTAAGCTAAGCAGGGCAATAACTTCTCTGCAGGCTGTGGAAACCTTGCAAAAAGATCTTAAAAATTAATGGGGTGTGTAACTACATGCCAAATGTGGTTTAATGTACAAAGAATTTAAAATAATGCATGGTCCTCCCTCCTTCTCCCTGGCTCCTATAGACTGAACTCCCTAATCAATGTAGATGCCAAAATTCTCTCTAAAATCATTGCATCCCGTATGACGCACCTCCTTCTATGAATCCTACATTAGGCCCAATCAGGATTTGTTCCAGGGCGCTCTGCCACCCTTAACATCCGCAAAGTCCTCCAGGCGATTGAGTTTAAGAATGCCAGGGCGCACTCTGACCATGATACAGCCCTTTTTTCACTTTTGCTTTTATTTAACCACTTCAGCCCCGGACCATTTTGCTGGTCAAAGACCAGACCACTTTTTGCGATCCGGCACTGCGTCGCTTTAACTGACAATTGCGCGGTCATGTGATGTGGCTCCAGAACAAAATTGACGTCCTTTTTTCCCACAAATAGAGCTTTCTTTTGGTGGTATTTGATCACCCCTGCGGTTTTTATTTTTTGCAAAAATAGAGCAACAATTTTGAAAAAAACGCATTATTTTTTACTTTTTGTTATAATAAATATCCCCCAAAAATATATCTAAAAAAATTTTTTCCCTCAGTTTAGGCCGATACATATTCTTCTACATATTTTTGGTAAAAAAAACGCAATAAGCGATTATTGATTGGTTTGCGCAAAAGTTATAGCGTTTATAAAATAGGGGATAGTTTTATGGCATTTTTATTAATATTTTTTTTTTTACTAGTAATGGCGGCGATCAGCGATTTTTATTGCGACTGCGAGATTATGGCGGACACATCGGACATTTTAGACACATTTTTGGGACCATTGTATATAAATGCAGTGATTCCTGTATAAATGACACTGGCAGTGAAGGGGTTAACCAGTGGGTGGCAGTGTAGGGGTTAAGTGTTCTTAGAGGTGTGTTACTAACTGTTGGGGGCTGGGCTTTAATTTAGTGAACACTGATCTCTGCTCCAATCACATGGAGCAGAGATCAGCATCACTAGTTGCTAGGCAGAACGGGGAAATGCTGTTTACAACGTAATTTCCTCGTTCAGCCGCCCCGTGAGTCAATCGTGGGTATGCCCACGGCTATCGAGTCGGCGGGACCCGCGGCCGGACTCATGGGGGTCCCGCCGGCGGCGCGCTCGCGATGGCAGGGCGGCATTAAAGATTGGACTTACCTGTACGCCAATATGCCTGCCCGTGCCATTCTGCCAACATACATCGGCGTGCGCTGGTCGGGAACCGGTTAAAAGACGTATGCCTCTCAAACTACCTGTCTCGCCATCCCTGACTTGATGTCCCCCGATATCCTCTTTACCAAAGGCACACGTCAAGGGTGCCCTCTCTCCTCTCTTCAACATTGCCATTGAACCGCTATCCAGAATTTTGAATTCCCCTTCAGGGGGTCAGTGGTGTCACGGTAGGCAACTAAGTTCTTTGTTCGGCTCTATTTGCTGCTGTATATCTCTGAGTAGAGATATGTCTGATGAAGGGTTCATTGAGAAGAGCTCAACGAACCCTTCATCACGATTTGTGACCTACCGAGCCTGCTCTGGACTAAGGATTAATTTTGATAAGAGTGAAATTTTGGCCCTTAACCCACATTTGTCTCGCAGCTGGATTGACTCATCCCCATGTATAGTGGCAAAGCATTTTATCACCTATTTAGATTACCCTCCTCTTCATATAGTCTAAATTACCCCCCTGTTATAAGCAAGATTTTACAGTAGCTGGGAACACGGTCGGCCCTGCCCCTTTCACTTTTTGGGAGATGCTATCTCTTCAAAATGGCCTTCGTTCACAAGACTATTGTATCCAATGCAGACCCTTCCTCTTCTTTTGAAACATACTGATGTTCAAGGGTTACATACTGCCTTGCTCGCATTTCTCTGGAGTGGTAAGAAACCTAGAGCTGCTCTTTAAAAACAAAGTCTCCCAATATTAGATTCTATAATCTTTCTTGCCTACTGCGACAGGGCATCGATTGGTTGTCTAAAAGGTCTTGATATTCCAGTTATATGCTGGAGAGTGCCCTGGTGTCCCTGTTCAACTTTCAGGCGGTGCTTCATTCCAGGCTGCATGCTCTGCCTCCTATCTTAAAATCAAAATTGTTGATTAGAGACACTGTTATAGCCTGGAGAGAGGTTCGGAAACTTCCTGGGTCTACCCAACACCATCTCATCCCACCTGCCCATACTTGACAACCCAATGTTCTCCCCCCACAGGGACGCATAAAGCCTTTGCACAATGGTCTGCCTCCGGCCTACAGACTGTCTCCAACTTCTTCAATCCTACCCAAGGAACTCTCAGACCTTTCTCAAAATTGACCCAACAATACTCCTTACCACCCTCACAGGTGTTTCACTACTATCAACTATCCAGCTACCTCAAATCCTGCTTAAGTCCACACCAAAACCCTGCCATCGCTCATTCATTGATACAATGCTGAAGCGGAATCAATACTTCATTTCAGAAATATACTCTAACCTTGTCACCCACCAGGCCTCTAAGTACCGCATCCTTCCTTTTAAATCCTGGGCAACCATCCTTGACATCCAAGACACCCCAGAAAAGATTCTTGCAGGATACCAAAAATTCCACTCCCTAGTGGTCTGCGAAGAATGGCGAGAAACTCAATTCAAAATCGCTCATCGTGCATACATACCTCTTTGACATAGCAAAGTAGATCCCTCCCTCTCTATGTGCCCCTGGTGGGACATCTCTCTACCATCTGTTTCATAGACTGTGGACTTGCCAAGCTACCTCCACCTTCTGGGACTGGGTGCTTAAATATATTAACAAGATACAACAGAAACTCCTCCCTAAAGACACATTGTTGTGCCTCTTTAGATGCGATGCCTTGATGTCCTCTTCCTCTTCATTTACCTGTGCCTCACTCCCATAGTGGGTCCATAGTTGCCTTCTGAGAGCTCGCAGAGTCCTCATGCAAGCCTATATTCATCCCACCCCGCCTCATATTGCTTTAGCAACACATGCGCTACAAACCATATTTCTTGTGAAAAAGCTGGACACTGTTACCCAAAACTCAGTTCGTTGAAATGTTTTATCGCCAGATGGTGACATTATATGGAGCACTCCTTTACTCCAGGAGAGATCTCTCAACATATGACATCCTTTCAATATATGGACTGGTACTTGCGTGCGGACCTTGCCAATATGCTGGGTAAACTCAGGATCTTAGGTACACCTGAATACAAGAATTTGCTCGTCCCCCCCCCCCCCCCCCCCCCCATAGCATTCCATTTGCTCTCTTGCTGCTCTATTTGAGGTAAAATGTGTATGTTATTAACCCTGATAGTCTCTATTCTTTTATCTGGTTAGCATGTATACTCCCTTCCACTCCTCAGGCTGTTTTTTTGGTGCAATTTATTAGTTACTTTTGTTATACCAGATGCACTATTAGTTAACTATGATTGTTCTAAATTTAGCCTTGTTGTCAAGGCTGATTCTATATTACTGTTATTTTTGTTCTACTATGCGAAGGCTATGTTATCTGTCTTACAGTCTTCACGGATACACGATTTGAGTTAGCAATATTTTTATACATTTTTTTATGAAAATTCTTGATAAACATATAAAAAAACAAAACAAAATAAAATGGAAAGCAACTGAGCATGTGCAGAGTATTACTGGATTTTAACCACTTTCAGACCGGACCATTTTGCTGGTAAATGACCAGAGGTCTTTTTACACTTTGGCACTGCGCTGCTTTAACTGGTAATTGCGCGGTCATGCAATGTTGTACCCAAACAAAATTTGCGTCCTTTTCTTCCCACAAATAGAGCTTTCTTTTGATGGTATTTGATTGCCTCTGCGATTTTTATTTTTTGCGATATAAACGTAAAAAGACCGCAAATTTTGAAAAAAAATGATATTTTCTACTTTTTGTTATTAGAAAAATCCAATAAACTCAATTTTAGTCATACATTTAGGCCAAAATGTATTCAGCCACATGTCTTTGGTAAAAAAAAAGTCAATAATTGTATATTTATTGGTTTGCGCAAAAGTTGTCACATCTACAAACTAAGGTACGTTTTCTGGAATTTACGCAGCTTTTAGTTTACGACTGCCTATCTCATTTCTTGAGGTGCTAAAATGGCAGGGCAGTACAAAACCCCCCCAAATGACCCCATTTTGGAAAGTAGACCCCCTAAGGAAATTGATAAGAGGCATGTTGAGCCCATTGAATATTTTATTTTTTTGCCTCAAGCGATTGAATAATGACAAAAAAAAATATTTTTTTTTTTTTTTACACAAAGTTGTCACTAAATGATATATTGCTCACACATGCTATGGGCGTATGTGAAATGACACCCCAAAATAAATTCTGCTGCTTCTCCTGAGTACGGGGATACCACATATGTGGGACTTTTTGGGAGCCTAGCCGCGTACGGGGCCCCGAAAACCAAGCACCGCCTTCAGGCTTTCTAAGGGCGTAAATTTTTGAGTTCACTTCTCACTACCTATTACAGTTTTGAAGGCCATAAAATGCCAAGATGGCACAAAACCCCCACAAATGACCCCATTTTAGAAAGTAGACACCCCAAGCTATTTGCTGAGAGGCATGTTGAGTTCATGGAATATTTTATATTTTGCCACAAGTTGCGGGAAAATTACAAACTTTTTTTTTTTTTTTTTTTTTTTCACAAAGTTGTCACTAAATGATATATTGCTCACACATGCCATGGGCATATGTGAAATGACACCCCAAAATAAATTCTGCTGCTTCTCCTGAGTACGGGGATACCACATATGTGGGACTTTTTGGGAGCCTAGCCGCGTACGGGGCCCCGAAAACCAAGCACCGCCTTCAGGCTTTCTAAGGGCGTAAATATTTGACTTCACTCCTCACTACCTATTACAGTTTTGAAGGCCATAAAATGCCAAGATGGCACAAAACCCCCACAAATGACCCCATTTTAGAAAGTAGACACCCCAAGCTATTTGCTGAGAGGCATGTTGAGTCCATGGAATATTTTATATTTTGCCACAAGTTGCGGGAAAATTACAAACTTTTTTTTTTTTTTTTTTTTTTCACAAAGTTGTCACTAAATGATATATTGCTCACGCATGCCATGGGCATATGTGAAATGACACCCCAAAATAAATTCTGCTGCTTCTCCTGAGTACGGGGATACCACATATGTGGGACTTTTTGGGAGCCTAGCCGCGTACGGGGCCCCGAAAACCAAGCACCGCCTTCAGGCTTTCTAAGGGCGTTACAGTTTTGAAGGCCATAAAATGCCAAGATGGCACAAACCCCCCCCAAATGACCCCATTTTGGAAAGTAGACACCCCTAAATTTAGGGGTACACTAGTGAGACTAGGTAATAAATGGCGGGTGCCCTGAAACTATAAAAAAATAACTAACCAACCAGCGTCACCTGTAACAGTTATATGGTGATCACTGGTGAAAGGGTTAACTAGGGGGCAATCAGGGGGCTTTATGCGGTAGTATATGGGGGTCCCTGGCGCTATAAAAAGCTGCGGCGAACCTAAATACCTACCTGCCTAACTAGCGTCACCTGTGACACTAATACAGCGATCAGAAAAACGATCGCTTATTAGGCTGGGTTCACACTGGAGCGATGCGGGAACGCCACGAATGCGCGGCGGGTTCCCGCATCGCATGCCTCCCGGCGGCAGTTCACACTGCCCTATGCGAACTGCTGGGAGTGTCAGTGAAATGTTACTGACACCCCCAGATCAGTTCGCATATCGCAGTGCGATCTGCAAACTCGGATCGCATGGTGTGAACACCCATGCGATCCGATTCTGCTGCGGGCCAAAAAAAGGGTCCCGTGCGAATTTGCGGCGGGTGCGGCGGGTGTGGCGGGTGCGGCGGGTGCGGCGAATGGCTGAACTCGAATCGCACAGAGATCGGATGTGATTTGCACTGCAGTGCGGTGCGAATCACATCCGTTCTCAAACCGCTGCAATCTGAACCCAGCCTTAGTGACACTGGCGACGGGGGGTGATCACGGGGTTAAACCTTTATTGGGGGGGTTAGGGGGGTACCTTAGAACTAAAGGGGGCTAACCCTAACTGCCCTAACAGTTATTAGTCACAAATGACACCCGCCGGGTGATCAGGGGTTAAACCTTTATTAGGTAATAAATGGCGGGTGCCCTGAAACTATAAAAAAATAACTAACCAACCAGCGTCACCTGTAACAGTTATATGGTGATCACTGGTGAAAGGGTTAACTAGGGGGCAATCAGGGGGCTTTATGCGGTAGTATATGGGGGTCCCTGGCGCTATAAAAAGCTGCGGCGAACCTAAATACCTACCTGCCTAACTAGCGTCACCTGTGACACTAATACGGCGATCAGAAAAATGATCGCTTATTAGGCTGGGTTCACACTGGAGCGATGCGGAAACGCCGCGAATCCGCGGCGGGTTCCCGCATCGCATGCCTCCCGGCGGCAGTTCACACTGCCCTATGCGAACTGCTGGGAGTGTCAGTGAAATGTTACTGACACCCCCAGATCAGTTCGCATATCGCAGTGCGATCTGCAAACTCGGATCGCATGGTGTGAACACCCATGCGATCCGATTCTGCTGCGGGCCAAAAAAAGGGTCCCGTGCGAATTTGCGGCGGGTGCGGCGGGTGTGGCGGGTGCGGCGGGTGCGGCGAATGGCTGAACTCAAATCGCACAGAGATCGGATGTGATTTGCACTGCAGTGCGGTGCGAATCACATTCGTTCTCATAAACCGCTGCAATGTGAACCCAGCCTTAGTGACACTGGCGACGGGGGGTGATCACGGGGTTAAACCTTTATTGGGGGGGTTAGGGGGGTACATTAGAACTAAAGGGGGCTAACTCTAACTGCCCTAACAGTTATTACAGTCACAAATGACACCAATGCAAAAAAAAAAAAAAAAAATGACATTGGTGTCACTGTGACTGGGGGGCAGGGGTAATTGGGGGGGTGATCGGGGGGTAAAGGGGGGGTGTGAGTGTGCCTGGCATGTTCTACTGTGTGTGTAGAGTGTTGGTGCAACTCACCGATCCGCTCTCCTCCGTGTCGGAACGGAAAATACCGACACGGAGGAGAGAATACATCACTTCCTCTCCTGTGTTTACATTACAGGAGAGGAAGTGATGTCACCGGGGATTTCCATTCGTCGAGAGCGATCGCGAGGGGGTGGCCATGAATGAATGGCCGCCCCCTCATCCCGGATCGCTCTCGAAGAAATGCCGACCGCCGCAGGCACCGGGGGGGGGCCCGATCGGGCCCCCCACCCGCGGGCAGGCAGGGACTTATATATACGCCCATATGCCTGCCCGTGCCATTCTGCCGACGTATATCGTCGTGCGGCGGTCGGCAAGTGGTTAAACAGCATAGGCACTTATTTTCAATGTTTTTCATAGCTATACCTGCAAAAGGTGCCAGTATAAAATGATCCAGCAGGGTTTCATTTTCTGACTAAAGTTCCACTTTAAGAGGGTTTGGTGTTAAAAAATGATCCCTTACAGTGGTATAGTGCCTGCACTTAAAGGGTTAATTACACATTTTGGTCTAGGGCAGCGCTGGTGAACCTATGGCGCAAAGAGCACTCTCTAGGGGCACACAAGCTAAGTCGTCAGATCCAGGGCCAACGCTTCCATGAGGTGGCTTAAACAGCCACCTTATGGAGCCAGCGCCGCCAGGATGGGGGGTGGAAATCCCCCAGCCAGGCAGTTACTTGCACTGGCGGTGCCGGCACGGAGGAGCCTGGCTGCCTTCCTCGCATCAGTGCAATCGAGCAGCGGGGTGAGCGATGTGTAGAAATCCCTCCCTATATGCACCAAGGGCAGCCCAGTGGGAAGGATGTACACCTAGGCTGGGTTCACACTGATTCCGGATGTGGCTCAACCTAGGGGTCCAGTGCTTCCCTGTTCCCCATTTCAGGGACAAGTCAGGGCCAAATTTTTGCCTGAATTAGGCTCTGAAATGATGCCAAAGACATACAGGACTCCTGTGCAAGCCGCTCCACAGCCGCACGTGGAGATGTGTGAACTAGTTCTGTAGAGAGCCGGTCACAATCTCCTGTTATGCGAATTGGATTGAATATGGGGAAACCTGCATCCAATTCGCACTTCTTGGAGCAGGGGCTTGGGCGTAGAAGCATGACTATGTGGAGGACTGTGGACACAGGTAGGATGCTGCTATGGGGGAGAAGACAGAGGTCACTGCTATAAGGGAAAGATGGGGGGGGGCAGAGGACACTACTTTGTGTGTGGGGGGGAGGTGATGTAAAGGAGGCAGAGGACACTGCTATGAGCAGGGCCACCCCATGGCAGTTTCCTCTACCGTTCTTCACGTCACCCCCCCCAAACTCTCCATTCTGAGAGTAACGCACTCCTGATCCTTGCATTCTGAGCATAATGCACTCCTGATACCTGCATTCTGAGTGTGTAAAGCAATACTTATCCCTGCATTCTGAGCACAAGGCACTCCCTAACCCTGCACTCTGAGCATAACACACCTTTGAAAAAGCACAAAAGTTTTTTTTTGACACTAATAGTCAGTGCCAAGTACTCTTTATGGAGGGATCTGGGGTCTATAGGACCCCAAATCCTTCCTTTGCACTTAAAAGTATTCAAAACGGCAAAATCTGCATTTTGGAATACTAGAGATTTCTTTAAATCGGCGCCATTGGCAGCCGAGTAAACCAGAAGTAATATCATGACATTGCTTCCAGGGCTACTAGATCAGAGACCCGATTGAAGCAGATTCCGGCTTCTTTCAGGTGGCGGACGTGTTGTCTGGTCGCTCGGGCCTCCCAGTGGGACAGGAGAGCCGCGAAAGGTGAAGGGAGGGGGGATGCTTTTAGCCGCATTGATAATCAGAAGAAAGCCAACCGCTGGCAATGCCAGCAGCTACAGGCATCACCCGGTACAACCACTTCAAGCCGAGGCCTCATATTTGCGTACGGTCGTCGTGAAGGGGTTAAATACATTATGTTCTACACATGTTCATTCTGATCTGAAAAAAGCTTTGCTAGGGATTATATCAGAAGACACTCTCCCAGTTGAGATGCACATGATGTTGCTAAGGTCTATGTTCCCAAAAGCGATTAATCTGAAAGCAAAGTTCCACCCAAAAAATGTAACTTCCCCTTTAAATACTGGTGTCATTCTTGGGGGGGGGGGGGGGGAGGGGCGGGTACCCAGTTCTGACAGGCACCCAGCTTTCCCACTTTCTCCCCTGGGCGCGGCGCCAGAAGGAAGTTCTCCCTCCTCCCTCCCTGCTATCTTCTGTCGCAGTTCCCAGAAGATTGCCCGGCCATTCGGCTCCGTGTGCCTGCATCGCTGGACTGTGGGACAGGTGAGTGTATGTTTATTAAAAGTCAGCAGCTACATTTTTTTGCAGCTGCTGACTTTTAAATGGGTGGAATGCTGCTTTAATTTAAGATGGGAGGAATTTACATATAAGCATTGGAAAAGCCCTAAAAATCTTTTGAAAATTTGGTCTTGGTGGCTAGTCTCCAAATTGTCTGAGAAAGTTAGTAACAGATTTCTGGAGTGGGATAATTGTACATATATATGCCGTTAAGGCACAGTAATTAACCACATAGCAACCGGCCCATAGCTGAATGACGGCTACAGGGCAGTTGCTTAACTCTGGGAGGGAGCGCACCCGAGAACTTCCGTGACCGGCGCATCACGGATCATGGTGAACGGCCGCTAATTGCGTCCGTTTACCACGTGATCGCTCCATCACGGAGCGATCACATGTAAACAAACCGGCGTGATTTCCAGTTCCTCCCTCCAGTGTGAGCGGAGAGGGGAGAGATCGGTGGCAGCAGAGCTGTGGGCTGCATGTGTACTGCACACAGTGCTGCTCAGTGACAGATCCATCCCTTCATGCTCACCCATCCATACTCTGCATACCCATCCATAATCTGCATAACCATCCATACATACTCTGCATAGCCATCCATCCATTCATGCTCACCCATCCATACATACTCTGCATACCCATCCATCCATCCATGCTCACCCATCCATACTCAGCATACTCATCCATCCATCCTCATCCATACTCAGCATACTCATCCATCCTCAGCAATACTAATCCATTCATGCTCAGCCATCCCATCAACCCCCATCCATAATTAGCCATACCCAACCGTACTCAGCCATACTCAGTCGTACTCAGCCATACCCAGCTGTACTCAGCCATACCCAGCTGTACTCAGCCATGCTCAATTGTGCTCAGTCATACCCAGCCATCCCATCTATACCCAGCCATACTCAGCTGTACCCGGCCATACTTATTCATGCTCAGCCATCCCCATCCATGGCTCATCCATCCCCATTTATGCTCATCCATGCCGCTACAGTGCCTCACAAAAGTGTAATAGGTAGTCAAATTAGATTTGAAACGTATGTACCTAGAACACCTGATGGTGCTCCCTGTATGTTGATCCTCTGTATGTGGCCACGCTGTGGAAAAGTCTCACACATGTGGTATTGCCGTACTTAGGAGTAGGAAAATCTCTTTTGGTGTGTAATTTTTGGTATGTACATGCTATGTGTTAGAAATATTGTGTAAAAAAAATGCATTTTCATTTTATTTACACATTTTCCAAAAACTTGTAGAAAAAAATGACATTTTTAAAAAGCTTGATATGCCTCATAGATTATACATTGGGTTGTTTTCTTTCCAAAATGCAGTAATTTTTGGGGCATTTCCATTGTCCTGGTTCTGCAGGGCCTTCAAAAGTGTAAGAGGTCAAGAAATGATATGTGTAATTTGTGCTCCAAGAACGCCTGATAGCGCTCCCTGCATGTTGGAACTCTGTATGTGGCCACATTGTGTTAAAGTCTCACACATGTGGTATCGCCATACTCAGGAGCAGTAGTATAATGTGTTTTGGGGTGTAATTTGTGCTATGCATATGCTGTGTGTGAGAAATAACCTGCTAATATAACAATTTTGTGAAAAAAATATATATAAATTAGAAAAAAAGCAGAGTGGTATTTTAGGGTACCAATAACCATAAAAAGAAAGAAAGAAAAATATGTATATATATATATTCTCCTTAATTCATGATTATATAATTATATGTGTGGTTGGGTTTAGTGTGCCATACTGATTTTTTTTTTTTTGTTTGACATTGATTTTTGGTAGGTTCCCCTTTTTTGAGGAAGTGGTCGGCCAATTTCCCTTGCATCTCATCCGATCCAATTTCTGGGGCCTCTTTCTTGGACTTGCATTCCTCTATTTTCTTATATAAATACATCATTGGGTTATGTGTAAGTAACCTTATATATAGAAATAGGGTCAATTGACTCTTTGTGTTTTTGATTGCAGGGTGGATTTGATTTAAATCAAGTTTATTTAAATCACTAGTAAAAAGGCTTCAATACAATTTACCTATTTTTTTTAAAGAGCATCTCTGTCCTGCAGAGGCTCCTCCTCTGAACCGCTGTTGACTCACTGACAGTCCTATTCACTTTAATGAGATGGCTGGTGATGGCAGTGACACAATAAGTGAGGGATGTGGTGGCAGCAGGTGAGTGGGTGCCCGCTAACAGGCACTGCCATGAAGAATCTGAAATGACAGGTGCTCTTTAAATGGAAGCACTTATTCTTTCTGGTAGTTAGAATCTTTAATATTTGCCATCAAAATAAAGGTTTCCAATTTAGAATCATAAGCTGCCAGGTTAGTAAAACAGCTATATCAGAACCAATCCAATCATACAGTTTTTGGTGTACATAGATTTGAAAAACAATGGGATACAGGAACAATCCTGAACTTTGCTTTATCTCATCGTTACTGTGAAATTGTGAGAACAGAACAGCTAAATTGAAATCATACAGATCTGATCCTTTTTTTTTTTAAATAACAAATCACAGATACATAAATTAGCTTCGATTTTGCTGTTGTTACTTTTGTGTAATCAAAAGATGGAATCACGGTACAGTTACTAACAATGTTACTCATGTCACAAGTCCATTTCTCCAGGTTCAATAACGCAGAGAATGCTTGTTTCAAATATTTTAAAAGCAGAACTAAATTCCACGTGGGGTGGAGCGCATTCATCATAATGTGTAATATACGCAGTATACAGTATGATCATATTATTGTTCACTTAAACATCCTTTGAGAACAGGTCATGGCGCTGATAGCATATGGTAGCGAAAAGGTAGTTAAGTTGAACAAAGGAATTTTATTCATATCACAATGTACTGTATTTATTTGTGTATAACATGCACTTTTTTCCCCTTAAAATCAGGGGAAAATCGTGGGTGCGTGTTATACGCCGATTCCCCGCTGATTGTGAGGAAAGGAGCAAGCGGAGCCGAGATACAAAGCTGAAGTACACTCGGCTCCTCTCGCAGTCACGCCCACCTCCACTGATTGTGAGAGGAGACAGTGCCGCGGACATACAGAAAGCAGAGTGTACTTTGGCTAGACTCGGCTCCTCTTGCAGTCCCGCCCCTGACTGTGAGCAGAGCCGAGTCTAGCCGAAGTACACTCGGCTTTCTGAATGTCAGCGGCGATCACTCCTCTTCGCTCACAGTAAGCGGAGATCGTCACCAAATTTAAATCAGGGCAATGCTGCAAAGAGACTGGCAATGCTGCAAAGAGACTGGGCAAGGCTGCAAAGACACTGGGCAAGGCTCCAATGATGGACAAAGTTGCAGATAGACACTGATAAGGCTGCATTGATGGGCATTTAAATGTAACTTTTTTTCCTTAAACATCCCTCCTAAAAGTTTTTTCCTTAAACTTCCCTCCTAAACTTGGGGTGCGTGCTATACGCTGATAAATACAGTAAATATAAATCTAATGTTAATGCAAGGTAATTGATAACACGATAACAACAGTAACATGGTGATAACAAAAGTGTCTAAAATTATAACCACTAATGCCAATGGTAGAAAAAGTAGACATGGTAGTAAACAGACAATAAAATGGTAACAATATCCCGATTAAGACCATGATAAAATACCAAAGTTTCACAAGGACAAGGTTGGGTAAAATCGTAGTTACAAGGTAAGACCTATGGCCTCACTGGTCCTGTAAGGGTAATTGTTGTATAGAAGCTTGAAATAGGTGTAAATAGATGGAAACACAGCATCAAGTATCTCTAAAGCCCTATACACACTATCAGATTTTCTGATAATTTTTTCCTTCAGATTTACCAAAACCATATAATATGAGGTCAAACCTTAGGAGTTTCAATTTGTATGCAATCAGGCAGGCCCTTCTACTACATGGTTTTGGTAAATCTGAAGGAAAAAATCAGCAGAAAATCTGATGGTGTGTATGGGGCATAAGTGTTTCATGGCTGACGCGCCACTCAACAGGAGCATGCACGTGATAATCTAAGATAGAGTTGATATAGAGATGATCAATAATCATTATAACCATAAATAGGGTTGAGATGACAATCCCAGCAGCCGCTAAGTGCATACTTACTAATTGAGGTCCGCAAACTAATGGTGTGGCGGCGGGGCGCCAAGGCAACCGGAATAGCTTCCAATCGGGAGCTGTAGCGGACAGCCCAAAGGGGACAACCCATACAGGCAGCCAACATGGAACCCCCAAGAAATCACTGTGGGGAAGTGAAGGTTAATCAAATTGAGTTAGGGAGTGACATACGTTGGCTGAGAGTGGGGATAAGGGGAAAAAAGGGGGAGGGGGGAAAATGGAGAGAGACCTGTGCCGATGAAGGGGGATGGTGATGAATTGAGACTGGCAGCAAGGCTGCCAGAGAAAATAATAAGGAACCAAAGTGTAGGAGATAGTGAAGGTGTCATGTATCAGATAAGACCAGAACTGTGTGGACTGCAACAGAGGAAACCCAAACGTGTATAAGTGAAATATAATAATTTATTAAGGGAAGTGAATAATATAAGTACAACCACACAGTGCAATAAATCAACCAACAGAGACCCCCAAATAACAACAAACAGATATGTACAATAAATGGGAAATACCAGGATCATAAACGATAGGCAGGCCAAGGTCATGCACAGAGGATCAGTAGATAAACAAGGGCAGTCCAGAATCAGAGACACAAGCCAGGCCAGGGTCATACACGGGGAGATCAGCAGATGGGGTAAGGAACTCAGGACAGGGGGAGGATAGATGGATCAGACTGCAGGACAGGGATGATGGTAACAGGTGGGACAGGGTAGGGACCAGGACAGGGAAACAGGTTCAGGGCACAGGTACAGAATCAGGCTCAGGATCACAAGCAGCAGGTCAGGGCACAAGGACAATACCACGGAAAACATGTGAGTGCTTGCCAGCTATTTATAGGCCTGTGATTGGCCTCAAGTGACACCTGATTGCAGGAGGTGCTGTCTGCTCCATACTGCCAGGATCCATCCGCTGGTGGACGCCAGTACTGCAGCCCAAAGATGACACAACATCAGCAGGGAAAAGATCTCCTGACAGTTCCAAACTGCCAGGAGACACCCGCTGGTGGACCTCAGTACTGCATGCCAAAAGACAGATATCAGCGGATGGAACATTTCCTG
This sequence comes from Lithobates pipiens, assembly GCF_037356315.1. Taxonomy (NCBI): domain Eukaryota; kingdom Metazoa; phylum Chordata; class Amphibia; order Anura; family Ranidae; genus Lithobates; species Lithobates pipiens. The sequence goes on along the minus strand of NW_027507755.1, from coordinate 6,271,955 downwards.
ACAGTACCCTCCCTCAAAGGAGCGGCCTACGGACGCTCCAACTAGCTGCTGCTGGGATAAGTCCATGGCATCAAGCTGGGCAGCAGGCAGAGTCACATTAAGCTGGATATGAAGACAGTCTAAAGTATTAAACCAGGTGATGGGCAGCTCAAGCTGGGCATCAGGCAAAGACATAACAGGCTTAGCAGCAGGCACATCAAACTGGGCGGCAGGCTTCGGTTCGTCGGGTTAGGTGGCAGGCTCTGGGTCGTTGGCAGGGTCCGGTTGTCAGGCTGGGCGGCAGTCACCCTAAACTGGGCAACAAGCACATCAGGCTGGGCAGCCGACACAGGCACATCAAGCTGGGCAGAGGGCACCGGTATGAAAAGCTGGGCAAAGGGCACCGGTATGACAAGCTGGGCAGCGGGCACTTCAGGCTGGGCAGCGGTCACAGGCATTTCAGGCTGGGCAGCGGGCACAGGCACTTCAGGCTGGGCAGCAGGCACAGGCACTTCAGGCTGGGCAGTGGGCACAAACACCTCAGGCTGGGAAGCAGACTGGAACACGTCAGGCTGGGGGGCAGACAGGAACACATCAGGCTGGGAAGCTGGCAGAGGCACATCAGGCTGGGAAGCTGGCATAGGCATTTCAGGCTGGGCAGCGGGCACAGGCACTTCAGGCTGGGCAGCGGGCACATGCATTTCAGGCTGGGCAGCGGGCACAGGCACTTCAGGCTGGGCAGCAGGCACAGGCACTTCAGGCTGGGCAGTGGGCACAAACACCTCAGGCTGGGAAGCAGACCGGAACACGTCAGGCTGGGAAGCTGGCAGAGGCACATCAGGCTGGGAAGCTGGCACATCAGGCTGGGAAGCTGGCAGAGGCACATCAGGCTGGGAAGCTGGCAGAGGAACAACAAGCTGGGAGGCTGTCACGAACACCTCAGACTGGGGGGCAGACAGGAACACATCAGGCTGGGAAGCTGGCAGAGGCACATCAGGCTGGGAAGCTGGCATAGGCATTTCAGGCTGGGCAGCGGGCACAGGCACTTCAGGCTGGGCAGCGGGCACATGCACTTCAGGCTGGGCAGCGGGCACAGGCACTTCAGGCTGGGCAGCGGGCACAGGCACTTCAGGCTGGGCAGCGGGCACAAACACCTCAGGCTGGGAAGCAGACCGGAACACGTCAGGCTGGGAAGCTGGCAGAGGCACATCAGGCTGGGAAGCTGGCACATCAGGCTGGGAAGCTGGCAGAGGCACATCAGGCTGGGAAGCTGGCAGAGGAACAACAAGCTGGGAGGCTGGCACGAACACATCAGACTGGGGGGCAGACAGGAACATATCAGGCTGGGAAGCTGGCAGAGGCACATCAGGCTGGGAAGCTGGCATAGGCACATCAGGCTGGGAAGCAGGCAGAGGAACATCAGGCTGGGAAGCTGGCAGAGGCACATCAGGCTGGGAATCTGGCAGAGGCACATCAGGCTGGGAATCTGGCAGGGGCACATCAGGCTGGGAAGCTGGCACATCAGGCTGGGAAGCTGGCAGAGGCACATCAGGCTGGGAAGCTGGCAGAGGAACAACAAGCTGGGAGGCTGGCACGAACACATCAGACTGGGGGGCAGACAGGAACATATCAGGCTGGGAAGCTGGCAGAGGCACATCAGGCTGGGAAGCTGGCACATCAGGCTGGGAAGCTGGCAGAGGCACATCAGGCTGGGAAGCTGGCAGAGGAACAACAAGCTGGGAGGCTGGCACGAACACATCAGACTGGGGGGCAGACAGGAACATATCAGGCTGGGAAGCTGGCAGAGGCACATCAGGCTGGGAAGCTGGCATAGGCACATCAGGCTGGGAAGCAGGCAGAGGAACATCAGGCTGGGAAGCTGGCAGAGGCACATCAGGCTGGGAATCTGGCAGAGGCACATCAGGCTGGGAATCTGGCAGGGGCACATCAGGCTGGGAATCTGGCAGGGGCACATCAGGCTGGGAATCTGGCAGGGGCACATCAGGCTGGGAAGCTGGCAGTGGCACATCAGGCTGGGAAGCTGACCGAGGCACATCAGGCCTGGGCAGCAGACAGGAAAACCTCTGGCTGGGCAGCCGGGACAACAGACTGAAAGGCCAGGACATCAGACTTGAAGGCCGGGACATCAGACTGGAAGGCCGGGACATCAGACTGGAAGGCCGGGACATCAGACTGGAAGGCCGGCAGTGGGACATCAGACTGGAAGGCCGGAACATCAGACTGGAAGGCTGGAACATTAGACTGGAAGGCCGGAACATCAGACTGGAAGGCCGGCAGCGGAACATCAGACTGGAAGGACGGGACATCAGACTGGTAGGCCGGATCATCAGACTGGTAGGACGGGACATCAGACTGGAAGGACGGGACATCAGACTGGAAGGACGGGACATCAGACTGGAAGGACGGCAGCGGGACATCAGACTGGAAGGACGGCAGCGGGACATCAGGCTGGAAGGCCGGGACATCAGGCTGGAAGGCCGGAACATCAGACCAGAAGGCCGGGACATCAGACTGGAAGGCCAGGACATCAGACTGGAAGGCCGGGAGGTCACGCTGGACAGCAGGCACTGGGACGTCAGGCAGGACAGCAGGCACTAGGAAGTCAGGCACATCAGACCGGGGCACAGGAAATTCAGGCGGAAACACTGGCTGGATAGCAGGCAGATGTGTGGCAGAATCAGGTGGGTGATCAGGTTCAGCTGGCATGCAGGCAGACTGGAGCAGGTTGGTTGGTGTGGAGGCAGGTTGCGTTACTGGCAGGATCAAATGGGTAGGAAAGAACTTACGTCTCTTTTTGGATTTAGCTACTGAAGTCCGGTAGGTAGCTGCAGATCTATAGGTAGGGGATGAAGCAAACTGGAGAGAAGGGTTGGAATATGGCAGGGAAGAGGTAACAGTGGCTGGGGGAAGTTCTTGAAGGATAGTAGCCAATGAGAAAGAGGCAGTTGGATTAAAGGTAGGGTATGTGCAGCAGGAAGAAACAGGGTATCGATATTTGGGGCTGAAACTGAGGTTGCCATAGGTGATGGAGGAAGAGACTCTTGGGCAGGCAGGTGTTTGGTAGCAGAGATGGTTTGTTGAGGGCTGGCTGTGGCTGATTGCAAAATACCAGACCATGCTAAAAGTAGTGGTTGTACAAACTGCGGGTTACATACTGCCTGTCTGACAAGGGATTGTACGGAATCAACACATTCTATTATCATCTGTTGGGAACAGGCTGTGTAATGCTCAAAAAAGTAAGGGGAATCATCTTCCAGAAGCCATACCAGTGATGTGACTTGATTAATACTGAAAGGGGGAGAAAAATCATTATGGCCCTCTGGGATGCAGGGCAGGGCCAGCTCTGTGCAGATTTGAATTAATGGCTGAACATCCCCAAACAACATACAGCCCTGATCAACCCAGGAGTGAGCTAAACTAATGGTTTCCAACAGCTGATCACTGGTCCACTCTTTCAGTGTCTGGCGGAGATAGTCACTACTCTCAGACGCCAGCAAAGCATAATAACGAATCACCTCTAAATTCATTTCAGGAAGCAACCTGAACCAAGATGGTTCCTCTGTGTAGCCACTTCTGGTCAGGGATGGCCTTGGTATTCTGTCATGTATCAGATAAGACCAGAACTGTGTGGACTGCAACAGAGGAAACCCAAACATGTATAAGTGAAATATAATGATTTATTAGGGGAAGTGAATAATATAAGTACAACCACACAGTGCAATAAATCAACCAACAGAGACCCCCCAAATAACAACAGACAGATATGTACAATAAATGGGAAATACCAGGATCATAAATGATAGACAGGCCAGGGTCATGCACAGAGGATCAGTAGATAAACAAGGACAGTCCAGAATCAGAGACACAAGCCAGGCCAGGGATAAATGACAATGGTCCCAAAAATGTGTCAAAAATGTCTGATGTGTCCGCCATAATGTCACAGTGACAATAAAAATCGCTGATCGCCGCCATTACTAGTAAAAAAAATAAAAATAAGAAGAAATTATTAATAAAAATGACATAAAACTATCCCTATTTGGTAAACGCTATAACTTTTGCGCAAACCAATCAATGATCACTTATTGCGATATTTTTTTACCAAAAATATGTAGAAGAATACGTATCAGCCTAAACTGAGGGAAAAAAATGTTTTTTTATATCTTTTTGGGGGATATTTATTATAACAAAAAGTAAAAAATAATGTGTTTTTTTCAAAATTGTCGCTCTATTTTTGTTTATAGCGCAAAAAATAAAAACCCCAGGGGTGATCAAATACCACCAAAAGAAAGCTCTATTTGTGGGAAAAAAAGGACGTCAATTTTGTTTGGGAGCCACGTCGCATGACCGCGCAATAGTCAGTTAAAGTGCCGCAGTGCCGAATCGCAAAAAGTGGTCTGGTCTTTGACCAGCAAAATGGTCCGGTCTGTAAGTGGTTAACACATTGAGTGACTATAAGTTGTTTGGAAAATTGTATATACATAGCATAAGCACTTTAGGGATTGTGGGGAATTAGTAATAGGGGGCGCAATCCCCAAACACAGTTTATATAACTGCAACCAGGAACACGACCTTCTGAGACATGGAGATCTCTGTAAAACCAGACAAATGAAAACGAGATTCCATGGGATCACAGGTGATCTGGCCGAAGAAACAATATGCGTAAAACTTTGTAAAATAGGCATGCACCAGAGAATGAGGGGCAATTGATCTCTGAAGAGGGCTGCCAAGGCCAAAATATGGCCCTTGACTGTACTCAAAACCCAGGTGCATATCAATCCCTGTTTGGAGAAAATTAAATGCACATTTTATAACATGCTTGTGAGAATGAAATTTCCTAGTCGCACATTATTATTATTATACAGGATTTATATAGCGCCAACAATTTACGCAGAGCTTTACAATATAAAAGGAGACAATACAGTTACAATACAATAAAATACAAGAGGATTAAGTGGGCCCTGCTCAGAAGAGCTTACAATCTAATAGGGTGGGGCAGGTGGTACAAAAGGTTATAAATGTGGGGAATGAGCTGATGGAAGGAGATTAGTTGGAGACATGATAGGCTTCTCTGAAGAGATGAGTTTTCAGGGATCGCCTAAAGGTAGCAAGAGTAGGGGATAGCCGGACCAGTGGAGGCAGCGAGTTCCAGAGGATAGGAGAGGCTCTGGAGAAATCCTGGAGACAACCATGGGAGGAGGAGACAAGAGAGCTTGAGAGTAGGAGGTCTTGAGAAGAGAGGAGAGGACGATTTGGGTGAGATTTGGAGACTAGATTGGAGATGTAGCTCAGGTCGGAGTTGTGAATGGCTTTGTATGTTGTGGTGAGTATTTTCAATTTAATTTGCTGGGTGATTGGGAGCCAGTGTAGGGATTGGAGGAGAGGATTGGCAGACAGTGAGCGGTTGGTAAGGTGGATAAGTCTGGCAGCAGCATTCATGACAGACTGAAGAGGGGCTAACCTATGGAGAGGCAGGCCAATGAGAAGGGAGTTGCAGAGATAACAAGGGAGTGAATGAGGAGTTTGATGGTTTCATTTGTTAAAAGGGGCAAATTATAGAGATGTTACAGAATTGAAGAAATGATTGGTATGGGAGTGCTAGGGTAGCAGCTCACGCTAACCCTTTAAGCAGTCCCAAACCACAATAGTGTTACTTGGACTATATCGGTACTTAAAGTCAGACTAAAACATAACTTAAAATGTACTATTATTTAATAAACACGTAGAAAAGTAACAAAACAGCACTATTAAAATACAAATAATTGTACACCACAATGCAAGCGTTCATGACAGATACTCCAAAGGGGAGTTCAAATTTAGTGGCGCACAAGGTCTCCTCTACTAGTTTCGCAGGAAAAACCGGGGGGGGAATATAGGGGTCTGTTTTGTCTACAATCCATCTTTCGGGTTCAGGGTGAGCTGACCTCCTCATTTTTCCTAATTATATGATAAATTTATACAAAAATGTTATGCCGTGCTTGTGTTTTTTTGCTAATTGTTCTTACATCATTTATTATGTTCTGTATAGATATCCTCCTGAAGAAGCGGTTTGTCCCGCAAAACTAGTAGAGGAGACCTTGTGCGCCACTAAATTTGAACTCCCCTTTGGAGTATCTGTCAAGAACACTTGCATTGTGGTGTACAATTATTTGTATTTTAATAGTGATGTTTTGTTACTTTTCTACGTGTTTATTAAATAGTAAATTTTAAGTTATGTTTTTGTCTGACTTTAAGTACCGGTATAGTCCAAGTAACACTATTGTGGTTTGGGACTGCTTAAAGGGTTAGCGTGAGCTGCTACCCTAGCACTCCCATACCAATCATTTCTTCAATACTATGAATTGTGGATGATGGTACTTATCTATTATATATGTGAACCAGAGGTGATACTCATATTTTGTGAGAGATGTTACAGAGGTGAATTCTACAAACTTTTGACAACGATTGGACTTGGGGCGGAAAGGACAAGTCAGAGTCTAGGATTACACGAGTTCCCTGGCGTGAGGGGAGGGCCTGATGGTTGCATTGTTGATTTTGATGGAAAAGTCATGGAGGGGGACATGTGCAGGAGAGATTTCGTTTAAGGAAGTGGTGCAACATCCATGCTGATATGTCAGTTAGCAAGTTAGTAATGCAAGAGGAGACTGAAGGAGTGAGGTGAGGAGTAGACAGATAGATTTGGGCATCATCGGCGTATAAGTGGTATTGGAAACCATGGGTGGTTACATCAGGCTACATAGGATTTCAAGGTTCCATGGTAAATCTTCCTAGAAGCAGCCATCTAAGTTCTCATAAGCATTGAAATAATTGCATCAGATATTCCTGTCCTTTATGATTCTGGCTTCAATAGCCATGCCGTTGAAGCCAATGACTGTAAAGAAGCATGAAAGACCAAACATCGCAAGAGGAGGTTTGGATGAACTAATAGTGTCAACAGATCCTCTACAGACATGTTCATGACATGGGAATCCCATGCCCTCCTGGGCCAGGCTTGAGCAACCAGAATCATTAGCGTTAATTCTATTCGAATTTTGCAGAGTAGACACGACAGAAGTTGAAATGCATGGAAAGCATAATTCAGAGAGAACTGATCCCATGGCATCACCGGAGTATCTACTGTAAACACCAAAGCATCCCTGGTCTTGGAGATGAGCCTGTTTAGTTTCACATTGAACCTGAAAGTCAAAAAATCCACATCCAGCATGCCCCACTGTCAACACAGTGTGGCAGTCTTGAAAATCTGAGGAACAAATGTCTGATGCTGAAAAGCACACGATGCACTAGTATATCTAGTAGAGTTTGCCTTAATAGATAAGGGAGGAACTCTATCCTTAAACCATAACCTCTAAAATTAGCTTGTTTGATCCACTTAACAATGGTGGAACAAAGAGCATAGAGGCCCTTGAGGGAACCCTTGGTAAGTACAAAGAGGGAATCCAATTGCCAAAAAGAGGCTATACCTAAAAGGTAGACTTCACACAGAGCATAAAGTGTCAAAACGGTGGAGAGAAATTAAACTAGGATCTTTCAGAGCAAGAAAAAAAAAGGACAATAAAATGGTTAAAGTGATATTAAAACATTAGTTTTGTAAGCACTTTCAGCGGCTGATTTAATCACTTACTGAGTGTGCAGCATCTTTATCTTTTAATACTTGCCAATGGTCCAGTATAGGCTGGTGCCATGACTGCTGCCACAGGTTTCCTGTTTCAGGGTGGTTACTTTCTCTTGCAGCTAAGCATCCACCGTTGCAAGCACCTTGTAGCTAACGTGCTGCAGTATGTGCCAAGGGCAGTGACCACAGCAGGCTATGACTAAGTACCAGTGAGGGTGTGAAACGCATTAGCTACAGCTGTTCCTGCACTTATTGTACTGTATGGACTGTCTTTCATACCAATAAAGGTGATTGTACTGGATACGGCTATCTGGATTTCCTTTACTACATGACCTCAAATGAGAATACCTCATAATGCTTACAATAATAAGTGCTCATTATTCAGCGCAGCCACTTGACTATGCTGATCATTGAGAAGCGCATCTGAGGCTTCTTTTTCCAGTAAGGTGTCCCAGAAAAAAAGAGCACTTCTCATTGGTCAACATAGTCATAGTCATGTTGACCAATGAGCTCTTGCTATTACAATCAATTATGGTGGATACTCACTCTGGTGCATACACACGGTGGAAAATGTATAAAACTAGTCCGCTTGATGGTATAGGTAGGCTGCTAGCAAAACAAAAAAAAAATCCCAAGCAATATAAAAAAGGTGAATATTTGTAGAGGTTACCTATATGTATTACCGTATATACTCGAGTATAGGTCGATCCGAATATAAGCCGAGGCCCCTAATTTACCACAAAAAAAAATGGGAAAACTTATTGACTCGTGTATAAGCCGAGGGTGAGACATGCCTGTCCATCCCTGTGTCCAGTCTACCTGTGTCCTGTGCCTCTTTGTCCTTCTGCAGCCTGTGTCCTTCTGCAGCGTTCTGCATGTAAAAACATACGGCGGCCATGCCAGGATCGCCGCACCTCTTCTCCTCGTCTGTGACAGACGGCGGCCATTCCACTGTTCAAAAGCCGCGCCTCCGTCTGTGATAGGCGGAACACTCAATTTCCCAGCAGTCAGTGTTCCGCCTATCACGGACACCCTCTCATCCTCGTCCGTAGTATGAGGATGAGCGCCTGTCCGTGATAGGCGGACCACTGACTGCTGGGAAATTGAGTGTTCCGCCTATCACAGACAGGGAGGTGCGGCTTTTGAATAGTGGAATGGCCGCCGTCTGTCTGCACGACACGCTGATCGGGTAGGCAGACGGTGGTGACTCGAGTATAAGCCGAGGGGGGCACTTTCAGCCTAAAAAAAGGGGCTGAAAATCTCGGCTTATACTCGAGTATATACGGTATATGCAAATCATGAAGCAAAAAAAGTGAGGTAAAAAAATATATTTAATATGTCGAATGAAGTGCAATAACACCGATTGAGTCCCTAGGTGCATACACACACACACACACACACACACACACACACACACACACACACACACACACACAAGTTCCTATTTTTTATATGTTATATTTTACCTCAGCGTTTAGAGAAAGCTAGAGTACTACTTTAAAAATAGTCCCAAATATCACATTTGTCTGGTATAGTCATGAACTTGCAAAGCACTCACTCACAAGAAAACAGCAATGTGTTTATTGACTAAATGAAAACACACAGCTAGATAGAATAAATTGGATTTAAATGTCTCTGCTAACAGCATTGAATGACAATAACTGCATCAGAATCTCTCCAAGAAAAGCAAATAAAAGCTTTTCAATACAGAGATAAACTAATAATCAAATATGATTTTAACGTAATTGTTAGGTTTTGATGTATCCAGGGACATTATGATTCTAATACCTCAGAGAAAAGGTAAACACAACAATTATTATTTTATAATGTAAATTAGCTAACGAACAAAAGAACAATTTCAGAAGCAAACACTCTCATTTCATCCGTCTGTAAGCAAACTCTATTAATTATAATTGATTTCCTGATGTACTGTAGTGAGTACAAGGCTTTAAAAGCAAAACTCAGACTTCATTATTAACGCTGGTTAGAGTTTATAAAAATATATTTTGCATCCTGTTCCAAATTATTATGCCAATGATATTTTTCTCATTTACCTAAATAATTGATGTAAACAACAGTCAGCATAATTCTCTTGTTATCAACTATTAAGAGTACAATTCAAATTTTATTGAACAAACCTCCTAATGATAAGTTTTTTTTTTTTCAAAATAAAAAACTTACAATGCAGTGTTCCAAATTATACACAGTAAGTTTCAAAAGGCTTTATGGGTTGTAAAGAACTGAAAATTGTAATTTGTTGTGTTTGCAGCATATTTACTGAAATCAAAAGCTATTTCAATCAAACTTTTAACAACATTTTAACATACAGTGGTGTGAAAAAGTGTTTGCCCCCTTCCTCATTTCCTGTTCCTTTGCATGTTTGTCACACTTAAGTGTTTCGGAACATCAAACCAATTTAAACAATAGTCAAGGACAACACAAGTAAACACAAAATGCAATTTGTAAATGAAGGTGTTTATTATTAAAGGTGAAAAAAAATCCAAACCATCATGGCCCTGTGTGAAAAAGTGATTGCCCCCCTTGTTAAAACATACTATAACTGTGGTTGTCCACACCTGAGTTAAATTTCTCTAGCCACACCCAGGCCTGATTATTGCCACACCTGTTCACAATCAAGGCATCACTTAAATAGGAGCTGCTTGACACAGTAAGGTCCACCAGAAGATCCTTAAAAGCTACACATCATGCCGAGACCCAAAGAAATTCAGGAACAATTGAGAAAGAAAGTAATTGAGATCTATCAGTCTGGAAAGGGATATAAAGCCATTTCCAAAGCTTTGGGAATCCAGCGAACCACAGTGAGAGCCATTATCCACAAATGGCGAAGACATGGAACAGTGGTGAACCTTCCCAGGAGTGGCCGGCCGCCCAAAATTACCCCAAGAGCGCAGCGACGACTCATCCAAGAGGTCACAAAAGACCCCACAACAACGTCCAAGGAACTGCACGCCTCACTTGCCTCAGTTAAGGTCAGCGTTCATGCCTCCACCATCAGGAAAAGACTGGGCAAAAATGGCCTGCATGGCAGAGTTCCAAGGAGAAAACCACTGCTGAGCAAAAAGAACATCAAAGCTCGTCTCAATTTCTCCACAACACATCTTGATGATCCCCAAGACTTTTGGGACAACATTCTGTGGACCGATGAGACAAAAGTGGAACTCTTTGGAAGATGTGTGTCCAAGTATATCTGGCGTAGAAGGAACACTGCATTTCATAAAAAGAACATTATACCAACAGTAAAATATGGTGGTGGTAGTGTGATGGTCTGGGGCTGTTTTGCTGCTTCAGGACCTGGAAGACTTGCCGTGATAAAAGGAACTATGAATTCTGCTGTCTACCAAGAGATCCTGAAGGAGAATGTCCGACCATCTGTTCGTGTACTCAAGCTGAAACGAACTTGGGTTCTGCAGCAGGACAATGATCCTAAACACACCAGCAAGTCCACCACCGAATGGCTGAAGAAAAACAAAATGAAGACTTTGGAGTGGCCTAGCCAAAGTTCTGACCTGAATCCTATTGAGATGTTGTGGTATGACCTTAAAAAGGCAGTTCATGCTCAAAAACCCTCTAATGTAACTGAATTAGGACAATTCTGCAAAGATGAGTGGGCCAAAATTCCTCCAGGACGCTGTAAAAGCCTCATTGCACGTTATCGCAAACGCTTGGTTGCAGTTGTTGCTGCTAAGGGTGGCCCAACCAGTTATTAGGTTTAGGGGGCAATCACTTTTTCACACAGGGCCATGATGGTTTGGATTTTTTTTCACCTTTAATAATAAACACCTTCATTTACAAATTGCATTTTGTGTTTACTTGTGTTGTCCTTGACTATTGTTTAAATTGGTTTGATGTTCCGAAACACTTAAGTGTGACAAACATGCAAAGGAACAGGAAATGAGGAAGGGGGCAAACACTTTTTCACACCACTGTAGGACCCCTTATTGATAGCAGCTTCACAGGTCATTGAACTTGTGAGTTTTGGACAGTTTCTGCTTACATTTGTTTCTGCTTACATTTGTTTGAAAGATGTCAGAATAGCCTCCCAGAGCTGCTGTTTGGATGTAAACTGCCTCCCACCCGCATAGATCTTTTGCTTGAGGATGCTCCAAAGGTTCTCAATAGGATTGAGGTCAGGGGAGGATGGAGGCCACACCATGACTTTCTCTCCTTTTATGCCCATATCAGCCATTGATGCAGATGTATTCTTTGCAGCATGAGATGGTGCATTGTCATGCATGAAGATTATTTTATTACGGAAAGCAAAGTTCTTCCTTCTGTACCAGGGAAGGAAGTGGTCAGTCAGGAACTCCACACACTTTGCAGAGGTCATCTTTACACCTTCTGGGACCCTAAAGGGCCCAAACAGCTCTCTTCCCATGATTCCGGCCCAAAACTTGACTCCACCACTGCCTTGCTGACGTCGCAGCCTTGTTGGAACAGGGTGGCTGTCCACCAACCACCCACTATTCCATCTAGGGTTGCACAGCACTCATCAATGAACAGGACTGTTTGAAAATTAGTTTTCATGTATTTGTCTGCCCAATGCAGCTGTTTCTGCTTGTGAGCATTGGTTAGTGGTGGCTGAATGGAAGGTTTATGCACAGTTGCAAGACTCTGGAGGACTCTACACCTTGATGTCTGTGGGACACCAGAGGCACCAGCAGCTGTAAATATCTGTTTGCTGCTATGTAGTGATGTTTTAGCAGCTGCTCTCTTGATTCAATGCATGGATCTGGCAGAAATCTTCCTCAATGTGCCTTTATATGCACAAAACTGTGCTCTGAATCAGTCACAAATCTCTTAATAGTGCGATGATCACGATTACATTTTCATGAAATATGTTTTCATACCTCGTCCAAGGCATTGAACTATTTCACTCTTTTCGGCAGCAGAGAGATCCTTTTTTTTTTCTCCATATTGATTGAAAATTGTGCTCTGCTTAATAATGTGAAACACCCTCCTTCAGTAGTTTTCCTTTAATTGGGCTCACCTGGCAATCTAATTAACACAGGTGTCCGAGATTGTTTTCAGTGATCAAAAGAGCCCTGAGACACAATGCCATCCATGAGTTGAACTGAAAAACAAAATTTTTAATCTTTGTGACACTGACATAGGATTTGCATAATAATTTGGAACAGGGTGTAGGTGCTCTCACATGCTCACTCCCCCAATCCCCCAACCCCCCCCCCCCCCCTTAGCAGCCAGCACTCAGCTCGCTCCTTCCCGCCGAGCTTGCATGCAGAAGCAAACGCATACGTGAGTAGCACCCGGTTCAAACTGCACATGTGAGGTGGTATGGCCGTGATCAGTAGAGCGAGCGCAATAATTCTAGCCCTAGACCTCCTCTAACTCAAAACATGCAACCTATAGAATTTTTTAAACGTCGCCTATGGAAATTTTTAAGGATAAAAGTTTGTCACCATTCCACGAGCAGGAGCAATTTTGAAGCATGACATCTTGGGTATCAATTTACTCAGAGTAACATTATCTTTCACAATATAAAAAAATAAATAAAATTGGGCTAACTTTACTGTTGTCTTATTTTTTCATTAAAAAAAGTGTATTCTTTCCAAAAAAATTGTACTTGTAAGACCACTGTGTCAAATCAGTGCCACCTAATCAGTGCCATCTCCTCAATGCCCACCAGTTCAGCCTATCAGTGAAGGCAAAAAATTACTGTTACAAAATTTACTGACAGAAAAAAAGTAAAACACATTTTTTTCCCAAATTTTTTTTGTAAAAAAATTAAAAACCCAGCAGTGATTAAACATCGTCAAAAGAAAGCTCTATTTGTGTGAAGAAAATGATAAAAAATTAGTTTGGGTACAGTATAGCATGACCTCGCAATTGTCATTCAAAATGCGACAGTGCTGAAAGCTGAAAAATGGCTTGGGCAGGAAGGGGGTGTAAGTGCCTGATAGGCAAGTGGTTAACTACTTCCCGATCGGCGCACGCGGATGTACGTCGGCAGAATGGCACAGGCGGGCTTATTGGCATACAGGTACGTCCATTTTTAAATGCTGCCCTGCCATTGTGTGCATGCCGGCGGCAGCGCGCTCGTGTGACGGTCGGGACCCCCGTGAGTCCGGTCGCTGCGGGGATCATCTCATGGGTCGGCTGAACGAGGAGATGCCGTTGTAAACAGCATCTCCCCGTTCTGCCTAGCAACAAGTGAAGCTGATCTCTGCTCCATGTGATTGGAGCAGAGATCAGTGTTCACTAAAACAAAGCCCAGCCCCCCACAGTTAGTAACACACCCCTAGGAACACTTAACCCCTACACTGCCACCCCCTGGTTAACCCCTTCACTGCCAGTGTCATTTACACAGGAATCACTGCATTTGTATAGCAGTGATTTCTGTATAAATGACAATGGTCCCAAAAATGTGCCAAAAATTCCCGATGTGTCCGCCATAATGTCGCAGTCACAAAAAAAATCGCTGATTGCTGCCATTACTAGTAAAAATTTTTTTTTTATAAAAATGCCATAAAATGATCCCCTATTTTGTAAACACTTTTGCGCAAACCAATCAATAATCGCTTATTGCGGTTTTTTTAACCAAAAATATGTAGAAGAATATGGGATCAGCCTAAACTGAGGGAAAAAAATGTTTTTTTTATATATTTTTGGGGATATTTATTACAACAAAAAGTAAAAAATGTGTTTTTTCAAAATTGGTACTCTATTTTTGTTTATAGCGCAAAAAAAACGCAGGGGTGATCAAATCCCACCAAAAAAAGCTCTATTTGTGGGAAAAAAGGACGTCAATTTTGTTTGGGAGCCATGTCGCACGAAGTCACAATTGTCAGTTAAAGCGACGCAGTGCCGAATCGCAAAAAGTGGTCTGGTCTTAAGCCAGCAAAATGGACCGGTCTGAAAGTGGTTAAACTGATGTGTTCAACTGTTTTAAAGTAGAACTATAGCATTTTTTTTAAATATTTTGGATAGCAAAAGTCAGGGTTATAACCTCTGTCAGTTTTTTCTTCTGCATCTGTGTCCCATTGCCGATAATTTCCCTTGAGCTCCTGTCCCATAGTCAAACAGGAAGTAAGAAGAATTCCCTACAAAATAAGGTCCGGTCTGAAAGTGGTTAAAGAAAACCTCAATATGCATGTAAACTCTTCAGTTTGTTTTTTTCTACTGTTCCTCGTCAAGCTTTCTCTTTGCAGATTTTTGCTTTAACTTTGTTGAGGAATGTTTAACTACTTTAGGGCTGAAAAGCAGTTTTTCTTACTCAGTAAGGACATATTTCTGTCATATTTTAAAGTCCATCTTTAGACAAAAAAAAGAGAAAACCGAAGGTGAAATGATGGCTACAGCACGGGCCTTAATTGCCGGGAGGGCATTCCATGCATGAGCTGCCAGTGCTCTTTGTGATGACCGAGTCAATGAGACTCGGCTGATCACAGATTGGGGTAAGGGGCCTACCCCAGCCTCTTACCACATGATCAGCTGGCAGTCAATGACAGATGATCACGTGATGTAAACAAAAGATCGGCAATCGGCTGTTTTTTCTCCCTCAAGCTGACAGTGTGAGGGGAAAAAAAAAGCACCTCACTGGTTTCTGACAGAGAGACATCGGTCCCGAACAGGGAGAGGCACTGCTGCTATGCAGTGCCCTCCAGGCATCAGTGCCGCCTACCAGTGACACCTATAAATGCCCACCAGTACCACCTATCAGTGCCCATCAGCGCTGCCAACCAGTGCCACCTGTTAGTGTCTATCAGTGCGGTCCATCAGTGTCCACCAATGCTGCTTCATCTGTGCCACGTTATCAGTGCAGCCTATCAGTGCTGCCTCATCAGCACACATCAATGAAGGAGAATTTTTTTTATTTTTAATACAGCTTACCTGTAAAAATCCTTTTCTTGGAGTACATCACGGGACACAGAGGAACCATAATAATGACAATCTGGGTTATATGCCACCTATAGGTGATTGGACACTGGCAACCAATAGACAGAAAGTTCCCCCCATATAACCCCTTCCCATACATGAAATACCTCAGTTTTTCTAGCAAGCAATGAACATCCCAAAGAAGCGGGGAGAGACCGCTGTGTCCCGTGATGTACTCCAAGAAAAGGATTTTACCGGTAATCTGTATTAAAAATCAATTTTTCTTTATCGTACATCACGGGACACAGAGCAACCATAATAATGACTATCTAGGACATAAAAGCCTAAAGCAATGCCCCTGAGGGCAGAGAACACAGTAATCCTAAGCCCATCACTGGACAAAGGACCTACAATGCTGCTTGCAGCATGCTGTGGCCAAATGCAGCCTCTTTTTGAGCTCTGACAACCACCTGGTAAAACCTAGTGAATGTAGGCATTGAAGACTAAGCGGCCGCTTTGCAAACCTGAGCCATAGACACCTGATGATGCACTGTCCAAGACGCACTAACCCCTCTGGTGGAATATGTCTTTAAACCACAAGGCAGAACCTTGGATTTTAACTCATATGACTGGATAATAACCTGGCAAACCCATCTAGAAATAGTAGAACTTGACGCTGCCTGCCCTTTCTTAGGACCATCTAGCAGGACAAAAAGGAATCAGTCTTCCTAAACAGAGCTGACATCCTTAAATAGACCTTGATTGCCGCACCACATCAAGCGAGTGTAGCGACTTCTCCTCCGTAGTCCTAGGCTTTGGAAAAAAGGAGGGCAGAGTGATATCCTGATTTAAATGAAAATTGGAAACCACCTTAGGCAAAAAATCTGGACAAGGGTGCATGACCACTCTGTCCTGGTGTAGAACCAAAAATGGTTCTTTGTAAGAAAAGGTGGCCAACTACAACCCCCTTCTTGCCGAGGTTATGACAACCAGAAAGGCCTATTTCCTTACCAACAGGATTAATGGAATATGCCTTATAGGCTCAAATGGCTGCCTCTGCAGAACTGACAGTACTAGATTTAGATCCCTGGGACATAAAGGCGGTTTAACTGGTGGAATCAAGCACATCACCCCTTTAATATAGGTTTGCACCAATGAATGTGATGCAATCAGTCTCTGAAAAAAAAAAATCGACAAGGCCGAGATCTACCCTTTGATTGTTCCTAATGCTAGTTTCAATTTCACCCCTGACTGCAGAAAGGCAAGAATCCTTCCAATCGTATATCTGCGAGGGTGACAATTTTTGGCTTTGCACCAGGAAATGTACGTTCTCCAGACACTATAGTAGATGCTCTTAGAGACAGGCTTTGTAGCATTTATCAGGGTAGATAAAACCAAACCCGAAACACCTCTATCTTTCAAGACACTGGCTTCAAGAGCCAGGCCGTCAAATTTAGCGAATGTAAAGTAGGCTGGAATATGGGTCCTTGGGACAGTAGGTCCAGACGGCATGGAAGAAACCATGGATCCCCCATTGCCAACCTTACTTGTGTACCAAGCCCTCTTGGGCCAACCTGAGGCCACCAGGATCACTCGCTTCGGTTCCTCCTGTATCCTGCTCAACAGCCGCAGTATAACTTGAACTGGAGGGAACGCATACATCAGGGAATTCTGATACCAAGGAACTACATATCCATTTGTCCCGACAGCAGATGGATCCTTGGTTCTGGATACAGACCTGTCCAGTTTGGTGTTGAACCTGGACGCCAACAGATCTACATCTGGGGTACCCATCGTTGGCAGATCTGATAAAACAATTCGGGATGAAGGGACCATTCCCCTGGAAACAACTGTTGGCGACTCAGAAAGTCCGCCTGCCAATTTTCCACTCCTGGTATGAATTCTGCTGAAAGGAACAGCACATGTTTCTCTGCCTAAGCTAGAATATGATTTACTTCCTACTGGGCCGCCTGGCTCCTGGTGCCTCCCTGGTGGTTGATATTTGCCACCACCGTGGAGTTGTCGGACTACATCTGGACAGGGAATCCCTGTGACCTGGCTGTACAGAAGATTAGAGCTAAACGGGCTGGCCGAATCTTTAAGATATTGATATGAAGGCATTTTTCTGACTGATGCCTTCTCCAGGACTGCTCCCCAGCCTAAAAGACTGGTGTTCGTGGTCAACGCCCTCCAGGATATTGGCAAAAATGATTTCCCCCCTTATCAAGTTGTTGGGCATAAACCACCATGAAAAATTCTGTCTCACCCTCGGGGACAGAGACATAGGACAATCCAAAGCTTGAGTGTCTTTGTTCCAGGCTTTCAGAATGTTGTTCTAGAAGGTCCTTGAATGGTATTGTGTGTAAGGTACTACGTCGAATGACGGCACCATTTTGCCCAGTAACCTCATGCATAGCTGGATAGAATTCTTCTTCTTTCTTTTTATGATCCAGAAAAGCTCCACAATGGTCCTTTTTTGCCTTTGCCTGGGTTGTGTCTAAAATCAGGCCCAGGTACACCAGAACCTGAGCCAGGAGAAAGGCATATGTTTCTATATTTAGAACCCAACCCGGGAGTTCCAAGAACTGAATCTTCCTGGCCTGGTTTCGTGCCAGGTCTGGGTGTGATCAATCTTTGAGTAAAAGATCGTCTAAATACCCCACAACTGAGATTCCTTGAGATCTTAGGGATGCCAACATCGGGGCCAGAATTTTTGTGGACACCCGGGGGGCCGTGGCTATACCAAATGGTAAAGCCAGAAATTGAAAGTGCCTCTCCTTCACTGCGTAGCACAGATCTTTTTGATGAAGTTTGAAAATCAGTACATGCAAGTATGCATCCTTGATATCTATGGATGCCAAATATCCCCTCTTCTTAGGGAAACTACCACCGAACAAATCGACTCCATACAGAAGGATTGAACGCTCAGGAATTGATTGAGAGCTTTGAGGTCCAAAATGGGCCTTACCTCTCTACTTGGTTTTAGCACTGTGAAAAGATTTGAGTAAAAACCCTCAAATTTTTTGTTGTGCGGAACCTTGATAATCACACCCTGCACTTCCAGGCGTTCTAGGGCCTGGAATAGAAACTTTCTTTTTACCAGATTTGTGGGAACATTGGACCTCATATACCGAGGAGGAGGGAACTCTCGGAAACTCTAGTTTGTAGCCTTGCCTCACAGTGGAAATTACCCATCTGTCCTGCACCAGATTTCTCAAGCCTTCGAGAATAGCCGCAGCCTTCCCCCCAACCCGTATGAGTGGGGGCACCCCTTCATAAGGTAGACTTGAAGTTTGGCTTGGCTGAATTTTGAGCCCGGGGTTTTTTCCTAAACCCAGATGGCTGGGGCTATCAAAACTGCTTGGGAGTCGAACTGCTCGGTCCTGGAGCACTAGGAATCTTAAAGGAAGGTTGCTTACCTCTCCTTTTGACAGAAAGCAGCGCATTCTTACACCCTGAGATTTTTGGATATATTTATCCAAGTCCTCCCCAAATAGGCATTATTCTCCATGAAATGGAAATGCTGACAGTAACCTTTTGCACGGCAATTCAGCCGACCAGTTCTTTAGCCACAAGACCATGCGCCTCAGTACCGACAGTATCGCAAAACGAGACATCTGCTGAATGGAATCCTTCAGTGCGTCTACTGCAAAGCACAAAGTGTGAGGAAGCTCTGATAATTCCTCGGTAGTCTCCTCCTGAGAAGGTAGGTTCCTAGCCAACCTCTTAAAACGGTCCTTCAAAGACTGGCAAAAAACGTTAGACGCAACTGCCGGCTGTACTGCTGAACCAGCATCCGCAAAAGAAGCTTTAAGCAAGGATTCTAGCTTTTTGTCAGCTGGATCCTTAAACACCTGAGCATTGTGAACTGGGCAGGTTAAACTTTTATGTACTGAAGAAATGGCCGTGTCAACCAAAAGAATGCGCCATTTCTTCCTGATTTTTTCCTCCATAGGATACAATGAAGAAAACCTCTTGGGAGGAGTGAACACACTGTCAGATTGATCCCAGTCTGCATAAAATCACCTGCTCCAACAAAGGGTACAAAGGGAAAACCTGAGAATTTTGACCCTAATGGGGAAGAGGAGACTTCTGGTACCTGTACCGGGGGCAATTTAAAACCAGCTCTTACCATTTCAGCAAGAGACTGAATGAACAACCTTTGAAAATGAGAAGCTGAAAAAGGCTCCTCTGAAGAGGAATCCTCAGCTTTCATCTCCTCTAGGTCCTTCACGGTCACTTCCTCTACATCCTCTGCCCAATCTGGTCCCAGCTCCTTCCCAGCTATGAAAGTTCTGCTTTCCACTGTAGCCAGACTCAGGAGAGGGAGATCTATTACACTTCTTCCCTCCTTGGGATACAGCGGCGATCATACCAGCTATTTTGCCCTCAAGGCCAGCTAAGGCTGATGCCAAGTCGTCTTTAGTGACGTAAGCTGAGGCAGAGACATTGGTAGTGCCCACATTGCCTGACAGGCATAATGGCTCAGATTGGCCAGATGCCACAGGCCTTTCAGGGGAAGCTAGCACAGCAGTAATATGAGACGGGTCCACTGAACACTCGCTCCCTAACTTGCTAGTAATATCCAGAAGGAAGAAAAAAACTCCCTCCAATAAACAAACTGTGATCCGGCATACAGCAGCTACCACAGCCTTTTAACAATCCTCCAGCCAATACTTACAGTAGCCATGTCCAAACCCCCTAGACTCACGTGCTCAGTAATGAGAAGAGAACAAACAATCTTCAAGGAGCTGCAGGATCTGTTTCAAACGGACCCAATCTTCCCCATCACACAGCCTTGACCATCACCTTAAAGAGACTGGCGAAAAAACTGAGGTACTTCCTGTATGTGAGGGGTTATATGGGGGGAACTTACTTTCTATTGGTTGCCAGTGTCCAATCGCCTATAGGTGGCTTATAAACCGCATAGTCATTATTATGGTTCCGCTGTGTCCCGTGATGCACAATAAAGAAATTACCTGTTTTCAAAATTTTAGAACAAACTATGAAACTTTTTTTTTCCTAAATTTTCAGTCTTTTTTTATTTTTATTTTAGCAAAAAATAAAAAACCCAGCAGATCAAATACCACCAAAAGAAACCTCTATTTGTGTGAAAACAATTATAAAAATTGAATTTGGGTACAGTGTAGCATGAACACGCAATTGTCATTCAGAGTGTGGCAGTGCTGAAAGCTAAAAATTGGTCTAGGCAGGAAGGGGGTTTGAGTGCCCAGTAAGCAAGTGATTAAATATGTCCATGATATGTATAATTGATAACGGACACTGTGCTATTGCTCTATGGCAAATGCCCTAATATCCTTTATCCTTGTCTATCATTTTGGGGATTGATTCTCACCCTCTGGCTTTATTGATCAAAGATTCAATTTTAGGACTCTAGCCTATGTCTTTAACTGTTCTGGTTCCCCCTTCTGATCAAGTGTCTCTCATCAGGTCCTAATTGATCAATTGACAAATGCCTCCCTGCCCCATCTCCCTATAAATTTAAATCAGCTTATGAGGAAAGTCGCAGACAGGGGACAAGTCACAGATAGGGAACATTTTGACTAAGCATTTTTTGAACAAGTATTAAAGTATAACTAAAACTTTTTTTTTTTTACATTTTGGATAGAGTGAAAATGGATTATAAAAGCTTTCAGTTTTTATTGCCGTCTGTGACCTGGTTAAGGAGATTCACCCCATTTGTCCTGTTTACCATTATTAACCACTTCCCGACCAGCGCACGACGATGTACGTCGACAGAATGGCACGGGCAGGCATATTGGCGTACATGTACGTCCAATATTCGTTGCCGCCGTGCCATCGGGAGCGCGCCGGCAGCGGCGTGCTCCCGCGCTGGTCGGGACCCCCGTGAGTCCGGTCGCGGGACCCGCGGACTCGATCGCCGCGGGCATCCCCGCGATCGTCTCACGGAGCGGCCGAATGGAGGAAATGCTGTATAAACAACATTTTCCCATTCTGCCTAGCAACTAGTGACGCTGATCTCTGCTCCATGTGATTGGAGCAGAGATCAGTGTACACTAAATGACAGCCCAACCCCCCCACAGTTAGTAACACACCCCTAGGAACACTTAACCCCTACACTGCCACCCACTGGTTAACCCTTTCACTGCCAGTGTCATTTACACAGGAATCACTGCATTTATATAGCAGTGATTACTGTATAAATGACAATGGTCCCAAAAATGTGTCAAAAATGTCCGATGGGTCCCCCACAATGTCGCAGTCACAATAAAAATCGCAGATCGCCGCCATTACTAGTAAAAAAAAAAATAATAAAAAATTATTAATAAAAATGCTATAAAACTATCCCTATTTTGTAAACGCTATAACTTTTGCGCAAACCAATCAATAATCGCTTATTGCGATTTTTTTTACCAAAAATATGTAGAAGAATACGTATCAGCCTAAACTGAGGGAAAAAAATGTTTTTTTATATATTTTTGGGGATATTTATTATTACAAAAAGTAAAAAATAATGCGTTTTTTTTCAAAATTATCGCTCTATTTTTGTTTATAGCGCAAAAAATAAAAACCGCAGGGGTGATCAAATACCACCAAAAGAAAGCTCTATTTGTGGGAAAAAAAGGACGTTAATTTTGTTTGGGAGCCACGTCGCACGACCGCGCAATTGTCAGTTAAAGCGACGCAGTGCCGAATCGCAAAAAGTGGTCTGGTCTTTGACCAGCAAATTGGTCCGGTCTGAAAGTGGTTAATAAAAGCAAAAGTAAAAGAAAATTCAAGTTATGCCACGTACACATGAATGGAATTTTGGTTGGAAAATGGTCTCATGGTTTTCCCGATGGGATTTCACTCAAGCTGTCTTGCATACACACGGTCACATCAAATTCCGAACGTCAAGAACGTGGTGACGTACAACACGTACGATGGGACTAGAAAAAGGAAGTTCAATACCCAGTAGCCAATAGCTTCTGTCTCGTAGTTGAATCTGAGCATGCATGAGTTTTTGCATGTCGGAATTGCATACACGCGAATGCATTTTCGGATAGGAACTTTTTCCGACCAAAAAATTGAGAACATGCTCTCAATCTTTTGCTGACTGAAATTCCACCAGCAAAAGTCCGATGGAGCATACACACGATCGCATTTTCCGACCAAAAGCTCTCATCAGTCTTTTGATGGCTGAATTTCCGATCGTGTGTACGGCGCTTTTGGCTTACCGGTAACTTGTTTTCCAATAGTCTTTCAGGACAGCACCTGAGAGATCCAACAGGAAACACCTCATCAATTAAATCTTTATCAGGAGGCCTCCAGGTTGCTTCCATCAGTTGTTTGTAGAGAACCTACAGCCCCAGTTGCAACACATAAGCAACAGTTATATCATGGCATTACAGCAACAGAATAAAAGGGCGGGTTACTGCTGTCCTGAAAGACTATTGGAAAACAAGTTACCGGTAAGTCTAACTTGAATTTTCCCAAAACATCTTTTAGGACAGCACCCGAGACCATAATCAAGACCATTTAGGGTGGGACACCCTGTAATGCCGTGTACACACGACCAGACTTTTCAACATCAAAAGTCCGACGGAACAATTCCGGCAGACTATTCGATCGTGTGTGGGCTGCAGCAGACTTTTGATTTGCAAAAGTCTGACAGACTTTAGAAATGGAACATGTTTCAAATTTTTCCGCCAGAACTCTGCCGGACCCAGTTCCTACCGAGAAATCCGCTCGTGTGTATGCTAGTCCGACGGACAAAAACCGACGCGAGGGCAGCTATTGGCTACTGGCTATGAACTTCCTTATTCTAGTCCAGTCTTACCTCATCACGCTCAAATCCGTCGGACTTTGGTGTGATTGTGTGTGGCCAAGTCCGTTCATTCGGAAAGTCCGTCAGAACTCTGTCGAACCTTGTCCCTCGAAAAGTCTGGTCGTGTGTACGTAGCATAAGACTTTAAGACTGTAAAGCCTGATCTCCAGCCGTCAGGAGGTCTAACCTATGATGATGGGCAAAGGTCGTCAGACTCATCCATGTAGCTGCCTTACAGATTTGTTCGGGGGTGACAGCAGCTTTTTCTGCCCAACTCACCAAAGCTCTTGTAGAATGAGCCTGAATACCAACTGGACTCTCCTGGCCTGTAAGGGAATAGGCCTCTGAGATAGTCATTCTCAACCATCTGGCAATGGTTCCTCTGGTAGCTTGTCTTCCTTTTTTACTACTAGCAAATGAAACAAATAATGCCTCTAAACGCCTAAAGTCCTTAGTGGCTTCCAGGTAACCTAAGACTGCTCTTTTAACATCCAAGGTATGGAATTCTTCCTACTTACCCGATGGATTAGAGCAAAACATAGGAAGAATCATCTCCTGAGCTAGATTTTGGACCGGAGCAACCTTTGGAAAAAAATTAGGATCCGTCTTCAGAACAATTAGGGCTGAAAAAATTGAAAACAAATGGCTCCCTGACAACGCTTGCAGCTCTCTAATTCTTCGAGCTGTCGTTATAGACACTAAAAAAAAAGGCTAAATTAATGGGTTTGAAAGGTTCCCTGGTCAGGGCCTGTAGAACAACTGATAAGTCCCACTTTGGACAGCTACTGTTCACTACCGGTCTGGACCGGATGAGGGCTTTAAAGAATCTGATCACTAGGGGTTCTTATGATAGATTTTTCACAAAATACCCCAGTGTGGCAACTTGAACTTTGAGGGTACTGACAGCTAGGCCCCTTGTCCGCAGGAACTCCAGGATAGAAGAAATCTCTTTTAAGGATCTGCCGGATGCTGTGCATCAGGAGCTGAAAACTTTCCAGACTTTGGAATAAATTGCTTTGGTAATACTCTTCCTGCTAGATAGGAGGGTAGCAACCAACCTGTCCGAAAATCCCTTTCTCCTCAAAAGCTGATCCTCAGAAGCCAAGCTGTGAGTTTTAGCTTTGCTACATCCTGGTGAAGCAGGGGACCTTGTATCAGCAGGTCTTGTCTCACTGGAAGATGCCAATACGGTTCGAGGTTGCATCTGTAGAAGGGATGAAAATCAAGCCCTCTTGGTCCAGAAGAGTTATGAGGATTACTGTCGTACCCTCTTTCTGGATTTTTGTTATGACCTGAGGGATAAGCTGAAAAGGGGCAAAGGCGTGGTAGAGGTGAAATTTACAACTGTGCACCAGAACGTCTACCCCCAGGGATGACCTGTTTCTGCTCAGGGAGAAGAGAGACACTTGTGTACTTTCCTGAGTCGCGAAGAGATCCACTGTTGGCTGCCAACATTTCTTCACAATCATATGGAAGATATCTGGGTTCAATCGACACTCCACTTTGTATACCTGGTTTCTGCTGAGAAAGTACGCTACCCTGTTTACAGTCCCCTTTAGGTGGACTGCGGACAAGGACAGAATATGGAGCTCTGCGCATCTTAAAATGCTTCCTGCTAGGTACTGAAGAACTCTGCTTCTGGTGCCCCCCCTGTCTGTTTATGTATGCCACTGTCGTGGCGTTGTCTGACAGGGTCTGTATATGCAGTCCCTGAACTCCTTCAGCAAACGTCAGTAAGGCCATTTCTATTGCCTTTAGTTCCCTCCAATTTGAGGATGCTACTGCTTTTCTTGTGGACTACGAGCCCTGAGCCCACCGACTGCTTATGTGAGCCCCCAACTCCAGGAGCTGGCATCCATTGTTAATCTTACTTGGATTGGGAAGGACCATAACAGACCTGCTGAATACCTTGTCTGGTTCTTCCACCACCAAAGACTCCTTTTCACCATAGTGGGGGCCTTCACTAGCAAGTCCAGTGAATCTTGCTAGTGATCACAGGTTTTTAACAAATAACTTTGTAGAGGTCTGAAGTGGAGCTTTGTCCACTGAATTGCTGGTATGGAAAAGGTCAGGGTTCCCAATGCTGACATGATCTTCCTGATGGACAGGTGCTGACTGGACTGTAACGACGACACCACTTCCACCAACTTTTTCTGTTTTCCTTCTGGAAGAAAAATCTTTTGCTCCACTGAGTTGATACGGAAACCCAAGAATAAGATCTACGAGGGAATCAGATTTGACTTTTGGAGGTTTAAGATCCATTCTATGGATTCTAGGTGAGCACGCGTTGTGACCAAGTTCTTCCGAAGAACTTCTTTGGTTTGAGAAAAAAAACTGCGGGTTGCCCAGATAAGGAATCACTGAGATTCCTTCTAGATGCAATGTGCCAACGCTTTGGCCATTACCTTTGTGAACACTCTTTGTGACGATGACAGGCCAAATGGAAGTGCTCTGAACTGCAGGTGTACCACCTTCTTCCCTATTTAAAATGCCAATCTTGGATACTTCTGGTACCTGGCGGCTATGGGTATGTGGAGGTAGGCATCCTGTAAATCTATTGATGCCATGTAGCACCCTTGGTTCAGTAGGTTTTTTACTGAAAAAATGGAATCTGAAATCTTCTGTACTCTACCGATCGATTTAGCATCTTGAGATTTAGGATGAGATGGAACTTTCCTGAGGGATTCTGAGTGAGTGAGTGAGTGACTTGTATAGCGCTACCTATGCGAACTGAATCACCTCAGGGCGCTTTCTTGCCACCAGAGTACATTTGCGGCTTTGCGTGATCCTTTACCCTGTAAGGTCCTGACACGCTTACAAACACATACAACATTGACATACACATATTAAGGCCAATTTTTTATAGACAAGGTCTAATTAACCTACCAGCATGTCTTTGGAGTGTGGCAGGAAACCGGAGTACCCAGAGGAAACCCACGCAGGCACAGGGAGAACATGTAAACTCCAGGCAGATGGTGTTGTGGTCGGGATTTGAACCAGCGACCCTATTGCTGCTAGGTGAAAGTGCTAACCACTACACCACTGTGCTGAATGAGGAATACGTGGAAGAACTCCTCTGTAGGGACCGAAACAATGACTCTCTGGGATCTCAGTTCCTGGATTAGGGACTTCATGGCAAGAGCATTGGCTGGGTCCCTTGGTGCGTTTGTCACCAATAATCTTTTTGTAGGTTGTTCCGCAAATTCGATCGTATATCCCTGGGAGAGCATATTTAGAATAAACTGGTTTGGTGTAATGCCTCTCCACTGAGGAAGAAGCCCTGGAGTCTTCCTCCGACTGGGAGTCACTGTGACTTTCCGGAAGTCGCAGAAGGATTGAAGAGCACTTCACTCCTACCTTTAGGCTTCTGGAAAGACCATGGTTTCCTTTTTCCCTGTGTTTTACCTTCCTGCTGTCCTTTCTGAGGTTGAAAATGCTTACGGGTCTGTACCTGCTTCTTCTTGACCGGAAACGATTTGTTTTTTTATTGGCCGTTCGGTCAAGAATGGATACTGGATCTGAACCAAAGAGCAACTCCCCTGCAAATGGAATGCTACACAGCCTGTTTTTTGATGCTGCATCCCTAGGCCAGGTTTTTAGCCATAAAGCCCTCTTGGCAGAGTTTGCTAATGCTGTGGACCTAGCCGACATGCGTATGGATTCTGCTGAGACATTGCTGCAGATAAGGTTGTAAAGGAGTCCAAAATCTCTTGTTTTGGGGAATCCGCAGTAACGTGGGCCTTCATCTGGTTAATCCAGTGCTCTAAATTCCTGGCAACACGTTGTTGACATTGCTGGCTTCAGATTGTTCATCACCAAATGCCAGGCCCTTTTAAGAAGTAGGTCCATCCTTTTATCCATGGGCTCCTTTAGCATGGCCATATCTTCAAAGGCAAGGTCAGTTGATTTTGAGACCTGCGAGAAAGCGGAATCTAGTTTTGGAAACTTGTTCCAGAGTCAGGATTTTCCTCAAACGGGAATTTTCTTTTGTGGGCCCGAGAAAAAAATGGTTTCTTCTCTGGTTCCAGCCATTCTTTTTTAATTATATCTGTGATTATTGAAAGTACTCTACTGAATCTGATTCAGATGGAGCGAGGGAAGCAGGTTCTTGGGAAGTATCCTGGGAGACTGGACCTCACGCCTGTATCGGAGAAACCCTTTGGGATTCTGAAGATGGCTTCAGAGCCCTAGGCTCCCCGAGGAACTTGGCTCTTCTCTCAGGTTTGACCTGAAAGCTTGAAAGGTGGCGTGGAGCTCATCCTTAATAGTTGAAACCAGATCACCACAAATGGATGGAGACTCCTCCCTGACTAAATCTGCAATACAATGTGCACAAAGAGATTTTGTCCAAGCTTTGCTTCATTTTTCTTGGCAGACAGGGCACCTTCTCTTGACTGGTTGAACATAGCTTTTTGCCTGGACAAACGGAAGAAAAAACAAAAAGGACCACGCTCAAATGCTGCTGTACAGCATAGGTAAAAACAAACCCCCAGGTGCACTAGGAAAGAACCTCTCATTTCCCTGTGCCCAAGCAAGCCATAACCACCTTTTGAAGTCCCTTATGCTAGGCAAAGGAACTAACCCACTAGCCCCAAAGTGAAAAAAGGAACACAGTCCCTTACCTTGGCCTTGCTGGTGCCTTGGCTTGCCCCCCTTATCCACTGCATCCTCCACTGCATCCTCCACTGTAGAGCACACTGCGGTTGCGTGGCTGAAAGAAGGACGTTTCCAAGATTCGAAAAGGCTGCTGCACTGACCAGGAACTGGAAGTTAAGAACACCAGGTGACTCTGCCCCCTGTGCTTTGCGGCCAGAAATAACACTGTGCCCGACCCAGAAGTGCTTGCCTCTTCTTGTAAACTGCACAAGAGAGCTGAGGGCTCTCCTCAGTCACCAGAACAATGGCCGCTGATTGGCTTGTACCATCGCCATCCTAGCGGCCAGCGGGGAACCACCACAATCGCCCCATCTGAAACAAAAAGAGGGAAGCACCCCCATGCAGTACAGGCACTCCCTAAGCAAGGAAAGGGGAGAGGGAGCCCACGGGACCATCCAGCAAGAGGCATATTTAATTGATGAGGTGTTTTCTGTTGGAGGAGGAGCCATGATCTCTCGGGTGGTGTCTTAAAAAACGTTTTAGGAAAATTCCAAATTTTGGGTTGTCCCAATAAAAGTAATAGAGGGGAAAATCTTCCAAAGGGGACACTAGTTCTGGTGAGCTGGGGGTCCCCAAGGGATTCCCTTATTGTGTAGGGAATTCTTCTTACTTCCTGTTTGACTATGGGACAGGAGCTCAAGGGAAATTATCGGCAATGGGACACAGATGCAGAAGAAAAAACTGACAGAGGTTATAACCCTGACTTTTGCTATATATATATATATATATATATATATATATATATATAAGTTGAACACATCAGTTTAACCACTTTCAGACCGGACCATTTTGCTGGCTTAAGACCAGACCACTTTTTGCGATTCGGCACTGCGTCACTTTAACTGACAATTGCGCGGTCGTGCGACGTGGCTCCCAAACAAAACTGATGTCCTTTTTTTCCCCAGAAATAGAGCTTTCTTGTGGTGGTATTTGATCACCCCTGCGGTTTTTATTTTTTGCGTTATAAACAAAAATAGAGCGACAATTTTGAAAAAAATGCATAAAAAAATTTCCCTCAGTTTAGGCCGATACATATCCTTCTACATATTTTTGGCAATAAGCGATTATTGATTGGTTTGCGCAAAAGTTATAGCGTTTAAAAAATAGGGGATAGTTTTATGGCATTTTTATTAATAATTTTTTTTACTAGTAATGGCGGTGATCAGCGATTTTTATTGGGACTGCGACATTATGGCAGACACATCGGACATCTTTGACACATTTTTGGTACCATTGTCATTTATACAGCAATCACTGCTATACAAATGCAGTGATTCCTGTGTAAATGGCACTGGTAGTGAAGGGGTTAACCAGTGGGTGGCAGTGTAGGGGTTAAGTGTTCCTAGGGGCGTGTTACTAACTGTTGGGGGCTGGGCTTTCTTTTAGTGAACACTGATCTCTGCTCCAATCACATGGAGCAGAGATCAGCATCACTTGTTGCTAGGCAGAACGGGGAGATGCTGTTTACAATGGCATCTCCTGGTTCAACCGCCCCGTGAGACGATCGCAGGTACACCCGCGGCGATCGAGTCCGCAGGACCCGTGACCGGACACACGGGGGTCCCAACAGGCACGCTCGCGATGGCAGGGCAGCATTTAAAACCATGGGTTGGGAGGAGAGGAAGACTTGGTCCTTTGCCCCACTGTTCTTTGCTTTGGGCAGTGTGGGCCACGTGTTGTTGGTGCTTGTATGTCCCTCTGCGCATGCCCAGTGGTAGTGGTCATGCTGCCATTGATGGGTGATGTCATCAGTTGCACTGTCTGATGTGGTCTGCGGGAAGGCACCTGGTCATGGGAGAATTTAAGGCGGCAGGTTTACACAGCAGTCTGTGACCTTCTCCCTGGAATCTGGACATGCTTTTGTGAATGGGTGAGCGGTTTTAGCTACTATATGGGGCATGTTAGTATTTTGGTCCTGGGCTCTCATTTCTTGATTGCTTTTCGTGAGCCCTTACGCTTCTTTATTGATCTTGGACTCCTTCTTTTCTCTATCTACAACTCTCTTGGTCACTTGGTAACCTCCCATGGCTTTCAATACCATGACTATGATGTGGAACATAGAATTCATCTCTCTACTCCTTCAGTCTCCTCTTGCATTACTAACTTACTAACATATCAACATGAACACCACACCACTTCCTCAAGCTAAATCTTTCTAAAACCAAGCTTTTCTGCTGCCTGTGCTCTTATTTGTGATGTTTCTATGATCAATAATCAATAATACATCAGTCTCACTCCTCATGCCAGGGTACTAGTCTCTGACCTATTCTTTGAGCCCCAAATCCAATCACTGTCATCAAAAGCCTCCTTCTCATAGGCCTACCTCTACACAGGCTATGCTACCCCCCCCCCCCCCCCCCCAATTGGTCATGAATGCTGCTGCCAGATTCATTTAACTTACTAACTGTTTAGTATCTGCCACCTCTCTCTGGGGCAATCCTCCACTGGCTTTCGATTGGCCAGCGCATTGATTTCAAAATGCTAACATCATCATACAAAGCCATTCACAACTCTGCCCAAAGCTACATCACCAACCTTGTCTCCACTCTTCCCAAGACCTCCTGCTCTCTGGTTTTGCTGTCTTTTCATCCCATGCTCATCTCCAGGACTCCTCCAGAGCCTCTCCCATCCTCTGGGACTCTACCTCAATCTGTCCGGTTGTTTCCTACTCTGTCCATCTTAAGGTGATCCCTGAAAACTCTTCTCTTCAGGGAAGCCTATCCTGCCCTCCACCTAACAACTGAACTTTTAATTTTTCATTAGCTCATCCCTTCGCAGTTATTACCTTTTGCACCACTTGCCCCAGATTGTAAGCACTTATGAGCAGGGTCCTCTTAATCCTCTTGTACTGTAATGTAACTGTACTGCACCCCCTTTATATTGTAAAGCCCTGTACAAACTGTTGGCGCTATATAAATCCTGTATAATAATAATAATAACCTACTCATAGTTTTATTTTTATATGCAGCAATATAAACATTAATAAAAATGCTTTGCATGTAAAAACTAATTATTTCACCAATAATTTAACCAAAAACAATTCACAATATAAAAATTTTAAAGTGAATCTGTCACTTGGGTCAATAATTAATAAAGGTTTGCAATGTCCCGAATATCTACCCAAGTTTAGTCACTGTAAATTTGTAATATTTTGCAAATAATTCATTACTTTATAATACATCTAATGTGTTGCTTTTAACAGAAAGGAAAGTTTATTGCAAATAATAAATTAATCAAAACAAATGTCTTGGCATTTTTGGAGGTTTTATGGAAGATTTATAGCAAAACTGTGACAAGCAATTGGTACCCATAATAAGACGGTTGTCTTAACCACATATCAGGGCCAATTCTGACACTTCGATCCTACATGCGAAAATTGACTTTTTTTTGGCTAGAAAATTACTTAGAATCCCCAAACATTATACATTTTTTTTTTCTTTTAAAGGAGAGGCCGTATAGAATAAAATGGTGGATGTTGCAATTTTTTAAAAGGTATCTGCGCAGTTGTTTTTCAAACACAATTTTTTTGGAGAAAAAAAAGCACGTTCATGAATTTTAAAAAAACTAAACGCTAAAGTTAGCCAAATCTTTTTGTATAATGTGAAATATGATGTTACGCTGAGTACATACCCCTAACATGTCATGCTTTAAAATTACGTGTGCCAGTGGAATGGTGGAAAACTATGGTGCCTAAAATTCTCCATACGCCATGCTTTAAACACCTTTACAGGTTACCAGTTGAGAGTTGCACAGGAGATCTGATGCTATAATTATTGTTCTCGCTCTGATGTTCGCGACAATACCTCACATGTGTGGTGCGATCCAATTTACATATGCGTGCAGAGTAATGGTGCAGTGGCGCTTTCAAACTTTATTTTTTTGGATTAACTTTATTGCTATCACATGGGAGGAACATCCCTTGTGATAGCATGGGCAATGAAAGGGCCTCTTTATGGAGAGATCTGGGGTCTATTAGACCCTAAATCTCTCCTCTAGCTTCCCATGTAGCCGATCAGACACAGACTGGTCTGATCAGCTGGTTTCCTGGATGCTGGTGGCCATGTAAACAAAGAGGCGGAACCAGGAGTGAAAAACTACTCCTGGTTTCCGGGAGTTACAGAGAGAGAGGAACAACGTCAGTTCCTCTCTCTCTGTTCAGTGCCGCAAACGCCACCGGCTGCATTGCTCCCGTGCTCCGCAATGGGACGGTAGAGCCCAGGAAAGGCGGCAGTGACCATGGGAGGGGAGTGGGTCCCCCTTCCGCAGAAGTGATGGAGTGGCTAATTATCCATTCAGATCACTTCTGCCTTACTGAAAGGATCCATACTGGAATGATGCCTGTAGGTGCAGACATGGCCACGGTATAAACACTGAAACCCGAGGATGTCCATGGACATCCTACAAGTGGCAAGTAGTTTGTTTGTTTTTGTTTTTTAAATCATACTTACGTAGGTAAATTATAAAAAGTGATAAAAATGGCACCAACAAACATCCAAAATCAACATGTATACATTCAAGATCAAAAATATGCAGCTGTCCCTTTCAGTGTAAGTGTAACCACTCTCTTAAGTGTAAACTGGCCGATCTGATGCTGCATTTGTCCCCTGTAGTTCTAAGAGTGAGAACTGAGCGATCAAACGGCGCTAATCACACAGTTCTCCCTGCCATTCTTAGCAGAAAGCTGGTGACTGTCAGCTAACCACTGTCGGCTCTCCCCCCCGCACTTGCTGGAGTGCTGGGCTGTTGGAGGGGGCGGGAGTAGCTGGCTCTTGCTCTCAAGTGCACTGAGACGCTGAGCCAGGTGCCAGTCAAGGCTCCTAAGTGGTTCCCGACCATATGGTTCCGAACTTTCCCCAGCCAGAACCAGCTCTGTGATTGAAAACAGTTCACAGGAGTGCAGATCGAAATACACTCCTGTGATCCACGGAAGTACAGCCAAACAAGCTTGGCTATGCTTCTCCTTTAAGAAATACTTTTATAAATACACATTATAACATTTACAAGTACAGCTGTGTGTTTTCTCCTATAGTTCTGCGATTGGGGGAAAAAAGCGAGCTGTTTAACAAGGTCTGTATGTTGAGTGGAATTTTATATTGTTTTGCATACTGTTGTATATAACTTTCAAGGCCGAATGTTTTGTTTGGTTCCATTTTTTAATAGCAAAGAATACCATTTTATATTCAACAAGTAGAGAAACATAATGTATAGAATACAGAGAATGTGTATCTGCTATACAGTATCAGTGAGTAGTTAAAAAAAAAAAAAAATACTGAAGAATTTATAATAGACTCATGGCCAGTTTTTAATTTTTCCGTTTTTGAGCCAGTAAAGTATTTTTCACAATTAGACCTCATGCACATAGGCCATCTGTTTAAAGCCCTGAATGCCAGAACTAAGCTGCTTAAAGTGGTAAAAGCTGTGTATTGTACAGGTGTTTAGTAACATCTAGCGTTTGACTGTTAATGCATTCTATTGGCCAGGATATTCATTTATTCTGGGCACTGGAATATATTAACATTCAAATGCTAGATGCATCTAGAATTTCTGCGCGTTTAAGTGCATTTTTCTGCTCTTTGCTCCTCTCCTGAACGTGCCTTTGGCTGGGTTTTTTTCTGCCTATGTGTGCATGGACATGTAGGCTTACATAGAGGTTTTTTTCAGATTGAAAAAAAGATCCTCAACATCTGTAACAGCTGCATTGTTAAGCTCTGTTTACATGAGGCCTTACACTGACTGTTCTTCAGTATACAGAGTACATACAGTCATGTGAAAAAGAAAGTACACCCCAAGGAAATTATTGTTTTTTTTTTTTTTTTTTTTTTTTTACTTTCAAAAGATTTTATTTTATAATAAAGGCACTTACAAAAATATACCAGTATAATAAACAATCTTCATCAGGGAGGGCCCGATGTCATAGTGTAAGTATTGAAAACAGGAGACAGTTGTGGAAGACATACAATATCAAATAGGTACAGACATCTTGCCCCGCCTCAGCGAGGAGCTAAACAAAAAAAGGCAAAACAAGGGGCCACCCCACGTGGGGAACCCATCCAAGATATCTGTAAGGGGTAGCAACCAGGAGCCCCCACCCCGACACCCCTAAGAGGGAGCTTGCTGTGTCAGGGTGGGGGAGTACCCTCCCGGGTCCCCCCCTCTCAAAGGGAGAGAGAATTCGATGAGCCGTCCACAGTGGGCATCTTAATTATCAATTTGACTGTACAGTGAACCTGTCAATTTTAGTTCTGTTGATCAAACCACAAAGATAAAACATCTAGAAAGACAGAGAAGAGAAAAGAGGAAGAAAGGAGGAGGACAGAGGGGTAAAGGGAGGTAAGCTATATCCGAAAAAGGTGGAGGGGTACAGTGGTAGAATGCTTGGCACTCGAGGAAAGAGGGAGAGCTTTAGGGGTGAGGTCCGGTCACTAAGGTAGAGCCTGGGGGCATTCCCGGCAGCAGGGATATTCCCATATAACGGGCCCAAGGTTCCCACACCTTTCTAAATTTAGGCGTGGTATCTGACAGAATGCCTGCCATTTTTTCTTGGGACATTATCCAGGATATTTTCCTCTTAACTGCGAGGAAGGAGGGTCTGGGTTGCTTCCAGGCGGAGGCAATCACAATTTTGGCTCCTAAAAGGATAAAATGGATTAGTTTCTGAGTGTAACCAGGCAACAAAGGAGCAGGGGCATTGAGTAACGCAACCTCAGGAGCTTTTGAAACCCGGCAGCCTGTGACAATGTAAATCAAGTTAAAGATTTTAGTCCAGAACGAACGAAGTCTAGGGCATTCCCACCAGATGTGGATCATGGAGCCACGAAGTTGGCACCCCCTAAAACATAAGGGGTTTGCCGTGGGGTAGATTTTGGCTAGAATTGTTGTCTTTTTAACATCCGAACAGGCACACATTAGAGTTCTATTCAAACGTTGCCTACACATAAAAATGATATACTTGAAGAAATGGCACATAAATTGGTGGCTTTTTTTAAGCATACCTGAAAAGGCACACATTACAGTTTCATTCAAACAAAGCCTTCAGATAACGGTGATATACTTGTACAAATGACACAAACAATTGACATCATCATCTTACAATTAAATTCCCACACTGAACTGTATCCTGCCAGTATCAAGGTGCTTGATAAAATCAGCATGGTTTTCAGCATAGATAGGTTTGATTAGCTCAATATCTTTTTAATTTAATTGGTTCTGGCAAACAAAAATAGAATGTGAAGCATTGTCTATTCTTCCTGATACGAATGCCCAGAATTAGAAGTCCTAGCTCTAAACATAGTTCTAACCATATTTCCACAAAACTTTAAAAATAAATCAACGATGTTGTGAACCAGACCCTTACTTTATAGCAGCCATGCTTTAGATTGGAGACTGCAAGCCAAGCCTTCTTGTCTGACACCAATGCCTGACCTCACAAATGCGCTTCTGGAAGAATGGTCAAACATTCTCATAGCCACACTCCTAAACCTTGTGGACGGCCTTCCCAGAAGAGTTGAAGATGTTATAGCTGAAAAGGGTGGGCAAACTCAATATTGAACCCTACGGACTACGACTGGGAAGCCATTAAAGTTAGGTGTCCCAATATTTTTGACAATATAGTGTATATCTCTGCACTTTTTTTTTGTGACAAACCCCTGGTCATTTTTTATGGGACCAATGTATTCTGGTCTGGCCCCTTTACTATTAATATATTCATATGTTTTCTTTTTTCTACATAAAGATGAATTGCACGTATGAACATTTTTACATAGTTACACTGGTACAGCTTGTAGCATTAATGTACCTATGCATATACCATATCTGTGGGATCCCCCAAGAAGCTGGAAATAACTGTAGTAAACACCACTACTCCAGTTATCTCCACCAGCTTTCTCAATTCAGCCCTGCTTAGAGCTTTAGTCTGTTGGGATATGTCTCTACTAACTTTGCACATCTAGACTTTGCAATATTTTCACACTCATCTTTGCAGAACTGCTCAGGTTTAGTTAAGTTTGATGGTGACCATTTGTGGACTGCAGTCTTCAAGTCAATACACATAGTGAATTATACACCATAATACAGTGTATGAAATACAGACACAAAAAGGCTAATGTTAGACAGAGTAAGTCCAGTAAAAAAACTCTTGGTTCCCTTCCGGAGAACTAAAGATGGTGTAGGTCTAATCACAAAGAAAGCAAAGCAAACTGCCTAACCTTTTGTTTTATTGTTTTTCAAAAAAGAAAGGGGGGGAGAGAAAAATAGAGATATAAGAGAAGGGTGTAAGGGGAATGGGGGGGGGGGGGGGGGGCGGAGGTGGTGTAAAATAAACAATAATCGTGTCGTGGAGCTAACTTTAGTCAGTTGCCTATACAGCAAAAAGAGCTTTACCGTCCTCAGAGTAAACAAACATATTCCACAATGCCCAGGTTTTGGAATACCGTTTGCCCTTATGTTGTGCGGTAAACACCTGGTCCTCCATCTTTTTTATGTCTTATACCCTGTTAAGCCAGAGACCAATTGTCGGTGGCTGTGAGTTTTTCCAAGTGAGGGGGATACAAGACTTGGCGGCATTGAGGAGATGACAATTTACAGATCTTTTGTAAATTTTAGCTGGGATGATTAAAACATGGAGAAGAAAAAAGGCTGTAGTTAGTACATTTTTAGACAATCTTCCTGGACCTCTTCTCCAGTAATGATCAAGTTTGGGGCAGGACTAGAAGATGTGTAGCATTGTTCTCCACTCTTCCAGGCATCTTTAGCAACGTGTTTGGGTAGAATTTATGCAGAAGAGTTCACATATGGTACCAACTTGTCAAAAATGTTTAATTTGTTACCTGGAACTTCGTGCAAATTGAGGATTTAAGCGCAAACCTAATATTGTTCTGCTGATCTTGAGTATGTGATGGTATTTTGTCCAATCCATTTTTTTTTTTTTTTTTATATGTTTTTTTATTGAAGAAAAAGGAACAGTACATAACAAAACATTATATATACCATGGAAAAAGGTGTATATGGTACATATGACTGGTTATAATAGCAATTACAACATTTTGAACAACCTTGGGAAGGATAACAATCAAACCCTTGTTACTAATCATCCTGATGGCTATTATAAAGCTAGAGGAGGGTAAGTGGGTCTCGTTGTGTAGTGACTGGATACCTGATAGGGCAGCGGGTCAGTTGGGCAACCCATGGGTAACTGATGAAAAAATCTGAGTTGTTACCATTGTTGAAGCAGATACCTAAGGAAACCGGTATGGTATAATAATTTATGATAAGCTTAGATGACCGTATCTAATATGTTTTGCATAGGTTGTTGTCTGAGGCTATAACTGGTGTGTGTGTCCAGCACACCACCAAGATTTTTAAAAGAGGGGGGGGGGAAATAAAGAAAGGGGAAAAATTAGAGGGGGAGTGGGTAACTGCCAGGTGCCATAGTAGGTGTGTATTATAAATAGAGTGAAAGGAATATCCCATTTGAGGATGTGTCTCGGCATCGTAACCTATAGAAGGTATAGAGGTCAAAGTAATAATGTCGATCGGTCATTCTTTTGAGTTGGGCAGGTGGCCGCATTACCAATACTAGATTGTGTCTTGGGGGGGGGGGTCTAGTAAATGGCCGATAATTATCTCAATTGTGAAATCTTCGTTTGTATTCATCAGTTAATTTAAAGTGTATCCAGCAAGCCCATAGGGTAGTGAATTTTTGAGGTGAGTTGTGTGAGATTGCTATGAGTTCTTCCATTTCTGCAATCTTGTTCCAATCCATTTTTAATTTTATCCTGACAAGTGCTCTAGCCCCTGCTGAAGAGAAACACCCCCGTAACAGGACCCTACCACCTCTGTGCTTTACTGTAGGAATGGTGTTATTTGGATGGTGAGCTGTTTGGATTTCTGCCAGACATATCGTTTGGTGTTGAGGCCAAATAATTAAATTTTAGTCTCATCTGACCATAACACGTTTTTTCCATGTGGCCTCAGAATCTTCAAGATGCATTTTGGCAAAGCTCAGTTGTGACTGCATGTGGCCTTTCTTGGGGAGTGTCTTTTTTCTTGCAATACTCCCATACATGCCACATTTGTGGAGAATTTGTGATATTATTGTCACATGCACACTCTTTGTCACAAATTCCTGCAACTGCTTCAGAGTTGCTGTAGGCCACTTGGTAGCCTCTCTGATCTGTTTCTCCCTTGTGCTTTCATCCGGTTTGGAGTGACGCCCTGATCCAGGGTGGGTCTGTGTTGTACCAAATAACTTCCTTTTCTTAATAATAGACTTCACTGTGCTTCTATTAATCAAACCTTTGGAATTTGTTTGTATCCCCCTCCTGACTTGTGCTTGTCCACAAATTTACTCCAGAGATCTTTTAACAGTGCCTTGCCACTCATAGTTGATTGTTTGCTTGTTGCACTACCAGGGACTGAAATGCTCCAGGAAAGCTTTTTTTTCATGCTGAGCTAATGAAAATCACTACAGATGAAAGTCAAATGGCTTTGTGTGCCACTGAGAAAGTGATTAGCTATATCGGATTGAGTTTACAAGTATTTATTAGGAGGGGATTAATCCCTTTTCCAAATCGTGCGATTTGTTTTTTTGAATTAAAAATATAAATAAAAAATTCTGACATGTTGGTGTTAAAAATACAGCTGGATCAAACAAAAACTGTGCCGGTCTTCATTTCAGGCTGAAGAGCATCACAATTTGATTACTTTAAAGGGGGACATTCTTTTCTATACCCATTGTATATTGTAATGAAACCCGTTTAACACATCCAAAATTCCACTCACAAAGCAGGTCTGGGTGACATTTTAAGAGCTTTGAATGAAATTAGTTGACTCAGTGATGGCAATAAAGTGTGTTCTGATGAAAGTTTTTGTTACAAAAGCACCAGTTTTACACTTTAAAAGCCCCCCTTTGAGTCAGGGTAAGGGGTTTTAACTGATTGTGCACACTGAGCAGAGCACAGCTGATGTTGCCTATTAACCTACAGTGTTTTAATAGATTGTTTATTCATCGATCTCTTGAGAACTGATATCAAATTCCCTGGAATGGATTATGTTAAACTGGTGTGATAAAGTAATGGAGCAAAGTGCTGACAGGCTGGAGCAGAGGTTTCCATCTTCCTGTCCACAAACAGTTCCTGTATGCAGTTTCTGCCTTAATTATTGGTAGCAATCTATGTAGCTGATACCAGGAAACAGCTGTGCAAGCGCTCCTGCAAAATTGCAGCCATAACTTCTTCCGTTACCATCACCTCTTCAGATGCTAATAGTTTCATGTAATTCACAAGTGACCAAAAAGTATGTATTTATTCTGTGTAAAATACAGTTTGTAATTATATCTACCAGTACAGTTCCTGATAAATGTAACATATTTGGGGAGTTCAATTTAGGTTTGCACCTACATTTTAATATTGTTTCACATATGTATGGGGAATCTGGTTTATGCCATGATATTTTAAATACAATAATGTGTCAGAATTTCCACACTGTGAAATAAATGTAAATTAAGTAAACCAAAGCAATATGTTGGTGCAGATGCAGATCAATGGCCCCCAGTGCAAAATTTGACCTGTCCTCACCCCTTTGCTGCCAAAAAGTGAAGTTTAATTCACAGCAGAGAAAGTCACCCAAGTTTAAATGCATTTCTTTATAGAGATGAGATTTGGGTTTGGGTTTGGTTCGAAAGTGGGTTCAAACCAACCCGCTGAACTAATGTGGCTGTTCTTCTGGGGATCTTGGGTGATGTAACTGACCAAATATAGGGGCTGATTTACAAAGGGTTTGCACCATGAGTTGCGGCGCACGCCAATGCACAACGGCCGTTTTCATATTCACAAAGCATTTGCGCCTGAAACATAGCACAATTCCCCATTTATTATTAGCATGCCGGCGCACAGGAGGCAGTGATCGGTGCGCCGCTATAGACATGGCGCACGCATTCTTCAACTCAGAATTAAAAGAAGCTGGAAGTGGCAATATTATGGGGGTGATGTGAGGAAGTATAGATATAACTGTCCAAGTAACAAATATGCCCAAAATAGAACGGAAAAGTAACTTTCTCTGAGCAAGCTTGCTGCGCCTGCAAATACACTTGGAACTGCGCAAGGTCAATTTATGCACTGCGCATGCGCAAGCGGCATTTGCGCTCGTTCAAGTGCTTTGGTTCACTGCGCCGGCAAAATCTTAGTAAATGCATAAGTTGAACAGGCGCACCTCTCAACCTGACTTTTTCTTTTTGCGCTGGTTCACTTCTATGGTTTATTTTTAAGGCTATTTTCACACAGGTCATGTTAGCATTAAGAAAAATAAAATTAAGAAAAAAAAATTCGTAGGGGTCCCCCAAAATTCCATACCAGGCCCTTCAGGTCTGGTATGGATATTAAGGGGAACCCCGCGCCCCCCCAAAAAATGGCGTGGGAGTCCCCCTCAAAATCCATACCAGGCCCTTCAGGTCTGGCATGGATTTTAAGGGGAACCCGCACCAAAAAAAAAGGTGTGGGGGTCCCCCTCAAAATCCATACCAGACCCATATCGGAGCACGTAACCTCGCAGGCTGCAGGAAAAGAGGGGGGCGAGAGAGCTCCCCCCCTCCCTGAACCGTACCAGGCCACATGCCCTCAACATTGGCACCTTGTCCCCATGTTGATGAGAACAAGGGCCTCATCCCCACAACCCTGGCCGGTGGTTGTGGGGGTCTGCGGGCGGGGTGATTATCGGAATCTGGAAGCCCCCTTTAACAAGGGGACCCCCAGATCCCGGCCTCCCCCTCTGTGTGAAAATGGTAAGGGGGTACAAAAGTACCCCTATCATTTCACCAAAAACGTGACAAAAGTGTTAAAAATTACAAGAGACAGTTTTTGACAATTCCTTTATTAAAGTCTTCTTCTTTCATCTGGTCTTCTTCCTTCTTCTTTCCTTCATCCTTCAGTTTCTTCCTCCATCTTCTTCTTCCTCCGATCCTCTGCTTCCTGCTCCGGTGTTCTCGTCTGGCATCTTCCTCCATGGCGTCTCTTCTTCATTCTCTGGCCGCTCTGCGCAATGGGAGGCTCCGCTGTGTGACGCTTCTCTTCTTCGGACAGTTCTTATATAACTTATATGACGCACGTTCCATTATATAAGTGTCAGAAGAAGAGAAGCGTCACACAGCGGGAGCCTCCCATTGCTCTGAGCGGCCTGAGAACGAAGCGAGGAAGAAGGGACGCCATGGAGAAAGATGCCAGGCAAGAAGCAGAGGATCGGAGGAAGAAGATGGAGGAAGAAACCGAAGGATGAAGGAAAGAAGAAGTAAGAAGACCAGAAGAAAGAAGATGAAAGAAGAAGATTTTAATAAAGGAATTGTCAAAAACTGCCTCTTGTCATTTTTAACACTTTTGTCACTTTTTTGGTGAAATGGTAGTGGTGCCCTTACCATTTCACACAGGGGGGAGGCCGGGATCTGGGGGTCCAGATTCCGATAAGCCCCCCGCCCGCAGACCCCCACAACCACCGGCCAGTACACTCGGCTCCTCTCGCAGTCCTGCCTACCTCCACTGATTGCGAGAGGAGCAAGCGCCGCTGACATATAGAAAGTCGAATGTACTTCGGCTAGTCTCGGCTCCTCTTGCAGTCCCTCCCACCTCCACTGATTGCGAGAGGAGCGGGCGCCGCGGACATACAGAAAGCCGAATGTACTTCGGCTAGTCTCGGCTCCTCTCGCAGTCCTGCCCCTGACTGTGAGCAGAGCCGAGACAAGCCGAAGTACACACGGCTTTCTGTATGTCAGCGGCACTCGCTCCTCTCGCAATCAGTGGAGGTGGGTGGGACTGGGAGAGGAGCCGAGTAAAGCCGAAGTACGCTCGGCTTTCTGCATCCTGGCTCCGCTCGCTCCTCTCCATCGGTGCCAAATTTAAAACAGGGAAATTATGCAAAGAGACTGGCAAGGCTGCAAAGGCATTGGGCAAGGCTATAATGATGGACAAGGCTGTAGATGGACACTGGGCTAGGCTGCAATGATGGATAAGGCTGCAGACTGACACTGATAAGGCTGCATTGATGGGCATTTTAATGTAAGTTTTTTTTCTTAAACTTCCCTTCTAAACTTGGGGAGTGTGTTATATGCCGATAAATACGGTATATGCTGTGATCAAGAGCTCCTTTAAATAACTTCAAGCTGAAGTAC
Organism: Lithobates pipiens; assembly: GCF_037356315.1. Taxonomy (NCBI): domain Eukaryota; kingdom Metazoa; phylum Chordata; class Amphibia; order Anura; family Ranidae; genus Lithobates; species Lithobates pipiens. Next base: position 6,229,895 of record NW_027507755.1, on the reverse strand, counting down.
CCCATTTCCAATTAACAGATCGCATCATGGTCTCAGCTCAGCTGATTCATCATAACTTCTATCAGATAATCCCTCTGACACAATGACAGTGTCTGCTGCCTGAAGAACTATTTGGTGTTCAAAGAGGATCTCCTGGCCACTGTCACGTGAGAGACTCAGGGGTTAAGGAGGTTAACTGCTTAGGAACATTTTACATGTTCCTAAAAATAAACTTGGCATTTAAATGATTTTACTTTTAAAGATGATATATACAGTAATTTGTTCAAGTTTAATTAAAGAAAAAATCTCTGCTAACCAAATCCTTCCATTTGTTTTCCAACATGGATTAGAAAGTTTTCTATGAAATTTTCTATGAAAACACAACTTCGTTTTTCGTAACCTTTAAGTGGAGATTCCGACAAATTTTAGCCATTCAGGACATTTACCTTTTATCCTTCTGAGAAGAGGGTGTGAAGGAAACTTCTTCAAGATCCGAATCATTGTCTTCAATTTCCTGGAAAAAAGGGATATTATTATTTGGGCAGTTGTTGATGGGATATTTCTCAACTCGGGACACCGATTAAAATAAAAAACTTAGCACTTAAAAAATTTTTTTTATGTTTAATCTCTTTTTATATATTATTTTCTCAAGGTTTACAAAAGAATACAAAATCGTAATAACGAGACGGTATCCAATCATACAGTATCAGAACAAAGGTCTGTCAAAGCTTATATTCTTTAATACAATAAAGAATACAAGGTCACATATTCACTGATAATGTATACATAGCACAACACACAAGAGAGATTAATGCATTGTCAAATCTAAAGCTCGGTCATAACAATAGCAAGCATATTCATAGTAGAAAATCAGGCACTTAGTAAGGGGTTCAATATAGTACCATGTATAGGGCTGAAAGCAGTGGCGGCCCCCTGTACTCTTTGATAGGAGGAACAGCAGGGGCGGCTGAGAGGAGCTCCCCGGTCGTCAGCCGAACTGTAACCGGCACTGTGCAGGGAGCTGTCATGTTAAAGCTGGAGTTTTTAAAAGCCAGCAGCTACAAATACTGCAGCTGCTGACTTTTAAAATAGTGACACTTACCTGTCCAGCGCGCCCGCGATGTCGGCACCCGAAGCCGATCTCTAGATCGTCTCTCGGGTCCTGCCGCCGCCATCTTGGGTATGGGAATCAGGAAATGGAGCCTTTCGGCTTCATTTCCCGGTTCCCTACTGCGCATGTGCGAGTTGCGCTGCGCAATAAGGACGGTCCCCGCTGCCTCTGGGATCTGTGTGTTTCCCAGCAGGCAGCGGGGCACTTGCGGAAAGGGGCGTAATCTACGCCCCTTTCCGCAGAGAGCTATCCCGGAAGTGGGTGCAGATACCTGTACTGTACAGGTATCTGCACCCCCTCCCCCCTGAAAGGTGCCAATTGTGGCACCGGAGGGGGGGGAGGGTTCCAATGAGCGGAAGGTCCACTTTAGGGTGGACCTCCGCTTTAACCTAAAATGATAGCACAGTGTGTTGTGCTCTTTGTCTCCCCCTACAGTGCAGTGCCCGTCTTTTTTTATAAGACTATCTATCTACTGTATGTATGTGTTTATATGTGTGTGTGTGTGTGTGTGTGTGTGTGTGTGTGTGTGTGTGTGTGTGTGTGTGTGTGTGTGTGTGTGTGTATGTATGCGTGTGTGTGCATGTATGTATGCATATGTATGTATGTGAGTGTGCATGTATGTGCATGTGTTTATCAGTGGCGGTGCGTCTATAAAGGCACACAGGCACCGCCCCCTCTCTCCAACCACCCCCTCTATGACCAGTGGATAGATTCACGCATAGCACTGGCAGTGTTTAATGGGCACACTGGCAGCGTTTGATGGGCACAGTAGCGGCATTTGATGGCACAGTGGTGGCATTTGATGGCACAGTGGTGGCATTTGATGGGCACAGTGGCTGCAATTGATGGGCACAGTGGCTGCAATTGATGTTTTTTCCTCTGAATTTTTCAGTTTGCTTGTGCCCCCCCTAAAAAATTTGAGCACCAGCCGCCACTGGTTTATATGTGCATGCATATGTACATTTATATATATATATATATATATATATATATATATATATATATATAAAGTATATGTGTGTGTATTATGTGTGTGTGTCTTTATATATATGTGTTATATATGTGTGTGTATGTATGCACATTTTATGTATGCACTTTTAATCCTGACCCCCTATATGTGTACAATCAGAACCGATTTTTTTTAAAAAAAATTTGCTTGTTCATAGTACCAAAAAAAAATACTGTTCCTCTGAAAAGTGATCCATGCTCAGATGATAAAGAGGCAATATGTTGCCTCCTGATCGCCTGTTTTAACCTCTTAAATGCATCATCACTATGCTGCAACTGCATGCAGTGCACACAGTTGCAGCCTGGTTGCAGTGCAGCCCATTCACCTAGGGGTATACTTCAAGGGTGCCCTGACTGAAAAAAGATTGAGCAACACCGACATAGAGGAACCGATCTCTCCATTTTCCTCCTGCAGCCACTGAATGCCTGTGGGAGGGAGAAGAGGGGAAGTGACCCACTTGCGACCGGGCCCTAGTGTTCCACCACTGGGCTCAGAGAAAAGAGCCTGTCCGGGGGTCAGAAGGGCTCATCGTGGTTTCTTGCATCGGGGCCTTGAGGGTTCTAGTTATGCCATTGGCAGTCCACATGAGATTATAGGATTCAGTATTATTGTCGTTCAAGGCGTTCATGCATTCCATATAGTCAATGTTATCCATTTTCCAAGCCCATTCAGCAAGCAAGGGAGGTTCTGGGTTTCACCAATGTGTGGCAATCACTGAGCGTGCAGCTGTAAGGAAGTGCCTCAATAGACTTTTTTTGATTTGTTTAAAGGACCCCAGCAACATGCATAACACTCTGATTTGTGACACATTTGGAATTTTGCCGCCCACTAGTGTACTGTACAGTTGCAGTATCTTGCAAAAGGTGAGCCATGGAGGCAGGGGCATGTAAACAAATCCAACAGGTATGAAGAATGGCTGGATCGATTTTGTGTAGAATAACAGGACATCGGTGCCATCTGGACAATATCCTATAATTTCGTTCTTAGGCATGTAATCAAGTAAAAGTCTCAAGTTAGAGCTAGAATCTTGTTAAAGTGGAAGTAAACTCCCCTATCGTTTTCAGCCAAGGAAGCTGCCATCTTTGCCTCTGTTTAATCTTCAACTGCTATGGTGCTGCTATGGTGCTGGTAAACCAGACATGATGTCGCTTCTGCGTTACCATAGCAGAGAGCCAACTATCCAGCGGATGTGCTGGTTGTAGCCCGGGTCTTCCGGTGGGACAGGAGAGCCTGAGAGAGCTGTGGAAGGCGGTGCAAAACCCCCACCTGCTGCTTGTAATAGCAACTGAGTGGCTAGTTAGCCAATCCGGTTGCTATTACAAGAGAGTCAACTGTTAGGTCTGAAAAACAGTACTGGGGTGATGTCTGCATCTGACGTACATAATTTGATGGCGAGTGGTTAAAATAATACCTTCAGGCACTTCCTGCTAAAGAGAGACAATGTTCTGTCCCTGTCCCTCAATTCTGCGCTTGCATGTCATCTTCTTGACATATTGGCAGCTACAAGTGTCTGTTACAGCACACATTACGCAGACATGGTCCACTGTTGTCACCAACAGGTAAAATGCTAAGAGAATTGTCATGCAGCCATTCCTGGAATATATATATATATATATATATATATATATATATATATACACACATATACATATACAGGAAGTGTCTGCAAAGAGGCTGCATGATATTAGCACAAAGTAAAAAAAAAAAAAAAAAGGTAAATTATTAACATATATTTATGACAATTGTCACAGAGATTTAGAATACCAAACATCATCCCATTAGGTTTAATAACTACTTTAATGCACTGAATCATCATACTATGTTTATTAAATTGGACATCTATGCAAATTTGGTTCTCATGTGGCCTTCTATTCACTTGCCATACCCTGGCATTGTGATGTGGCTGTTCGCTTCTCCCGTTGGCCGCTGTTTCCCACTGCCCCTTCTTCATTCCTCCATGTACCTTGGAGAGCTATGGCTTAGGGTGAAGGGGATGTGTCCCCGCCTCAACCTCGGGGGAGACGGCTCATTCAGTGACACCATCCTATTCCCTTTTTGGGTCTGTTGGGTTATTCATCTGAACGTGGCCAAAGGTTATGCATCCACTTTCAACACCTGTTCTCTTTTTGAAAGCAATGATTTTTCATTTGAGACTGTGACTGACCTATCTACTTATTTATTTCATCTCTTTATTTAGCGATTTTTGATGCATCCCACTCCTGATGATTGGCTGAAATTGCCATGAAACGCGTAGAGTCCATACTCAGGGATGCTAAGTCAAGTTTGCTACAATCATGAATTTCTTTTATTCCTTTATAGTTATATTTATTAGGATAACCATGTTCACCTGCTCTGTATATCCACTGAACTTGTACAAATTATGTCTATCCATTATATACATTAAATATGTCAACATGATTATTACTACAATTATGCTTCTTGTTGCATGACCCATGTATTATATATTATGATACATTATATATACCTACTATTTAGTATTTGTATTTAATTTATTGGATTGATTAGCAACTTTCTATGGGTATACAGATTTTCCCGGCAGGGACAGTGACAATTAATCAAATTTTAGGTATCCTAGACCATTTCAAACACATATCCATGCCTCATTTAAAGTCCCATAATCCACTTTGTTCATTTCTTTTTATATATTTATGACAATTGTCACAGAGATTTAGAATACCAAACACCATCCCATTAGGTTTAATAACTACTTTAATGCACTGAATCATCATACTATGGTTATTAAATTGGACATCTATGCAAATTTGGTTCTCATGTGGCCTTCTATTCACTTGCATCATATCTGCAGTACTAAGAAATTAAAACATTAGGCTAATTACTCTAATGATGTTAAAGAGGAAAGCTTCATTTGATTCATTACATTTCCCGCCTGAAGAAAACATGGCAGTGACCTACCTCTGAATAATTCTTTGCTGGAACACTTCTTGATGTAGACTGTCTTGATGATGAGGCTTTAAAGGCTAAAAATGTAGAGAAACATAATAAGCCATTTAGAATAATGCTTCTAGTTCAAAACCAACTAACCTTGCCATAATGGAAAAATGCAGAGACACGTACAGTATGTTGCTATGGTATGGAATACATCAATTACAAGTATGTACATCTTGTATTTAACCAGGAATTGGAATTTCATGGACGTTGTGTGCAGTTGGAAATAAATATTCTAAGAGAAAATCTCTCTCAAAAAAAGAAAAGAAAAGCAGATAATATAACAAAAACATAACCATGTTCCAAATTTATGGTGTGTCATGCACCCCTGCAGTGTGACCTAGAGCCCACCTATAAGTGCCTCCAATGTGCAACCCCTGCCTGAACCCCACAATGCACAGCTGGGGGCCTAAGCAACTTATGAACAGGTCCAGACAGTGCCAAACGGGTGGATTTCTCTGGACATAATGGGGCCAATTTACTAAAAGACACATAAATGTGTATAGGAACCATTGGAGGAGAAGTACAGTCAAAGCTCAAAGCTTGGCTATAATTTTTCTGTAGATCACAGCAGTGCAGTTCATTCTGCACTCCTGTGACCCATGCTCAGCAGACAGCGGGCTGAAGAGTCATCAACTCTCTGCACATGGAGCTCTGAGAACCAAGTGATCGTGGTGTTTGATCACTCAGTTCCCAGTGTTAGAGCCGCGGGGGACAGGTGCAGCATCCACCTACTGTAGGCAAGGATGATTCTTAAAAAAAAAAACTCCATGCTTCTCTTTTAGTGAAGGCAAAATAAAGATACAATAAGCTTAGTAGATGCTGATTAGAAGTATTTATAACGCACCACAAGGAAAAACAATGACTAATACAGCTCCAATCATATGACGTGTTGCCATGACAGAGTAACACACTAATTTGATTTATAAATACATATGAGCACTTAATCTCAGAATGCATTCACGGCAAATCAGTGTCTGGATTTTTATGAAATTAAAAATAAGCATGCATTCGAATTAGGAACAGATTTGTTGAGTTCATGTACAAGCATTCAATAGTAGGGTGAATAGGGTGAAGTTTAGGTATTAAATTTTTTTACAATTAACATTTTTACAGTATGGCACAATGTAATATATGCATACCTCATACCTGACCCAATATCTGTGTAAGCTGCAAATCATTGTAGTAGTTACTGATACTACAGTGATTGCTGCAATCCTCCAGGTACAGAGCCATCCGCTTGACCCTTCCACATAGTAACCACCATTCAGCACTGACACCAGCACTGCCACCATTTACAGAACACCTCGTATTTTTTTTAATTAGTCTCTGATTAAACAAGATGGAAAGAAGGGGTGGTGATATTGCAACCCCCACCTCCTCCAATCAGCGAAGGACTTGTATTCAATTAAAAAAATACAAAAAAATGCTCTGTGAATTGCGGCAGTGCCGAGGGAGCAACCTCCAGTGGTTACTATGCAGAAGGGCAGTTGCTGTGAAATGGCCCTGAAAGACTGCTGCTATCACTGCAGTACAAGCAGCGTTCAAGTCAAACCGGGACTTTTAATTTTATAGGTATAAAACAGGATACTTGCATGCCAGTACTACACGCAGTAGTAAGTGGCAAGTGTGTCCAGAGGATATAAATAATAGGCTGTGGCGCTAAACCCCAAATGATATACCTGGCATGTTATAGCCTATCTGTGAAAAAGTATATAATATAACTCTAGTTAGTGATCTATGTGCAAACCATATAGTACAAAATTGTAACTCAGTGCTGAAATATTATTTAAGCATTATAAAATAAAATTGGTATGTGCAAATACATGCTGACACTGCTGTGTCAAATTAATATAAATTACATATGACAATAGCACCAAAATTCATTCAGGAATTCATACAAAAGTAATTAATGCCAAAATCATTGTGCATGGAAAAAACTTTCAAGGACGCATCCTAGGATCACTAAAAGTGTCCCATATAGTAATGTCTTAGGTAGCAGTAACACAAAATAAAGTGACTAGTGCAGAAAGTGCCAATCTTCAATGCAGAGAAAACACTCGTCCCCGGTGCGCCACTCAGTGCTGTGGTAATGTGAATGCTCTCACCAGAACTTGTACCCCTGTGGGGTTGGATGGGCTTTCACAGTATGAGCCACTGTGCTGCTATCTGGATTCTGCTGCTGGTGCGCTGGGGAGATGTTCACTCTTCGATTTATATTAGCTCCGTTGGTATGTGCATTAGAGGGAAAAACACATCCATGGTGTAGTACGTTTAAACAGTTGTTTTATTTAAATAAATGTAAAAAACGACTCACATTTACAAGTTAAAAAGTTTGCTTTATATTTAAACAACCTCCGACGGCTGCTTCTGGCTGTAGGAAAGGTGCACGTAACGTAGCCACGCCCTACGTGTTTCGTCAGAGTGACGTCTTCTGGAGCGGCCATATTGGTGCACCTTCCGGTTTAAATAGGGTGCAGTGCTCCACTGCGCTTGAGCGAGTCGAGCGGCACCATTTTAGATAAGGGAATCCCTTATGTTATGGTCCGATCCCTCCTCCCCTAGCATTTGTGTCACACATTCATCCTACTGGACGTGTATCGAACCGGAGGGCGAACCGATCTTTATGGTACCATGTCCCATACATCTATTCGTTATTTTATATAAACGTGGAGCACTGCAACCCATTTTTTTTATATGTAAATAAGCCAGCGACTGACACACCACTATTGACATCCACTATCAACATCCTATCGCTGCCGTAGTGAAAACTTCAGTGGAAGTTAATATACAAATATGCAGACATTCCATGTAAGTAAAATAAAAATAAAAATAAAAAATACAAATGTTTACTTTTATCATATATATGTGTTGTTACTTTTTTCACACCTAGTGATGTTCCCGAGGAAGGCAAAGGGACACGAATTGCATTCATATTAAATTCAAAGTAATTGGCCTATCTTGCAGGCGGATAGTTCACTCCGCACCATATTACCAAAAAAAACACGGTTCATCTATAGAAGGGCATTCCCTTATCTAAAATGGCGCACTGCACCCTATTTAATCCGGAAGGTGCACCAATATGGCCGCTCCAGAAGACGTCACTGACAAAACGCGTAGGGCGTGGCTACGTTACGTGCGCCTTTCCTACAGCCAGAAGCGGCCGGCGGAGGTTGTTTACATATAAAGCAAACTTTTTAACATGTAAATGTGAGTAGTTTTTTACATTTAATTAAATAAAACAACTGTTTAAACGTACTACACCATGGATGTGTTTTTCCCTCTAATGCACATACCAACGGAGCTAATATAAATCGAAGAGCGAACATCTCCCCAGCGCACCAGCAGCAGAATCCAGATAGCAGCACAGTGGCTCATGAAAGCCCATCCAACCCCACAGGGGTACAAGTTCTGGTGAGAGCATTCTCATTACCACAGCACTGAGTGGCGCACCGGGGACGAGTGTTTTCTCTGCATTGAAGATTGGCACTTTCTGCACTAGTCACTTTATTTTGTGTTGCTGCTACCTAAGACATTACTATATGGGACACTTTTAGTGATCCTAGGATGTGTCCTTGAAAGTTTTTTCCCATGCACAATGATTTTGGCATCAGTGCCAGCAAGTATTTGCACATACCAATTTTATTTTATAATGCTTAAATAATATTTCAGCACTGAGTTACAATTTTGTACTATATGGTTTGCACATAGATCACTAACTAGAGTTATATTATATACTTTTTCACAGATAGGCTATAACATGCCAGGTATATCATTTGGGGTTTAGCGCCACAGCCTATTATTTATATCCTTTAAATTTAATATCCCCCCCCCCCCCCCCCCCATTTTAGGGGGTGGAGGTTTCAGGTAAAGGCAGCTCTAACCCTTTATTATTTTTTACATTTTCATTTTTTCACTTGCTTCCATTTTCACTTATTTTAGCCACTCACAGGGTGGGTAGTCCGTAGCGCGACTTTATTTACTTATTTACAAGTGTGTCCAGAGACCTTTAATCAAGATGGCAGACAACAGTGTTAAGTGCATGCATGGAACAGTGCGTGGTGATGAAGTTTCTTGTGAACAAAGGTGTAAAACCCACGGATATCTACAGAAGACCTTTCAGCACATTGAGGTGGAGACGCTCAGCCGATGTAAAACATTTGAATGGTGTAAACGTTATGTATACCCCTGATCCTAGATAATTGACTTATAGCCTGTCGTGAAATTACAGAAGAGATGCATCTTTCAGGCTGGGTTCACACTATCGCCACATGAGGCTCCCAGCAGGGGTCCGATGCATCCTGGTTCACTGTTTCAGGTCCAATTTCAGGACCAAAAGATGCACAGGGCTCCTGTGCAAATTCCCACTGGAGCCACAGCAGAGAAATGTGAACGGATATATTTCAGCTGGTGTCTTGGCTTTCCATGTCTTTTTGCATTTCCCTTTCTTCATGTGTTCAATAATTTTTCCCTGTGACATTGCATTTTATTACACAACTTAATTTCTCAACTTATTTGTTTTGGTTTCTTTGTATGTATGGATTGTTACTGACATGTTGTGAAAATTTAATTTCAATAGCACATTTAGAAATATATTTACCTAGAAAAGGGGTGACATGTTCAATACTTATTTTACCGGTTGTATTTGACCGTGTGTGTGCATGTGTAGAGGGGGGTCTTTCATTTGTAATTTATTTTCCAATTTACTACCATCATAAGTGGACTGATAAGCTCGCAATGTGACAGTAGTGACCAGTCCTTTTATTAGTCTCCTGATGTCCCTTGTGGCTGTAGGCCAAGCGGACAAGGAACAAAGAGTCCTCCCAGCATCCTCCCAAAAAGTATTTAACTTAGTTTCCCCAAACCTAGAAATACACGGAGAACAGCTGCTTCTATCAGAGCCTAGTCACACTTCTGTTTAGCTTTGTGACAGATCTGCAGTCATCATATATGCATTGATTACTAATGCAATTTCTGCAAGTGAGTCTCTGAAGAATAATAGCGGAGCTATTATCTCTTGGGAAATAGCATGACAGTGCGTTCAACACCATTATTAATCAACAAGAGGTAGGAAGTAGGTCTGCAGCTAATGAACCAATTAAGCAGAGTGTTCAGCCGAACTATCCGAAGGGGAATTCATTCAGTGTGCTTAAATGCAAGATTTTCTATGACTGAATAATAACAGATTAAGGCAGGAAGCCAACTTATCTTGATGATGACAAATTAATTCAGGGCACCAACTTATTAGAAAAAGTATTCCGGATTATACAAGCACAATGGCTTATATAACATGAACAGCTGGAAGCATTTTTGTAAATGTATACCATAAAAAGTACTTCCACAGTACAGTGGTCCATATTAAAAGCCAGCATTAGCCTCATTTAGAACAATTTTGCTTACAATATACTCTTGGCTCTGTATGCCACCAGAATAAAATTAAAATGAATGAATCCAAATAAATGGGCAGACTTTCAACTTTACTTCAAGGGGTTGAACAAAAATATCAAGTTGAAATTTTAGGAACTGGAACCATTTTCTATACACAGTCCCCCCCCCCCCCACTTTTTGGGGGCTCGAGATTAAATTAGACAAATGAATATAATCATAAATAAAATTTTCATTTTTAATATTTTGTTGATAATCCTTTACAGGCAACGACTGCCTGAAGTCTGGAACCCATGGACATTACCAAAGACTGGATTTCCTCCTTTCTGATACTCTGCCAGGCTCTAACTGCAGCCGTCTTCAGTTGTTCTGTGTTTGTGGGTCTTTCTGCCTTCAGCAAGTGAAATGCATGCTCAGTTGGGTTGAGATCAGGTAATTAACTCGGCCATTGCAGAATATTCCACTTCTTTTCCTTCAAAAGCTCCTGGGTTACTTTTGCAGTGTGTTTTGGATCATTGTTCATTTGTACTGTGAAGCATCGTCCAATCAACTTTGCTGTATTTGGCTGAATATAGGCTGACCATATATCTCTAAACACTACAGAATTCACATCATCAATAAACACCAATGACCCAGTGCCACTGGAAGCCATGCATACCAATGTCATCACACTGCCTTCACACAATTTTTTCTTCTTTTCTGGTACACATTAATCTTAGTTTCATCCATCCAAAGAATGCTTTTCCAGAACTGATTTTTAGATTTTTTTTGACAAAGTCTAATCTGACTTTTCTATTCTTTAGGCTTTTGAATGGTTTGCACCTTGTGGCGAACCCTCTGTATTTGCTCTCCTGAAGTCTTCTCTTGATTGTAGACTTTGACAATGATATGCCCACCTCCTGGAGAGTATCCTTCACTTGCCTGGATGTTGTGAATGTTTTTTTCTTTACCACAGAGAAGATCCTGCGATCATCCACCACTGTTGTCTTCCATGGACACCCAGGCCTTTTTATGTTGCTGAGCTCACCAGTTTGTTCTTTTGTCCTCAGAATGTACCAAATTGTTGATATGGTCACGCCTCATGTTGCTGCTATCTCTGATGGATTTGTGTCTTTTTTGAAGCCATACAATGGCCTGCTTCACTTGCATGGACAGCTCCTTTGAACATATGATGTAGATTCACAGCAATAGATTCCAAATGCAAATACCACATTTAGAATCAACTCAAGAACTTTTGCTGTATGTATGTATATATATATATATATATATATATATATATATATATATATATATATATATATATATATATAGTTCTACTTTAGGAGAATATTGTATTGACTATAGCCACTAGCAATATTCACTGTATTCTGCCGGGGGTGATTTCCCTGTCAGCACGGTCTGCGTTGATGGGGGAATCGTGGTTGCAGGAAAGAAATATGTACCATGTATGGCCAGCCTTACCAAAAGTTGTTAGTGGAACTGCACGCTGTGTACAGATATGGTCAGTGATAAATGACTCTTTATACATTGGCAGCCAGTATTCCCTTGGTTGGTGGCAGGTGGTGTGGCACAGTACTAGCCTGGCATAGCCAAACAGCTCACTCGCAGGCTCACAGCTGAAGCTGCTGGGATTTTAGTAAGAAGACTGGAGCTGTTCTACTATGCCAGGCCAACACTTTAAACTGGAAACACATTGGTCGGATGGGTGGATCCAAATGTAATCTGCCCTTCTCAAGCCTAAACAGTTGGCCCAAAGCACCTTTTAGCAGTATGGAAGGGACACTGCAGCAAAAATTAAAGTAGAACTAAAAGCAACACTTTTTTCTTTCTTTCATTTGAATATAGTAAAGGAGGGCTATGACCCTTGTAAGGTTTATTTTTGCCATCTATGAAGGCTTGAGAAAGGGACTATTTTGTCTGGAAACATGTTTACCCCTTGTTAGCCTTGTCTCAGGAACAGTCGCAAGAGACCTATCACCCATAGGTCAAAGTAGGAGGTGAGCTGCTAGTGGTGACAGGTTAAGTCACACATGGTGTATATGACAGAAGGAGGTGTCTGGTGATCTGTAATAGGAAATTGAACAATTGGTGGAAGTTATCACGTATTATTTCATTTATTATTTATCGTTTTATTATTTACAGTTAAGAACTGTATTTCATTTTAAATGCATATGAAATATAGAAGTGTGGTGTTGGATCAATTGAAGTGGTATCAATTTAGTGCATTTGAGCAGGGGGTTCGCTCAGAGATCTCAGCAGCAACACCAACATAGAGTAAGATTATTACACATTGTCACATAGGTGTGTGCAAGGGTTTCAATGTTCCTCCTGTGCCTGTGTCCTGACCAGTGTTCTCTGCTGGCAGCCACTGTGTATGGATCCTGGTTCTCATCTTCACCTACCTATCTGTGACTTTCTGTTAGCCAGTGATCGTGTCCTCATACAAGGCTGGATGCTGCTGTTTTTACATGTAAATGGATTCTGCTTTTATCCTCAATAAAGTGGATTGTGATGCTTACATTGCTCTGCATTTTGCCTTATGTTTCCTATTCTGAGGCTGGTTGTTCTCAGGAAGATTTTGCAGATGCTGCGTTTGATAGGTGGCAGATCCCTGTTTCAAGTAATGTCATCATCTCAGCCCATGTGTCTTCATCTTAGAACAAGATGTTTTTTGCCCTCAGGCTGATTCGTGATTTTTAACGATTGACTGTTTTTTATTCCCTTGTTCCAATTCATCAATTAGTGCTACAATGTATTGTAAACACTATGTAAAGGGCGACCCATACACTTAACAATGGATTCCTATGATATTCTGTCCTTAGAAGCCTCCTAGTTATTATGTATCATTCTCAGCAAAAAGAACATAGTGTTTTAATGAAAAGTGACTTGACAGGATGGCTATGCATTTATTAGGAAGACACAAGCTTACTTTATCTAGTTTTCTACTTACAAAGCAGCTTTAGAATGTTGTATTAAATGCAGTCATGTAATATGATGACAGCAAATTTGTACAGAAGTAAGACTTTATAAAAAAAAATACAGTTTCAATCTGTATACCTAAGTGCAGAATGAAAAGCACATAAATTTGCAGGAAAACAACAAAATGTTCGGGGTTGTTTATAAACTCCTCCAATGCTTAATAAATAAGTTGCTGAAATATATAAAACTGAGATAAATAAACCACATGTGTTGTTCATTTTCTATCAACAATTTCCAGTGTTCAAGTGGATGGTTCTGCCTCTGGATCTTCAAACATTGTTCCCATTTCCAGCAGAGACTTTGCCATGGCTCCCTTGTATTTGAGGAGACCAATTGCCTTCCATGGACTAAAGTAGACTGTAGTTTACTAACAGTATCTGTATGTGTGGTATAGATTTAGAAAATTGTAGATGCTAAAGTTGTCAACAAATGTCCTTAGTATGGCTACCATATTATTTTATTTTAATCATGGTCTTCAGAAGAGAGTACAACTCTAATTTGGTCAAAGCAACATGACTGGGCAGTCAGCATTTTGCCTCCTCAAAATCCTGAATTCACATTCCACCAAAGGCAATATCAGCATGGAGTGTGCATCTTCATTCTGTGTTTGCATGGGTTTTTCTTTTGCAGTCATTTTTATTGTTTATATTTCAGAAAAAATAAGGACAAAGCTCTGGCCATACATCTAAGAACAGTCATAGAAATAATGTTGAGAAAATACTTCATAACATTCGCAAAATCTAACAATATTATGATAGCACCCATAGGACTCCAAAAAAAACCTAGGTTGCAGCATTCTAATGCCCCGTACACACGAGAGGGATTAAGTCTGACAGACCTCCAAAGGAGTTCCGCCGGAGTTCCGCCGGAGTTCCGACGGAGTTCTGGCGGACTTTTCGACCGAACGGACTTGACCACACACCATCACACCAAACTCCGACGGAGTCGAACGTGATGACGTACGACTGGATTCGACGTAGGAAGTTCCTAGACAGTAGCCAATAGCTGCCCTAGCGTCGGTTTTAGTCCGTCGGAGTAGCACACACACGAGCGGATTTTTCAAAGGGGACCGGGTCCGGCGGAGTTCCGTCGGGAAAATTTAAAGCATGCTTCATTTCTAAAGTCCGTCAGACTTTAGCTTCGCTAAAGTCCGTTGCAGCCCACACACGATCGGATAGTCCGCCGGACTCAGTCCGTCGGAGTTTGGATGTCGAAAAGTCCGCTCGTGTGTACGGGGCATAATATGTTATCAACTTTAGTGTTGTCTGAGTAGAAAGGGGTTGTTGCGCCGCCACATAGTCTGCAATGGGATCCCTTCCTTTGGAGCAGTATATGTGAGTACACAACTCGGGGCACTTCATTTGTGCAAAGATTTGGTCTGCCAGCGTACCCACCTGTGAGAGTAAGTGGACCCAGGGTCTTAGGCTAAAATTCCTGAGCACTTCTTTAGGCAACATGTCAACCTAGTGGGAAAGAAATCAAAAAGCAACGAAGAACAAAAAGAAAAGTAGTATTGCCTGTCCAATCCAGGAGCGCATTATCAGAATCTGTTATTCATCCCGTTAAAGCGGCGTTCCATCCATTTTTTTAGTTTATTAAAAGTCAACAGCTACAATATGTGTAGCTGCTGACTTTTAATAAACAGACACCTGTCCCACAGTCCAGCGATGTGGGCGGCCAGGGCCTTGCTCCTCTCCGCGGCACAGACATAGCAACTGTGGGCACCCGTTCGTGACAGTTTACAGCTTCACTGCCGGGCGCGCACTGCGCATGCGCAAGTCACGCTGCACTCTGCTATTGGCCTGGCAATCTTCTGGGACCTGTGATGTGTCCCAGAAGATTGCAGGGCGGAAGGGGCCGTCTGGGGGAGAGGCGGAGTCGCCCACGTAGCCGAGAGAAGGAAGAAGAAAGTGAGACAGGAAGTTCCTCTCAAAAGAGGGTACCCACTCCCCTCCAAAATAATGATATGCCAAATGTGGCATGTAAGGGGACGAGGGGTGCATAAAGCGGAAGTTCAACTTTTGGGTGGAACTCCGCTTTAAATAGTTGACTCAGGAGTTCCCGTGTTTTCTCAATTTGAGTTTGTTGTTCAGAATTGCTGAAAGACGTCGAGTGACCATAATCTACAATAATTTGGCTTTCACCAATTCAATTGGGATTGTAGATGTCCTCCAAGATCGGGCTATGGAGATTTTCGCTGCTACAAATATAAAAGCGATCAATCCCCTTATATGTCTTGGGGCCTCCTCCGCTGTTCACATGAGTTTCTTCTGGTTGCCCTTGCATCTGGTCACAATACAAAGACAGAACAGCTAGTTGATTGCCTTCTTCCATAATTGGTGCTAATATTTTTCTATGAATCTAGTAGGATCACCAAATTGTGAGTTCCTTTGGGAAAAGATTTAGAAAAGTTATGCGTCATGGTTTTTGTCTAAATCCTGTGACGACCCCTGGCTAGGGCCAACAATATTCAATCCTGGGCCAGCTGTTGCAACCTTTAGGTATGCTCTTTGGCTTCCCATATTCTGCTGTTTGTCTTGACCAATGCTATATGATCTGACCATATTCCAACAGTATGTGCAGCCCTCTCTCGGTTTGGGCCCTCCAACAAGACTTCTCCAGACACTTTGCTTCACTTCCTATTAACTTATTAATTTAAAAAAAAAATGTTTTCAGGATATATGGCCACCAAAATTAGTTCCAATAAAATTATGGTAAAAAATATTTGACTGTTAATTCTGATAAGCAGTTATTACTGATGGGGCATGAAGGAGTCGCTTTGATTAGGAGTCTTATTCTTCCATTTTTTATCAGTGCTGCAATTTTCCTAAGGCTTTGTACAGCAGTGTGATGTTGTTCTTTTTTAACACAGTGCAGAGCAGTCTAACTTTCTCTTATTTTTTTGCAGAATATGCACTTCCCAAGTAAGTACTTGATATCTTTCAGAGTTAACCCTTACTTGCTGAGCCACATTCGCTCAAGTACATCCAGAGACTACGGAAGCAGAGTAATTAGGAGCAGAAGCAAAGCACAACATGTACAATCTGTGATTGTTTATTTTGGCAGGGAGAAATAAAAAACCGCCCATCCCCCCCCCCCAGCAAAAAAATGCATACTGTAACTGCTGACTATTAATATTAGGACATGTACCTGTCCTGGAATCCAGCAATGTCGGCAACCCAGTCGATGTTTCCATCGGCTCTCGGGTGCTGCCGCTGCTATTCGTACAAAAGGGACAACGAATGCATGCGCAAATCCAGCTGCCCTTTCCGAATGGTGGGGGAAGGTCGAAATTCTGAGTGAACGTGGCACGACCTCCCAGCAGTGGGGACAGGTACCTGTCAAAAACTGGTACAGGCTCATCCTCCAAATGTCGCACCGAAGGGGGGGGGGGGGGGGCTCCAATTTAAGTAACAGCTGTATACTCCTTATCCCCTGAAGGCTTTTAATAGGTGTAATATAAACTCTCACCAAAAGCTTAGCATTTAAAACAGGCAGTATTAAAGCTAAAAATTCCACTTTTGGACAAATCCACAACAGTGATTTTAAACTTGTAAAAGTCCTGCCTAAGAGCGAACACCTCAGTGTATAAGGCCAAAAAACCCTCATCTTGGGCTTCATTCACAAGGCCAAATCAGAAATGGTGCACTAATTATAAGGCAAATATCTGCAGCCGAGAGCCCAGGTGAACATCTGTGGCCAGGAAGCCTGTACAACGCGCAGGCTTCCAGAGGTGATTATCTGTCCCTAACCACTTGATGCACGGATATATGTTCCCAGCTGTGGCTGTTTGAAAACTCCTTGGTCACAGCTACAGATATCTGCAGTATACTTTCCACACCATGGCCAATTTGGCTATGTGAATGAGGCCTCAGGGTGCTCCTCTAATGTTGGTTTAACTTTGTTAATATGGACTACTTGGCTAAGCCCAACATTGTGCAAATCCCTAAGGGGGCTCCTCTTAGACAGATTTGAAGATATGTGACCATTCCACCAAGGATCTTAAAAACAATGTCTATAAAGTAGCAGTGTTTTGGAGCCAAGCAGGACCCCCTTCCTCAAGAATGTGACGTCAGATGCCTGAGGAAGGGGTCGTGTGTGGCTCCACGACATTGCTACTTTATGCTGTGATGTGATCCTTTTAATAAACTGCTTGGGCATTATTTTGTAGATATAGCCATTTCCAAAAACGTAAGTGTTTTTGAAAAACAAGGCTCGGTTCACACTGTTGCGACCTCAAAGTTGTGTGACTTTGCATTGCGACTTGATGAGATTTCAATGCACTTTCAAGAGGCTTTGATGTTTTGCGACGTTGGCTTTATGAGTACGGTCCCTTGTATCCTAACTGCAAAGGCTCACGTACAAACCGGATCAGTTCTTCATTGTCAACAAAATTCCTCTGTCTCTGGAAGCCATCTCTATTGAACTGTGAACAGTCTTGTTCTTGCTTTTTTTGTGTTTTTGTCAGTGTTGAAGTTTTCCTAAGGCTTTCTACAGCAGTGTGATGTTCTTTATCAACACAGTGAAGAGCAGTCTGAGTTTCTCTAGTGTTTTTGCAGATACGTCAATGCACTTTCATGCGGCTTTGCCCTATAAGTAGGATCCCTTGTATCTTAAATTGCAGAAGGCTCACCTACAAGCCAGATCAGTTCTTCATTGTCAAGAACATTCCTTGGTCTCCTGGAAGCCATCTTTCCTGCACTGTGAATACAGCTGGCTAGGTGAACAATGTGCTTTGGACAGTCACAATGCTTAGGAGATTTGGAGCTGCAAGGATTGTCTCGGCCACAAGTACACAGCACACAATGGGCTGGGAATAAAGTACATGGTTATAAAAAACAAAACAAAAACAAATGTAAAACACCCCCATCAGGAACCGCTACCATCTCTGATGGGAAAGAGTGGCCTTACCTCTGCATCCATGAGCCCATAGCAACTCAGCCCTATTTTGCAGTGTATGCTGGGCTTAGGATTTTTGACTTACCATAAAATTGACAGACACAGTTCATTGACAGACACAGCCTTTTTTATTCAGAACCATAGGGTTATATCGCCCCCTACAGGAGTAGGACACTAGGCAGAAAAAAGACTTGGCTACGCCCATGGACAGTCCTAAGGTGATATACACCCTCCTCACTGCTATAGGCCTTCAGTTATGTAACAAACAGTATCAGAAGTATTAAAAACTCCACAAAGGGGCGGGTGCTGTGTCTGTCAATGAACTCGGATTTTATGGTATATCAAAAATCCTATTTTCTCATTCGTTCATTGACAAACACAGCCTTCTTTATTCAGAACCATAGGGATGTTCCAAAGCAGTACCAAACATAAGGGATGGGGCAGCCAACAAAAGACAAGGCCAACCAGACAACCTGGAGCCCACCTGCCCAGCGAAAAAAAAACCTTCACGAGGGAAAAAACCCTCTAAACCTCAGACCCTTGGCGGCCAAAAGAAGCATCCGCAGATGCCAGCACATCCACCTTGTAAAATTTTGTGAAAGTGTGCACCGACAACCAGGTGGCCGCCTTGCAAACTTGCGTTACTGATGCCCAATGATGGAAGGCAGAGGAGGCACTGAGCTCCCGAGTCGTGTGCGCCTTCACCGGGAAGGGAGGAGCCCGACTCTTGATAGAATAGGATTGAGTCACCGTCTGCCTGATCCATCTAGAAATGGTCACCAAGGAAGATAGCCCCTTCTATTGTCCATCCGTGATCATGAAAAGGGAGTCTGACTTTCGAAGAGACTCAGTGGCCACCAAATACACCCTGACAGACCATACCACATCTAAGGTGTGCAAGGCAAATTGCCTCAGATGTTGCGGCCTGGGACACAGAGAAGGCAATACGATGTCTTAATTTAAATGGAAATCAGAGACAACCTTTGGAAGGAAAAAAGGACAAGGACTATGAATCACCAAGTAGGGCGTGTGACAGGATAACGCCCCCAACTCTGACACCCTGCGAGCAGAAGTAATAGCCACCAAGAAGGCCACTTTCTGTGATAGCGTGAGCAGGGGAATTTCTTGAATATTTTCAAACACAGGCTTCTGTAGAACCGAAAATACAAGATTCAAGTTCCACGGTGGCAGGGGCGGTCGCACCGGTGAAACCACATCACACTCCCTGAATGAAGGTACGCATCAGGGAATGCGAAGCCAGGGAGTGTTGAAAGAAAACTGCCAAGGCCAACACCTGGTCCTTGACAGTGCTCAGAAAAGTCAAAATCCAAGTCACCGAAAAGGAACGTGGGTGAAACCCCATTGACTCACACCATGAAATGTATGCTTTCTATTTCCGATAATATACCTTCCTGGAAGTAGACTTTCTAGCTTTCTAAGCAGCATTGGAATCACCGACGCAGATCAGCCCATATCTTTCAACACCTGGCTTTCAATAGCCAAGCCGTTAAAGCCGACGTCAGTAAAGCAGTGTGGAAGATCGGCCCATGGGCTAGCATACCCTCATTGAGAGGCAGCCACCAGGGGGCGTCTGCCACAAGAATGATCAGAATTCCTTCAGCCTCAATCCTGTGCAACAGCCATGGCAGAAGCTTGAGAGGAGGAAAGGTGTAGATCAGACGATACTGGCCCCACGGAGTGACCAGAGCATCTGTCCGCCAGAGGGTCCTGAGACCTGGCCACAAACCTCTGCACCTTCCCGTTGATTCGGGATGCCATCAGATCTACTTTTGGAGATCCCCAGCATAGACAGATCTGTTGAAATACCTCCTGATGGAGGGATGACTCCCCTTGGTCCAGTACTTGATGACTGAGGTAATTTGCCTGCCAGTTGTCCACCCCCGGATTGTGAACGGCAGAGATGGCCGGGATGAAACGCTCTGCCCACCGTAGAATTCCGGCTACTTCCAGGCCGGCTAACACACTCCTTGTTCCTCCCTAGTGGATGACATAGGCCACCGCAGTGGAATTGTCCAATTCATATCAAGGAGCCCCTAAAATCGATCCATCCAATGATCTAGACAGTCTGATCGCCCAGAGTACCAAGATGTTGATGGGTAGCCTGGATTCCTCCAGCGTCCAGTGACCCTGAGCCAAGTGTCCAGTGACCCTGAGCCAAGCTCAGGCCTAGGACTCCTTCCCACCCAGACTGACATTGGTGGTGGATTTTCCCCGTTGAAGAGCCGGGGGAACAAAGCCACCAGATCAGGGACACTTTGGTTCATTGACTCAAATCTCACTGTCTAGAGCAGGCTTTCTCAACCTTTTAACCCTAGAGGAACCCCAAAAATAATTTTCATGTCTCAAGGAACTCTTACTAAAACCAAATCATAAGGACTCAATAGGAACAATACTCCTTATATTAGTGGTCAATAGGAAGCATGCCCCCCTTAAAGTGGTGTTTAGAATGCCACCCTTAAACACAGCTAAAAAGATAATATTTGTTGTCATGCTGCTGGCTTTGCTAAGTGGTGCTGAACCTTGAACTCTGTAGCATCATCAAATAGGTGGTTCAACAGGCACAGCTCAAGGAACCCCTAGTAACCTCTGGAGGAACCCTGGTTGAGAATGGCTGGTCTAGAGACTCTGAACATTTGTCCCATTTTAACAAGATCTCCCTTTGAAGGGGTCTTGTATGGAACTGAGCGAATGGGACTGCCCCGAACGTAGACACCATCAGGCCCTATACCCGCTTGCAAGTCTACAGGGAGACCCACTCTCTGTTCACCTTTTCGCAGCTTCTTTCTAACCGAAATGTCTACATACACAGGAAATCTTTGATAAGCCTAGATAAAAAGGGCACATGAAGATATGTCTTATTCATGACTATGGACCCCGAAAACTACCTCTTGCAGAGAGGTCATCACTGAACAGCCTATCTGAAACAGAATGAAGCCCAGCGGCTTGAGCTCTTAAGATAGACCTCATGTCCCCATCTAGTTTTGGAACTGCTACCGTTCGAGTGTTTTACAATAATAAGCCCACAATTTCTGCTCCAAGAGACAAGGCAAGGCAAAAGACTGTCTGTGGCAGACCCAGACAGTCCCCAGAGTTGTACTTGACCTACCAGGTTTTCTGGCCTGAGATACTCTCAAAACTCAGCAGCCTCTGATGCCTCCCTCACTTAGGAGGGGAAAGCTTACAGCACCTGGTATTACCGGACAGTTTCCCATCCAAATACTGACCAGGCTTCAGCTGAGATCAGGCGTGTTTAGGGTGATGCGGCCTTAGTCCAATGCAGTTCTGCTAAGCTCTCCTAATGACCTTCTAATGTGTCAAGAATCACTGCAATTCCAAACATCACAGTGGCTCAGATACACCAGATGCCACTGGTCCAACGGGAGACCTGAACATCTCCAGATCACTGGACCTGAGGGTGGTGTACCTGCCTCAACTGGCCGCCTCTCCCTTCTGGAGTCATTTAGCTGGTCTAACAGGTAAATAATGTAGCGCCTATATTAGCCAAAACCTAAAACGCAGTTGCCCAAGGATGTAGGCCTTAAAAAAAAAATGGTCTACCGCTATACAACCCTGTATCTATGCCGGCACCCAGGTATGCCTTTATGTAGGTACCTGGGTATGCAAACATGCAGGTATATAAGTCTTTTTTCCGTTCATGCATTTATGAATGCAGTTTAATATAAATAAGCAAATATGTATACAGCTTAATGCAAATATAAATGTGTTTACAGAATATACGTTTATACAAACATGCTTATGTTAGTAAGCAAACATACAGTATCTCACAAAAGTGAGTGTACCCCTCACATTTTTGTAAATAATTTATAACTTTTCATGTGACAACACTGAAGAATTGACACTTTGCTACAATATAAAGTACTAAGTGTACAACTTGTTTAAGAGTGTATATTTGCTGTCCCCTCAAAATAACTCAACACACAGCCATTATTGTCTAAACCACTGGCAACAAACGCGAGTACAGCCCTAAGGGTCGGTTCACACTGGGACGACTTGTCAGGCGACTTAGCTGCCTGACAAGTAGTGTCCCATTATGTCTAATGGAACCGTTCTAATCGGAGCGACACAAGTCACTCCGACTTAGAAAAAGGTTCCTGTACAACTTTGGGGGTGACTTGAGGCGACTTGCATTGATCTCTATACAGAAGTTGTTTTGCAAGTCGCCGCAGCTGTCGTGTCCAGGTCACCTGAGGAAGTCACGCTGTAAGTCGTGCTGCCTCAGTGTGAACCAGACCTAAGAGAAAATGTTCAAATTGGGCCCTCCCTGGTGTCATGTGACTCGTTAGTGTTACAAGGTCTCAGGTGTGAATGGGGAGCAGGTACTTTGGGAGGTATTTGATCACCTCTGCGGTTTTTATTTTTTGCACTATAAACAACAAATAGAGCGACAATTAAAAAAAAAAAACTCAACATTTTTTACTTTTTGCTATAATAAATATACCCCAAAAATATATATAAAAAAAGTTTTTCCTCAGTTTAGGCCAATATGTATTCTTCCACGTTTTTGGTAAAAAAAAAAAAAAAAAAAAAACTCTAAATAAACGTATATTGATTGGTTTGCGCAAAAGTTACAGCGTCTACAAAATAGGGCATAGTTTTATGGCATTTTTATTATTATTTTTTTTACTAGTAATGGCGACGATCTGCGATTTTTATCAGGAGTGCGACATTATCGCAAACACGTCGGACAATTTTGACACGTTTATGGGACCATTGGCATTTTTACAGCAATCAGTGCTATGAAAAATAGGATTTTTATAACAGCTTACCTGTAAAATCCTTTTCTTGGAGTACATCATAGGATACAAAGCCTTAAGTACTTACTTAGTTGGTTATAGCTACCTTCAGGTGTTGACACAGGCACACCCAATACAGGAAGTTGACTCCCCTATATAACCCCTCCTCCTTTCAGGAATATCTCAGTTTTTGTAGCCAAGCAATATAAGAAATATACGTAAACCCCATAAAAGAAGAGGGGTGGGACCTCTGTGCCCTATGATGTACCCCAAGAAAAGGATTTTACAGGTAAGCGGTTATAAAAATCATATTTTCTTTATCATACATCATAGACACAGAGCCTTAAGTAGTTACTTATTGGGAAATCCCATAGCAATTCTACTTGAGGGAAGACCCATAGGGCACCCCCAGACCTTGAGGGCTTATACTGCTGCCTGCAACACACTGCGCCTGAAGGTGATATCCTCATTCCTTCTTACATCCACTTGGTAAAATTTTGTGAATGTATGGACCGAAGACCAAGTTGCGGCCTTGTAGATCTGAGCAAAGGAGGCCTGGTGACGCACTGCCCAAGAAGCACTAACTGCTCTGGTAGAGTGCGCCTTAACTTGAATAGTGGGAATCTTACCCCTTAATTAAATAAAGTAAATAAAGTTTGAATTATAACTTTCTGAATCAACTTAACAGTGGATTTCAAAGCTGCCTGTCCTTTTTTAGGACCCTCTGGCAGAATAAATAAGACATCAGTCTTACGAATCTGAGCAGTTTTCTTTAAATAGATTTTCACTGCTCTCACTACATCAAGACAATGTAGTGACTTTTCTTCCCTGGAACATGGTTTTGAGAAAAACGATGGCAGGACAATATCTTCATTCAGATGAAAGCCTGAAACAACTTTTGGCAAATAGCCTGGACGTAACACCACTCTGTCCTCATGAATAATCAAATATGGCTCTTTACAATAAAGAGCAGACAATTCTGAAACCCTCCTTGCTGCGGATATAGCAACCAAAAATATCAGCTTCCTAGTCAGAAGGACTAAGGGAACATGCTGTAATGGTTCAAATTACGTTTTTTGAAACACTGACAAAACTAAATTCAAGTCCCAAGGGGTTAAAGGTGATTTAACTGGCGGATTAATCTGTATCACCCCTTGCATAAAACCCTGGACTAAACAATGCGCAGCAAGTGGTCTTTGAAATAAAACCGATAAGGCTGAGACTTGGCCCTTAATAGTACTAAGGGCCAACTTCACCTCTACGACCAATTGTAGAAAGGCAAGGATTCTGCCTATAATATATCTCAGAGGGTGCCTCGGAGAATCTGAGAATCTCTTTGGAGGTAGAAAATGCTTATCCGGATGATCCCATTCGGTATAAATAAGCTTCTCTAGTAATGTGTGGACTGGAAACGCATGCACTAGTAGTGAAGGTTTCAAGGAACCCAAAGGAGAAACCAGACTTTCAGCTGACTCTGTTAGGGGTAGCAAGAAAGTGGAGCGAACCATGTCCGTAAGGATTTGTACTTCAGATTGTGAAGCGGAAACTTCAACTGTTGTTTCCTCTGCAGAGGAGTAATACCTCATCCTGTCCCCACTGTTCCCCGGGTAAGGGGTTTGGAGTGGGAGAGGGGGATCTAGCATGCTTCTTATCCCCTTTAATGGAGGATGCAATTAAAGCCGCTAATCTTCCTTCTAAGCCTACAGGGCAGAGGAAAATGCATCTTCAGTCACGTATACATGAGCTGAAGTGTGAGAAGCAGTTGCACCACCAATTGCTTCCAATGACTCACCCTGGCTTGACATGTTGGGTATGTCTGGAGAGGATGACATAGTGGAGGCATGTCTGGAGTTTCCAGCGCCTGGGGGTGGTTTTAGTGCCTTAGTAGTAAGCCTTGAAGCCATAGTGCAAAGCACAAAAAGCAAAGGTAATCTAAGAACTGTACTATTTATTTGAACAATAGTAGGAAGAACAGTGGTAGCATAGAATTATCTAATGCTAAGCAATACGTTTTTTCCTGTACTGTAAATGCACTGTGTAAACCCCTCACGTGCACCAGCGCTTCTGCGTCCTGTGGCAGCCTTGCTTCAGCTGCTCTGATAGACACTGTCTGTTTTCCAGAGTATCTTTAAGCTTTTTCAGGTGTGAGCCTGATTATCTATGCGCCACGCCCTTTTCTGTGCTTTAGCAAGAGTCACCACAGAGGGGAGGCAGGGAGGGGGAAGGGGATCTACACAGCCTTTTTATCAGCTTTTCTCCATCCCCGTGCATCGCAACGCTCACGGGGAACAGAGCCCGGCGGTGTGATGAATCAAGCGGAGGACGAGCCGCTCACAGTGCGGGCAGATATCGCTGCGATCCCGAGTCTGGCTCGGGGTTACCACTTTTGGTTCTGAATTTTCACCCCGAGCCAGACTCCGGAATACTGCCAGGGAGGTTAAACATAACATGTATCCCTATCCACTCAGTTTCCCCATTTAAGGGGAGAGGAGGACCCCCCCCCCCCATGCTGCTGAGACACACGCTGTATTAGCACAGATTTAAACAGGGTCTATACACTATTACTCGCTCTAGGGGAATTAAAGAGGGATTCCCCCAAAAAAAAAAATATTAAAAGCCAGCAGCTATAAATACTACAGCTGCTGACTTTTAATAAATGGACACTCACCTGTCCCGGGTTCCAGCGATGCCGATCGATCGCTCGGCCCTCGGCTGCTGCCGCCACCATTCTAGGTGAGGGAATCAGGAAGTGAAGCGAATCGGCCTCACTTCCCGATTCCCTAATGCGCATGCGCGAGTTGCGCCGCGCAATAGGAAATCTCCGCGCTATCACTGGGACCCGTGTGTGTCCCAGCAGACAGCGCGGCAGGGCAGGAAATGGCGTAGACTCCCACGGGAGTCTATGCCCGGAAGTGGGTGTAAATACCTGTCTTTGACAGGTATCTCCACCCCCCTCCCCCCTGAAAGGTGTCAATTGTGACACCGGAGGGGGGGGAGGGATCCGATCAGCGGAGGTTCCACTTTAGGGTGGAATCCCGCTTTAAGGCATTTTACAATATAATTGAAAGACAAGTCATAGGTGGACTTTGCAGTTCCTAAGCTTTCCTCTTACCTTTTCCTCGCTGCAGGATCATCACGGCGGGCAGCGTGGTTAAACCTTCAAAGACTGGAGCCCTTTTATTAGGGGTTCCACTCCTTTGGACCATGTATAACACCCCTCAGGACAACTTTAGGTAATGTAGCAAGACCAAAAAGAGTCCTGGTTCCTAGAGTCCAGTCCTCAAAGAGGAGCGTTACAGACAAAACCTTGTTCTTCTATGCGAGGCCCGGGTACCATCCTAGAGCCACAGTGGCGAGATGGATCCGGTTGTGGAGGCTTTTTAAATCCAGCATGGATCCCTCCTGGAGCTTCGCAGAGCACATCTTCACTCGTGCCAACACCTTTAGACACTGCCGAAAAAACTGAGGTACTCCTGGAAGGAGGAGGGATTATATAGGGGAGTCAACTTCCTGTATTGGGTGTGCCAGTGTCAACACCTGAAGGTAGCTATAACCCACTAAGCAAATATTTAGGGCTCTGTGTCCTATGATGTACAATAAAGAAATGCATTGATTACTGTAAAAATGTTACTGGCAGAGAAGGGGTTAACCATTAGGGGGCAATCAAGGGGTTAATGTGTTCCCTATTGTTTGCTCTAACTGAAGGGGGATGAGACTGTGCAGTATGAACAGACAATCTTGTCTATTCTCCCCTCAGAGAACCAGAAACTGTGTGTTTACACACAGATCCTGGTTCTCCCTGTGCCACGAGTGACCGCGGGAGCCCAGTGGTGACCGCGACCACTGGGCACTCGCATCGGCTCCGTAGTGGCCACAGGGCGAATGAAGAGACGTTACCTAACATTGTTTCGCCCAGCAGTGCCATTCTGCCACAGTACAACTGTGGCGGATGGTCGGCAAGTGGTTAAAGTGCAGTGATACGCATACAGATGCGCATTAACCCTTTCATGACTAATCCTATTTTTGGCATTTGGTGTTTATTTTTTTAGCAGAGACTCTAAAGAATAAAACGACCATTGTTGCAATATTTTATGTCACAAGGTATTTGCGCAGTGGTGTATTAAACGCAACTTTTTGGGAAAAGGGACACTTTCATGAATAAAAAAAAAAAAAGGAAACAGTAAAATTAGCCCATTTTTTTTGCATAATGTGAAAGATAATGTTACGCCAAGTAAATAGATACCAAACATGTCACATTTTATAGTTATACGCACTCGTGGAATCACGACAAACTATGGTACCTAAAAATCTCAATAGGTGACGCTTTAAAAAAAATTTCGGTTACCAGCTTAGAGTTACAGAGGAGGTCTAGTGCTAAAATTATTGCTTTCACTCTGACGATCGTGGCGATACCTCACATGTGTGATTTGAACACTGTTTACATTTACGGGCGCGACTTCCATATGCATTTTCTTTGCTTTGCGAGCTCAAGGACAGTGGGCGCTTTAAACATTTTTTTAAATTTTTTTATTTATTTTAAAATTTATAAATTGTTTTTTTTAAATAAATAAAAATTTTGATCACTTTTATTGCTGTCACAAGGAATGTAAACATCCCTTGTGACAGTAATAGGTGGTGACAGGTACTCTTTATGGAGGGATCGGGGGTCTAAAAAAACCCTGATCCCGCCTTTAAACTTCAAAGTATTCAGATCGCCGTTTTCGGCGATTCTGAATACTGAATATATTTTTCAATCCGGCGCCATTGGCAGCCGAGTAAACGGGAAGTGACGTCATGACGTCGCTTCCGTGCTTACCATTGGGAGACTGGAATGAAGCCGCTTACAGCTTTATTCCTGTCCCTCCCTAGCCGCCGGAGGCATCGGTGCTCCCGGTTGAACAGGAGCCCCGGTAGCCGCATCGGTTGTTATGGCTGGAAAGCCGATCGTCGGCTCTAAAAATCAGTACCTGGATGATGCCTGCGGGTACGGGCATTATCCCGCTATAACCCCCGGAAGCCTAGTACGCACATCTGCATACGCTCAGCGGCAAGGGTTTAACAGACAGTTGTACAGGCCCCCCAGATTAAGCAGTAAGTATACCTTTATGCAGTTTATAACCATGACTTGTCTGGTCACATAGCTCTCCCATAAAAAGTTCACATTTCATTATGTAGCCATGAGCAGAAGCTACGTATCAGAGGCCCTACAGACCAATCAGCTCACATGGTCCACTAGCAAAAAAATGGCTGCCTTTCTACTTCCTGTCTATACAGGAGTAGGCCATACTGAGCAAACCTGTGCCCTCTAGTGGCTGGAGGAGACACTACAGCCAAATACTCCTGAGAAGTACACAGAGCATGAATAAGAACACTGCCCCCAGTAGTCAGCGGGAAAACAGGCAGTCAGGTCTCTTTTTTTTTTTAGAGAGAGAAACTGCAAAATGCAGACGTACCAAAACTGCTGCAGGACTCCAACCTTCAATGATCACAGCAGGCTTTGTCATAAAAAAAGCCTGAGTCCCCCCTATCTGGGGTCCACTTCCCTGGACCTGTATAGCACCCTGCACGAAAACACCTTGGTTAGACCGTAAAGCTGCATTACAGGCAAACCTCAAGGAATCTTCTTTCCTTGTCCAATGAGGCTCGGTTACCATCCATTTTGGCTGACAGATTCTTAGTAGAACCATTTCAGACCCCCAAGTTTGCTCCAAGAGCACATGTATCACATCAGTGACCACCTTACAGACACTGGCAAAAATCTGAGGTACTTCCTGTGTAGGAGGGGTTATATAGGGGAGGACTTCCTGTTTGATTGATTTATTGATCTGCCATTGTCCATTCAACTATAGGTGGCGCATAACCCCCATAGTACTTACTGCAGCCGCTCTGTGTCCCCTGATGTATGATAAATATATATTTTTCCAATTTTCTGCAGGAATGGTAGCTCCCGGATTGGGTTCTGGAGTCCAGATGTTTAAAAGAGACTTGAGCGTGAAAAAGCCTCTAAACGTTGGGTCCAGATTTTACAGGTGACCGGCAGGCTGTGTGTGCAGGTGTGCACAGCATTCAAAATCAAGGCCTAACAGTTATTCAGTGCTCCACCTGGTAGATAGGAGATCCCCTGCTCAGAGGTCAGAGAGTCGGCCACAGCAACAGGGAGCTGAGAGAGAGAGAGGTACAGTGTTTGTATGTGAGCACAGTGGTGCTGTAAGATGATCTAAAAAAATGGGGAAAAGACCAAGCATGAGGTCAGCAGCAGTCATACTGCAAGAAGAAGCCAGGTGGCTTATAAGAGAAGTAGAACTAAACCTCTTTTGGCCCCACTTCTCCTGTAGGTCACAGGAGTGCACTTCGTTCTGCACTCCTGTGACCCATATTTATGTAGACTTAAGCCCGCTGTCATCACTCAGCCAGTCCAGACACTGGGGGCATGGCAAATTTATATGTCGGGATCCACCAAGATGTCTGACTGGAAGCTAGCGCAGGCTCTCAGAGAGCCTATGCCAACTGTTCCTGTCCCCTTCACAGCCCAGTGCTGGAGGGGGCAGAGCAGAGACCTAGTGACTGACAGTCAGGCTCTCTGCTCACTGAAGATGATGTGACCAAAAACCTAAACGATCAGTGATCTTTGATTGTACTAGGTTGCTTCTTAGTCTTAGAAGGTGATCGGTCATCCACCTAGGTGAGTATGTAGGTGTTTTTTTTCAAACCCTATACTTCTCTTTTGAAGGGGTTTTCCATTTTTGGTGTTGGAAACCCCTACAAGACGGTAACACTATAAATAACATTTAAATCTTTCCTTTAAATAAAAGTGGGCCACAAGTCCTCAAACAATATTTTTTGGCAGAAATAGCTGGAAAGCACTACACCTTGAGTGAAATCCCCAAAATATCAATATATGTATATATACACTCATACAAAAGCAAAGAGAGATTGAGAGAGACTCCCACATTCATTGATAGATATCTTTGTGGCATCACATGTGTTAACAGAATTTATTTAAGTTACAATATGAATCTTCCTGTTGTGACTTGAGGCAAGAATGGATGTCAACTGATAGTGCTACATTTTTAATAAAGTGTCATGAAGAGAAGTAATGAGGTCACTGCAAGCAATCCACAGGGAGAGCACAGGAGCCTCTAGTCTGTCTAGTAACTTGAACAAAAATGTCAAAGAAATTAACACATTAGCAGGCAAGTTCAATGGGCAAAACCGATAGCCAAAAGTGTAGGAAAATTGCAGCAGAAGTGTAGCAATGTGTAGAAGCCAAGGGTTCCTCGTTCAGTTTGTCTTCTGTAAACTAAAACCTGGTTATAAAAACTTGATTCCGAAACAATCTGTTGACTCAGAAATAAAGGCAGCTTAAAGTGTTTGTTAACCCAACCTTTAATATTCCTGATATGTGCCTGCTGTACCATGTACTTGTATGAAAACAAAGTATCCTGTTTTCTTTGTATTGCGTTCTTGATGTGGAATCCCTGGTGTTTCTGCCAGTACCTCTACTCTCCTATTAAAAACTGACCACACTAAGCAGGAAATACAGCATGTATACACCGCTCCTAAACTGTCCCTGCCATTGAAATCAATAGGCAGCGCTGCTTTGCGGGTGCTTTTAACCCCTTCTTTTGGGTTAAAAGAGCCCTAGTGCTTGCCCACACAGCGTCCATAAAGTGCTGCATAAACTATGCTTTACCGCTAACGTGTCCCACGCCCCAGTGTGAAATGGCTCTAAACTGAACGGGTTGTTTTACAAGGTGATCGTTTACCATAACTTTAAGTTATCCGGACATTTAGACCCCTTTCACACTGGGTTGTTTTGCAGGTGCTATTGCGCTAAAAATAGTGCCTGCAAACCGACTTGAAACAGCCGCTGCTGTCTCTCCAGTGTGGGAGCGGTGCGCTAGCAGGACGATAAAAAAAGTCCTGCTAGCAGTTTCTTTGGAGTGGTGTATACAACGCTCCTGTCCATTGAAATCAATGGGGCAGCGCGGCTATACCGCCAGCAAAGCGCCTCTGCAGTGGTTTTTAACTCTTTCTCGGCCACTAGAGGGGGGTAAAACTGTCTTGCTAGCGGCCGAATATCGCAGAAAATCCAACGCACCTCCCGCCCCAGTGTAAAAGGGGCCTTACAGAAAAAAATTAAGCTTGGTCCCGTCTCCCAAATGTCGTTATTGCAATATACAGTGAGGGTAAAAAGTATTTGATCCCCTGCTGATTTTGTACGCTTGCCCACTGACAAAGAAGTGATCAGTCTATAATTGTAATGGTAGGTTTTATTTTAATAGTGAGACAGAACAACGACAAAAATATCCAGTAAAACACATTTCAAAAAAGTTATAAATTGATTTACATTTTAAGGAGTGAAATAAGTATTTGATCCCCTATCAGTACAATTTCTGGATCCCAGGTGTCTTCTATACAAGTATTGAGCTGAGATTAGGAGCACTCTCTTAAAAGGAGTGCTCTTAATCTCAGCTTGTTACCTGTACAAAAGACACCTGTCCACAGAAGCAATCAATTAATCAGATTTCAATCTCTCCACTATGGCCAAGACCAAAGAGCTGTCAAAGGATGTCAGGGACAAGATTGCAGACCTACACAAGGCTGAAATGAGCTACAAGACCATCCACAAGCAGCTTGGTGAAAGGGTGGCAACAGTTGGTGTGAATATTCGCAAATGGAAGAAACTTAAAAAAATAACTGTAAAACTCCCTCAATCTGGTGCTCCATGCAAGACCTCACCTTGTGGAGTTTCAATGATCATGAGAACGGTAAGGAATCAGCCCAGAACTACACGGAAGAATCTTGTCAATGATCCCAAGGCAGCTGGGACCATAGTCACTAAGAAAATAATTGGTAACACACTATGCCGTCAAGGACTGAAATCCTGCAGTGTCTGCAAGGTCCCCCTGCTCAAAAAAGCACATGTACAGGCTCATCTGAAGTTTTCTAATGAACATCTGAATGATTCAGAGGAGAACTGGTTGAAAGTGTTGTGGTCAGATGAGACCAAAATCGAGTTCTTTGTCATCAACTCAACTCGCCGTGTTTGAAGAGGAGGAATGATGTTTATGACCCAAAGAACACCATCCCCACCATCAACCATGGAGGTGGAAACATTATGCTTTGGGGGTGTTTTTCTGCCAAGGAGACAGGACAATTTCACCTCATCAAAGGAATGATTGACAGGGCTACGTACCGTCAAATCTTGGGTGAGAACCTCCTTCCCTCAGCCAGGGTATTGAAAATGGGTCATGGATGGGTATTCCAGCATGGCAATGATCCAAAACACATGGCCAAGGCAACAAAGGAATGGCTCAAGAGGAAGCATCTTAAGGTTCTGGAGTGGCCTAGCCAGTCTCCAGACCTTAATCACATAGAAAATATGTGGAGGGAGCTAAAGGTTTGAGTTGCCAAATGTCAGCCTCGAAACCTTAATGACTTGGAGAGCATCTGCAAAGAGGAGTGGGAAAAAATCCCTCCTGAGATGTGTGCAAACCTGGTAGCCAACTACAAGAAACGTCTGACCTCTGTGATTGCCAACAAGTGTTTTGCCACCAAGTACTAAGTCATGTTTTGCAAAGGGGTCAAAAACATATTCACTCATTAAAATACAAATCAATTCATTCTTTTTTTGAAATGCGTTTTTGTGAATATTTTTGTTATTTTGTTTCTCACTATTAAAATAAACCTACCATTAAAATTATAGACTGATCATTTCTTTGTCAGCCGGCAAATGTACAAAATCAGCAGGGGATCAAATACTTTTTTCCCTCACCATAAGCCAGCCTGTCATACCGATAGGAAGACTCGGGAGAGCCGATCAACAGCTCTTCCTGTTTACACCATGATCAGCCATGATTGGACACAGCTGATCATGTGTCAGACTGACACACTGCAATAGTGATTGCCACGATGCGTGCCCCCGGGGGCGCGCAGCGGCTTGATATCCTGGCGACGTCATAGGACATCCAGTCAGGATATCACAACCACTTTGCCGCCGTCATATTGCTATATGGCGGGCGGCAAGTGGTTAAAATAATTTTTAGGGGCACGTAGTAAGGTAAATTTAGTTTTTTTTTGCTAATAACAACGCCTGACTTTACCATATATAAATAAGAAGCACAGCTGCACAAGATCTTGCATTCTCCAGTTTTTTTTTTTTTTAAATGACAGTTATTATTTCAGCCAATAAGCATTAAAAGTTACAAAATCATATTAATAAGGCTTAAAGTAAAACTAGAGCCAAAACCTTTTCTTTTTTTTTGGATAGCGTAAGGGAGTAAGGTTTTTTTTCCCCCTCTTTGTCCCAAATGGGAGATTTAACTTCACTTCCTGTCCCACAGTCAAAACAGGAAGTTAGAGGAAATCCCTGCAAATTAAGGGAATCCCTTGGGGAGCCCCAGGTCACCAGAACTAGTGTCCCCATTGGAAGATTTCCCCTCTATTACTTTTCTGGGGACAATCCAAAATGTCAGATTTTCTTTTACTTTTAATGACAATGGTAAACAAGACAAATAGAGGGAGTGAAAGAGAGATGACTGATGATGGGTTCTCTTCTGTTAACCCCCACCTGTCAGTCCTTTTTTACCTTTCAATGTGTCATTAAAACCACTTCATTAAAAACTATGGGGGTGCAGTGTGACTGCACACAAACTGAGAATCTAAGGAGCCACGCGGTTGTCACCAGAGAGACACTGGAGGTGTGGATGTTGCGATGCAAGGCAGCCCCCAGGTTGCGGTTCTCTAGAACATGGAGAGTATGCACAATCCGCTCAAGGTGAGATAAATGAGCTGAAAATACTCCACACATGGGTGTCCACCCCAGCTTGCCTCCTTAAAGAATACAATAGAAGAAATTGATGCACCCAACGGCTGGTCACTTTTACTGACTATATCACACACACAGGACACCGACAGGCAAATGGTTCTAACACTTTTCTGCCCTTTTGAAGGGGTGTAGGGAAGAGAAGACTACAGATAAACAAGTAAAACCTATGTAGGAGGATTTGTTTCACCTCTGTGCCTCATCGGAGGCTTTTCGCTTCACTGGGTATATGTGAGGGTTTTTACATCCACTTTAAAGCTTTATGAACTGAGCCTAAAATATCAGATTTTTCTCTCACTGTCTCGGGAGCCTTGTATAATGCAAAAATAGAGATCTGGTCTGCTTCTAATTGGAGAAACTTCACACAACCTGCAGAGCGGTAAGTCTGTGTTGTCACCAAAACATTAAATATTTTATATTTCTTTTACTTTATAAAGCAAAGTAGATTATACTGTTAGTATGTTATTTTCTCATGCAATATCCGATTAAAAAAACACACTGTACAAATAAGTCATATTATTAAGGCAGGAGATTTAGAAATGCCCCGTTCAGGCACTTTTGTTAATTTTTTTAAGGCTTTTACCAATTCAAATATCAAAAAGGTAAAGACGCTGTGACTTGGCAGCCTGTTCTAATCCGTTTCACTTGATTATACCAATTATCCATCTTTAGCCTGAAACACTTTTTTCTGCCATTAAAGAAAATAAAATCTTCATAAGACACCTACACAGTAATCAATTTTAAGTCAAGGTGTTTAAACAGAGTGCTAAGAATTTCTGGGAAAAGAACTAGAACCTTACCATCGAAGATGGACATATTTTTGGCGGCTGCTTTCGATGCGCGACCACTAGAGGGTGGTTCACCACTCCCTGCCAATGAAAATTCAAAATATGTATTAGGAAAATGAATGCAAGTATATAACTTATTAATAATGTTCTTGTATTTAATGTCTTAATATGTTCAGGGCTGAAATATGTTTCTTTGTACAGACAGGCACTCTTTTCATAATAAAACCAGTTGAACTACTCCAAAGACACCGATCTATCACTGTCTACTCACTCCTGCAAGTGAGCCAGGAGTATTAAAACTGAAGTCCAGTAAACTGTTGATTATATATCTGATGTACACATGCCCAGCCAGTTTGCTTTTTGGCAGTCTAAGTTAACAGACTCTTATAGATGTGTAGCAAGCAGTACACATGCTGAGAGATTCCTTACAGAGAGCCCGCCCATTATGGTACATAGCACCACCTGCTGGCTGAAAATGGTAAACATCAAACCCATTTTCACACTGAGGCACCGTCAGTAAAGCACCGATTTACTGTCGTTTTAGTGGCGCTTTTCGGGCCATTAGCAGCAGATACTAAAGAATCAGCTGTACACCAACATATCCCCTTGCTGGTGAGTATATAGAAAACTGAGCCCGCTACTATGTTAGGTGGCGGTATAAATCTCTAACATGCTCATGGAACTCAGTCGTTGGTGCTAATATATTTTTTATTATTTTGCAATTAAAAAAGAACAGAACAACATGTAATAATATAAAAAAACACAACACATTAGATTGTAAGCTCTAAGGAGCAGGGCCCTCTGATTCAACCTGTATTGAAATGTATTGTAACTGTACCGTTTGCCCTAACATTGTAAAGTGCTGCTCAAACTGTTGGCTATTAATCCTGTATAATAATAACAACACAAAGTATAGATCCTACAGATAGGGAATGCATTAATGCAAACTGAGTTGTTTTACAGAACCTAAAAGTGTTTAATGGAAAACAGCTGAGGGTATATTATGATACCATTATAAACAAGATACGAGATGTTTTTCTCAGAAATTACAGAAAAATTGTGCAGGCTTGCAATGCTGACCTCTTCTATTGAAGCAGTTTGGCAGTTATGCTGATCCATAGAGGGTTATTTATTATAGGAAAATCCACTTTTCGCTGCAAGTGCACTTAGAAGTAAAGTCGCTGTAGATCCGAGGGGGACACACAAGGAAAATAAATAACCGCATTTTAGCTTGCACATGATTGGATGATAAAAAATCAGCAGAGCTTCCACTCATTTCAGATCTACCCCTTAGATTTAAAGTGACTGCACTTCCAAATGCACTTTCAGTAGCCCCCATAGTCTGCAGTACTTTCACTGACCTGCACCAAGCATGCAACTGACTGACCTCAGCAATGGAATCCCCATATCGGTCTGAGGTTTCTTAAGCAAGAAACATGATTTTCTTTTCTTAGGAGCCTCTGGATAAATGGAGGAAGCCAGCAAAAGTCTGTTCACTGATCCACTTTAGCCAATAGAAACCCTGAAGTGGGGTTTATTAAGTCCCCTCTGGTTTCTGCTGTCACTTTTCCCACTTCTGGGGCCAGGGAAGAAGCTAATGGAGTGTGATCTGCACTTCATTAGCTTTAAAGAGGAACTGCAGTCTGCTCATATGATTTGTAATAAAAAACATCTTTGCCATTCTGAAGCTTCCCTCCAACCACTTTGCATATTATTTGATATATACTGTCATTCTATACTTGCCCAATATACTGCAGAAATCTCCCTCCACTGAGTCTGGCTGCATCCATTTTAACTGTGGGCAGCTGAAGCTGCTGCCTGTTCACTTCCTGGATTTGCACAGAGGCACACTTCCAGGTCTGCAGCTCTCATTGGCCCTCTTATGACTCCCCCGTTCCTGAAAAACTCTCACAAGAGAGAGATAGAGCTGTGCATGATGTCATACGCCTAGGCTTTTTATCAGACAAGAAACAGGAAGAGGGCTGTATAAGGTATTCACTGGCAGAAAAAAAAATGTTTTACTCTCCAAAGTTAAAACGACAACGGCAGAAGATTGAATAGATGAAAAAAAGACTGAAGGCCCATTGTAATAAAGTGCAGGGGAGGCATCGGTGGTTTAATAGACCTTTGAT
The DNA here is from genome assembly GCF_037356315.1 of Lithobates pipiens. NCBI lineage: Eukaryota > Metazoa > Chordata > Amphibia > Anura > Ranidae > Lithobates > Lithobates pipiens. The sequence continues at coordinate 6,193,043 of NW_027507755.1, read as the reverse complement.
GTATCATTAAAGAGAACCTGCCAATATATATGCTATCACATAGAGGGGTAATTGCTCCCCTATGTAAAAGCAAAAAAGTTAAGTGAAAAAAATAAATGTGTAAAACAAAATTACACCCAAGCACTTGGAAAATGCCCCACCAGCAAAAAAAATGTTGGTCTCCTCCCCCAAATGCACGTACGTATGTAACACACAGGTCGGAGAAACCCATGTGCAAAAACATTGATTTTACTACATGTTACATACTACTGCGCACGCCCGATTAAAGTGGTTGTAAACCCTATTTTACAACCTTATGCTACAGGTAAGCCTTACCTGTAGCTACCCAGGATATCTCCTAAACCTGCATGGTTTAGGAGATATCCCGTCCCCTGCATGTGCCGATGACAGCGGTACATGCGCACTTGGAAAACTGAAGCAATGGCACCTATGTGCCGTTGCTGCAGTCTCCGTGCCGTTGCCGGCGGCTCCTACGCGCATGAGTGGGAGTGGCGCTGTGATTGGCTGGAGCCGCGATACCCGGAAGTAACGAGTGACGAGGACTGCTGCGGGAGCTTTGATCTGAGGTAAGCAGTACATAAGGAGCTAGTATGCTATGCATACTAACTCATTAAGCCTTTTTCTTGCAGGGTTTTATTTTTTCCCTTTTTTAAGAGGGTTTACTTCCTCTTTAAGAGCAGTATTTCTAGGGCCATTAGCAGTGATTAACCCCCGAACCGATGAATTGCGCACGATAAACCGGTTGTTTAAATATTGTGTGACCTACCACCATTTTATCTCCCAGCATTTATGCTTTTAGCAAATGTATACAGTTTGGGGGTTTTAACTAATCACCAGGCCTAACATGATTTTAACGTGTGTGAAGAAGAAAAAAATAAAATAAAAAGGCTCTGGCAGCAAAGGGGTTAAAACGGGTTAAATGCAGAGGGTATCATGAAAGGGTTCAAAAGGAATTTTTAATTTCTAAACACCATGCAGGCAAAAATTTGTTCAAATAAAAATGTTTAGCTCATTATCAGATGCCACGCTTTTAACAAACTTCTTAAAATGATGTAAAAAAACAAAAACGTCAAAACATCCCGAAATTAAATGCATGGGAAATCCGTCTTTTTTTTTTTTTTTTTTTTAAAACACTGTAAGTACAGAAAATTTCCCATCGATCCAGTGTGCTTCTAATTTTCTGTAGTGACCTGACAAAATATTTCCTTTGCTGTGCTAAAATCTCATACAGTGTTGTCAGCCTTGTCCAGTGCTCGCTGCCTCCATTCACACCACATACAGTCTCACCTCTTGACAATTCAAAATGCCTGATCTCCCTATCTGCCCAATTCACACCATTGCGTTGTAGTTGTGTGAGGTCAGTTTGCGCTGAAAAAAAATGCATGCAATACTTTTTAATTGCAGCTCATTGCAAGGCAATTAACGGTCTTGCACCATGCAAGCAGCAACTGAACTTTATGAGATGTCTGTGGGACATGTCTAAATAAGAAGAAAAAAACATGCAATTCGGTGAGATTGGCAAATCATCAATGTGCCGATCTCGGCCAGACCACAAAGTGTTCAGTAATTCAGAAAGGGAGAACAGGGTAGGGCTAATAACACTGTTTGGGATTTCAGTGCAGCAGAGGCAGAGTTGTGAGCTGAACACCACTCAACAAGTGGTTGTAAAGGCACAAGTTTTTTTTTTACCTTCATGCATTTTATGCTTGAAAGTATAAAACCTTGTATGTGTGCAGCAGCTCCCCTAATACTTACCTGAGCCCCATCTCCATCCAGTGATGTCTACAAGAACCTTGGCCCTCTGGGGACTTGCACTCCTGATCGGCGTTTGGCAACAGCGCAGCTGATTCAATCACAGCCAGTGGCCCAATCAGGATATGGAAGGGTTGGGCCAAGCCACGGCTCCATGTGTAAATGGACAAACAGAGTCACGGCTCCAGAGCGTGCCTGCTTGGATGCTCCCAGAGCAAGCTGCTTGCTATTGGGGCACCCGGCAGGTGGGAGGGGCCAGGAGCGCCGGCATAGGACCCAAGAAGAGGAGGATTGGGGCTGCTCTGTGCAAAAGCATTACACAGAGCAGGCAAGTATACCATGTTTGTTATTTTAATGTAAAATAAAATGAGGGTTTAGTAACACTTTGAAAGCTCACTGGATTTTATGAGGGATCAACATGTGTTTTCTATACTTGCTGTGTTTTTAAAAAGACAAAACATGGGGAAATGTACAAGAATTGCAGATATCTAAGTGTTTGTTTTTTTTATTGTGTCCAAAGATACACTTTATTATAATTGAGGTGCTAACCCATTCTTTGTTCTAAGGAATTTCTGTGGACTTTCCACATTGGGAAGTTACTGTACATGCAACAGTTAAAGTGGAATTAAACCTACACTATTGGGGGTCTCAATGTAATGTGCAAGAATTCACAGAAAACTTGCACATTACGTCTCACCTAAAGTACCTCCAATGGTTCTGTTCTCCAGTGATAATGAGTCCATTGCTCCTGTCACTGATGCATTCCCCTCCACCGTCAACTCCGCTGCTGATTCTTCCTCAGCTAGTGATAGCGATGGAGGTTGTGACTGCATGGTTGTAGGAATTTGTTTACGGCATCTAGCTCTAATGTCAGCATGCCATTAACCTCCCTGGCAGTGTGATTATGTCAGATTTTTTGCGTCTCAAAGCAGTACATTGTTTTGCATAGCAATTTGGCGTTTTATATTGTAGGCATGCAATTCTTAGGAATAACTCAACTAAATCTGTCCAAACACGAGTCTAATAGACATCCTGGCTTTGATAACGTTTGAAACGCGAAATCATAAATTATAATAACTATAAATAATCAACAAAAATAATAATAATAAAATGTATTCAATAATGTAATCAAATCAAAAACACTGAAATTTGCTCAGTTGCAGAATTGTCAATGTCGTCGCTTTCCCTACGAATCCCTATCGCTCAATTCTGCAAGTGATTCTTATTTACTATCACTGTCTTCTAGCTGGTCAAAAACCATTTATGATGTAAAGGGATGCTTTTTGGTTGCTATGGACATTCTCAAGTTTCCACACAGAAAGAACAGTATATATAATATAAAACGAATATAAAAAAAGGGACGCAAAATGATTTGATACAGTAATGTAATCTTACAGATTACAGTGTACTGTATGTGTTTTTCACTTTTTGAATTTGCCGCCGGGTTCTGCCCCCGTGCATTGTGACACTCCCAGGGAATGGAGCCTGGCACACACTATATCGGATGGAGCCCACGGACACAGCGGGGGGGACATGGTAAGTACCTGTACCTGGATACTACAATGCAATCCCAAGTGTGGCTCGGGATTACCGCTTTTGGTAGTGAAAAATCACCCCGAGCCACACTCGGGAATACCTCCAGGAAGGTTATGTGTAGTGGACATCTCGTCTGTCAAAAAAATTCTACAACCTGATCGTTTGTTTGTGGGACTAAAAGTAGAAGTTCAGCCAAAACAAACTAACTCTAAATATACTGGCAGCCACATTCTAAGACTTATGTATCTAGCATTGTAAAGTCCCAAAAATGCAATACATACCTTTTCTGTAGCCGCTCTGGTCCGGTCTCCAGCAGCGGATGCTGTGTGGAAGAGACAATCAACAATGGCTGAGAAATGCCTGGGAAGTGACGTCACGCATAGAATTATTATGGGGTGTCCATTGTCAGCTGCCTCTCCTGCACACGTCTACACAGAGGAGCAGCTGCTACCTCCACGCAGGACCGGACTGGCTGCAGAAAAGGTATGTACAGCGATTTTTGCTGTATTGGCTGAACTACTTTAAGTTTGTAAAAGACCTTCTTTGGCTTTTCAGAAGGAAATGGCAACAACAATTAACTATCAAGGACAGTTACGTACAGAGAAAAAAATAAAATAATAGGATTTTTTAAACAGCTTACCTGTAAAATCCTTTTCTTTGATGTACATCAGGCGAAACAGAGCCATAGTAATAGCTATATGGGTTATATCGGCGTATCAGGTGCTGGACACTGGCATGCCCCTTAAGGCGTGAACTTCCCCCATATAACCCCTCCCATTACTGGGAGTCCTCAGTTTTGTAGCCAAGCAATCAAAGTGTATAAGAAGAAGAAGGGAGGGACCTCTGTGTCCCCTGATGTACATCAAAGAAAATAGGATTTTTGTACTCACCGTGAAATCCTTTTCTCTGTAATTCACCGACTGACACAGCTCCTTTCTGTAACTAAATGGGTTGTATAGCCTGCCATTAGGAAAACTAGGCAAAATTATTACACAATACACAGAACTTTTAATCCCGCCTTATGGGGGCGGGCCCTGTGCTATCAACCCTCCTCACTGCTCCCAGCAGCTTCAGTACGTCAACAAGCAATATAACGTAGCGAAAAGGAGGGGTGGGTGCTGTGTCGGTTGGTGAATTACAGAGAAAAGGATTTTACGGTGAGTACAAAAATCATATTTTCTCTTATATTCAGCGACCGACACAGCTCCTCTCTGTAACTAAATGGGACGTCCTCAAGCAGTGCCAAACGAGGGGTGGGAAAAAACAGCATAAAAAACTTCATCCACCATGGCAAGTGGGAACTAGTGAAACCAAACCCACAAAAAAAAGCAGTGTGTGGAAAACCTCCACCATAAAACCAGGGATCCTCAACAGGAGTGATCCCCAAAACTGCAACATTGCGGAAGTAATGCAACAGTACTGCGTTTTTATTGAAAAAACAGGAAAAAACTCAATTGCAACTACATGGCCGCCTGCAAAACTTCACGGCCAAAACAAGCATCAGCCGATGCACTGACATCTACCTTGTAGAACTTGGTAAACGTATGGACAGACGACCAGGTCAGCGCTTTACACAACTGAGCGACAGACGCTTGGTGTCGGAACGCCCAAGACGCTCCGACTGCTATTGTAGAGTGGGCCGTGACTGGAAAGGAGGGTATCGGCCCCTTAAAGGTGTATGCTTGGACTACAACCTGTCTGATCCACCTGGATATGGTGGCCGACGAGACCGCCATGCCCTTCTTAGGACCAGCCACCGAAACAGTGAGTCTGACTTCCGAAAGGGAGCCGTGGCAGACAAGTAGACCTTCAGAGCTCTAACCACATTGAGAGCGTGAAGGGCCACCTCCTTGGGGTGCTTCGGCTTAGGACACAACGATGGTAATACAATGTCCTCATTGATATGAAAAGCCAAAACCACCTTGGGTAGAAAGAACGGTTGCGGACGCAACACCACCTTATCCCTGTGGATGACCAGATAAGGCGACTTGCCGGACAAGGGTGCCAATTCCGAAACTCTCCTGGCCGATGTGATGGCCACTAGAAAAACCACCTTCTGTGAAAGAGTCAACAGGGGAATCTCCCTGATATTCTCAAACGGCGGCTTCTGAAGCGCCGACAATACCAGGTTCAAATCCCATGGGGTAACGGAGGACGCACCGTAGGGACTACATGTCGTACCCCCTGAACAAAGGTACTCACTAATGAGTAAGACGCCAGGGGTCGCTGAAAAAAAAACAACAGCCAAGGCTGAAATTTGCCCCTTAATGGTGCTCAATGACAATTTCTGGTCCACTCCATGCTGTAGAAACAGCAGGATCCTCGATATAGAAAAGGAGCACGGATGCAACCCTTTCTTCTAACACATAGAGATGTAGGCCTTCCAGGTACGATGGTATATCTTCTGTGAAGAAGATTTCTGCGCCCTCAGCATAGTTGGAATCACCGAGTCCGACAGACCAGGCCAATCTGGGGAAACCAGGATTACTGGAATCCCCTCAGCTTCCACTCTGCGAAGTAGACGTGGCAACAGTTTTAGTGGAGGAAAGGCATATATCAGTTGGTACTGATCCCACTGAGCCACCAGCGCGACTGACACGTCTGCCCATGGATCCCTTGTCCTGGACACAAATCTCAGCACCTTCCGTTTGAGACGGGAGGCCAAGAGATCCACATCTGGCGTGCCCCATTTCAAGCACAGCAGCTGGAATATCTCCGGATGCAACGCCCATTCTCCTGGGTCCAGCATCTGACGACACAGGTAGTCCGCCTGCCAATTTTCCAACCCCGGTATGTAAATGGCTGACGGGGCCGGAACGTGTCACTCTGCTCACCGAAGCATGTGAGCGACCTCCCGAGCAGCGGCTAAGCTTCTGGATCCCCCTTGGTGATTTATGTACGCCACGGCCGTGGTGTTGTCTGACTGTATCCTGGTCAGACGCCCTTGAAGACACGTCGACCACGTGGAGGCACAGCCTGATCGCTCTCAATTCGAGCAGATTGATCGGCAACTTGGATTACTCCATCGACCAGAGGCCCTGAGCCGACTGAATCCCCATCACTCCACCCCAGGCGGACAGACTGGCGTCTGTAGTGATCACCATCCAGTTCAGAGGAAGAAACGATTTTCCTGACTGAATCACCGGGGACCTCAACCACTAGATCAGGGAATCCCTGACTGGTTGGCTCACCTGGATCTGCCGATCCAGGGACAATGGAGATTTGTCCCATTTTGTCAATATCTCCTTCTGCAGGACTCTGGTGTGGAACTGGGCATAAGGTACTGCCTCGAAGGAGGCCACCATGAGCCCCAGCACTCGCATGCAAAAGCGGAGCGACGACCACTTGCGGTTCATCAGCAGATTGACCGTTTCGCTTCCCTGGAGTCCAATAGCAACCCCAGGTACTCCAGATGCTGAGTTGGTACAACCACCGACTTCTTTAGGTTCAACAGCCACCCAAATTCTTGCAGGGTCTGCATGGTGATCGCCACATCCTCCTCTAATTCTTAGGCAGAAGATGCTCTCAGGAGGAGATCGTCTAGGTAAGCCAGGATCGTGATCCCACGCTGCCTTAGCAACGCCAATACTGGAGCCAGTAACTTGGCAAAAGACTCGGGGGGCTGATGCCAGGCCAAAAGGAAGAGCCAAACTGGTAGTGGGCTTCCCCTACTGCCAAACGCAGAAATTTTTGATGCCAAAGGCAAATGGGTATGTGCAGGTAAGCATCCTGGATGTCCAAGGATGCCAGGAAGTCCCCTTGATGGAGTGCAGTGACAACTGAGCGAACTGATTCCATTCTGAACCTCTGCACCTTTACAAAGCGATTGAGGGCTTTTAAGTCCAAGAATGGACGTACCCCTTCCTTCTTGGGAACCATAAACAGATTTGAGTAAAACCCCTGGAAGCGTTCTGATTCCGGAACCGGTACAATCACCCCCTGATTCAGCAAGTCCCTTACCGCCCCTAACAGAGCCTCCCGGCGAACCGGGGACACGGGTATGCTGGAGGGGAAGAATCTATCTTGTAGCCTGTGGAAATCAGATTGCAGACCCATTGGTCGGATAACCCGGCTGCAAACTCCCGAAGACGACCCCCCAACCGATAAGTGGGTGGGGGCAAACCTTCATGCGTTAGCACTTTTGGTTGCAGGCCTGTTAGGCTTGCGGTTCCAGGGATGCTTCTGACCTTCCGCGGGCATCCTGTCGGGCTGGGGCGTTTTGCCGAAGCACCGGGTGGACGAAAAGGCCGCTTGTGAGCGGAAAAAGAGGGCCCTTGCATGCGGCGAGGCTCCTTGGCCTTCCTGGCCTGTGGGAGTAGTGTACTCTTACCACCAGTGGCATTCTTAATAATGTCATCCAACGAGGCTCCAAAGAGCTGCTCGCCAAGGAAGGGAAGATCCGTCGGGGCTGTCTTGGATGCCTGGTCAGCAGACCAGCATTTCAGCCAAATTAAGCACCTCAGCTGACACTGAAGCCTTGGATTACAGAGGGAGAGTATCCAGGGCCGCGTCACAAACGTACTTAAGGCCTTGCACTAGTTGGTCTGCTAGCTCCACGCAGACAGGGGAGGCGTTTTGCTCTCCCTATTTGCGGTGCAAACATTTTGTCCATTCAGTCAGTGTCTGCGACACCAGTGTGGATGCCAGTACAGGTCGCACGGCTGACCCCACAACCGTAAGTAAGGAACGAGCCACCGTCTCAGCCTTCCTATCTGCGGGATCCTTGAATGTAGGAGTCCCCTCAACCGGGATCATGGTTACTTTATCTAACCTGGATACTGGGGGGTCCACGACCAGAGGAGCCGAACACTTTTTGAGAAGGCTGTCCTCAAAGGGGTAACGCACCGCCAAATTTTTGGGGACCGAAAAGGGGCGACCCCATTCCCTGTAGATGAATTTGTCAAAATAAGTAAAAATAAGTCAAATACGGGAACACCTTAGGTGAACGTGCTGGCTTTTGGGACCCAAAAGGGACCGGTACATCAGCAGAGGGATCCGCTGGCCCTTGAATCTTCAGGGTATCACGCACAGCTGTGATGAGTGCTCCAACAAGCGCTTTGTCGCATCCTCACTGTCCGAATGGTCCTGGTCAGCCACGTCTGATAGGTCAGAGCAGGGGCCACCAGCCACAGCAGGGCCCGAGTCTGCATCAGAGCTCTCCCCAGAGGACGGGGGGGCAGGGGCCTCTTACGTGCACCTTTCCTTCCACGTACCGCAAGGACCGCCGTCAGGGTGTCCATGCGCACCGCGCTATCCGCAGGTGACCCGGTTGCTATAGCCTGGATTTCAGGGGAAGAAACACCAGCTTCTGAAGCCATGCTGACCTGTCTGCAACCCGCAAGGGGACTTAGGACAGTGAAGGTCCCACCCTCCTGCTGCCGTCGCGTGGGGGGGGTACTTAGCGCTAGACTCACCCCCCTGGGGCATTCTGGGAATGTCACTAGCAGTGCCTGTAGTCCCTAGGAGGTTCCCAGTTGCAGAGAGGAGAAAACTGTGTCAGCAGCAGCTGCTTATAACAGCGGTGAAACGTTCTGCAGAGCTAGCTTCAGCGTTCAGCAAGGAGCCATCCAGCGTCCTGTACACACAGTGGACACAGGAAACAGCAAGTGAGAGCACATGTAAAGCTGCCACAAGAGAACTGCGGTGAAAAGAGCGCTCAGGCTTCAAGAAAATGTCCGCCAATGTAACTAAACAGGAGATTGTAAGGAAGATGGCTGCTGAAGCTCACCAGGGGAATACAGGCTTTCCCACATCCAAGATAGCCGCCGGACAGCGCCATGCGGTGACAGAACAAAACTAGAAATGTGCTGCCTGCCTATAACCAGAACAACCTCCACAAACACTTTTGGGACCCCCCAGACTGGGACCAAGCCAGCCGCACAGAGCCACCACAGGTGAGAAACCAGCGAACACACACACACCGCCCGCAGCCACCCCCCTCAGAGGGGGGAAGGAGGGGTGATAGGGACTTGGGAGAGAAAATAGGGAGGTGAGGTGGCCCCCGAATCGACCAACAGGGAATGCCTAGCTGCTCCCCCCACCGAGGCAGGGAGATCCATACTTACCAGTCCTGAAGAGCTGGGAGACATTTCATCACAGACCTACTCCTGCGCAGTTACAGGGTAGCTGTTGGCCCGGTATACTGTGATCCAGACAGCAGTAGCCCGGTCATATGTATACCCCAGGGCATTGAAGTTCACCGACCACCTCTTGAGCTGAGGCATGTCGTGGCCTGCCGAGCTTTAGCTGCGGCCTGCTCACGCTCGATGGATGGACTGGGGAGACTACAAGGATATCATTAACCAGCCTGTCACCCAGCCGGCAGTTGATAGAAGATCCCAGGATCTTTCATCTTGCGCAAAAATCATCAAACCTGCAGCAAAAACATGGACCGAGAGGGCCCGCAGGGTTCCTAGGTCATTCTCCTTACTAGGCAAAATAAAAACTGAAGCTGCTGGGAGCAGTGAGGAGGGTTGATAGCACAGGGTCCGCCCCCTGGGGCGGGATTAAAAGTTCTGTGTATTGTGTAACAATTTTGCCTAGTTCTCCTAATGGCAGGCTATACAACCCATTTAGTTACAGAGGAGCTGTGTCGGTCAGTGAATATAAGAGAAAAGGATTTTACAGGTAAGCGGTTTTAAAAATCCTATTTTCTTTTCTTACATCGCGGGACACAGAGCCATAGTAATAACTATATGGGATGTCCCATAGCAACGGCAACTGAAGGGAGGGGGGACAGAATCAAGGAAACAGGAGGCCAGAGGACTCATACTGCAGCCTGCAGTGTATGTTGTTCCCAAAGGCAATATCCTCATGACCTTTAATATTGATTTGATAAAATCAGATAAACGTCTGTACCGAAAACCAAGTTGCGGTCTTACAGATCTGAGCCATAGAGGCCTGATGATGCACCATCCAAGAGGCACTAATCGGCCTGGATGAGTGTGCTCTTAATATGAGAAGGAACAATTTCTTCTTTAAGCTGAAGCTTAAACTGCATGCAGGGCACTGGATAAAGCATTTGGGACAAAAGGGATGTGAAATTATTTGATAAAGTAATGTAATCTTACAGATTACAGGATACTGTATGTGTTTTTCACTTTTTGAATTTGCCGCCGGGCTCTGCCCCCGTGCATTGTGACACTCGCAGGGAATGGAGCCTGGCACACACTACATCGGATGGAGCCCGTGGACACAGCGGGGGGACATGGTAAATACCTGTACCTGGATACTGCAATGCAATCCCATGTGTGGCTCAGGGGGTTACCGCTTTTGATAGTGAATAATCATCCCGAGCCACACTCGGGAATACCTCCAGGGAGGTTAAGTGTAGTGGACATCTTGTCTCCCAAAAAAATTCTACAACCTTCTAGCGGATCCCTTTGTTTGACATAAAGTTGTCGGCCTTATTTATGAATGTGGACGCGAATAGGTCCATGTCCGGAGTACCTCATCTGACATATTGCTAGGAAAATGTCGGGGTGAAGAGATCATTCTCCCGGAAATAATTGTTGGCGTCTCAGGTTGTACGCCTGAAATATTAAAATTGCCGATAGGCAAGGGGTGTTGTGTTCTGCCAAAGCTAGAACATTATTCACCTCTTTTTTGGGCTGCACGACTTCTCGTGCCTCCCCTGGTGATGGATGTAGGCCACCACCGTGGCTCTGTCAGACTGAATCCTGTCAGGACAGTCCTGTAATCTGACTGCCAAGATTCTATGGCCAGATGTACTGCCTGAAACTTCCTTCAAAGTTAATAGGTAAGGTCCTCTAACCTGGACCATCTCCCCTGGACAGAATCTTCTTCCAGGGCTGCTCCCCAGCTTAGAAGGCTGGCATCTGTTAACACCTTGCAGGATAAAGATTTTCCCTCCTGCTGGATAACAACCACCAATTTAGGCTCTGACCTATGTTGGGAGCCAAGCGAATTGGAAACAAACAAGGCCTGAATCCTCTTTATTCCAGACCAACAGGGTGGTATCTTGAAGCAGTCTTTGAATAAAACTGCGTGTAAGGGACCGACCCCTGAAGGAGGCCACCATTTCCATTTCCCCTAAAAATCTCCTGCAGCCGAATGAAGGAATTATCCTTTATAAGTTGAATTAGTCCTACAATTGAACTGATTCACGTCTGGTGTAAGAATACGTTCTTCTGTATGGTATCTATAACCAGCCCCCAAGTAACCTCCTTGATGGTTTTAAGGAGAATCTTTCTAGGCTGAGAATCCAACCTAGAGATTTCAGATATCTACAGCTGAGATCAGACTCTGTTTTTAGACCTGAGACTGAATGATCAATTAAAAGTAGATCCTTTTAATAGGCTAGGGCCCTTATGCCTTGAGCCCTTAACCTGGCTAAAGGAGGTGCCAGAATCTTTCAGAACACTCGTAGTGCTGTGGCTAAGCCAGATGGCAGTGCCACGATTGAAAAAATGATTTTATATTTCAAACCGCAGAAATTTCTGGTAAGCGGAAAACTTTGGCACATGGAGATATGCAACTCCTCTCCTTGTAGGATGGACACAGCCGATCGAAATATGAAAGGACCGGATGTTCAAGTGACGATTCAGATCTCCGAGATCTAGAATGGGTCTTACCTCTCTGTTTGGCTCTGAGACCTTAAAAGATCTGCACCAAAAAAAACCCTGTTCCACTAAGGGAATCTCTGAAATCACCGACTGGGATAACAGCTGATCCAGAGGCCAGAGAGACTTCTCTTCTTTCCTTTCCTTTTTTGTTTCTCTGGGACCTTAGGAGCATTCTTTGAGGAGACAGACACTCTTGCATAAAGACTGCCGCATCAGCAGCCCAGAGGACCCCACAGGCAGCACCCAAACAGGACCCGAACCCCAGACCCTCAGATCAAAAGCCGACTGGGCCATACGGGCTCTTGAAACTCTAGACGTAGCCTAGAGAAGAAAAACTCAGAAATCCCTCTGCTCTTAACATTGTTCCTGCCAGACTGAAAATCGCAGGACCCTTCCCCTCAACCAAACGAGTGGGGGTGCTCCTTCATGAGAAGGCCTTAGCATTCTGCTTTATGGACTTTCTGCCACCAAGAACCTGGTGCTGTCCCTGGGAACTAAGGCATAGGAGAGGCTGCACGATTAAAGGAGAACTGTCTGAACCTCCTTTTATTGGTAAAGAGATCTGTACCCCTTTTGGATGTACTTATCCACTCTAAATAGTCGTACCCCAGAAAGGGACACAGACTGGCTAAGGGTTTTCCCCTGGTGCTTCGGCTGATTAATATTTCAGCCACGGATCTCTGCAAAAATTCACTAGTCCAAGTCTAAGCCATAGGGCTTAAACGACCAAGTCCTTCATAGCATCTGTGAGACACAGTGTGTCAAATACAACAGACCCTTGCCGGGCCTGCTCATCAGGCAGAACTTTCAGGTATCTCACACCTGTTCCTTAACCCCTTGGAGTCCATATTCCAATGCATTGGCATGACTCAAAATGTGCTCCACCAAAATAGTGGAGCAGACGTTAAAGGGTTAATGGACTGAGCTACTCCAATTGCAGCCAGAACTGCAAAGACATCTTGTCTTTAAAAGGAAAATACAACCTTAACGTGCTGGATCCTTTTACATCAGTGCATTATACACTGGACATGTGAGACTCTGCTCACTGAGGTGATTGCAGCATTAATAGCTGGAACCCCCCATTTCTTTCATAGAAATATTCCTATTCAAAATACATAGCTATGCATGAATAGGAAAAACATCCCCAGGTGGGGGGGGGTTCAAATGAACTCTATTAGAGGTATATACCTCAAGAGCCTATGCTGCAGGCAACAAAAGGGTTAAGTAAGGGAGTAGACAAAACACCTGACTTGTTCAGCTACTCCCTCCCTGTTAGGATCCTCCAAAGAGGAAAAATAATTATCTTCCAATATTTGGGAAGATCTACCTGATCCCCAGCCTCCTGCACCTGAACAAAAGGGCCCAGAGGACTGGATGGGAATCTGCTATGTTTAGTTCTACTATGGAGAGCCATCATGGCAATAATCTTTTAAATGGTAGAAGAAAAAAACTGTTTGTATGAAATACACAGGGACAGAAGTGTTCTAACCTTTACGACTCATCTGTCTGGCTGTATTTTTCTTTTTACCTCTCAGGGGAGGAAGACAGACATTCTTTTAGAAGGATTTTAGTTTGTTGTATACCATTAACCACTTAGAACCCCTAGAGGAGTTCCTGGTCCCTTTATCACTCATAGCTTACAGTACAAAGCAGAGGCACTACCATCAAAAGAATGTTACACTTGCTAGGCTATAGTACAGTACAATAACTGCTAATAGTCCTAGCTATACAGTACAATGTTGTCAAAAAAAGGGAGATGCCTGTCACCAAACCTGACCAGCAAACACTCTGCTCTGCCCCTCCACCGCCAGACTGCAGCTGCCTGTGTAGCTTAAATTACTTTCTCCACATGTGGCTGCCCCCCCTGCGCAAAAACGCCCCACCCCCTCCTCTTTCAACAGGGAAGTGTGTGAGTGGCGGCATCCTGGCGGCCGGCAGCGGGGTAAAACGGCGGCAATTTGCCCAAAAAAACTTTTATTTTCCTTTTTCTTTAAGAAAAAAGAGGCAGTTGTCTGGCATTCAAGCAGTCAAAAAACACCAATCTGGGGGCCCAGGAAGTGATCAGAGCCCCCCTTCATACCTGAGGGCCTGAGCTGGCTTGAACGGAGAAGAGAGTTAAAGCTCCTGCCGTTTCCAGCGTCAGAATGGTGAGTGCTCAATACAACCTCCAGTGGTGACACAGACATGACATGACAACACAATACATGGAAGGAGATATTCCTTGCAGAAAATCGCCCCTACCTTTCCTTGCTGCATGGTTTTATCAGGGATAAAAAACCCAATCTTCGCCCTTCACGGTAGGCTCCAAGACCTTGAAAGGAAACCTTCAGGAACAGGGGTACACTCAGGTAATCCTGGAATCCTGGATCTGCGAGAAGACCCTGTCAGTAAACTTTTATTGGCCTCACTACCAAAAAGTACTGGATCCCAGGGCCCAGCTTTAAAAGCTTTCAGAAGCAAAACCTTGTGTCTTCGGATGACGAGGCTCGGTTAGCGTTCATTTAGTCCATTACGGAGACATCAGAACGCATCCGGTCAGGATGGTTGGCTCGCATCAAAGGATCACTGCCTGTGGAGCTCAGTACAACACATCCTTACACGTGCCCAACACCTTAGACACTGGTGAAAAAACTGAGGGCTCCCAGTAATGGGAGAGGTTATATGGGGGAAGTTCACGCCTTAAGGGGCGTGCCAGTGTCCAGCACCTGATACACCGATCTAACCCATATAGATGTTACTATGGCTCTGTGTCCCCTGATGTAAGAAAAGAAAAAACGGAGTTACGTACCGGTAACATCCTTTTCCGGGAGTCTTTCAGGACAGCCACCTTAGAGAGACCCTGGCTCCTCCCCTCTCAGGAAACACCGCCTTCAATTTCAAGATTTAAGCCTCGTCCTCCCTCTGCTCCTCAGTTCTTCCAGAGTACCTCCGGCCAACTGGGGAGACACAAGAACACGTCAAACAAACAAACTTTCAATCTTACCTGACGGTCTCGTGTGACGAGTTCCCGACGATCTCCAAAAACCTGGGTGGGAACCGGGGCTGTCCTGAAAGACTCCCGGAAAAGAATGTTACCGGTACGTAACTCCGTTTTTCCCAAGTTCGTCTTTCAGGACAGCCACCTTAGAGAGGATAAGCGAGCACATTACCTTAGGGTGGGACCACTGCTTGCAGCACTTTACGACCAAAGGCCTGGTCTTTGGCTGACAGGAGATCCAGTCTATAGTGTTTCACGAACGTAGCAAAACTGGACCATGTTGCAGCTCTACAGATCTGTTCAGGAGATGCACCAGCCCACTCTGCCTGAGAAGTTGCCACTGCCCTGGTTGAGTGTGCTCTAATCCCAACTGGGGGTTCTAACCCCCTGCCACATAAGCCTGCCCAATGGCTAACCTTAACCATCTGGCTATCGTACGTCTAGAGGCTCTGGAACCCTTCCTAGCCCCTGAAAACAACACAAAAAGTGAATCAGACTTCCTGAACTGACTTGTGCAATCTAAATAATGAAGGACACATCTTCTAACATCCAATCTATGAAAGATGTGTTCCTGTTCTCTTACTGGATTTGAACAGGAAGTAGGTAGCACAATCTCCTGGGCTCTATGAAAACTAGAGGCTACCTTAGGCAAAAAGGCCGGATCCGTCTTAAAAACCAAACGGTCCGGAAAAACCTGAAAAAAAGGTGCCCTAACAGAAAGGGCTTCGAGTTCACTCACTCTCCTTGCTGTAGTGATCGCCACCAAAAACACCGTTTTGAGAGTGATCAGTTTTAATGAGCAACATTCCAATGGCTCAAAAGGTTCTCCTGTGAGAAATTGTAAAACTAAAGAAAGATCCCAAACTGGGAAGGGGGACTTTGAAACAGGTCTCTGCCTACTTAGGGCTTTGAAGAATCTCATTATCCAAGGGTCTGAAGCTAGCTGCCTTTCTAGAAACACGCTTAAAGCGGATTCAGAGTTCCAAGGGCTAAACCTTTATCTGCCCCAGCCTGTAGGAACTCTAGAACGGCTACAGAGCTGTGCACATTGAAGGAGCTCTCTGAGCACCAGCTATTGAACCGCCTCCATACTTTTAAGTAAATGGTCCTGGTTTCCTTTTTCCTGCAGTTTAGGAGCGTGGCTACTAAGCGATCTGAGAAGCCCTTGCCCTTCAACAGTTCTTCCTCAGAAGCCAAGCTGCAAGGTTCCACCGCTCTACCTGAGGACAGCAGATTGGACCCTGAGAAAGGAGATCCTCCTGGACTGGGAGAATCCAGGGGGGTTCTACAGACAGGCCCTTCAGAATGGAGAACCACGGCCTGCTGGGCCAGTGAGGTGCGATTAGAATAAGGGTAGTGTTCTCCACCTGAAACTTCCTTAACACTGCCGGAATCAGTACGGGAGGGGGGAAAGCATAGCACCTGGAGAAATCCCAATTATGTGCTAGTGCGTCCACCGCCAACGCCCCGTCCCCCTTGTTTATAGAAAAGAAGCTGGCTACTTTCGCGTTTTCCCTCGAGGCAAAGAGGTCTATCGAAGGAATCCCCCACCTCTGGGTGATCATTTCGAAAACCTCCTGTTTGAGAACCCAGTTGCCTTCTCTCAATGTTCTCCTGCTGAGGAAATCTGCCACCTGATTTTGCTCCCCCTTCAAGTGGACTGCTGACAGGGACAGGACATTTGCTTCGGCCCACCCGAGGATGGCTTTTGTTAGGGCCCATAAGGATTCGCTCCTGGTGCCCCCCTGTCTGTTGATGTAGGCTACCACTGAGGAATTGTCCGACCTGACTTTTACGTGATGCCCCCTGAGTTCTCTCTGAAAGGTCCTGAGAGCCAGATCTACTGCCCTCAGCTCCCTCCAATTCGAGGATCTCTTCGACTCCCTCCTCTCCCAGGTACCCTGTATCAGGCGGGAGTCTAGGTGTGCACCCCAACCTGAGCTGCTTGCATCGGTTGTGACCACCCTGGATATTGGTAAAACCCACTCTAGGCCCTGGGACAAATTTGCTCCCTTTCTCCACCACCAGAGGGACCTCTTTACCTGGTCCGGAACCGACACCAAAGAATCCAGGGACCCCTGGCTGTGATCCCAAACCTTCAGTATAAATAATTGCAGGGGACGGTAATGTAATCCCGCCCACTGGACCGCCGGGAGCGTGGACGTCAGCAAACCCAATGCCGACATGACCCTCCTTACTGAGATCTGGTGGCTGCCCTGGAGAAACAACAGTGCCTTGTCTACCTTTTGAATTTTTTCTGAAGGGAGGAAGACTTTCTGTACTGTTAAGTCCAACACATATCCCAGGAAGGTGACCCTCTGGGAAGGATCTAAGTTGGACTTCTCCAGGTTCAGAAGCCAACCCAAGTTTACTAACAGGTCTCTTGTTGTCTGTAAATCTCGAGTCAACTGTGTCGGAGAAGGGGCAAACAGGAGAAGATCGTCGAGATACGCGATCACTGAGATTCCCCTGAGACGCAGATAAGCCAGAACTTCTGCCATTACTTTGGTGAAGATCCAGGGGGAAGAGGATAGCCCAAAGGGAAGTGCTTTGAACTGTAGGTGTAGCACCCCTACCGAGGTTCTTACTGCCAGTCTGAGGAAACGCTGGTGGGCCTCTGTGATGGGAATATGCAGGTATGCATCTTTTAAATCTATCGATGCCATGAAACAGTTTGGTGGAAGAAGTGCTTTCACCGAGTAAACTGAATCCATCCGAAACCTTCTGTAGGTGACTGAGACATTCAGAGGCTTCAGGTTCAGGATAAGCCTGAACTTTCCCGAAGGCTTGCGAACCACAAACACGTGGGAATAGAAGCCCCTGCCTGTCTCTCCTGCTGGGACCCGTACTACCACTTCTTGTTCCTCTAACTCCTGCAGAGAGGAAAGAAGGGCAGACGATTTTTCTGCACATTTTGGCAGCTCGGTGACAAGGAGTCTCAGAGGGGGGAGTTCTGAAAACTCCAAACGGTAACCCCTTCTGATGACCCCCAACACGAACTGATTGGAGGTGATCATCTCCCACTGTGGGAGGAAGGCCCCCAACCTTCCTCCCACTG
Source organism: Lithobates pipiens (assembly GCF_037356315.1). Classification (NCBI taxonomy): domain Eukaryota; kingdom Metazoa; phylum Chordata; class Amphibia; order Anura; family Ranidae; genus Lithobates; species Lithobates pipiens. The sequence continues at coordinate 6,175,135 of NW_027507755.1, read as the reverse complement.
TGACCCTGTCACTGAGACTTTTTGGGCTGTTCAGGAGGGCGAAAAATTGCTCCCCCGCGCCCTTGAGCCCCCAACTTTTCTTCTGCCGATTAGTTCTAGGGGCTTCAAACTTCTTCTGGGGATGAGTCTTTTTCTTTGACTGCTCCCCAAATTTCCTCTTAACGGGAAAGGCCTTTTTCTTATCCGCCGTGCGATCAAGCACTGCTTCAAGACCTGGCCCAAACAGCAAGTCTCCTGTAAAGGGGATCCCACAAAGCTTTGCTTTGGACACATTGTCTCCCTGCCAGGTCTTCAGCCATAAAGCCCTCCTAGCTGAGTTGGTCAGAGCCGAGGACCTTGCAGACATTCGCACGGATTCAGCTGAAGCATCCGCAATGTATGCTATCCCTTTAAGTAGCATGGGAAAGGAGGATAGAATGGTCTCCTTTGCCGTCCCTGCTTCAATGTGCGCATTAATTTGGGTAAGCCAATACTCCATATTACGAGCCACCACTGTGGCTGCCATGGCCGGTTTAAGATTCCCCTGTGATGAATCCCAGGCTTTCTTTAGGAGTGAATCCATCCTTCGATCCATAGGGTTTGAAAGTACCCCCATGTCCTCGAAGGCCAGATCAGTGTGTCTGGACACCTGGGAAAAAGCAGCATCTAATCTGGGAGATTTATTCCAGACGAGAGCCTCCTCTTCTGAAAAAGAAAACCTTCGTTTTAATGCCCCAGAAAAGAAAGGCTTCCTCTCAGGATCCTGCCATTCCTTCTTGATGGCATCGATCAAGATGTCATGCACCGGGAACACCCGTTTTTTCTGTTCCCCCATGCCCTTGTACATCTGATCATGGAGTGACAATGCCTTCTTTTCCTCTTGTATGCCTAAAGTGGTATGAATAGCTCCTAAGAGCTCATCCACTTCCTCCAGGGAAAGCTTATACCGTGAGGTTCTACTGGATTCCCCATCCAACCCCTCATCAGATTCCCCTTGGGAGTCTGAGCCGACACTGTCAACCTCTTCCTCAGCTTCCTCTCTGGGACCCCCTGGATTCTCTCCACCTGCAGGAGGAACATCCACAGGGCTGGATGGTACACTCTGCTGCGCTGGTGTAGGAGTGCTCTGGGGCTGAGGCCACTGTAAACTAGAAAAAAGTGTCTGGAAGGACTGGAAAGTATTAGAGAGTTCCTTCACAGAAGCCGCCAGATCTGCCCCCTGTCCTGCTGCCTGCTCTCTAACCAATCCCTCAATACACTCTCTGCAAAGTGCCTTGGACCAGGAATCCCCCATAGAGGCTCTACATGAAGGACACTTCTTCCTAGAACCATGGGGGGACTTGCTTGTGGCTTTCTTAAAGACAGAAATAAAAGAGAGAGCAGCATAAAATTAAAAAAGAAAAAGAAACACCAGCGCTACATAGAGGACCACCGGGAGTGCCCCCCCCAGGATCAACCACCACCAGGATCCCAGACGCACTGCCCTTCCCCCCGACCACCAAGGGGGAAAAAACACCAGTGGAGCTACTGGTTATAATGTAAGGGAACACCTCCCCAGGGTTCCCCTTACCTTTGAGTGGCTGGTGCTGTTATCTCCAGGAGCTCTTGGAGCCTCTGCTTCAGACATTCTCCTGTTGAGGAAGAGTGGTGCGAACGTGCCTCCTACAGCTGCCTGTACAGCTTCAGAAAGAGAGGCTGCACCAGCCGAACGCTTGGTCCCCTTTCACGTGCCGCGTCCGGAACCGGAAGACGCGGATACAACGAAGAAGTCCGCCCCCACCGGAACTGACGTCGCCCGTCATCCGGTCCGGCCTCCAGCTCCAAGCCGACTGCTAACACAGGGGGACTTTGGACGTCTCATTGCAGCGCCCCCCTGGGCAAACGAAGGGATGGACCGCCCCAAACTTCCTGCTTTCCCCAAGCGAAGTTTAGAGTGCGTGTAAAAAAAGGTCAGTACGAGGGTCCAGCTCCCCAGCCGACCGGACTGCCTACCCTGTTGCAGCACCCTCCTGGGCGAACGAACAGGAGAACCTCTAAAACTTCCTGCTTTCCCCAAGCGAAGATTAGGGTACATGTAAAAGACGGTCAGTCAAAAACCAGCTCTCTGGCCGCCCAGACTGCCGAACCCGTCGTAACACCCGCCTGGGTGAACGAACGGGTGAACCTCTAAAACTTCCTGCTTTCACCAAGCGAAGATAGAGTACATGTAAGACGGTCAGTACGACAGAGTCGGACTGCCGAACGGAGTCAGAGCTCCGTTTCAGATACGTAGCCTCAGTTTCGCCAACTGATTTAGCTAAGGTTCCTTAGCGGTGTCTCCCCGCCGGAGGAAACACCATAACTGAGGAGCAGAGGGAGGACGAGGCTTAAATCTTGAAATTGAAGGCGGTGTTTCCTGAGAGGGGAGGAGCCAGGGTCTCTCTAAGGTGGCTGTCCTGAAAGACGAACTTGGGAAAAAAGATTTTGTCCCAGAAGGTGCTAATTAGATTTCAGCAACACCAAATATGTGCGTGTGCTTGTATAGAGCTTCCACATACATCCCTGCTTTCTTCCTTGTGTGATTGGCTTACTGCTTTTCACAAATGTAAATCAAAATACAAGCATCTTCTGCAACCAGAACTTCTGTATTACAACATTGCGTAGCACAGTAAAGTCTTCAGAACATAAGGTATTCGTGTATCTCATCCCCAAAAATAATTCTCATTTCAAGATCTTTGGGGGTGCCATCCAAATCATTCCTTTTCGCCTCAATGGCAAACTGCTCATCCAGAACCAATGGTGTATATTGTAGATACAGTAAAAACAAGGGTGAACAGCGGCGCTAGATATGGTGATAACATAAAATTATATAACAACTGGAATATAGGTATACATAAAACGTGTGTGAATAAGCACACATGATATTAAAACATTTGTTTAAAACATAATGTCCATAAATGATCCGAGATCTTGTATGATTAGCACCTGGAGGCAGCTCCCTTAGAGTGAAGCGATGAGCTCTGTGTAGAAATGGGAACTGAACTCATCTAATTTAACCTGTGAGTTACTACTTGTTTTTATTAAATATATGATTTATACTGCACTCAGTCTGGCGCCCCTCTGTTCCCATATATTGTAGATACAGCCTAATATTATAGAGTCATTTATTTCAAACAGCATAAAGCTATCTGAGGTTATTTGGCCCTCATCAGTGCATTGTATGTAAATCATGGCCTCTGTGGTATAGGACTTTAGACCCGATAAGACTAAAACGATGAATATATACTTTCACAAAGGTTCTACCATGTTATGCAGAGGTTCAATTGAGGATTTTTGGGTTCCATTTATCCCCTCTCACTTTCTGGGTTATACTGCTTTTAAACACTGAAAAAGCTAAGCTGTGACAAAGCATGCAGTTCCTCCTAAAAAAAATAGTCAGTAGGAAATCCTTGAAACATTCATAGTTTATAAGGATGAAGGTTATTTTTTTCTACAAAACTAGAGTTTTAAAAGCATTTCAGAACAGTCTTTTACAGTCTTCATTAGATATTATTTTATTGCAGCTAGAAGAACATTGGAAACCCATCAAAGCACCAAATCTGTGAAATGATATATTTTCTAAAAAAGGTAATTTGCTGTGAAACAAATGGTTGCTATCTCAAACAGTCTATCTTGCTTCCTTAGAGGCTCTGGCATATATACACACACAGGCAAAAAGTTCTCAAACTAAGTTTCTCAAACAAAATATTTGCCTATTATATTTTAGTTTATTTGTATTTTCCATTTGTCAAGATCCCCTTTGCAGAGCACAGTACATTTCATGTTGGTTTCATAGTAAACACCAATTGCCCTAAGGATTACTTATGACTAACATTTTTTTTTTTTGCCATCAAACTGCTCCATCCATATATTGTAGCTCCATATAAAGCAACTGTAGGTGATTTAGTCACCTCATACAAGTACATTGCTCAGTGTAATATCACTTGCAAAGCATGATTAGTAATCCATAAAAAGAAATTGTAAATGGTAAAGATAATTTCTATGCATATTTTATACCAACTTGGACTAATGCAACTATATATATATACAATATCATACCTGATCAATCCCCCTGAGAGCTAGAAATCACAGATGTAGACACCGCTACTTCAGTGATCTCCACTTGCTTTCGGAGAGTCTAGAAAAATATACCCAAGGCACACATCTGGAAATGGCTGTCAGGTAAGTTGGTGCTGTAGCGACCACCAGCTGAAAACTGGACCTCAGCATACCAATGATCTCCAAAATATCACCCAAAGCCTTACCTGACAATCACATCACAGCTAAAACAGCAATGTTTCGGGGCCACGCAGAACCCCTTTATTCAGACATGTGACAAGTGCAGTGCAAAACAAAATGATATTTTAAGAGATGTCCACCAATCACAAGATAGGGGATTGACTGCCCCTTGCCCCCTTAAGTCATAATGACACCATTAGCTTATAAGTATTAATATACTTAGAGCCGATGACACACTGGAGGGAAACCTCAGGACACCACCATTACTGGTACAAATGTGCAGAAGGACACTACGTGGTCTTCTGGCACAAGCAAACCCTAGACCAAAAAACACCAAGATCCCCTTAAAGATGTTGCATAGACTTGGGTGTTACAGGTGTTACAATTGTGAGGTTTGTAATTCTCTGATATAAGAGTGATATTAGAACAGCTTTGGCCAAAGCCACAAAGGGTGACCAGGTGGACTTGAGTAAACAAGTAGAGGTTCATTTCATCACACAGACACCAGAAACATGAACTGAGAGGTATAGTGACTGTGAGAGGTGGGGACCTCCAACACCGAGAAGTCTACTTGATCTACACACTAGGCACTTTACAATCAAGTGGCCTGAACACTAAGGCCGCGTACACACGCGCGGACTGTTGGCCCAACTTTGTCCGTCCAACAGTTTGAGCGAACAGTCCGCTCAAACTTAGCATGGACGGACATGGCCACACACGACGGACGAACAGTTTGCTGAAACCGTGCGCGATGACGTGAACGGCACGTACGACGGGACGAAAAATACGACGTCCTATACACTGCAATGCAACCTTCCGACGTGGAAATCCTTTGAGCATGCGCGAGACTTAGTTGGCCGAACAAGCCTACACACGAGCGAACAGTCCGCTGAAACCTTGTTTCAGCGGACAGTTTTTCGGAATTTCCGTAAGACCTTGTTCGGCCAACTGTCCGCTGAAACTGTCCGCTGAAGCCCCACACACGAGCGGACTGTCCGCCCAAACACTGTTCAGCGGACAAGGTTGGGCGAACGGTCCGCGCGTGTGTACGCGGCCTCATTTGACCCTTACATGCTTTTTCGATGATAGATGATTTTATTGGTGAAGATGCTAATATGATGTATTTTTGTACATATTTTCCTTTTTCTTCTAGTTTTTCATGTTGGTGACTGCTTTCTATGTGTTTATTTTCTTAATTTTTTCCCCTTTTTTCCCATCCCCCCCCCCCCCCCCGCATATTTTTTTGTTTCTTTGGCTCCTTTTTTCCTTTCATTTTGTCCACTTTAATTATTTCTAAGTATCTTTGTTCTGTTTGTCTTTCTTTTTCCTTCTCCCCTTTTCTTCATTTTGTTTTTCTATCCTATTTTTCAAAATTTTTTCGCTATTTTTTGGTTCTAAATTTCATTATTATTTTGAATCTGTTTTGGTTTCTATTTCATTTAGTTAATTTTTGTGTTTTTTTTTCTCTTTCTTATGTTCTTTTTTGCTTTTTCCCCTTTTTTTCTTTTACTTGTTTAATTCCACCCCCCCCCCCCTTCTTTACTTCTCTTTTTGTTTGTTTCCTATTCTTTTCCCCTTTTTTCATTCTTTATTCTTTGAAATCATCCTGGAGCTTCATATTTCCTGTCACATGTTTGGCTTCTATTCTCTTCACTCTTACTGCTTCCATGGTGGTTTCCTGTAGGCAGTATTTTTTATGAACACCACCTGCCATACAGTGCAGTTTGTGATCCTCAATGTCGGCAGTGTGACATATTGGGGTCATTGCTTGCCATGATGTGCACACACTGCAGTACTATGTAAATGGGTTGCATCTGACTGATGCAATCAATCCTTACATTCCCTTAAAATACGCTTAACTTACCAATTAGGGGCTCTCAACATTTTTGGTGTAATAGCACAGAGCATCACTATTGTTTATTGTTCCTTCCTTCACATTAATAAATAGGTCAATGTTTATGTCATTTTAGATGTTGTTTTGGCAGGCCAATGATGTCATTATGCCCTCAGTGGGAATGAGCCCAACACCCCCCCCCCGTTCGGTTCGCATCACGTGACACGCAAAAACTGTTAAAGTCTATGGGATATTAACATTGTGTTATTGAAAATAGGGAGTATGGGGGGCGTGGCCGGACGCAGCGAGAGGAGGACACGTTCTAGCTGAGCTCCGCCGGCCGAATCCTTATCCACCGCCATCCGCCCCCATCGGGCTGGTTCTCGGCCGGCGGTAGTCTCAGCCCTGATAACACACACTAGCGGGACGTCCCTGGAGTGTTTTGGCCGCAATTTCTACCCGCAGGCCCCGCGATCAGGCTTGCGGCCTACTTCCCTACTCGAGCCCCGGCCGCCATCTTGCGGGCTGCGGAGGCGCCGGAGCCTCCGCCCGGGAGTATCGCTCAGCGGACACAGCACGGTGATCGGTTCGCCGCGGACATAAGGGGACCCCCTGCGGCCTGAGGCCCCAACTCGGAGGTGGCAGCCCAACCTTACTGGGACGCAAGCCAAGGAGAAGCAACAACTGAAGCAGAGGTAGGCGGCCATCTTGGTACACCCTCCACACCACTGCAGGCACCCTATGCTCCCTGGGCTGAGACCAGGCCCCTCTCCCCTATAACCACCAACTACCTACAGCACCCAATGTATGTCAGTGGCCCCGGAGGGCCCTGAGAGTGACTGACAAACTTGTGTGGGGGTGTTTGCGCAGACGCTAGGATGACGACAGTGTAGTCCCTTAGTGTCGTGCCGTCGGAAAATACCACTTGACATATAAGGCATACCCAGTTATATTTCATTGCCACTACTGCACTGGCCGTGCGCTACTGAGCAAGAGGCGGGGATGTATAATACGCCCCGGAATCGTCCCCGAAACAGATCACAACAGAAAATATCTCCGGCCCCTGGGAAGGCGAAAGGGAAAGGCAAGATGGTGCCCGAACCCCCAGAACCTGACGACACCACTCAGCATTCGGACGATAGTCTGTCATAATTCCCATCTAACCTAACAAGCCCGGTGGACAGATGCCCTGCTGCATAAATTCCGCACTATAGTAAGGGATGAGATCAACGCAGCTGCCCGTAAATTATCTGCGGAACTGGTGAAAGGTCTCAAGGAACTGGGACACCGCACAAATCAGCTGGAGGAGAGGATGGACCTGACGACCACGATGCTGGAAAGTCACGAGGAGGAGGTAGAAAAGCTGAATGCGGAACTCCTTGTTCTGCAAGACAAACTTGAGGACTCTGAAAACAGGGCCCGCAGGAGCAACCTCCGTATCTATGGCCTCCCGGAGACCATTATAGACCTTCAGGGTACAGCAACGGCATTCTTTCAGGAGCTTGCACCCGATATCCCGACCGAGCGCCTTGAATTCCATCTAATACACAGGTCCCTCGCTCCCATGCCTACGGAGGGTCCGCCCAGAGATGTAATTATAAAATTTCACTTCTAAAGGACCAAAGAGCGACTCCCCCAAGCCGCCAGGGAACTACCTGACATATCGTTTCAAGGAAACCCCTTCAACTATTTGCGGATCTTTCCCCGGTCACTGTTGCTAAGAGGCGAAATATGAAGCCCTATCTGCAAATCTTACAAACCAGGAACATTCGCTATCGATGGCGATTCCCCTTAAACTTTCTTTTTACCACCTGGGACGCCAGTTTCACGCTTCTTCCCTGCCAGACCTGCGACGGCAATTCCAGGAACTTCAGCTTGAACTTTCTCCCTCCCAGCCTGAGGCCGCTATGGCCCGCCCGGGCCCTTCCAGAGCCCCACTGCGATTCTCACAATCATCTCAGAATGGATCTCAAGCCCTCCGTTCTCTCAAGGCTCAGAAATTCCGAGAGGCCTCCTCGGTTGGAATGGACATCGCTAGAAGTCAGCTGGGATCCCGTCTCTTTGCTTTGACTTGCTGGACTGCCCCTTTTTTTTCTCTTTGGTTTTTCATTTTTTCTAACCACTGCCGACACGCATCCTGCAGGCCAGTATTGAGAGTCTGCCGCAATTTGGACGCCCAGGCAATAAGAATGGGGTACCCGTGTATTCTTTTTTCAGGACTCAAGTGGGAGCCACACTGAGCCCCCCCTTTATACCTTGGATGGACTAGGGCTTTCTACAACTCTGGTTTACTACAGCCCATCATTTCCATGAACGTTGGCTTTTCTCAGGGAGTGACTGCCTTTTTCTCCCACAGCAACAAAAGCCCAATCCACAATTTCTTTTCTTTTTTTTCTCTCTCTCTCTTGTTTTTTATTTCCCCCCCTTTGGGGGGGGGGTTCACATATAGTCTCTTGTCTATCCACTACCCTTCTAGAAGTTTATATTTGTATATTTTATCAATTTGTACGCTCCCCTTAGGCGCCCCATGGTATATCACCCCCCCTCTTTTTTTTTTCTTTTCCTATTTTGCTCCTCGAGGTAATGGGCAGTTGTAATTCATGACTCACGACCTCACGAAGCGGGACCCCCCGTTTCTACCCAGGAATTACTAGTCCAGGGGGTCTATCACCGTGGCCACCCTGCTCTTACGCTCTCACTTTATGGGCCTATACGTGGACAGTCTCACTCCAGACAGGGCACGGCCCTTGGCCCGGCCCAAGGGTTTATTATTTTTGTTTTTTCTGTTTCACGTGTCCAGGTGTCTTTAAGGCCGAACTCAGATGGTAGTAACTTCAGGTTGCATGTTTTTTTTTTTTTTTCTTTGGAACAGGGACTTACTGTCTAACCAAAGCAATTTCTTTCAGGCCTCAGCTTACGGGCTCTATGTTCCTTTTGCGAGTATTATTTTCTTTTTGTTCATTCTTATTACTGTTCGTACTTTTGTTTTATGCAGTTATGCCACTGTTGTCATGTTTTTTGACATTTGCAATAATTGTTAATGCCAAGTCAGGTGGCTTCCGACGGACCACCGCTCCCCCATGTGTTGGTTCTTGGCTCGGACTCCGGCCCGAGCCTACTCCCAACCGCGTAGTGGGTTTCATATCCCACGACCTATAGCAATCTTGCTGTGTAATAAGTATTGGTACCTAGCATTGCATGTCTCTACCATCCGTGCTATAATGATGCTCTTTATCCCTTCTCTATCCCCCCTCTTTATTTCTTTCCTTTTTCCCTCCCTTCTTCGGGCACACTCCAGGTAAGCGTTTTTCTGTTACTCTATCAATGACGATTAAATGGTTGTCCCTGAATGTTCAGGGTATGAATTCCCCCCCACAAGAGAGTTAAAGTATTTAAGTACCTTCGCAGACAACACATTGATATTGCTTGCTTACAGGAGACGCATTTTTCTGAGACCTCTCATCCTAAGTACTTTGATGCTCAATTTCCTCAAGTCTTTATGGAGAATGCCCCAACTAAACAGCGAGGGGTTCTCGTGGCGTTCCGCAAATCAGCTCCATTTAGTTGCGCTAAACAGATAGCTGATCCTGACGGCAGATATTTACTGCTTCAAGGCACTGTTCATGACGCAGAAGTGACTATACTGACGTACTATGCCCCTAATGTGAGCCCGGGACCCTTTTTGACACATGTCTGCGCGCTGCTGGCTTCCCACGGCAAGGGCACCCTTCTACTGGCGGGAGACTCCAACCTAATTCTTAACCCTAAAGTAGACAAAAACCCGCCAGGGAAAAACGGCCCGACGACGAGCGCCACTTTATTCAACCGTGCCCTACAATCTCTGGACTTAGTTGATCTATGGAGGGAATGTCATCCACAGGGCAGAGACTATACCCATTATTCCCACCCCCATCAGGTTCATTCACGGATTGACCACATGTTTATGCTTAGACGACACCTACCACTGGTGGAAACAGCCTCAGTCTTGGCCGTACCGTGGTCGGACCACGACCCTGTTTTGATTGTCTGCCGTTCTATCCTGGATAGACCCCGGCTTTCCCCCTGGGTCATAAACGACTCGCTCCTTTCCCATGTAGAAACTACACAGGAGATTATTAAGGCCTCGGAGGACTACTTTCACGAAAACCTGGGCTCAGTGACGTCGCCGGTGATCCTCTGGGAGGCTTACAAAGCAGTGTTGCGCGGATGTATAATCGGCCTAGCCTCAGTCCGGAAGAAAACTAGAGAGAAAAAACAAAGGGAGATTGAGTCCCGATTGGCAGAGATATCTGAAATGTTCAAGCAGTCTCCTACCCGAGCAACCGCAAGCTACTGGAACGAACCAGATCTGAGCTTGACTTGTGTCTCACTGAGGGGGCCGAGCGGGTACTCCGCTGGTCCCGCCAGTGATGGTACCAAAGAGCAAATAAGCCAACGCGCATGCTGGCCAACATACTCCGAACATTTGCCCCCAAAATAACCCCGATTACACTGAGGGATCGCAACAACGTCCTGTCCGGGAACCCAAAGCATGTCCTAGAAGAGTTTGGGTTTCGCCTAGCGAAGCTGTATACGGCATCGGGGGGGGGGGGGCTGAAACATAGTAATGATTCCTAAACATGATCGTGATCACTCATCTTGGGCCAATTTCAGGCCTATCTCACTCATCAATATCGATATGAAGCTTCTGACAACAATCTTGGCGACACGCCTAAACTCGTTTCTCCCTCGTCTGATAAAAAAAGATCAGGTCGGTTTTGTGCCCCAGAGGCAGGCTGGCGATGCAATCTGCTATATTGTGCAACTCCAACACCTAGCTCACACTCGCTCTCTCGAATCTATGCTTCTCTCCCTCGATATGACTAAGGCCTTTGATACCTTGTCATGGCCCTATCTCATGTCGGTTCTGCGGCGTTTTGGCTTCGGGTCCCCGTTTATGTCCTGGATGTCGGCTCTATACGACTCCCCCAGAGCAAGAGTAAAATATTACGGGTTTGAATAGCCCATTTTTGATATACGAAGAGGGACCCGCCAGGGATGCCCGCTGTCACCCCTTCTTTTTGTGCTGGCACTGGAACCCCTGGCGGAAGCGATAAGAACGCACCCTGACATTAAGGGCATTGAAATAGCCGGTTCTCCCCATAAGATCTCCTTGTTTGCCGACGACATTCTCCATTCTGTCACTTCCCCTAGAACCTCCCTGCCCAATCTGCACGCCCTACTACGGACTTTTGCCTCACTCTCAGGGCTTCAGATCAACCCATCGAAATCGAAGGCGCTGTCGACCAACCTGACCCAGGAACTACTGAGGGACTTGCAAGCGGCCTTTCCCTATCAATGGGTCTCCTCCTTACCCTATTTGGGAATTTGCATCACCTCCACATACCAGGCCCTATATCAGGCTAACTACCCACCACTGTTCAAGCGTTTATCAGATATGCTGACTTCATGGTCATCTTTACCCCTCTCTTGGTTCGGGAGGATATCGGCCATCAGAATGGCATATCTCCCAAAGCTACTATATTACTTTCAGGTCCTCCCAATCCCGATTCCTTCACACATCCTCAATATTCATCAGCGTAAGGTCCTACAATTTATCTGGGGGTCATCCTGCCACCGTATCAACAGACATATCATGTTCGCTAAGAGGGTTAATGGAGGCCTTGCGGTCCCAAATCTAAGAGACTATATAGCAGCCACCATAGCACCCCTTTCTCATCTCCACGAGACGTACCAGCTCCCTTTGTGGGCTGCTATCAACCTACTTGACGTGGACCCCATCCCCATTTCCTCCTTACCCTGGCTCCCGCCAAAACACCGCCCCCACGGTTACGGGGCCCTGCATGCTCCACACTTTGAGGGTTTGGGACTCAGTGAAGTATTCGGCAGAGTTGGCTTCTCCCCATCTCCCGTTGCTGCGACTCCTTCATTGCCCCCTTTTCCCCCCCCGGTCTTGATAACTCTGCACAGTTTAAATGGTGGACCCTCAATGGTTTCGTAGACGTTCATTCCTTACTTACTCCTACTAGAATACTACCATTTGCAGCCTTGCTCTCGTCTCACGATATACCCTTAAGGGAATATTTTAGATATCTCCAGATTCATCACTTCCTCCGAAGCCTCATCAAGTCCCAGGACGCCCCACACCGGTTGTCACTGTTTAAGAGCATCTGCAGATCCAGGCCTCACTCTCTTGGTCTGATATCTTTAATATATGCAGCCTTGATCTCCGGGAAGAAACCCCCGGTGCGATCCTACCACCTGCAGTGGGAGAAGGACCTGGGGAAACAGCTAGATCCAGAGGATTGGTAGGCAATGACCCTAACCTTGTCCAAATGCTCATGCAACGTCACGATCCTAGAGAACGCCTACAAGGTCCTATACCGGTGGTATTACACCCCGACGCGTTTAGCCCACTTCGTTCCCACCTGCTCCCCTCTCTGTTTCAGGGGGTGCGACCAGGAGGGTACAATGGCCCATATTTGGTGGACGTGCCCGAAGGTGTGCAGATTTTGGGTCAGGGTTTACGCTTTACTCTGCAGTCTACTCCGGGTGAACCTAAAAAGGGATCCTTTCGAGGCTCTTCTCGGCAAAGCAATACCAGAACTACTACGCCCAGAACGGCAGTTGGCACAGCATCTGTTTACCGCAACTAAGCTGACTATAGCGCGAGCATGGAGAACCCTGGCCCTCAGCTTTGAGGCAGTCAAAAACCGTCGGAACGATGTCATGGTTAATGAGAAACTGTCTTCTGTTCTCTCTGACACTTATACCAAATTTCTTCGAGTCTGGCAACCCTGGATAGAGTACCACCATTCTCCTAGATTCGATACCACCTTGCTGTCGCTGTAGGAGTCCGGTGGGGCGCACCCGTGGGCCCATCCCCCCCTCCAATCCCCCCCTCCTCTTTCTGACTTCCCTCTCCTCCCTTCAGACCCCCCTATTCCTCTGTGGCTCTCCACACCATCTGTCCCCTCCAATCTCCTCTTGTCCCTCAACTTTCCCCCTCCTTCCTTCCCTCCTTTTTTCATCTTTCCACTACACCAGATATGATCATTATAGGCTTTGGGCATACTCCAGGCCGTGTTTGAGTTACATATATGTGAAACCCAGGGTCTGCTCTGATCCAGGGAATGTGTACATGGTTACCTGGAATTCTGCTTGAATTGTACTCAACTGAAACTTCCTGTACTGACATCCCATGTAAGCCTATTGTATTGACCCATAACCTTGTTACTTTATAATAAAAACTTTTGTAAAAGAAAATAGGGAGTATGTTCTTGCAAATATCTATGTCCCTCCACCTTTTAAACTAGAAGTCCTGCATAGACTAATGCAATTTATGATGGATAATACGGAGATACCAGTTATAGCACTAGGCGACTTTAACAAGGTGATAAAAAAAATGGATAGGTTCCCAATGGTAAAACAGGGGCAGAATAGCTCTCAGAGTAGTTTGTATCAGTTTTTACAGGAAGTAGGATTATTTGATATGTGGAGAATGCGGAATCCAAATACGCTACAATATTCATGCCTTTCAAGTTCGTATTCCACACTTTCCAGGATAGATCTGGCCCTGGGTAATGAGGAAGCATCCTAGTTAATAAAATATATAGTATACCAACCTAGAGGGGTGTCAGACCATTCACTAATGATGGTCATGGTGAACTTAGAAGGTAAAAAATCCCTAGGGAGTATAGAAAATAAACCCACTTTGGTTTGAGTTAATGGAGAACACAGAAGAGATATTTAAAATAAAAGAGTTTATAGAATTCAATGAAGGCACAGTGACAAGAAGAGTGATGTGGGACACACTGAAGGCATTCCTCAGGGGTATGTTCATCCAGCAGGTGGCAAGAATTAAAAACACATCCAAGGAATGAGAAAATAAGATTAGGAAGGAGTTGGTGAATGCAGAAAGGGAATATGTGGAAGACTCTACCCTAGAGAAACAAAAAATATGTCTAAATAAACAACAGAAATATAAAGTGGTAGTGACTAGGAAATCTGAGAATAAAACACTATTCCAGAAGCAAGTGGCTTGCTCTTTTAGTGAGAACAAATTCCTCTCCCTCTGCTGTACTGGCGGTTAGGACAACGAGGGGAGAAATCTCCACCCAGGTGTCGGAGATCACAGACACATTTAGAAAATATTATGACAACTTATATAGGTCGCAGGGGACTGCAGGAGAAGAGGAATTGGATCATTTTTGGGGGAAAATAGAGACACTGTCGCTCACAGAAGAGGAAAAAGAGGGAATAGAGGCCCGATAACCCTTGAGGAAATAAGGCTAGCAGAGACAGAGATGGCTAACCAGAAATCCCCTGGACCAGGCGGCCTCCCAGTAGAAACCTATAAACATTATGGGGAAGTTCTGCTCCTGGAATTTCTTAAACTGTTGAACTGGGCGGAGGTGGAGGGGAAATGGCCAATGTCTATGACAGAGGCAACAATAATAGCTCTGCATAAAGAGGGGAAAGATCCCTTAGGGACTACGTCTTATAGACCTATTTCCCTACTCTGTTTGGATGCTAAGATATTAGCTAAAGTAATGGCTGCCAGGTTAAATAAGGTAATCTCTAAACTTATACACACAGATCAAACAGGGTTCATCCCTAGCAGATCAACTAGTATGAACCTCAGGAGGGTATTCCTTAATCAGATGCCAACAGAAAATATGGGAACAAAAGCAGTAATGTCCCTAGATGTGGTTAAGGCTTTTGATAGCCTAGAGTGGGAGTACATTTGGCGAGTATTTGAAGAATTTGGCTTTGGCCCATTGTACATCAAGTGGATAAAAATGTTATATAATGTGCCAAAATCAGAGTTAATAATGATTACTCAGGTAAGATCCAACTGGAGAGGGGGACAAGACAGGGGTGCCCATTGTCACTGCTGCTTTTTGCGTTGGCAATGGAGCCATTGGCCATTGCAATAAGATCAAATACAAATATGGCAGGATTTAAGAGAATGATAGGAGAGGAGAGATTTGCACTATACGCAGATGATGTGCTCCTCTTTCTGGGAAACATAGAGCAATCACTAAAGTAGGCGATGTGTATCTTTAGAGATTTTGGAAGACTCTCGGGATTACCATATATACTCGAGTATAGGTCGATCCGAATACAAGCCGAGGCCCCTAATTTACCACAAAAAACTGGGAAAACTTATTGACTCGAGTATAAGCCGGGGGTGGGAAATGCAGCAGCTACTGTAATTGGCAAAGAGGGTCAACAATGCCCATCTGCAGCTGCATGTCTCACTGTGTCTATTGCATGCCTCCCTGTGTCCTGTGCAGATCTGCCTACCTCACTGTGTCCTGTGTATACCTCCATGTGTCCTGTGCAGATCTGCCTACCTCACTGTGTCCTGTGTATACCTCCCTGTGTCCATTGCAGCCTACCTGTGCTAATCTTCATCCTTTGTGTCCTGTGCATGCCTCTGTGTGCCCATCTGCAGCCACCGATCAGCGTGTCATAAAAACATACGGCGGCCATTCCAGTATTCAAAAGCCGCGCCTCCTCTTCGTCTGTGATAGGCAGAACACTCAATTTCCCAACAGTCAGTTTTCAGCCTATCACGAACATCCGCTCATCCTCATCTGAGGTATGAAGATGAGGGGATGTCCGTGATAGGCTGAAAACTGACTGCTGGGAAATTGAGTGTTCTGCCTATCAGACGAGAAGGAGGCGCGGCTTTTAAATACTGGAATGGCCGCTGTATGTTTTTATGACACGCTGGCCACTGTCTGTCTACATGACATGCCTGATCAGGTAGGCAGACGGCGGTGACTCGAGTATAAGCCGAGGGGGGCACTTTCAGCCTAAAAAAAAGGGGACGGAGACCTGAAACTGGGACGGAGATTTATCCTCCAACAAGACAATGATCCCAAACATACAGCAAAATCTACAAAGGAATGGTTCACAAATAAACATATCCAGGTGTTAGAACGGCCAAGTCAAAGTCCAGACCTGAATCCAATCAAGAATCTGTGGAAAGAGCTGAAAACTTCTGTTCACAAACGCTCTCCATCCAACCTCACTGAGCTGTTTTGCAAGGAAGAATGGGCAAGAATTTCAGTCTCTCGATGTGCAAAACTGATAGAGACATACCCCAAGCGACTTGCAGCTGTAATCGCAGCAAAAGGTGGCTCTACAAAGTATTAACGCAAGGGGGCCGAATAATTTTGCATGCCCCACTTTTCATTTTTTTATTAGTTAAAAAAGTTTCAAAAATCCAATAGATTTCGTTCCACTTCACAATTGTGTCCCACTTGTTGGTGATTCTTCACAAAAAATTAAAATTTTATATCTTTTTTATATCGGGTAAGATAAAAACACTTAACTTCAAGAGAGCAAATTTTCCAAGGATGAGGGCTGCTCTCCAGGACTTGGACTGGGAGAGAATATTTGCTTCAATGGGCACAGAACAGAAATGGGAATTCTTCAAAAAGACTGTTTGGGACCTCACTGCAAAGTATATTCCCATGGGCAATAAGTTTAAAAGGCTAAAAACAAAACCTATGTGGCTCACAGCCAAAGTTAAAAAAGCTATAAACTATAAGAGAAGAGCTTTTAAAAAATATAAAAATGAAGGATCACTAGTGTCATTTAAATGTTACAAAGAATTTAACAGAATATGTAAAAAGGAAATCAAGGATGCAAAAATTCAAAACGAACAACAGATTGCAAAAGATAGTAGGACAAACCCCAAAAAATTCTTCAAATATATTAATAGTAAAAAGGTCAAGTCTGAGCATGTAGGCCCTTTACAAAAGAATCTAGAGTGGGTGACTGGGGACAAAGAGAAGGCTAATTTATTAAATACTTTCTTCAGCTCTGTGTACACAAAAGAGCATGGGGGAGCGCATGTCCATAATGGGGGTGATAGTGACACAGCCCCAAATGATCCACAATGGCTCAAAAGTGATATGGTCCAGAAATATTTAGACAGAATAAAGGTGGATAAAGCACCTGGCCCTGATGGCATCCACCCACGGATCCTAAAAGAATTGAGCTCTGTAATTTCAGAGCCATTGTATCTAATTTTTAGGGACTCATTAATGACGGGAATAGTCCCACTGGATTGGCGTAGGGCGAACGTGGTGCCTATATTTAAAAAGGGATCAAAGTCTTTACCAAGTAACTATAGACCTGTTAGCTTAACTTCTATAGCTGGGAAGATACTGGAGCGTTTAATAAAAGACCACATCGACGAGTTCTTGCTGAACAAAAACACTTTAAGCAACAGACAACATGGATTCATGAAAGACAGAAGTTGTCAGACAAATCTGATTTCTTTTTATGAGGAGGTAAGTAAAACCTTGGACAGAGGGGTGGCGGTGGACGTGGTATACTTGGATTTTGCAAAAGCGTTTGATACAGTTCCCCACACACGGCTCATGTGTAAGGTAAAGTCTACAGGTTTGGAAATATCAGTTTGTAAATGGATAGAAAATTGGCTAAGAGACAGAATTCAGAGAGTAGTGATTAATGATTCTTACTCTGAATGGTCTAAGGTTATCAGTGGTGTACCCCAAGGTTCAGTGCTGGGACCCTTACTTTTTAACATCTTTATAAATGATATTGGGTCTTGGATCAAAAGTAACATTTCTGTCTTTGCAGATGACACCAAGATATGCAGTGGAATAACATCCTTACAGGATGTCTCCAATTTACAAGCCGACCTCAATACACTGTCTAATTGGGCGACTATGTGGCAGATGAGGTTTAATGTTGATAAATGTAAAGTTATGCACTTGGGGGCTAAGAATATGCATGCATCATACATGCTAGGGGGAGTACAACTGGGGGGATCCATAGTGGAGAAGGATCTGGGGGTTTTGGTAGATCATAAGCTCAATAATAGCATGCAATGCCAAGCTGCTGTTTCCAAAGCGAGCAAAGTCCTTTCTTGTATTAAGAGAGGTATGGACTCCAGAGAGAGAGATATCATTTTGCCCCTGTTCAACTCAGCTATGAGGAAAGATTAGAGGAACTGAATTTATTCACTCTTGAGAAGAGGAGAATAAGGGGGGATATGATCAACATGATCAACATGTTCAAATATATTAGGGGTCCATATAGTGAACTTGGTGTTGAGTTGTTCTCTGTACGGTCAACCCAGAGGACAAGGGGGCACTCTTTACGTCTAGAGGAAAAGAGATTTCATCTTCAAGTACGGTAAGGTTTCTTCACAGTTAGAGCTGTGAAAATGTGGAATAGACTACCGCCAGAGGTGGTTCTGGCCAGCTCAGTAGATTGCTTTAAGAAAGGCCTGGATACTTTCCTGAATGTACATAATATAACTGGGTACTAACATAGGTAAAGTTGATCCAGGGAAAATCCGATTGCCTCTTGGGGGATCAGGAAGGAATTTTTTTCCCCTGCTGTAGCAAATTGGAGCATGCTCTGCTGGGGTTTTTTTTTGCCTTCCTCTGGATCAATTGTGGGCATAAAATTGGGTATTTGGATTGTACGATTATTTTTTTATTTTATTTATTTGTTTTTAAGGTTGAACTGGATGGACTTGTGTCTTTTTTCAACCTGACTAACTATGTGACTAACTATGTAACTATCTTTATGTTTGAAGGCTGAAATGTGGCAAAAGGTTGAAAAGTTCAAGGGGGCCGAATACTTTCGCAAGGCACTGTAAGCCTTTAAAATTAGCACTTTTAATTTCTCCCATAGACATTTAAAGGGTGTTCCGCGGCTTTCGAATTTGCCGCGCACAACCCAAATTGTTCGCTATTTGGCGAACGGGCAAACAGCCAATGTTCGAGTCATCATGTTCAACTCGAACATAAAGCCCATCCCTAGTCCTCAGGAAGCAGTCAGTTCTCTATCTTGTGCTTGGTAAATGTCTCTTTAAATATCCTTTTGTTTTGCACTGTACCTGTCACATGCCTGATAAAGGGGTTCTGCGTGGCTGTTTTATCTGTGATATAATCATCAAATAAAGCACTGGACCCACTTGCTTTTGGGCCCCATGGTGAGCAGCTGCGCATTCTGAACACATGAGGTTGGCTTCTCAGCCTGGGCACCATTCAAAGAAAGCTTTGCATTCTCTAAATGGATGCTGAGCATTCCTTGATTGGACTAGGTGAAAAGTGTGACATCCCACCAGAAAACGCTTTGCATTCAAATGTTAAGCAATCTCTGAATGGTGACCATGCCCAGCAGGTGACCTACTGTGTTCACAATGCAGCAGGGCAGCCACTCTGCACTGGACCTGGAAGCTAGAGGAGATAATTGGAGTAGCGGTGTATACTTTAGTGAATAGTATAGTAAATGCAGTGCTGGGACAAGGTTGACCAGTGCCCAGGGGAAAAAATTCTAAATTACGCCCCCACCCCCTTAACTATGTGCAAGTTTATGAGGAGGAGGAGGGGAAGAGAGAACACAGCCCGCACCTCCTGCTGGCTCACTCCTCGGCACTTTCAGAGCTGTGCTGACAGAAGTAGTGATACTGTTGTCACTACTCCTGTCAACCCTATAGTAGAAGGAACTTACGGTGCCCCATCCCTACCATACACACTGTGCTCCGGGCAGCCAACCCTTCTGCCCATCCCTTGACACGACCCTGGGTATATGTATAGTTACATTGGTCCAAGCTGGATCAATGCAACAATGTAAAAAAATTATTACCTATAATTTTTCTTTACATAAAGTGCTCATAAGGGCACACTGCTCAGTGGTATATTTCATGTAAAGCAGCACTTGTATTTCATGATATGAGGTGGCCAGGCAGCACTGCAATCCGCAATTATGTGAGTAAGTTCCTTCCAAGCACAATTCTTCAATGCATTCAAAAGTGGCCAATCTGACTCAGTAGCTAGACTGCTGTAATTATGTTCACAGACACTGAATTTTACTGATGTGAATTTCCATAGTCTTGGTAACAATAAAGACCCAGATTGAAGCAAAACGTGTGATACAGCCACCTCATAAGAGCCCTTGGCTCAGTATTGTAAAAGGATGCTTATATTGAATAGCTATAGAGCTACTTTATATAAGCTATTAACCACAATGTGAGATGCCCAGTGTCACTTCCATACAAAGTATAAAAGCTCTTTTTCTTGAGTGTCTCACACACATATATGAACATCCACAATGCAATGCTTATTTATCACTGGTACCGATGTTTGTAAACCAGATGTACTTAAAGTGGAAAAACACTATTTAATTTATTTTTAATGTTCAAAGCAAACTCCCTCATTTATCCATGTCTCAATGTTGTTGTTGTTTTTTTTGTTACAAATGTTTTTATTGGTAACATGTCTCAATGCTTTATTTTGAGAAATCACTTTGAAAAACACCCCCCATAATTTCTGGCAGTGGCCATCTTGAGTAAGGGCAGATGATTCATGTAGCATTTACTTCCTGGAATTCATATGCTCTTAGCACAGGCATGAAGGCAGGAGGGTGTTTTAGCTGAGAAAACCCCTCCTCCTCTCCTGAAGACTCCTGGGATCTATGACATCATTTGCCTAGGTTAGAAACCAGGAAGTAACTGAGGAAATAGAAAAGAAAAGTTTAAAACAAGTAAATAAGATATACTTTTCAATGTATTTACTAATGCTAGCAGCATGAGGATTAAAAATAGTTAATGTTACTTGGGAGAGTGAAGTTCCACTTTAAATGCAATACTGATATCAAGAAAGTAAGTACTGAAGTGTAGGCAAAGTTAGATGCACTGATCTTTTACACTCCTGGACCTCTTAAACTTTGATCTGTGTTGTGCACATATGGATTGATTTAATAGTTAATGTGATTTCCTTACTTCTATAGAATATACGATTAGAAGATTGGTAGGAGGCACCCTGTATTATCCTGATAAATAAGCATTGCATTGTGGGTGTTTATATTTGTATGCAAGAACTTTTAAAATGTGAAGAAAAGCCATATTGAGCATCTCAAATATCTCTTATAGCTATTTATTTCAATAATTCTTCTACAACACCAAGTCCAAGTGCTCTTATTCTTTATCTATGTCACAATCCTTACCTTGTTCTGGGGTTTTATTTGTTCTTGAGAATACGAAGATTCACATGAGTAGAAGACAGTAATCCGTGAACATAACTTCATGTATAATTGAGTTTTTGAGCAGGATTGGCGGCTTTTTAAAGCATTAAAGGATTGTGCTTTGGAGATTGCTGGTCACAAAACAATATAAATTACAGTACCGCTTGGCCTTTCAATATCATGCATTTCAATCTTTGCTGTGCAAGGGATAGAACAGTGAACAGTAATGTGCATTCATTTTAATATACAGTGCCCTCTACAATTACGTTATACTGTGTGGCTTATAGGTAGTGCTTTGCATGTTTTTCTTTATCAAACAGTGTGCTCTTTTGAGATATCTATGTAATAATCTACAATGCATCTTGCTTTATAGCTTTCTAAAGGGAAAAAAAAACTGCACTTCTAAATTGTGGTTAAAAAATAAAATAAAAAATGTGAATGAAAAATCCAAACGATAATATAAGCTGCGACTCTACTGAGTGATATAGGCACAGTTAGACATGAACATATATAGAAACATAGTCCCTCTGACAATTGGCCATTATTATTGTAGCAAACACAGTGAAAAATGATTTATAATGTGTTAAACAGTTTCAAGTATAAAAGTCCATAAAGATATTATTAAGGTGAAATCCTCTTTATAGATGACTCATAACATAGTTCGTCAGGTTGAAAAAAAAAAGACACAAGTCCATCCAGTTAAAAAAACAAACAAACAAAAAAAAACCATACAATCCCATATACACAATCCTTTCTTCACCCACAGTTGATCCAGAGGAAGGCAAAAAACCCCACCAAAGCACGATTCGATTTACTAGAGCAGGGGAAAAATTTACTTCCTGATCCCCGAGAGCCAATCGGATTTTCCCAGGATCAACTTTACCTATAAATGTTAGTACCGAATTATTTTATGTACATTTAGGAAAGAATCCAGGCCTTTTTAACCACTTCAGCCCCGGAAGGATTTGCCACCTTCCTGAAGGTGCCATTTTTGCGATATGGCACTGCGTCAATTTAACTGACAATTGCGCGGTCGTGTGACATTGTACCCAAACAAAATGTATGTCCTTTATTTTCCATAAATAGAGCTTTCTTTTAGTGGCATTTGATCACCCCTGCGACAATTTTGAAAAAAACAAAACACAATATTGTTTACTTTTTACTATAATAAATATCCCAATTAAAAAAAAAAAGTCTTCCTCAGTTTAGGCCAATATGTATTCTTCTAAATATTTTTGGTTAAAAAACAAAATCGCAATAAGTGTGTATTGATTGGTTTGCACAAAAGTTATAGTGTCTACAAAATAGGGGAAAGATTTATGCCATTTTTATTATTATTTTTTTTTTTACTAGTAATGGTGGCGATTTTTATCAGGACTGCGCCATTGCAGCGGACAAACACTTTTGACACTATTTTGGGACCAGTGACATTTATACATCGATTAGTGCTTTAAATAGCCACTGATTAGTTTAAAAATTTCATTGGCAGGGAAGGGGTTAACACCAGGGGGCAATGATCAAAGGGATAACTGTGTTCCCTGTGTGTGTTCTAACTGTAGGGGTGATGGGACTGACTAGGGAAGGAGACTGATCAGTGTTCCTATATACTAGGAACACACGATTTGTCTTCTCTTCCCTGACAGGGCATGGATGTGTTTACACACACACACACATCCCCGTTCCTGCTCTGTCAGGAGCGATCGCGACTGCGCTGGTGGACATAATGGTGACGCGGTGAACATGCCCCCTAATCCCCTTAAAGTGGCCGCCATGCAGCTACGCCGATTTGCGCAGGGGATAGATTCTGCTGCTGTCAATCGACGGTGGGTGGGCAGTCTGGAAGGGTTTAAAGCGGTTGTATACTCTATTTTTTCACTTTTACTTACAGGTAAGCCTATAATAAGGCTTACCCGCAGGTAAAAAAAATATCACCTAAACCTGTATGGTTTAGGAGATATTCCCCTGGCAATGAGCCGCTGATTGCAGCGGCACATGCGAACAGGGGTTTCTCGGCTGGAAGCCCGGCAGACGCCGGACCCTGCCGGAAAGAAATTGCCGCTCCGGCCACTCACAGCACCGGAGCTGCGATAACCAGAAGACATGCCGAGGGAACATGTCAGCTCCCTCTGCGTGTATCGGGCGAGATGTCGGGGCCTCGTTCTAAGGTAAGTATTTCATAATGAGCTACCCTGTTTCCCCGAAAATAAGACCTAGCGTGATTTTTGTGATGGCTGCAATATGAGCCCTACCCCCCAAATAAGCCCTACCCTGTTTCCCTGAAAATAAGCCCTACCATGAAAATAAGACCTACAAGGACTTTAACAAGGGCTTATTTGGGGGGTAGGGCTTATATTGCAGCCATCACCGACAATCACGCTAGGTCTTATTTTTGAGGAAACAGGGTAGTATGCGGTGCATACTAGCTCATTATGCCTTTTCCCTTGCAGGTATGAAAAAAAAAATTCAGCGGGTTTACTACCGCTTTAAAGCAATTCACTGAGCTTGCCAGAACCTCCTCTGGAGGGAGTCTATTCTGCATTTTCACAGTCCTATTGTGAAGAAACCTTTCCCTATTTGGATATTATATCTTTTTTTCTTCTAGATGAAAAGCGTGCCCCCTTGTCCTCTGTGATGACCTTAAAGTGAATGACTACCAAGTTCATGATATGGACCACTTATGTATTTGTACATGTTGATCATATCCCCCCTTAATCTCCCCTTCTCAAGAGAGAATGAATTCAGTTCCTCTAATCTTTCCTCATAGCTGAGTTCCTCCATGCCTCTTATCAGTTTGGTTGCCCTTCTCTGCACTTTCTCCAGCTGTTCTCCCCCTAGTATGTATGATGCATGCATATACTTAGCCCCGAGTGCATAACTTTACATGTATCAACATTAAACCTCATTTGCCAAGCAGTTGCCCAATTAAACAGTGCATTGAGGTCGGCTTGTAAGTTGGAGACATCCTGTACGGACATTATTTCACTGCATAGCTTGGCATCATCTGCAAACACTGAAATGGTACTTTTAATCCCAGACCCAATATCATTTATAGATATAGACTCAAGATATAAAGATATTGTTAAATCGGTGTTCCACCCATTTAAAAGTCAGCAGCTACAAAAAGTGTAGCTGCTGTCTTTTAATAATCAGACACTCACCTGTTCCACGGTCTAGTGATGCGGGCGTATGAAGTCCCGCTCCTCTCTGCGGCGCCGGCATTCTAACTGTGGGCGCCCGGCTGTGGCTTCTCAGCCAGGCGCGCACTGCACATGCACAAGGCGCGTGCTGTGAATGGCCGGGCAATCTTCTGGGACCTAAGGGGGGAGAGGTGATCTTCCTTCCGGTGCCGCGGAGCCAGGAGAGTAAGTGGGAGATGGGTGCCTCTAAAAACAGGGTATCTACTCTTCCCTTTACATCAGAGTAACAGTTTAACCAGCACTGGTTCTCTGAATCTTGGATGTCTCTCTTTTAAATCAGGCATTACAATTACTGCTGTGTGTTGTGCCAGGGGTGGTGCCATGGGAGAAATTGTGTATGCTTAAAGTGAATCTTCATGCACTCAATAAAAATGTACTATGTGTATTCTTTATGCTGCTAGCATTAGTAAATAGATAGGAAAGTATATAAACTTTACTTGTTTTATACTTTTTTTTTTTTTACACTTCAGTTACTTCCTAGATTCCAGGCCTAGGCAAATTATGTCATAAATCCCAAGAGTCTTTGGGAGAGAAGGAGGGGTTTTCTCTGTTTAGCGCATCCTCCTACCTGCACGCCTGAGCTAAGGGCAGATAGATTTCAGGAAGTAAATGCTACATGAATCATCTGCGAACTGCTAGTCAACTGAATAGTCATTTTTGTGAATATTGCTACTTCCTGTCATTTTAATGTGCTGCACAGGGGACTTTTATTCTCTGTGGAAGGCCACAGCAGTTTCTAGGCACCGCTCCCAATATTATGTGTAAAGTTTAATTTGCAGGCAGAGTGATATTTCCCCTGTACATTCTACAAGAAGAGGTGCAGTGGGTCCTTGCATTTGGGTACAAAGAGGCGGCAAGCTAAGAAGGGAGAGGAGAAAGAGCTTTTGGGTGCTGTGTGCACTGCGCAGCAGCCAGGGAATCATATGATGACCAGCTTTCAGTAAGGTGAGATCACCTCACCTCCAAACATTTTTGTCCACTGGCGAAAACTGGATCCCTTTTCTTAATCGGACGATGAGCCGAAAATGGCAAGGAGGGACGATTACCAACTTTGTTTTTTTTTATGGAGCTCCGCCTACTTACGCAATCCACGCCCATCGCTAGTGATGAGTCCGACGCCATTGTTAGTGAGGAAAAACTCAGAGGAGAGGACAGTCTGTGAGGGAGAGCATTCCCGTCCCGAGTTCTGACGATTGCGACTCTTCCTGATGCCGCTTCCGCCACCCAGAGGCAGAGAGTGAACTTCGACTGGGACTGAGAGAGCAGACATCAGCAGAGCTAGTCTTACTTTGCACTGTGACTGCAGTACATAATTGGGGTACGTACAACAGCCAGGCCTGAGGCCTCCCCCCCCCCCCTCCTACTGTTGCATTTTTTCTTCTAATGCCTTTTCCATTGAAATCAACAGAAAAGCATCAAAATACATGTCAATGCATGTTTTATGCAGTTAACTAAATGCCCAGCAAAGCTCGCCACAATATTGCAGTCTCACTATAACATGCTGATCACTGCTATTTAGTATAAAAAATAAAAAGAAATTCCAATATATCCCATAGTTCGGAAACACTATAACTTTTGCCCAAACAAATCAATACGGTATACACTTTTTGGGATTTTTTTTACAAAAAATAATTATTTTTAATGATTTGTTTTGTGAAAAGAACAAGCACACTTTTGCATGTAAAGGCAGTGAGGCACACCATATCACATGCATAAAAAGAAAAATGCAGGCATTTTTCCACAGCTACAAAGCCTGTCCTAGTGACCAGCATTCTTCCAGTATGGGAAAATGCCGGTCACCGCACTAGTTTGAATTAGCCCTCACAGCCCTTATATGACCAGCTGTGCAAGTGCAACTGTGTGTGCAGGGCAGACCTCCTCTGACAGGCAGTGGCACAGTGGCACTGGCACCCAGGCCCAGGCCTTTTTGCAAATGCACTGTCGATTATTATAGGCCATCCCCTCAGACCACCATCACCAGGCTCCAGCACCTTGTGTACTGTACTCACTGCATTTATTTCCTAATTTCACATGCCTATTCTACTCAGACCACCGTCGAGAGCAGCAGTCCCATTTCCGAGTCCAACTCCTCCTGACTCCGGCGCTGTGCCCACCGCCCAGAGGCAGGAGAGCACACTGAGGCTGAGAGCAGATTGAGCTGACATCAGCAGACTAGTGCAGTACTTTGCACTGCAGTACAATAATTGTGGTACGTACAACAGGCCTGAGGCCAGACCTCTTTCTCCCCAAGACCTTGCCACAATTGCACAGAGAATGAAAGGGAGTGGGAACCAGCGCTTTGCTTCATTCTTAGATCCAACTGATGAAATGTTCTCTCCACTTGCAGAAGCTGCTTGTTTTATCAACCCTATTGTCTGTGAAACCCTTGTTGATGAGAATTTTCAGGAATTGTTTAAAAAGGCAGAGGAGTATGCTGCAAGAAAATCCACATTGCCACACACACAACTTGAGGAATTGTCTGAAGATGTTGATGTGGTAGAACTATCGCAGGAAGTGGAAGAAGCACTGCCACCGGCATCCACATCTAAGCAGCCAGTCTTTTGGTTTCTTTCTAAATGCCGCAGAAGACCCAGACAGAGGATCTCCCCAAACAGCATAGAGCAGCAGATTAGAAAATATAAGGAAGAGCTTTTGCACCAAGTTGCCATCAGTGAGGACTCGCTCTCAGAGTACACTGCAACAGAATTTTGCCTGTCAAAGAGTGACACTTTTTCGCCAGCTAAAACCTTTTTGCATTAGACCTGCTGGCTATGCCAGCTGCTCAAGCCTTTGCAGAGAGGGTATTCAGTGTTACAGGTGACCTCTCTAGAGGTTGGCAGATTAGAGCAAGGATTATGTTGTCACAAAGTGCTTTCCTTAAAATGAATCAAAACAAGTAGGGGTGTTTTATTATACTCTTCAAGTATTTCTATTTCTAACATAAGAAGCATACCTAATACTTATGGGTTGTGCTGATTGTGATGGGAAGAATCAATAGTTCAACAGCTTTAATTGTCAGTTAAATTCATAGGAAAAATGCTGAGGCTCAGGCTACAAATGCCATTAGTATGTGGATTCTGGAACAATAAGTCAACCACCACTTTTTATCAACTTGTTGACTGTCTCTCTCTCAGTCTGTTAGCATTGACAAATTTGACAATATAGGTAAATATCACACTAATGAAAAAGAAAAATAGATTAGTAATGGCAATGGACTGTCAAATAGGGCAGCCTTTGAGCCTTACCTTGTGCCGGAGTCCTGCCCTAGTAGTCTTTTAATGTGATATTTACCTCTATTATTGTCATTGTGAATGCTGATAGAGAGAGCGAGCGAGAGTTGATAAAAACTGTTATGATCCAGTACATCCACACACTAATGGCATTATTGTAGACTGTTCACTAACATTTTCTTTGCATGTATCTGAGAATTAGAACTGCTGAAATAATAAAATGACAGTAAACTTATTCTTATTGTAGAAATAAGCATTACCCTCAAGTATTGGTTTATTATGCGGTGCCTGTGCCTGGCAGGCAGTAACAGTGCCTGTGCAGTCACTGCAGTGTGCTGCTTTCTGTGTGTGCTGTACTGGCCATGTACATGTAAAGCTATGGCCAAAATGACACCAATATTAATTTTGTCAATGTCTGCCAGTGCTGCTTTTTTTGTGTCAGATATATCTGGTAAATGCATGATCTGACATTTGTGTCAAATCATTGTATCCGGTAAAGCATTACATAAGTGGCAAATGCTTTTATTGACAATTACATTAAGTTTATGCAGAGTCTATATTTGCAGTGTTGAGCTGAGTTGACCATTCTTTTTCAAGACCTCTGCTGCAATTTGTCCTGGGCCTGACATTCGTGGCATCACTGGCATGTTGTCATTGCCAATCAACTTCTGTGCCAGTGCCACATCCTGATTCCTGACTGATCTGGACTGGCACCGGTCCGGCACTGCCCATTCTAGCATAATCAATGCTTGCAGCTTGTCCGAATTTGTGGGGTTTTTTTGGTTCTCTCATCCTCACCAGCCTCTTGAGGTCAGATTGACCATGACCACCAGTCCACCAAAACAAGTTCTCAAAGGGATTAAGGTCTGGGTAGTTTCCTGGCCATGGACCCAAAATTTCAGTTTTTTGTTCCCACTGCCCCAAACCCCCCTGTTATCACTTTTGCCTTACGGTAAGGAGTTCCATTACGCTGGAAAAGGCATTGTTGTTCATCCCCAAACTAGATGGTTAGGAGAAGTTCTTCTCAGAACCTGAGGATGTTTTGTACCATTTATTCATGGCTGTGTTATTCTTAGGCAAAATTGTGAGTGGGCCCACCACT
Organism: Lithobates pipiens; assembly: GCF_037356315.1. Classification (NCBI taxonomy): domain Eukaryota; kingdom Metazoa; phylum Chordata; class Amphibia; order Anura; family Ranidae; genus Lithobates; species Lithobates pipiens. Next base: position 6,146,512 of record NW_027507755.1, on the reverse strand, counting down.
CCCTTGGCTGACATGAATGCACACATGAATGGTCTCAGGATGCAGCAGTATATAATGAGTTTGGAAATTGTAGAGCAATGCTTAAATAATGTATTACAATTTAACTACACCCATTAGATTTTAGATGACTAAAAGGAATTTTAGTCAACAAAATTAGTTTTAGTCGACTAAAAGACTACTAAAATGAACTGGAGATTTAGACGACTAAAACTAAAACCCTTGCAGAAGACCATGCCGTTTTAGTCCTAAGACTAAGACTAAAACTAAATCAAAATGTGCTGCCAAAATTAACATTGGATAGGACTGTGGGGCTTATATGCAAAAAACAAAACAACAAAAAACACGCTGATTTGGTTGGGGTTACCGCTGCTGTGATGGGGGCACCTCTGCCATGATGGGACACTTCTGATGTGAAAGTTTCAAAGCTAAAATCCTCAAATTCACTTTATTATAATTTCACATTTCTATTACAGTAGCAACAACAAATAAGTAAATCTGGGTGAACGAATATCTGCGCTAACTCAAACAAAAAAGCAACCAGCACAGTTTGCTGATTCATCAAACATAAACAGGGCGTGTACGAACCACAGTGAGGCCTGAAACGCAGCATGTGTTCGTTTATTCACTCTGCTTATAATCACAAATGAAAAACTAGGTTTACATTCTGGTGATTGCTTAATACATCCATCTTCTGGTGTGAGTCCTGTTGCTCTTTCTGATATCGATGAACCTGGATACTTTTATGATCCGTCTATCAAGTTTGGAGTGTGCCATCCAAGTCCACTATTCACCTTTTGCATCGTATGATTACATGCCCGTTTTCATATTATTCTGGTAAGCAGATTGAGAGCACGTGGGTGTGGAGTGCTTTTCATATGCACATTGAAACTTGGTGGAGGATCTACGCCATCTTTATTTTTATATGGACAATCACGTTTAATATTTAATTCATTTTGATTTTTCACATGGACAATCACATTTAGTTACATAGTTAGTAAGGTTGAATAAAGACACCAGTCCATCAAGTTCAACCTGAGTAAGTGGCTACAATTGTCCCTATCCCTGTAAATTACACACTCACATTGGTCCCTACCCTCAATGAGCCCACAATCCAAGGTCCTCATTCTCATACTAGGGGCCAATTTTGGACAGAAGCTAATTAACCTACCTGCATATCTTTGGTGTGTGGAAGGAAACCGGAGTACCCGGAGGAAACCCACACAGGTACAGGGAGAACTTGCAAACTCCAGGCGGGGAGTGTCGTGGTTGGGATTTGAACCAGCGACCCTTTTTACTGCTAGGTAAGAGTGCTAACCACTACACAACTGTGCCGACCCAAATTTAGTTTTTGATTTATTTGAGCGCTGTACTTTGGACTTAATGCCAAATAAGTGACTGATGGCAATCTCAAAGGAAACTGAAAGCTAAAATGAACTTGTGACACAATCATCGTAGGAGTGATTAAAAAAAAACACTCTAGACCAACTGTAAAATCATTTGGCTGACTTTGGTGCTACCTAGGAAATACTAAAATTATGATAAAGTCAGAAAGTCCTCTGACTTTACCCATAGTTTAAGATGATCTACAGCAGATTCATTAGCCTTTTTACGGTGTGCAGGGAAAATAGGAAATATGCAGCTTTGAAAACATTGAATAAACCAGCCTGCTGAGATGTAGGTCAATTCTCAAAACAATGTGTCAGCTGGCATTAATAGATTCCAGTCACCACAATACTGTTTTTTCATTTTGCAATGACCTGGTGAAAACTATCACCATGTTCATCACTGAATGCACCTAGATTTTCGTGAAAGAAATGCAACAGTGAATACAGAAAATGAATCTTCGGTGACATGTAGCACTTTAGTGTTTTATGCTCTCTAGCGTCTAAGAAAATTCTCAACAGCATCCGTTCCAGGCTATTTTCTCTGTCCCTAGGAATAGTTCTTCAAACTGCTTGTCATTGGCCACGTATCTGATCTGTGGACCAACAAAAACATCTTTCTTCATCTTGACATCAGTTATTCTTGGAAACATCTGTCTCAATTAATGACCTTCGTCTTCCCTGTTCATCGCTTTCACAATATGTTTTATCAGTCTGAGTTTTATTTGAAGCGAAGGCAAAAGTATCTTTGTCGTGTCAACAAGTGATTCATGGACCACGCTATTCTGTCCTAGAACCATTTCATTTTATTGTAACACGCATCTTTTGCACGGCTGTCCCATTCATATATGTAACAGGAGTGCTTGAGATATGCACACTGCAAGCCAAGCCGCAGAGTCGCTGCTTTTAGTTCTCCATAGATATTCCAGTTGAACTTGATGTACTAAATGTGCTGCAACAACAGCTCTGTATTTTCATAAGTTTCTTTTTTGCGTGCAGCACAGCCAACAGATATTGCAAATTGCAAAAACAGAAATGTTTGCTTGCTCCCTGATTGTGGCTTGCATGTGGATTTTCTAAACACAAGTGGATTTTTTGAACTAAAGTGGAGAGTTAACAACCAGGAGTTGAAAACAGGAGTTAAGACAGGAGTCTCTAACCTCTATCCTACCTCCATCCTCCCCTCCATTTTAAAGATCCCACTGCAAGGGGCAATCAGACAGCTTTCCAGAAATGTCAGGCTGACAGCAAGCCAGATTCACTGGAACCAGAGTGTTTAAAGGGGACAACCGCAGCCAGGTAAGCTCGCACCTCCACTCCCCCCCCAGTGATTGTTCCAGGGACTCCGTCCGACCGCCTACGGGGGTCAGGAAGGAATTTTTGCCCCACTGGTGCATTTGGCTGCTACTGTCAGGGGGTTTTTCGCCTTCCTCTGGAACAACCATAGGTTAGCATACCCCTACCTCCGGCCTCCTTTCCATTTTTTACGCTATCCTAGGACGACTATTCCAGATCACAGCCAGACTTCTTTTCTAAGCGGAGACCTCCACCTTCCGTAAGAGCCCATTCACACAGGGGCAACACGACTTGTAGGCGACTTGATCAGGCTACTTGGACACGACTTGACAGCGGCGACTTGGGACGACTTCAAAACGACTTGTGATGACTTCAAGCGCGACTTGGGACGACTTACAAGTCGCCCCAGGCCAGGCGACTTTTGCCGCGGCCAAGCAGAGAATGAGCTCAAGGGGAAACTCCACGGCAAATTTCTGAAAAAAAATTGGCGTGGGTTCCCCCTCCGAGAGCATACCAGGCCCTTAGGTCTGGTATGGATTCCAAGGGGAACCCCCTACGCCGAAAAAACGGCGTGGGGGTCCCCCCCAGATCCACACCAGACCCTTATCCGAGCACGCTACCCGGCCGGCCAGGAAAGGGGGTGGGGACGAGCGGGCGGCCCCCCCCCTCCTGAGCCGTACCAGGCCGCGTGCCCTCAACATGGGGGGGTGCCTTGGGGGAGGGGGGGCGTGCGGCCCCCCCACCCCAAAGCACCTTGTCCCCATGTTGATGAGGACAAGGGCCTCTTCCCGACAACCCTGGCCGTTGGTTGTCGGGGTCTGCGGGCGGGGGGCTTATCGGAATCCGGGAGCCCCCTTTAATAAGGGGGCCCCCGGATACCGGCCCCCCACCCTATGTGAATGAGTATGGGGTACAATGTACCCCTACCCATTCACCTGTGAAATAAAGTACAATAAAACACACAACACAGAGAAAAAGTATTTTATTGCACAGCCGGGGGTCTTCCGTCTTCGGGGGTCTTCTCGCCGGACTCCTCCGCTATGTGTGTGTAGCTCTTTTGCCAGCGGAGGAGTCCGGCTTTCTTCCTCCCCGCCGCCGGCCTCTTCTCCCGACTTCGGGGGTCTTGTCCCCCTCTTCGGTTCTTCTGCCGGGCCACCGCGCCTGGTCCGGTGGCCCGGTCTTCTGTCGCCGTCTTCCGTTCTTCTGTCGCCGCCTTCGGTTCTTCTGCCGGGCCACCGCGCCTTCTTATAGCTCTTTTACAGGCGGTGGCCCGGTCTTCCGTCGCCGCCGCCGCCGCCGCCTTCCGTTCTTCTCCTTCTTCTTCTCCTGGAGATGTTGACTCGACGAGCTCTCCGGCCACAATGCCAGGGACGCGCTCCGCTGCCTCTTATATAGGGACAATGGGGCGGTGTCACATGGGTTGATGTCACATGGGTTGGTCACATGGGTTGATGTCACATGGTGACCCCGCCCCCCTTACCATGTGACATCAACCCATGTGACCAACCCATGTGACATCAACCCATGTGACACCGCCCCATTGTCCCTATATAAGAGGCAGCGGAGCGCGTCCCTGGCATTGTGGCCGGAGAGCTCGTCGAGTCAACATCTCCAGGAGAAGAAGAAGGAGAAGAACGGAAGGCGGCGGCGGCGGCGGCGACGGAAGACCGGGCCACCGCCTGTAAAAGAGCTATAAGAAGGCGCGGTGGCCCGGCAGAAGAACCGAAGGCGGCGACAGAAGAACGGAAGACGGCGACAGAAGACCGGGCCACCGGACCAGGCGCGGTGGCCCGGCAGAAGAACCGAAGAGGGGGACAAGACCCCCGAAGTCGGGAGAAGAGGCCGGCGGCGGGGAGGAAGAAAGCCGGACTCCTCCGCTGGCAAAAGAGCTACACACACATAGCGGAGGAGTCCGGCGAGAAGACCCCCGAAGACGGAAGACCCCCGGCTGTGCAATAAAATACTTTTTCTCTGTGTTGTGTGTTTTATTGTACTTTATTTCACAGGTGAATGGGTAGGGGTACATTGTACCCCATACTCATTCACATAGGGTGGGGGGCCGGTATCCGGGGGCCCCCTTATTAAAGGGGGCTCCCGGATTCCGATAAGCCCCCCGCCCGCAGACCCCGACAACCAACGGCCAGGGTTGTCGGGAAGAGGCCCTTGTCCTCATCAACATGGGGACAAGGTGCTTTGGGGTGGGGGGGCCGCACGCCCCCCCTCCCCCAAGGCACCCCCCCATGTTGAGGGCACGCGGCCTGGTACGGCTCAGGAGGGGGGGGGCCGCCCGCTCGTCCCCACCCCCTTTCCTGGCCGGCCGGGTAGCGTGCTCGGATAAGGGTCTGGTGTGGATCTGGGGGGGACCCCCACGCCGTTTTTTCGGCGTAGGGGGTTCCCCTTGGAATCCATACCAGACCTAAGGGCCTGGTATGCTCTCGGAGGGGGAACCCACGCCAATTTTTTTTCAGAAATTTGCCGTGGAGTTCCCTCTTGAGAGCTGATAATTCTGTCAAAGTCGCCTCCGTATAGACGGAGATCCGACTTGGAGGCGACCTCCATTGAAATCAATGGGTACCGGTCGCCTACAAGTCGGATCGAAGTAGTACAGGAACCTTTTTTGAAGTCGGAGCGACTTCAGTAGCGTGCATTAACACGGCTCTCATTCACTTACATTGCTTTTTAAATGTTGTCCGACCTGAGGCGACCTGAGGCGACTAGGGGCGACCTGAAGTCGGATCAGGAGTTGCCCCTGTGTGAATGGGCTCTAAAGGCAGCTGGAACAGCCAGCAACCGAATACAACTCCTCCTTCCGCATCCATATAGGCATCCCCTGATCAACTTGCGCGCTAATAGCCTCAAGCACAGCGGCAAGTCTGATACCTAGCCCCACCTCAGGATCAATACCCTGATCAGGATCATCATCTTAGGCCCATAGTACCATCAACAGCATCCACAAACCATGTGCTACTTCAAATACTCAGCTGAAGTTCTGCACAGACTAAGGAACATCAACACCACATTGCACATCTTCCATACAAAAAATACTTCAAAGAGAACAACTATTAAAAACCGGACGACAACCAGCTCCCAACCACAGGAAGACATCTACTCGACCACTACAATTAGATTGCGCCTTGATTAACGCCAGGTCTGCAGTCAAACATAGACTGGAAGTACACGACTTCATCATCAAGAACAATGTAGACTGCCTCTTCATCACCGAAAGCTGGTTAACCTTTGACTGCAACACCATCCTCACAGAATTGGTGCCGGAAAACTACAGGATCCTAACCGAACACCGGATAGGGAAAAAAGGAGGAGGCCTAGCAGTGATCTTTAAAGGTCACCTGGATCTCACTAAACCATCATCTCAGAACCCAGTGTCTTTTATGGAAACCCTGACGCTACATTTTCAACCAACACCCCATGACACCACTCATATTCTACTGTGCTACAGACCACCGGGACCAAAGTCCAATCTTCTTTCACTCCTCACGGAATCCTTTGCAATGCACATCCTAAAATTCAAAAATTTCCTGGCACTCTGAGATTTCAACCTTTGGGCAAACGAGCCTAAAGACCCCATCGCGACTGCCTGCATCAATCAACTAGAAGAACTGGGTCTACAGCAACTGATAAAGACTCCCACGCATGGGTCAGGACACACCCTGGACCTCATTTTCAAACAGAACATCGACGTCAACATACTCGACAACATAACTCTGCCATGGACGGATCACCACGCCATCAAATTCAAAATCACTACCAACATCACCAACGCAAAACGGAAACCAGTAACAACGCACTGGACCAGATTGCATAAAAAACTGTACTCCGAAGCCTTCAAAACCACTCTGTCCAAAAAAATATCTACAATAACTTTAAACCACTCTACGGAGGAAACACTCAACTCCCTGAACAAGGCATTACTGCAATCAGCAGACTCGGTAGCACCAAAACGCGGGGCTCTCATCAGGAAGAAAAATGCTGGATGGTTTAATAGCTCCCTCTCCGTACTAAAGCAAGAACGCAGAAGAGCGGAAAGAACATGGAGAAGAAATCCCACCGAGGAAAACCTATTTAACTACAAAGGTCTGACAGAGAATTATCGGAAAGCAATCTTCAAAGCCAAAAAGGATCACTTCTCATATACAATCTCAACGGCCGCAAACCAACCACGGGAACTGTTTAAGCTGGTTAATCAATCAATGAATCCGGTGTGCCTAGAACCCCCAGAAAGCGAATCCCAGGATTACTGTGACAAACTGTCGGATTTTTTCATCGATAAAGTCAAAACCATCAGGGAAACAATTTGTCAGAAGAAAACATCCAACCTCAGCCAGCAAATACATAAAGAGGATGTCCGCACCAACATACCGCAACCGCCAAAATTTTCACTATCCCCAATTACCGTAGACACCGCAAAAAACATCATTAATAAACTGCGTGACAGTACCTCACCTATTGACATCATCCCCACAAAACTACTGAAAGAATGCTCCGATATCGTGGCTCCAACCATAACCCACCTCATAAACCGATCATTCCACGAAGGGATTGTTCCCAGCATCCTCAAACAAGGCATCGTCAAACCTCTACTCAAGAAACCAAATCTGGACCCTCAGGATCCAAACAACCGTAGGCCGATTACAAGCCTCAACACCATTTCTAAGATCATGGAGAAAGCTGTAGTACATCAGCTACAACTTCACCTGGATACTCACAAACTCCTGGACCCGCTGCAATCAGGCTTCTGCCCGGGTCATGGAACAGAAACAGCTCTCCTCAAGATTTGGGATGACGCCCTCGAAGCAGCAGATGACGGAGAGCCGTGTCTCCTCGTACTGCTAGACCTAAGTGCAGCGTTTGATACAGTAGATCACAATACTCTACTCGTCCGCCTCACAGAAGTAGCCGGAGTCCAAGACATAGATCTCCATTGGTTCGCGTCCTTCCTAGGAAATTGGTCACAGACAGTGAAACTAGGAAAATTCCTCTCCGAAACTCGGGCAGTCACCTGCGGAGTCCCTCAAGGCTCTCCGTTGTCACCCGTTCTCTTCAACATTTACATTCGCCCACTCCTTCAAATCATCAGATGCTCAGATCTCGGCTTCCACTCTTACGCTGACGACACGCAACTTTATTTCCGGATCAATGGAAAAAAAGATCACCAACAACAACTTGAAAACTGCCTCAAATCAATAGAGGACTAGATGACCACCAACTCCCTCCAGCTGAACCAATCAAAGACAGAGCTTCTTATCTTACACCCAAATCATAAGCCCGCAACCAAAACCTCCTGGTCTCCACCAACCGTCTTTGGGCAGACTATCTCCCCAAAGACCAAAGCGAAGAGTCTCGGGGTTATTTTAGACGCACAAATGTCAATGGATGCGCAAATAGGATCTGTAGTCAGTCGATCTCACCATCTGCTGCGCATGCTTCGCAGACTCATCCCTTTTATCCCAAAGAATGACAAAGCAGTGGTAGTTGGAACAATCATTAATTCACGACTGGACTACGCAAACTCGCTTTACATAGGATTACCACAATATCAACTTGCGCGATTACAACTGATCCAAAACACGGCGGCAAGGCTGATAACAGGAAAAAAACCCTGGGAATCCATTTCTCCTTCACTGAGGAGCTTACATTGGCTAACCGTAAAAAATCAGATCACGTTCAAGACCCTTTGCCTCACCCACAAATGCGTGCATAGAGAAGCTCCGCAATACCTAATGGAGAAAATAAATCATTACACACCAAACCGCAGTCTTCAATCAGCCAACAAAAACCTCCTCCTCGTGCCCAAAGCCCGGTATAAATCCAAGGGTGATCGGAGATTCGCTGTCCAAGGGCCTCGGCTATGGAATGCTCTACCAATCAACATCCGCCTGGAAGAAAATCACCTGGCTTTTAGGAAAAAACTCAAGACCTTCCTCTTTTAGCAGATGATCAAAGCTCGCCACAGCGCCTAGAGGCGATTCAGTTCGCATTGTGCGCTATATAAGTATTTCATTCATTCATTCATTCAGAAATGTGCTATCTTCAGTTACATGATAGGCACATTATAAGATAAATTACTAGTTATTTACATGACTAAAACCTTTAGGACCAGGCCTATTTTTCAGACTCAGTGTTTAAAAGTTTAAATCATTTTTTTTTTTTTTGCTCAAACATTATATATGTTTTTTTCAAATACCCTAGAGAATAAAATAGCAATCATTGCAATACTTTCGGTTACACCATATTTGCACACTGGTCTTGAATTAAAAAATAAGACTATAGTAAAGTTAGCCCATTTTTTTTTTATATTGTGAAAGATAATGTTACGCTGAGTAAATTGATACCCAACATGTCATGCTTCAAAATTCCAATAAAATTGTACCCTTAAAAAGCTCCATAGGTGACGTTTAAAAATTTCTACAGGTCTAGGGCTAGAATTATTGCTCTCGCTCGAACGATCGTGGCGATACCTCACATGTGTGGTTAGAACATCGTTTTCATATGCCGTGTGACTTACCTATGCATTCGCTTCTGTGTGTGAGCTTGGCCGAATGGAGCACTTAAATTTTGGGTTTGGGGTTAAAAAATGGGGTCACTGTTATTCCTAGTAATAGAAAGACCTCTTAAATATGGGAACTGCGGTCAAAAAGACTTAAGATCTCATATTTACACTAAAATGCAATAAAAAAAAATGTAATTTGAAAAATAAAATAAAAAAATTCCCTTTAAGAGCATTGGGCAAAAGTGACGTTTGACTTTGCTTCTACCTTCCAATGCTATGGAGCCGAGTGGGGGCCATTTTCCCCTCACTCAGCAACCAGGCTCAGAGGAGAGCGGACACGATTGTCTCCGCCGCTACTGGCGGCTCTGGTAAGTGGCGGATATGAACAGATCGCAGCGGGAGGGGGCCCTCTACCGCCCCGATAACAGTGATCTTGCAGCCAAATAGAGACCACTTTTATCTGAAAGCGGACCACTCACTGAAGAAGATACCGGGGTTATGGTAGCTAGCTGCTGCCAGAACGACAACATTCCTCTTCAAAGTACAGACCTATAGCGACAAAGTGGTTAACAGCCAAAAATCTATGAGATACACCAACAATTGTTCAGGACGCAAAATCTTTGTTGTCCAGTGTTACCACACCATAATGGTGGGAATAGGCTCTAAAAGGCGCCCAGGGATGTCAAACTGGCCCATCCCATCATAACTCTGCTTTTGGGAGTCATGCTTGTAAAGCCTCATAGACTCGAACACATTTTTCAGATGCATGCTGGTCTCATATCAAAAGTGAAGAGGTTACTCACATCACTAATCTTTTTTTTTTTTTTTTAAGACGAAAACCATACTAATTAAATGAAAATTGGACGTTGAGTTCACATACGACATAAACTGTATAGTCTACACATCCAGCTTTCGTCTGCCAAAAACACTGAATCGGCTGTAGAAAGCACCGCACTAACTATCCGAAAATTGTCAGATTAGTCGGGCAAAATTTGACTTCCAATTTTCTTATCGTGTGAACAGGCCTTAACTGTTAGCATTGCCATTCCTCAAGGGACTTGTAGTTTTGTAATGGAAAGATTTCTGCTCTGGACTGAAAATTCACCTACTATAGCAGCAACACCACTTGAGATATACACCATTAACCCTAAAAATCCAAAAAGGTTGCGCTTTAACCTGAATAAATAAATCTTAAATCTTGTGAAAAAAATTATAAATAACAGTACATAAAGATATAAATAAGTGAATATCCTGAAAAATTTATTTACGTGAATAATCGTGAACTTCATATAGATCTGTTCGTAAACGTCTCAAAAAACTCCAAAAGCAAAAAGTTCCTATAAGAAAATTCTTATAGAAAACACAAATCCAGATACGGAAAAGAAAACATATATGGAAATCTGTCCACAGTCCATAAAAAGTTTTGAATGACGACTGGGATATTTTCCTCAATAAAGTGACTTGTGCTGAAGAAATTTTCACAATAAGGTGAATTTGTGTTGAAAAAATCCCACCACCAGATGCAATGCATGCTTACCAGCCGTGAGAAGTTTAAGCGCATGTGGCCATAACCCGGCCGGGGCTTTTCTCCTTGAAGAGGTCTCCACACACAGTCCAATCGTCTGGACGATCTGATCGGTGAGATCCTCTGGCAAGGTCACCCGGCTCCGCTTAATCAGTTCTCAACTGATAGTAGTTTTGTAGTTGTAATTTTAGTTTTGCAACAGCTGGAAAGCCGCCGGTTTGACACTCGTGCTTTAGCCTGATCAGTTTTTTTCATCTGATGTTTTGCACACACAGTGCAGAGATAAAGAGGTTTCAATCAAACATTTATGTACAGCAGAATAGGACATGGTTAAAACCCTTAGCGGGTTATTGGTCGTTATTGTGGTCCTTCAAGGGAGATTTCACTCCCTTATCTTGTCTTGGAGCTGCAATAGGACATGAGAGGAAATTTCCCCACATAAATAGAATTACCACCTTAATCAGTTGTCACCAAACTATCTGTCATTATTGGAAGATTTTCCCTCTACTCTTGCCAACTCTAAAATTTTGGATTTCCCCTTAATTTCTGTTCTGGTGACAATGTTTACCAGGACAAGTAGAAATGTGAATCTCCCCTATGAGGACACAGACTGGAAGAAAAAAATAAAAATAAACTTTTTCCCACTCTATCCAAAATGTAAAAAAAAAAAAAAAAAAAGTTTTACATTTACATACGCTTTGAACACTTCCCACCCAGCCTATAATCAAATGACGGCCGGGGTGGGGGGAGCTCTCCAGTTCTAAGTAGATGTCGTATGACATCCTCCTCAGATTGGCCCGCGCAATCTGTCACCTGCTAACTCCACAGGACACAATGATTGATCAGTGTACTGCCTGTTGCTGGTACCTTGTGATCACTGTGACCAATCACAGCAGATCACATGAAAATTTTACACAATAAATGGCTTCAATTCATTGTGTTCTGTTGGGTTGATCTCTGTGATTGGTCACAGTCATCACATGGTACAGCAGGACCAATGACAGCCCATCTGTACCATGTGTATAACTGTGGGCAATCCCAGCTAATCACAATAGTAAACATTGAATGAATCCATTTCATTCAGCAGAAATGGCTGTTTATAACAGCAGTGATATTCACCGATATAAGCAATCATAGTTTTAAAAAAAAAAATAAAAAAAATCCTGATCACCTCCATAGAGTAGTAGTGTTATTATGGTAACTCTCTGTTGGTCTGGTCACAGTATGCACAAAAAATGTTTTTTTTTTAAACATACTGTCACCAGTCAGCGTCCCTGATCACTGCCACACCAGTTATATAAAAACACTGAACTGCACTGGTGACAGTATGTTAAAAAAAAATAGTGAAAATAACTTTTTTTTCAATTTCTTAATTTTCCAAAGAAATTGTAACAAAAAATTACAACTTCAAAAAACTCACAATGCCTCTTACTAAATACATTGGACTGTCCACTTTACAAAAAGGAGTAATTTGGGGGATAGTTATACTGTCCTGGCATTTTCGGGCCTCAAGAAATGAGATCATTACACCAGGACTAATCGATTTTCAGATACATACAATACCATAGTTTTTGGATTCTATAACTTTCCTACAAACTAATAAACACAGATTTTTAGTTATTTCCCCCAAAGAAATATAGCAGAATACATTTTGGCCTAAAATTAAGAACATTTATTTGCAAAATCTCATAACAGAAAAACATATTTAACCTTCCTAGCGGTAATCCCGAGTCTGGCTAGGGTTGGGATTTTACTAACACAAGCGGTAACCCCGAGCCAGACTCGGGATCGCATCGCTGGATACAGGGAGGACACAGGGAGAGTTACTTACCTTGTCCCCTGGATCCAGCGATGTCCTCCGCGCTGTGTGATCGAGCTGTCCTCCGCTCGATTCACACAGTGCCGAATGCAGCCGAGCTCTGTTCCCTGCGACGTTACGGCACACGGGAGTGGAGATCGGCGCCAAATTCAAAAAAGTAAAAAGACACAAAACACACACAGCACTGTAATCTTACAGATTACAGTACTGTATTAAAAAAAAATTACACGCCCCCTTTGTCCCTAGTGGTCTGTGCAGTGCCCTGCATGCACTTTTATATTATAAATACAGTTTTTTCTGCCTGGAATTTGGAGATTGTCCATAGCAACCAAAAAGTGTCCCTTTTTCAGTGTTTTAGGATTTGATTACATTATTGAATAATTGTTATTATTCTTTATTATATTATAAACTTTATCATACCCGGGATGTCTGCTAGACTCTGGTTTGAACAGATTTAAGAGCGTTATTCCTAAGAATTACAGGACTACAATATAAAACGCCAAATTTCCATGCAAAATAATTGTACCGCTTTCAGCACCTAAAACCAGAATGAATCATACCGCCAGGGAGGTAAAAAAAAAAAAAAAAAAAAAATCTGTCTTGTTTTGTTTATTCAGCAAAAGAAAAAACCCAGTGGTGGCTAAATACCACCAAAAGAAATCTCTATCTGTGTGAAAAACAAATACAAATTTCACATGGGTACAGTGTTGTATGACCATACAAGTGTCATTTCAAGTGTGACGGTGCTGAAAGCTGAAAATTGGCCTGGGCAGGAAGGGGGTAAAAGTACCCGGCATTGAGGGAGTTAAGAACAGAGTTGTATTTTAATTAGTAATCTAGCTTTCATTGCTGCAGTGGACATTATCAGTAAATGTTTTATACTCTTTGAAATTTTTATGTCAGGGTTGATGAATATAGTGTGTACTCCACAAGGATGGAGTTATTGTACAGGTACAGAGGATCAATAGTCCTGAATAAGCATAAAATCTTTTCACTGGTTGTTTTATCAACCACCATCATGCTTTTCCAGGGAAAATACAAAAGGCCAATAACAAATGAGACAATGCAGAGAACGCAGGTGGTGCTGAAGACAACCACCAGCTGCAATTACATTTTGCTTTTTATATTAGATATGCAATAAATGTGCAGCTGAGCAGCTTAGTAAAAAGGTCAGTTCAATTAAGTAGGTCATAAACAGAAATCATGTTGGAGAGTTTTATTTTAAAAAAAATTATCTCTATTGATACTCTCATCTATATATCCTATAAGATGGAAGGCTATAAAGGACTAGCTATGACAGGAAGGTTAGGGGGGCTCCATCATCCAATTTATCTATAGTGAAAAGTGGAGAGAAGGGCACAGCAAAATGAAGAATTGAAGAGAAGCAGTAAAATGGGATCAGTAAATATAAGTGAAGACAGGAAGATTCAGGTCTAAGCATCTGTCTAAAGCTGACCCTCCCACCACCACCACCACTATGAACTCACCTTCAAGAGCTCCCCCGACACTCCTTCTGTAGTCACCACTGCTGCAAAACACCCAGTGTCCAAAAAGAAAGTCTACAAATTTTACGTTAACCTGATTGTATAATGCCCTTCAGAAAAAAAAAGCACACGACTTTATACAGAATGGAGTCCAAAACTTTTCAAACAAAGGGCCAGTTTAATATCCTTCAGACTTTAGGGGGGCTGGATAGTGGGCACTGGGAGTAGAAAACATCCTGTGCCCAGCACCAGAGAGAATAACCATAGCCGCAGGGTTGGTGGTCAGCAGGAGGAGTTGTGCCCCATCATTGGTATTAGTGGGAGGGATAGTAAACAAACATAGGTATCAGCGGAACAAACAGTGCCCCATAGTATGTGTCAGTTAGAGGAATAGTGTCTCATATCATTGAAAGTAGGAGAGGAGGGAGTGCCCAATATTCAAGGGAAATACACGGAAAGTATAGTTTGTGATAGTTTAATGAAAGTTCAGAACATGGTTAAGCCAACACGTTTTGGGGGAAAAGACTCCCTCATCTTCAGGGCTGCTACTGTTTGTAGATGGTGAGCGGAGAAAATCCCACATGGTGGGTTTGTGATATCAACGTCGAGTTGCTGAATGATCACTGTGTTTGCAACGGCACACAGCGAACACTGAGCGAATCCGATTCTGATATCACAAACCAACCATGTGGGATTTTCTCCACTCACCATCTACAAACAGTAACAGCCCTGAAGGAGGGGGGAGTTTTTCCCCGAAAATGCGTTGGCTTAACCATGTTCTTAATTTTCATTAAACGATCACAAATGATACTCTCCGTGCATTTCATTGAATATTGGGCACTCCCTCCTCTCCTACCCACTCTATTCACATGGGAAACGACCTTTAAGGCCATACCCATAAGCAGCAGCCCATACCCTCAAAAAGAGTTTACCATCTTCTTCAAACTGTAGTGGGGCAGCAAGCATAAGAAGAGAACTCTTCCACCCTACCACTACCATCACCCAACCATCGGCTCAAGATCAACTGATTCAGTCCAGCGCAATCTCCAAACCTATAGAAGCTAATATCATTGGGAGGAATAGTACCTCAAAGACCAGATAAAGGGCCACATCTAGCTCTCGGGCCACAGTTTGGAGGCCCCTGCTATACAGGATAAGGAAAGGAAGGCAGGAAAAGTGTACTCTGTAAACTTCTCTCTCCCTACATCATCATCAATCACATTCAAACTTCCAAGACAGTTCTAAACCTAATTGGTAGCTGTTAGACATTTGTTAGTGCTGATTTTTTTTTTTATAATATACTTTCTGCATGTGAGAGGCAGCAAAGAACATCACCAGCAGACATATTCCAGGGCACTAAAAACCTGACAAAAGGGAAGTGGGGTGAAGAGGTTCACTGTAGTAATTGGATATATTTCTTGTATTTAACCACTTACAGAGCGGACCATTTTGCTGGTCAAAGACCAGACCACTTTTTGCGATTCGGCACTGCGTCGCTTTAACTGACAATTGCGCGGTCGTGCGACGTGGCTCCCAAACAAAATTGATGTCCTTTTTTTCCCCACAAATAGAGCTTTCTTTTGGTGGTATTTGATCACCCCTGCGGTTTTTATTTTTTGCGCTATAAACAAAAATAGAGCGACAATTTTGAAAAAAACACATAATTTTTTTACTTTTTGTTATAATAAATATCCCCCAAAAATATATAAAAAAACATTTTTTTCCTCAGTTTAGGTCGATACGTATTCTTCTACATATTTTTGGTAAAAAAAAAAAAAAAAATGCAATAAGCGATTATTGATTGGTTTGCGCAAAAGTTATAGTGTTTACAAAATAGGGATAGTTTTATAGCATTTTTATTAATCATTTTTTATTAATTTTTTTTTTTTTTTTTTAAATGGCGGCGATCAGCGATTTTTATTGTGACTGAAACATTGTGGCAGACACATTGGACATTTTTGGGACCATTGTCATTTATACAGTAATCACTGCTATATAAATGCAGTGATTCCTGTGTAAATGACACTGGCAGTGAAGGGGTTAACCAGTGGGTGGCAGTGTAGGGGTTAAGTGTACCTAGGGGTGTGTTACTAACTGTGGGGGGGTTGGGCTTTCATTTAGTGAACACTGATCTCTGCTCCAATCACATGGAGCAGAGATCAGCGTCACTAGTTGCTAGGCAGAATGGAGAAATGCTGTTTACACGGCATTTCCTCCATTCAGTCGTCCCGTGAAACGATCGCGGGTATCCCTGTGGCGATCGAGTCCGCGGTACCCGCGACCGGACTCACGGGGGTCCCGACTGGCATGCGAGCGCGCCGCCGGTGGCGCGCTCGTGATGGCAGGGCGGCATTAAAGATTGAACGTACCTGTACGCCAGTATGCCTGCCCGTGCCATTCTGCCGACGTACATCAGTGTGCGCTGGTCAGGAACCGGTTACGGTTTCCTTTTTACTGAAATAAAACTGTTAGGAATAGGAAAAACACATTCGCTACTGCCATTGATGAACTTGTTACATAGGTTGAAAAAAAGACAGGTCTATCTAGCTCACCACTAGAAATAAAAATAAATAAATAAATAGAAAACCTCCATATACAGGACCCTGCACCCACAGTTGATCCAGAGGAAGGGGGAAAAAAAAACATAATAAAGCCTGAACAGATTTGCTCCACCAAATGGGAAATACATTCCTCTCTGATCCACTAAGATGATCTGATATTTCTGGATCAACAATCTCTGGATTAATTACCTGTAACGTTAATAGCCAGTTATATTCTGTGCATTCAAGAATGCATTCAGCATTTTTTAAACAGTCAACTGGGCTGGCTGTAGCTAGTTCCAAAGGGAATTTATTTCACATTTTCACAGCTCTTACTGTGAAGAAGTCTATCGGCATGTGGAAGTTAAAGTGATTGTTGAAGTTAATTTTTTTTTTTTTTAAACAACAAATATGTCATACTTACCTGCTCTGTGCAAGGGTTTTGCACAGAGTTGCCTCGGTCCTCCTTTTCTCGGGTCCCTCGGTGGCGCTCCCTCTCTTCTTTGGGTGTCCCCTCAGAAAAAACGCATTCCATTGACACAGTCAGCAGGACTCGACCCCACCCCGACACCTGTGTCACTAGATTTGATTGACAGCAGCAGGAGCCAATGGCTCCTGCTGCTATCAATCTATCCAATGAAGACTTGAGACAGTAGCTGGAGCTGCTGGGCTCGTCTTTGATGCTGGAACAATTGGGTTCAGGTAAGTAAAAGGGAGGGGGGGCACTGGAGGGCTGCCGCAGCACAGAAGGTTTTTCACCTTAATGCATAGAAACCATTAAGGTGAAGAACCTTGAGACTTTACAACTCCTTTAAATCTCTTTTTATCCAGATGTAAAGAGAGCCCCCTTATCCTCTGTAACAACCTGAAAGTGAATAACACTAAGTTTACTATATGGAACACATATATTTATACATGATGATCATATCCAGTGGTGGCTAGTGGTAAATTTTTTTTGGGGGGGCAAACAATTGTGCCTGCTTTAGAAATTGCAGCTTGGCATTGCATGCTGTTAATACGTCTTACAATGATCTTACCAGAAGGCCCAAGCCCTTCTTGACCATTGCAAGCCCTTAGTATGTGGTATGCATGTTTTTACCCCCCTCATGCATAAATTTGCATGTATCAACATTAAACCACGCTTGATTAGTTGCCCAATTAAACAGTGCATTGGGGTCTGCTTGCAAGTTGGAGACGTTCTATAAGAACTTTATTGAACTACATAGGTTGGTGTCATCACCAAACACAAAAATGTTACTTTTAATCCGAGACCCTATATCGGAGGTCAGCAACCAGTAGATCACAGACAGATGACTGGTAGATCGTGGTATGGGCTTGCTGACCCGCCAGAACATCAAACAGAGTGCAATGCAGAGGAACTACTTGTAAAGTTGGACCTGTAGTCAGGAGCAAGAGCCACATAAGCTGATGCCTCCTCTGTAGTGCCGGCTCCTGTCCCATGTGGAGTAATACCAACTCTACACTTCACCTCTTATCCCAGCTAGCGGTCTCCAGAGTGGTGCCAGCAGCGGGAAAGAAGAGATCTTCAGGTCAGTGTCAAGCAATACACTGGGCATAATAGTATAGGGCTGCTTTCACACGGATGTGCTGCGATTTACCCACACCGCAGGTGCAGTGCAGTGTACCTACAGCTTTCCTGGGGGTTTGTTGTTCTTAGCCATAGACTTCAATTATATCCTGTGGGTTTGGTGCACTTTCTGAATGCAGGAGTTTGACTACATTTTCAGAAAGTGCACCACACCTGCAGGATATAAATGAAGTCTATGGCAAAGCACAGCCAATCCAGGAAGGTCACAGATACACTGTGCTGTGATGCAGGTAAACAGCAGCACATTGGTGTGAAAGCAGCCTTATAGGGGGCTCAAAACAGTAAAGGGTAATTTACATTTGCAGTTTGGGGGATGGTAAAACCCCATAGTTGAGATACGTTTTTACCACCCCTGCCCCAACCATACCCCCTTTAGCTGCAGTGACCAAGTGTGTACACGTTGTAGCAAGAGTTATACGCCCTGCCATGGTTGGCAGGTTTAGCACTGGCCAAGCATGACTCATTCAAGTGAATGAGGCCACTCTGCAAATGCCCTGCAATCTTATGCAGTACAGTAAACAAGGGGATAAAGCAGACTTTGTATTGCTTTCCCACTACCTGCTTTAACCCCTTGGACCCCGCAGTAGTACCCAGTTGCATGCAATGCACAAGATTGTGATACGGTGGTAGGGCAATTAGAGGTTTAAATCATGTTGTTCAGATAGATCTCCACCTCTTTAAGGTTGCTCTATATTATTTATAAATATGTTAAAAAGTAGAGGTTCCAGCACTGAACTTTGGGGTACACCACTAATTACTTTAGACCATTCAGAGTATGAATCATTAACCACTACTATGCTCTTTTAGCCAGTTTTCTATTCATTTACACACTGAATTCACAGTACTTTAAAGTACACATTAATCATGTGTAGGGAACTGTGCCTAATGCTTTTGCAAAGTCCAAGTATATGTCATCCACAGCCATGTCTTTTTTTCAAAATATTTGCTTAAGTCCTCTTAAGAAAAAAAAAAAAAAAAAATCAGAATTGCCAACTTTGGTCATTTGTCAATCTATGCTGACTATCCACGTTTCAATCTATGCAATCTATGCCAACTACTGCTTAAAATATTGTTTTCTAGAAAAAAAACTCATCTATGTGGTCTTTTATCAGACTCGATCCATCTAAGTATGTCTGCTGCCTGTCCAAATTCCAGGAGCTGGGTAGCCAATGCTCCTTAAAATTTACAAATAATGCCTAAATCTGGCCATACATGGATCGAAAATCGACCAGCAGAGAGCGGCCGGATTTTGATCCATGTATGGACACTGTGGTTGAAAAAAGAAGTCAATCTACCAACCCTTTTCTGTTCAACCAAAATTTCTGCACGATCAGCGCTACAGGCTAGAGACTGCAGCACTGATCAGTCTATTCAAAGACACAACAGGGAGGATTCACCTGTCCACCTTGAATGTGTTGCTGGGGGAATCAGGTCAGTTTAAGATTTGAGGTTTTCTCTAGTTGCTGTCAATAAAGCTGGCTGCTGGTCCCTTCATTAGACAGACTTACTCCTGAGTTCTATAATAATTTGTCCACCTTTGCCTTAGCTGCATACATGTTCAAGGTCAGAAACTCTGAGTTTTGAAGCCTGCATGTCAGCATGGTTAGGAGGAGAGGTCAGCACTGGCAGGGTCCATATTTCTTTTGGCAAGGCAAAGTCTTGTTATGAAAGTGTCTAGGAGAAAAAAAAAAAAAACTGCATGCGTCATTTATAAAATTGCTTTTCTTATGCAAAGCCCTAAACCAATGCCAGTAAAAGGTTTCAATAATGTTTGCTGTGAAGCAATGCACATAGTTTTCTGATACTATAAACCAAAATACCCTTTTATTCCCCTACACTCAATAAGACTTACCATGGACAACAAGAACAGTTAATTCATCAGACAATTTTATGAAAGAAACCCACTGTGGCAGCCATGTTTAAAATGTAGACAATGGAGCAGGTCTGTGTTGCCTATAACAACCAGGTTGGGGCTGCCATTTAAAGGGTAACTCCACTTTTGTGGGGAAAAAAATATCAAATAAAGAAAAATAATACAGCGACACAAATATTGTAATTTAATGTCATTGAAAATGACCTTTCCTTTTCAATCTGCAGGCAATGTAATTTTCTTAGAATACATTGCAATATGGATACTTGGGAGTTGTGTACACATAATTTATACTGACCACTCCCCAGAAACATAATTCCCTGCTTGTGTGATAAAATCAGATTTCAGGCATCCCCTGCAACAAAAATTTCATTTTTTGAGAGATACTTTCAATAGGAACACATCTAAAGTGATGCAGACCTAGCAGATTTCCTCATTAGTGTTGTGCAGCTCCATACTTGACATTTAATTATGAAACCTCTCCCATTAGACCCACTCAGAACTGAGGCACAGACAAACACACATGGGTTTCTTCAGAATAACAAAAGGTAAGAAACTGCAACAAAGTTTGTTTTAATCCTTGTAATAAACATAGGTCACCCAGAGGGGAATGTTTTTTTTCTCAACAAAAGTGGAGTTTTGCTTTAAAGCAGGGGTCATAAACCCCTGGGCCATGGCCTACTACCGGGCCGTGGCTCTTCTGCAGGCGGGCCGCGGGTGCGAATGGGTGGCATGAGAGAGCCCGGCGGCCAGCTGTAGGATGTGAAGTTCCTCGGAGTGGATGAACAATGTCGGGGATGGCGAGAGTGAAGCGCGCATTCCATTGCTCTCCCCTCACCTCCTGTACACAGCAGTTAGTGTTGTCTATTGCTGAGCGCTATGTGTTGTTTGTTATGCACCGTGGACCCTTCCTTTGTCTCTCACATGGATACTCCCCGTACGATGTGAACGAACATGCCCCCTACTCACTGAGCTCACCCCGCCTTTCTGTCATAGGGGAAGGTGCAGCACACCATCACCTCCAGGACAGCCCACAGTAGCAGGGAAGCCACTGGTGTCCCTTGGTAACGGGGCTGGGGGTGGATAGAGCTGAGAGGAGACGAGTGCACACTTCTTCCGGGAGAGTAGGGAGCCGCCTCCTCCCCTCTGATTCCTCCATATACTTACCTGCTGCTAATCCTCAGCCCTCATCACGAACACACACCAACATGACTGAGCTCTGGAGGAGAGGTGTGTGGGGGGGGGGGGGGGGGGCAAGTATGACAACACTACCAGTGACAGGGTGAGTGTGAGCGGGTACTGACTGGGATTGGGTCACCTGTGTGCATGGAGTGTGCAGGGCCTAGTGGGGGCACTAATTTCATCTGTGAGGGGGCTACCTTCATCTATTGGGGGGGCTACCTTCATCTGTGGGGGGGCTACCTTCTTCTGTGGGGGGGGCTACTTTCTTCTGTGGGGGAGGCTACCTTCTTCTGTGGGGGGGGGCTATCTTCTTCTGTGGGGGTCCTGCCTTCATCTGTGGCGGCCTTACTACATCTGGATGGACTGGTGTCTTTATTCAACCTTACTATGTAACTATGGTGGCAGGCGACATGGCAAGTGACACGCTCAGGGCTCCCACTGATTCTGCATTATGGTGAGTTGAACAATTTCAATTAATACTACAATGTAATAACAGTAATAAAGAAATAATGCGCTGACAAATTGCCAGCGAAAAATTGACTACCCCTCGCGTGCCATCCCTAACCTCCGCCACCCCGGGCCTTGCCACAATTTTCTTCCACGCAACCGTTCCCCCGAAAAAGGTTGGGGACCACTGCTTTAAAGGACGACATATGAGATGCAATAGGGCTGACACATAGACTTTGGGAATAGCGAAATGCTGTAACCCATAGCAAGGAAATATACATATTTTTAGGCAATGTGACTCCTGCAAAGCTAGATCTGGTTTCCCCCTCTCCAGCACTTATTCAAATTGTACTCTAGTCTTTTGCACATTAGGCAACCACTACTTTTTACTTGCATATAAAACACTTTATACTTAAATAGCTTTCAAAAAATAGACAGTGGACCTCTTGACTTTTGCACAGTGACCATGTTTCCCGGTTAGAATAGGCAGCTTATATAGCAGACACAATGTAAAGCAAAGTGATGCTTCCTAAAAATGTACAGACCTCGTCCACGTCTTGATGTTCCTCTTGTAGTGGCACTCTGTCCCCTTCCACCTCTAGCCCGGCCTCTTCCTCTTCCTCTAGTTGGTGCTGGAATGTTGTCATCTGAGTCATCACTGATTGGCTTGGAGGTCTTCTTTCCCATTCCAACATCATCATCATCGCCCTCGCTCATATTGATGTCCTCGGTTTGAGATCTGTGTGCTCTGGCTCGGTTGATGGCCTGATCATCAGTGAGGTGTTAAAACAAGAAAAAGACTTGAGCTATATTACTGATTCTACAGTTTTAATCCCCAACCCCTGCTCCATTTATTTACAGCTTTAATTAAAAGCTACCCTGTTTAATGTTTTCTTGTGCTCTGAAATTTATAGTGGCATTAAACCAAACCAAAACAAAAAATGCATCATATTGCAGTTTATCAATTCTTAGATGTGGTGGCTGTATGAGTTTTCTTTTTTAAGGATTTTTTCCCTTTTCATCTGGTGATCCAGCCAATAATTCTGTTATTTTTCCACTTCCATTTACAGACTGAGTTGTCCAGCAAAAGTGGAAGTTATAGGGTTTAGACAAACCATTTAATACTGAAAGGGGTTCTACAATGATGGGCTTTTATTCTGTTATGTAAAACCTTTATCACAAAATAAAATAAAATAAAATAAAAACTGTTGCTTTAACTGCTTAACAAACGTTATCAGGAGTTTGGCTTTAATTTGTTAGTCAAGTCCATCCAAAACTTCTAGTGCATCTAACATAACCTCCTCACTAGATTGACAATGCTGCTGCCCAAGGGTGTCTTCATTGCTCCTCCAGAGGTTTGGCACCACCTTAAGGGTGGTTTCACACTGCCATGCCGCAGTTTGGCCATGGTGTGGGTGCAGCAATGTGTACCCGCAGTTAATGTGCGAGTTACCCATGGTTTGTCATAGATTCCTATTACATCATAATGTCATTGACAATTAGACTTCTTTTAGGTGCATTTTCTGAACATGAACAAAAAGTCCTGCACGCTGTATCTTTGGTGTGCATTCAGAAAACGCACCAGAAAAGTGCAATATAAAAGTTAGGAAGTCAGAAAGCACACCAAAAAGTATTAAACGTGTAATAGAAGCAAAATATACTTATTTTTTTTATTTAGTTTTTAAACCCACCACATTTTTAGGTGCACCAAAGTGAAACGGTCCTTATATAGAATGTGTGTTTCTGGCCAGATCATCGGGTGGAAAAAAAAAAACTAAACTAAAAAAGAAACCAAATGCAGCCACTACAGTTAAATTGGTTTTAAATGTTGAAGCTTTTTTACTTTCATGCATTCTATGCATGAAGGTAAAAAAACCTGTGTGCAGCAGCCCCACCAATACTTACCTGAGCTCCCTCTTGATCCAGCGACATGCACAAGAGCATCAGCTCTCCGGGGACCCTCCCTCGTCACTGGCTGAGACAGCAGCGGGAGTCATTGGCCAAACTTTTTAGCACTATGCGAATCACCAATTTTGAGATTCCTTTATCTTTCAGGACCTGAGCTTAAAGCAGAACCCCAAACATGGAGGCTATGCTTTTCTGCCTCCCATTCCCACATTGTTTTTTTCTTTTCAGATAGTGGGTGCCTAGTTTTCATAGGTACCCCCTCCCACTTCTGCTCGGATTGCTTAAGAGTTCAATCTCCTTCTTTTTGCTCACAGCCATATGGAGAACATCACAGGGACCAGTCACAAAGCACAGTTCGACTTGTGCATTTTCAGTGGGAAGCCAGGGGTGAAGCCACAAGGAGACACAGCTGGCTTTCTACACTAAAAATGGAAGCACCGGGGTGCCAAAAAACGATTGAAAAAACGTCCGGGGCGAAGACAGCGATGAGAAATTAATGTACCACATGTGCCAGTACTGTTTCAGTCGTCATGGGAATGCTCTTCATCTCGACCCTGCATAGCAACCGAGTAAGGAGATTCATGGGAGCAAAGGTGTGTAAGAACAAAGTGTACTGATTCCACAGAGCCACCAGAACATTCTGCTAGAAGATCCCTGGATCTGAAGGCAAACCGTTTAAGTTTGTTGCTGAACATGCAGGACAGGAGGCCCACACATGGCATGCTCCAAATTCTAGAATGTTGATCTGAAGACTAGATTCCTCCAGCATCCAGGTTGGCATTGTGAGGATCTTCCAGAAGACTGGAAGGGATGACATGCCCGACCTTAGAGCAAAATTACTGAGCCACCAAGCCAGGTACAACTTGGTTTGGTGTCCAGAGATAAAGTGGGAAAATGGGATGGCCTCAAAGGAGGCTAACATCAGTCCTAAAACCTTCATGCAAAAGCAAAGGTGACTCCTGGAATGAAGAGTCCAAGTCTGGAAGCGGACAGATTGGTGTTTCTCTGGGAGATAAAATTCTGGCCTGCGTGTCTGAGAGCAGACCCAGATATTCAAAGCTGGTAAATGGGAGGGGAAAAGACCTCCCAGTCCCCAGAAAGGATGGCTGCAAACAGTGGATGCACTAGAAAGGTCTTGGTCTTCTTAGGAGCCCGCAATCAAATATGCTTTTTGGCACAATAAAACCTATATGACAGCAGTATTAACATCCTGGGATAGGACATAGAACCTAGCATAGGGCAGAATTACAGGCCATCAGTGTCTGGTACCCCAGGAAGCAGACTGCAGACAGCATTGAGACTGTTACTGGAATGTGAGCAGAAAGCATTAAGAACAGAGGGATCTTCCCCAAGTTTCTACAACCAAAATGTACTTTGTGCTGGAAGGAAACATAGCTCAGGATAAGAGGCTAGGCTGCATATACTCACAGACTAAGTTGCTTGGAAAGCAGGAGTAGGGAAAGGTGGCCAGAGGTGACCAAAGCACTGTGGACGGGCAGCAGAGAGCAAATGAAGACCAATTGTCTCTTGTAATCTGGAGCAGAGGCTTTTTAGATTTAGTTATGGTATTTTATTTATTTTTTATTAATGTGTTTTATTCCAAGAAGAAAAAAAATATGCCCCATTCTCTCCACCCCTACCCTCTCTGAACTGTTGGAGGGCATTTTAAATGACTTACCAGTTCTACACAACCTTCTCTCAAAACTGGCTCTAGTTTTTTTTAATGAAAAATCAGGGGCAAAATTTAACTTAGAAGTCTTTAATAAAGTGTGTTTTGCACTTTTAGGCTTAACATCTAAGTGCTGTTCATTTCAATGCTGTTTATTCAAAATGGCCTTCCAAAGCACTGTATAGTAGGTGCCAAGGGAATTCAACTAGAGCATACCACAATGCTACTGTACATTGCGATGCACTAAATAAAAAAAAAGCCCAGGTCCAGTCTGTTCTGTTTCCCTGGTTTGATAGCCCATTCCAAAATGTTTTCAATTTACATTTGAGGGCAACTTTATCTAATACTTACCTCTCTGTTCCCACTTCAGTGACCTTTACTTTACACCCTGTCCAGAGTCATAAATACTTTTCTCCTCATCTTGCCCTTGCATATCACAGGCCCATTCATTCCAGTAGGAAAAGCCTGTACCCTGCAGGACTGCTGGGGCCTGTCATAGGTAAGAATGGGCCTCGGAAGAGCATGCGCAGGATATAAAGTAGTGTTTCCCAACCTCAGTCCTCAAGTACCCCCAAGCGGGCAAGGTTTTGGGAACTTCCCTTAGATAAAATAGCTCTTATCAATACCATGTCATTGATATTGTCTTAAAGCAGCTGTCCAAAATAAAGGAAAACCTGAAAATATGGCCAGTTGGGGGTACTTGAGGACTGAGGTTGAGAACCACTGATGTAAAGGACCTGGCAGGGACACCTTTAGAAGAAGTCTTTGTGTGTGATAATGCTCTCCAACATGTCTGCAGTTAAACCTGTTAGCATTTTAAACATTTCAATAGTCATCCCTAAGCAAAAACCACAAGATGCCTTCTATAACCCATCATCTGTAGGTATCAATTAAAGCCAAGCTTCTGGAGGAGAGGAGGACATGTGGGGTTTAAAAAAAAAGAAAGGGGGGAAAATCCACAAGTCACAAGAAAAGCAATAACTGTCATTTTCATTTTGCTTGTTTTATCTATATTTACTGTGAGTGAATATCCCATGATCTGTAAAAATATAAAGGAAAAACCTGAGCCTTTGTAAAATGACAAACTCAATAAAATCACGGAAAAAAAAAGTACTCACCTCCCGAACTTCTTCATCCTCTTCATTTGTATTCTCTCTTCTAGTTTCTCTAAATTTTCTAACCTTTAAAGAGGTTAAAAAAGACAAATGAATAGACCATAAAATATAAAAGTCAGGTTTTGGTGCAATGCTCAATCTGTACCTGTTCCCCACTG